>NC_064615.1:631404830-632009116 GCF_023898315.1 Schistocerca nitens | reverse complement strand
AGAGGCGAGGGAAAGGGTGAGAGGCGAGGGAAAGGGTGAGAGGCGAGGGAAAGGGTGAGAGGCGAGGGAAAGGGTGAGAGGCGAGGGAAAGGGTGAGAGGCGAGGGAAAGGGTGAGAGGCGAGGGAAAGGGTGAGAGGCGAGGGAAAGGGTGAGAGGCGAGGGAAAGGGTGAGAGGCGAGGGAAAGGGTGAGAGGCGAGGGAAAGGGTGAGAGGCGAGGGAAAGGGTGAGAGGCGAGGGAAAGGGTGAGAGGCGAGGGAAAGGGTGAGAGGCGAGGGAAAGGGTGAGAGGCGAGGGAAAGGGTGAGAGGCGAGGGAAAGGGTGAGAGGCGAGGGAAAGGGTGAGAGGCGAGGGAAAGGGTGAGAGGCGAGGGAAAGGGTGAGAGGCGAGGGAAAGGGTGAGAGGCGAGGGAAAGGGTGAGAGGCGAGGGAAAGGGTGAGAGGCGAGGGAAAGGGTGAGAGGAGAGGGAAAGGGTGAGAGGAGAGGGAAAGGGTGAGAGGAGAGGGAAAGGGTGAGAGGAGAGGGAAAGGGTGAGAGGAGAGGGAAAGGGTGAGAGGAGAGGGAAAGGGTGAGAGGAGAGGGAAAGGGTGAGAGGAGAGGGAAAGGGTGAGAGGAGAGGGAAAGGGTGAGAGGAGAGGGAAAGGGTGAGAGGAGAGGGAAAGGGTGAGAGGAGAGGGAAAGGGTGAGAGGAGAGGGAAAGGGTGAGAGGAGAGGGAAAGGGTGAGAGGAGAGGGAAAGGGTGAGAGGAGAGGGAAAGGGTGAGAGGAGAGGGAAAGGGTGAGAGGAGAGGGAAAGGGTGAGAGGAGAGGGAAAGGGTGAGAGGAGAGGGAAAGGGTGAGAGGAGAGGGAAAGGGTGAGAGGAGAGGGAAAGGGTGAGAGGAGAGGGAAAGGGTGAGAGGAGAGGGAATGGGTGAGAGGCGAGGGAATGGGTGAGAGGCGAGGGAATGGGTGAGAGGCGAGGGAATGGGTGAGAGGCGAGGGAATGGGTGAGAGGCGAGGGAAAGGGTGAGAGGGGGGTGAAAGGGTGAGAGGGGGGTGAAAGGGTGAGGGGGTGAAAGGGTGAGGGGGGTGAAAGGGTGAGGGGGGTGAAAGGGTGAGGGGGGTGAAAGGGTGAGGGGGGTGAAAGGGTGAGGGGGGTGAAAGGGTGAGGGGGGTGAAAGGGTGAGGGGGGGTGAAAGGGTGAGGGGGGTGAAAGGGTGAGGGGGGGTGAAAGGGTGAGGGGGGGTGAAAGGGTGAGGGGGGTGAAAGGGTGAGGGGGGTGAAAGGGTGAGGGGGGGTGAAAGGGTGAGGGGGGGGTGAAAGGGTGAGGGGGGGGTGAAAGGGTGAGGGGGGTGAAAGGGTGAGGGGGGTGAAAGGGTGAGGGGGGTGAAAGGGTGAGGGGGGTGAAAGGGTGAGGGGGGTGAAAGGGTGAGGGGGGTGAAAGGGTGAGGGGGGTGAAAGGGTGAGGGGGGGTGAAAGGGTGAGGGGGGCGAAAGGGTGAGGGGGGCGAAAGGGTGAGGGGGGTGAAAGGGTGAGGGGGGGACGAGAGAGGAAGGGTGAGGGGGGGACGAGAGAGGAAGGGTGAGGGGGGGACGAGAGAGGAAGGGTGAGGGGGGGACGAGAGAGAAAGGGTGAGGGGGGGACGAGAGAGAAAGGGTGAGGGGGGGACGAGAGAGAAAGGGTGAGGGGGGGACGAGAGAGAAAGGGTGAGGGGGGACGAGAGAGAAAGGGTGAGGGGGGGACGAGAGAGAAAGGGTGAGGGGGGGACGAGAGAGAAAGGGTGAGGGGGGGACGAGAGAGAAAGGGTGAGGGGGGGACGAGAGAGAAAGGGTGAGGGGGGGACGAGAGAGAAAGGGTGAGGGGGGACGAGAGAGAAAGGGTGAGGGGGGACGAGAGAGAAAGGGTGAGGGGGGACGAGAGAGAAAGGGTGAGGGGGGGACGAGAGAGAAAGGGTGAGGGGGGGACGAGAGAGAAAGGGTGAGGGGGGACGAGAGAGAAAGGGTGAGGGGGGGACGAGAGAGAAAGGGTGAGGGGGGACGAGAGAGAAAGGGTGGGGGGGGACGAGAGAGAAAGGGTGAGGGGGGGACGAGAGAGAAAGGGTGAGGGGGGGACGAGAGAGAAAGGGTGAGGGGGGGACGAGAGAGAAAGGGTGAGGGGGGGGGGACGAGAGAAAGGGTGAGGGGGGGGGGACGAGAGAAAGGGTGAGGGGGGACGAGAGAAAGGGTGAGGGGGGACGAGAGAAAGGGTGAGGGGGGGACGAGAGAGAAAGGGTGAGGGGGGACGAGAGAGAAAGGGTGAGGGGGACGAGAGAGAAAGGGTGAGGGGGACGAGAGAGAAAGGGTGAGGGGGGGACGAGAGAGAAAGGGTGAGGGGGGGGACGAGAGAGAAAGGGTGAGGGGGGGGCGAGAGAGAAAGGGTGAGGGGGGGGCGAGAGAGAAAGGGTGAGGGGGGGGCGAGAGAGAAAGGGTGAGGGGGGGGCGAGAGAGTAAGGGTGAGGGGGGGGCGGAGAGAGTAAGGGTGAGGGGGGGAGGAGAGAGAAAGGGTGAGGGGGTAGGAGAGAGAAAGGGCGAGGGGGGAGGAGAGAGAAAGGGCGAGGGGGGAGGAGAGAGAAAGGGCGAGGGGGGAGGAGAGAGAAAGGGTGAGGGGGTAGGAGAGAGAAAGGGTGAGGGGGGGAGGAGAGAGAAAGGGTGAGGGGGGGAGGAGAGAGAAAGGGTGAGGGGGGAGGAGAGAGAGAAAGGGTGGGAGGACGAGAGAGAAAGGGTGGGGGGGGACGAGAGAGAAAGGGTGGGGGGGGACGAGAGAGAAAGGGTGAGGGGGGGACGAGAGAGAAAGGGTGAGGGGGGGACGAGAGAGAAAGGGTGAGGGGGGGACGAGAGAGAAAGGGTGAGGGGGGGACGAGAGAGAAAGGGTGAGGGGGGGACGAGAGAGAAAGGGTGAGGGGGGGGACGAGAGAAAGGGTGAGGGGGGGACGAGAGAGAAAGGGTGAGGGGGGGACGAGAGAGAAAGGGTGAGGGGGGACGAGAGAGAAAGGGTGGGGGGGACGAGAGAGAAAGGGTGGGGGGGGGACGAGAGAGAAAGGGTGGGGGGGGACGAGAGAGAAAGGGTGAGGGGGGGACGAGAGAGAAAGGGTGAGGGGGGGACGAGAGAGAAAGGGTGAGGGGGGGACGAGAGAGAAAGGGTGAGGGGGGGACGAGAGAGAAAGGGTGAGGGGGGGGGACGAGAGAAAGGGTGAGGGGGGGACGAGAGAAAGGGTGAGGGGGGGACGAGAGAGAAAGGGTGAGGGGGGACGAGAGAGAAAGGGTGAGGGGGGACGAGAGAGAAAGGGTGAGGGGGGGGGGGCGAGAGAGAAAGGGTGAGGGGGGGGCGAGAGAGAAAGGGTGAGGGGGGGCGAGAGAGAAAGGGTGAGGGGGGGGCGAGAGAGAAAGGGTGAGGGGGGGGCGAGAGAGAAAGGGTGAGGGGGGGGCGAGAGAGTAAGGGTGAGGGGGGGAGGAGAGAGAAAGGGTGAGGGGGTAAGAGAGAGAAAGGGTGAGGGGGTAAGAGAGAGAAAGGGTGAGGGGGTAGGAGAGAGAAAGGGTGAGGGGGTAGGAGAGAGAAAGGGTGAGGGGGTAGGAGAGAGAAAGGGTGAGGGGGTAGGAGAGAGAAAGGGTGAGGGGGTAGGAGAGAGAAAGGGTGAGGGGGTAGGAGAGAGAAAGGGTGAGGGGGTAGGAGAGAGAAAGGGTGAGGGGGTAGGAGAGAGAAAGGGTGAGGGGGGGAGGAGAGAGAAAGGGTGAGGGGGGGAGGAGAGAGAAAGGGTGAGGGGGGAGGAGAGAGAAAGGGTGAGGGGGGAGGAGAGAGAGAAAGGGTGGGGGAGAGAGAAAGGGTGGGGGAGAGTGAAAGGGTGGGGGGAGAGAGAAAGGGGGGAGAGAGAAAGGGGGGGAGAGAGAGAAAGGGTGGGGGGAGAGAGAAAGTGTGGGAGAGGGCAGAGAAAGGAGAAGGATGGTGTGAGGTTGGCTGGGGTGAGAGGTGTGCAGGAGGAGAAGAGGAAGAAGGTAGAGGGAGAGGGGGAGAGGGAGAGGGGAGAGGGAGAGAGGGAGAGGGGGAGAGGGAGAGGGGAGAGGGAGAGAGGGGGGGGATTCTTTTCTTCTAATTGCTACAAACTTTTAAAACAAAGCTGTTTTTACGCGTTTATCTTCAATTATACACAATTTTATAAAAAAGTAGTAGTCTGTTTCGTTAATACTGATTCAACCACAGACCCATTCTGTATGTTGGAACAAAAAGTAAACAGAAAATTCATAAAAAAAAACACTCACTGGATCTGGATTAGCAAGTTCAGAACCTATAACAAGCCCAACACCTTGAGAACCTTCTTCCACCTCTTTTAACCTTTCAGACTCTCTTGGTTTCTCTTTGCCTTCTTGCTCCCTTAGTGGGTTAGGTTCTTGACTAGAATGATTCCCTCTCAGTTCTTCTCTTTCGCCAACCAAACTTTCATAATGTGAAACCTGACGTTCCTGAAATATAAATAAAGAAAACAAAAACAAAATTAAAAAAAAAAAAAACCAAGTGAGAAAAACAAAACAAAAAAAACTGTTACACAATAAGAATGCAGCCAACCTAAATATGATAATAGATGTTACTTTCCCCTAACCTCCCTTTTAAAAAAGGGGTAGGATACATTTGTTTACTTTTTTCAAAGTTGTTGATGATTATGGAGCATTTCATTGCACATATAGATCCCAGAATAAATTAGCAGATTGAGACCTAGTGAACTTTTACACAACCTGTGACAAAAATTTTAAACGAGGGAGTGACAAATTAAAATAATGTGTACTTACTGAACAAAATCAAATGTAATAAGAAATGAAACAGTCTCTCCACTACTGATCTTACTCTTAACATTATTTACATAAACGAAATGTACAAGACAAGGAAGATCTTCAATGAACAGTTCCGACGTGTAAATGAACAGCCAAATTCCAAATTAGCTCTTCATGAGGCGAGGGATATTTTTAAGCAACAAGGACCTGTAATTTGGTATGAAATGACAAACATCTATAATCACTAGGGAACAAAATGAAATTATGCCACAAAAAATATGAAGAGTTCCAATGTATCAAGTAAGATTCTGAAAATCAACTCTTGCAATAGTAGTAGAAAATGAAGTCATATCTTTGATGTAGCATTGTACCAAGGTACATTTTCTGGCAGAATTAAATGCTTTTGCTAACAGAAAAAACTGAGCAGCTGGAATCAGAAGACAAAGTGAAATGAAACCTTGCCCACTAATAAGTTATATGGTTTTATTTTAGTAATTACAAAATCAAGTTAAATGAACATTGAAATTGACAGTTCAAGCACATTACTAGTCCCTTATTTAATAAAGATGTTGCATCGCTTGGGCCTGAATGCATACACCATCTCCTTGGACATAGATATTACACTTCTCCTAGGTAAGCCTGCCTACTAGTGTTTTAACTGGCTGTCAATATCCCAGACATTGGCACTGGGATGGAACTGATGTCTAAGCTGGTGCCACACGTATTGTGGACAGATCAGGGCTTTTACTACCTAAGGATTGTACATCAGCATCATATAGCCTGTTCATAGACATACATGCCATGAGAGGATGAGCACTGTCTTGTTGAATGATGGTACATTAATATTGTCTTATGAGAGGCTGCACATGAGGATGCCAGATGACCGATGTACTGCAGTGGCACCACTGTTCTATTTATCACTACGAGGCAACTGATGGCTTTCAACACACTATGTTTACCACCAACACATCTCTCCAAAACAACAGAATGATTTGCCTTCCCCCTTGGTGCCACCATACTTGCAAGCTTCAGTTATCTGAGATTCTGCACAACCAAGATTCATTGCTGAAAACGATGTGATGCTGCTGCTCATCAACATCCTATCCTTCCCAAGTATGGCACCACTTTAGCTGTCAAGCTGGTGTCAGCAGTGCACTTTCTGTGTGCAATGTATTGTGCCTCACTCCAGTCCTGGCTGCAGTGGCCATTTCTGTCACAGAGCACACACAGCCTACCATACTAAATTACTGTTGCTGCTGTATCTGTTTACTGACACCACAATGAAGACAAACCCTACATTTCATCATTTCTTTTGGGTATGGTACAATTCAAAACACAGAATATCTCACAGTCCCACACAGAATTGTCAAGAACAATTCATGCTTGAATTGGACCTCCATACCGTTGCCAGGTGTCTTCCTCTTCCAACAAGAGACTGATCCTGATTTTGTTCTTTCTTGGCGGATCTTCTCTACAATTTCGTGATTAAGGATCAGAAGAGACACTAACAATGATAGATTTTCCCTACGTGGAATTTATAAATAACTATGAATTTAGAACACGCGTCTTGGGTGTGTAAAAATAACTTTTCACACAATCTCATGGTTTTTAGAACACACTCAGTATCACATCAACCTTTTATACCACATGCATCAATTGACATCCAACACACATTTCAGTTTCAGTTATTCTAGATTGCTTTGGTGGTTCATTTTTCCTGTCGATACCATTTCATTTCAATAGAATGGTTGGAAAAACAAAAACAAACACACACACACACACACACACACACACACACACACACACACGTCCGTGAAATCCAATTCTATATTCAACACCAATTCTATATTCAACACCAATTCTATATTCAACAAGTTAACATAATATTAACAGATTTTCCTATCTACTCTCAGAAGAAACACTTTAAAAGTAATTCTGAATATTTTCTACAATATTTTACTACGCACAGGGGAAAACCTGTACTTCGTTTATCAACACTTCAGAAATGAGCTCTGTCTGCAAAATATCAATGTTTCATCTTCTATAAAATTTGGTGTCAAGATAGAATATTTTACAAGAGAATATAACCAAACTGCAAAATTTAAGTAATGTCTAAAGCTGCTTCAAACCTTTTTTGGTGATCTCTTCATCCTCAATGGTGGTTTTGGCCTCTTTGGTTGAGAGTCACCATCAAAAGAGATGTAAAACCCTTTCTCTGGTCCACTATCTCCAGGTGGGGAAATGTCAACATCACTACTCACTTTACTCTGAGGTAATTCTTCTGGTTCATGCTTCTGGAAGGAGTTATGAGAAAGAGTTGGTCGTGTTGGAGAAGGAATTCGGTATGTGCGACTGCCAGAAGTAATATGAAGTCCTTTTATATTTTTGGCCAGGCCTTCATCTGAAGAACTTGGTGCACCTACAAAATTGTAAATGTTCTCTTAGCTTTTCCAACAGTGACAGGGGAAAAAAGTTGTATAATAATTCTAAGAATTTCAGAATATACAATTTCAACCTAAAAAGGCATCTTTAAAATTAAGAACTCAGAACAGCAGCAGCACAGCTATTTGCAAGGAATTTATAAAAATGTCCCACCTCTCGCGAATACCACATCACAGTGAGGTAACGTCGGTTAGTCCGAAATTCAGGTAACTGTTCTACACAACTGTCTTATGAAAGTAGTAAGAAATTGTTGATCCTCCCAATCTGTCACAAAGATAATACCTATATCTGTAATATGGATACAAGGATAGATTCCTAAGTACCAAATAAAAGAAGTGCTGAGCAGACAAACATCATGTAAGCACGTATGTACCAGCACCCCCCCCCCCCCCCATTTTTTTTTTATATATATATCCAAACTGTACTGTGTATTTTGTTCACATGAACCCGTAGCCACTTCATCTACATTATGTTACTATAAAAATGCTCATACATTTGGGGATAGGGCAGAAAGGAAATAAGTGGGACATCCTATACTCCGTTCAGACAAAATAAAGAAATATCATAGTCACTTAATACAAAAAGAAATTGCAACTGATGTTTTCCTTTTTTGCTTTCTCGTTGTTACTTAAAGTAAACAAAATTTGCTTTGGTAATTTCTTAACTATTAGGTAAGAATTTTCTGTTCAATGCCTTTTCTTTCCTGTAATAAGGAGATTACTGATGATACCTATAAAAGAAATGCTCTGTGGCTCCATATCATCAACAGATGGTGTTGGTACAGGTGCATGCATCACAGCAGGACTTTTGTTCTTCTCCAGCATTACTGTATCTCCAGGTGGTTGCTGTAGGCTTAGACCCCCTCTACCAGGAGCATCTCCACCGCCTCCTCGGTGCTGTGGAGATGCAGTTTGTTGCACGGGTGTGGAAATGAACATCCCACTAATAGGTGATGGCTCTGTCTGGTGTAGCTGGAAACCGCTACCACCTCCTGAAGAAAAAAAAGTGAATAAAATTTTGCTGTATTCATATGTGTGACATTTTGCTATTTATGTAAGATTTTAGGAAAATTACTCAAGTTTTACTTTGGATATACAGTTGAATATCCATCACAGTATCTTTTCTGAAAGCCTGAAAGTAATGCAGGGATACAATATTTTGGAAAAGAGTGTTGCAGAATACTCATAGGAACACGAACAATATCTTAGATATTTTCCATGGACAGAAGCACAGTTATACAATCAGAGAAGTTGAGACCAGGAATTATAGTACCTATGTTATCCACAATTCAACAGCTAACAAATTCTTTCTACTTGTACTCAAGTGAAAATGCTACTGAAGTGACATAGATCATAAGCTCTCGATGAACATAAATTTCGATACTACAAGCAATCATCTTCAATAAGAATTAACAAATCAGTTTCTGAATGAGTAGTTTATCAAGGGCTATACATGTAAACATTTGTTTTAATGATGAGTTGGTGGCAGACATAAATCAACTGTTTGACATACAACAAGACAGTTGAGCATAATTTCTTTCTTCCACTGCCAACTGACATGGAAACACACACAATAGTAATCAACACAGAAGAGACACTGTTTTTTTCCATCACAAATACTTCATTGGAACAACTGTGGCTAACCTAGAAATTTGCCTCCTTTCAGGTTTTGTTTCTGACATTTTCAGCAACTGGCTAGTAGTTTTATAAGTTTTTACTTATGTAAGTATATAGAACAAATTGATACGTCACCTGTCATAATGAAACTAATAGTATCTTCAGACAAAAATTTAGTAAGAAAGTTTTGACAGAATGTAAATACAAGCAGAGGAGGCCATTCACCAAACATCAGTAGCTATGAGTCATCAAAAGGCACACATGAAAGAGAAAGAAAATGTGCTAGCTTTCAGAATAAATTTGTTGTCGAGCTAGAGTACACGCGCACGCACGCATAATTATAATAATAATAATAATAATAATAATAATAATAATAATAATAATGCACTGGAACCATATATGCAAGCACGTCACAGTATTACCATTATTTTCAGCTTTGAAGTGGCATGTGACCATTACATTAAGGAATGGCAATGGGATGCCATATGCCAACACCTGAAAAGATTTAATTTTGCTTGGATTGTTTACGCCAGGGCCCAAAGTGGTGGTGGCACTCAAGTTTTTTGTTTGAGTTTTTTTATTTTAATTGTTGTATCTGGGGACATGGATTGTTGCCACTCCCACTGCTGTTGACTTCTGATGTATGCATAAAAAGATAATAAAGCTTCAGTACATTAAAAGGAAATAAAAAGAATTCCCAAGTATTATTTGAAGAAAAATAGAGTTATCCCCAAAGTAATTTGAGTCTCAAAAGAAAAGAAAAGATACCATAAAATAAAAACTGTACTTTAAAAAGTACAGAAAAGGTATAAATGTAAAGATATTAGTAGTCAACTGTTAAACAATGGAAAATCCAGGATGTCTGGTTTTATTGTAGTTATCTGTTAATTATTTGAGTGGGAAGAACAAAGTTCAGAGATGCTGTTTGTTAGTAATACATCTAGCTTGACAATATTATTTGTTTAGAATTTTGTGAATGAAAATGAATAAATGAAGAAATAATTTCTTAAGCTGTGGTTTGCCCTGAATAAGTTAACTCTAAAAAACAAAATAAAAAAGAATGTAGCTTAGAGAGAGAGAGAGAGAGAGAGAGAGAGAGAGAGAGAGAGAGAGAGAGAGAGAGAGAGATATTAATCATTACACAATTTTAGTTATTCACAACTGCCAGTGATGTAACAGTCGGGGTAGAACTATGGTTCCTCCAGGACATATGCAAATTACCTGAAGAGTAAAGGAGACCACTCACTGAATAGCAGAAGCATTGAGTTATCAACAGGAAGGTAGGTAGGTAGGTAGGTAGGCAGGGGTTCTGAGGGAGGCAGCAAATTTTCTGCTGGGAATGCAGGATGAAGGCATGGCAGCTGCAGCAGTTCATGAAGAAGCCTGGCAAACCATAGTTGGCATATCTTCAGTGACGAGAACTCCCTTGCTTTTTGATAGCACGACTCTCCTAATCTATACCTGCCAAGTTGTCCCAATCTGTATCTGCCAAGATGAAATCACCTTCTATTGCAATGGCATGATCAGGAAACTTGTTAACAATATATTACAAGTTCTCTCCAAGGCACTCTACCACTACACCTCCTGATGCAGGTGGTCTATAAAAGCATCCAATTACCATTTTTGATCAACCTTTGATGACATTTGGAATTCATACTAAGTTCACTGGATATCATCGAATTCTTTACAGTACGAAATGTGCCACTATCATTGATGACTAGCCCAACCTCATGATAAATATTCGATTCAGAACTTAGAGTTTTGTTGCTATTCACTTCTGTTTTCAACCAACTTTCTGTTTCTTATACTATCTGGGCACTTCCTGCATGCAGCCATGTCTGACTTATTAAGGGGAACACAACAATTCCACATCCGCCAGCTGAGATTGAGGAATTCGCACCCAATACCATTACAGAATCAACTGAGGCTCCAGTTTAGACCTTCCATTCTGCTTCTAACTGGAGGACTATGATTGAATCTGGGCAAGATGCTATAAAATAGTCAGCTTAGCCTGCACCCCATGTGCAATGCTAGTTGGCTTCCCCAAATGGAACCGAGGAGGGTGGTCTCAGAACACAAGCAGCAGTCATCATCCATGGCACTATATGCCACTGTTCACAGCCGATTGCAACCAGTGTACTTTATAGCCACCAGCAGAGCCTCCTCCATGCCTCAGACGAAACGTACTGTGCCAAAAGGCAGTCAGTCATAGCAGTGTACACTAAAAAAAAAGTATATTATCTACATTGTGTGAAAGGATTTTTTTTGCATTCATTCAATATTTTACCTGGAAAAGAATAATAAACTGATTAACATCTGTTCACAGCGTTGGCACCCCACTAAGGCACACTTTGTTGCTCGATTTGTTCCATTCCTGGTTGTCAAATCACTGTTACAGCATGTAGTGGTTACTTGTCATTTGCAGACATCGCTTTTGGTAGATAACTTAACAGTTGTGAAACCTTTCAGAGTGTGTTTTGTTTCTCTGTATGGTAAGTTTACTTTGTGCCACAGAATGTGTGAAGCTTGCAGTGGAAGTGTGGAGGAAAGTTGCTAACATTTAAAATCAGTGATTTGCTCATGTTCTGCGTGCAGGAGTATTTTAAGAAGGCAAGAGAGAATGGTGTGACCTAACTACCTCTAATGAAGATGACAAAGAACTATAAATGCTTTGAAGATACATAAAAACAATGTTCTGAAAGTTTGTGAGGAAAAATACTGTGCAGAACAGGTGGGGATTAGTTCATCTAAGCTAAAGACATCTGGTAAAAAAAGAGAAAGATAAAAGAACAATTCATGAACTTGGGCTTCTTCCAAAAAAGATGCCGTTTATCACCATACACATAGATATTACAAGAGAAAAGAAGATACAACAATAAAAAAACTACATGTACTTGGGATGAACTTAAACTGCTTACTTTGTTATTTTAATGTTGTTAGTTATTGCATTCACATGATGTTTTCAGATCCACTTGAGCATTCCTCTCATACAAATTTATCATTATTGTAGATAGTGCACATCCTGCTGCTTTTGTTCAGATGTGCAAATAATAGTTAAATAAAATAATTTTATACATAGGAGTGCCAGTGACAAGGATACTATAACCCCGTAAAGAGAAGTCAATACTGCAGGTTAATACGAAGTGTGGGAAGAGAGCCAGTAGGGAATTGCACAGATGTTGCTATACAACCGTACTGCGAGCATGCACATTGGCAAATTGACAATGTCACCCCATTCCACTCTCAACTGTGGTTTGCTGTCAACCACTTTGTTATTCTGATCCAGGTATAGTCTTCTCAACCACACCTTTGTTTAACAAGCATTTTTCTGCAACTGACACTGCATCAACTTGTGGAGTATAACAGAGTCAAGAGACTGGCCAAAGGAACACTTTTAACATGTAATAGAATGACATGTTGAGATATGGATAACATGCTTATATCATTCAATGCGTCTGTTAACATTAGGCTTCCAGCTTACCATGACAAATGTTATGTCTAGCAGGCTAAAACTCTGACTGTCTAATACGAGGTACACTCCTGAGCAACTGCACATCTGTAAAGGCTTGTTGAGTCATATCTGTAAAGGCATGTTGAGTCATCAGGTTTGAAGAGCATGGAGAACATGCCAAATTTCAGGGTTAGCATTCATACACTCTGGTCAAAACGTGTAAGCTGCATAGCAGGAATGATTGGATATTGATCGCGGGTGATTCCAAAGGAGCTAAATGTGTTTTCAGATGGCAGAAGAAAGCAATCAGAAGTCTATTAGGATTCATGCCCAGAGAGATCTGAGGAAGCTACTTTATGACATTGCCCAGCCTGTACATATAACTTTTTAATGTATGCTACAGAACAAGTGGAAGAATTCAACATGATACTTAATAGAGATACTTAATTAAGAAACAACTGACAAGTACAGGGAAAAGGAATACAGTAGAAGAAGAATGGGTAGTTTCGAAAGATGGAATAGTGAAGGCCGCAGAGGATCAAGTAGGTAAGAAGACAAGGACTAGTAGAAATCCTTGAGTAACACAATATATACTGAATTTAATCGATGAAAGGAGAAAATATAAAAATGCAATAAATGAAGCAAGTGAAAGGGAATACAAACATTTAAAAAATGAGATCGAGGAAAAAGTGCAAAATGGCTAAGCAGGAATGACTAGAGCACAAATGTAAGGATGCAGAAGCATATACCACTAGGGTAAGACAGATGCTGCCTAAAGGAAAATTAAACAAACCTTTGGAGAAAAGAGAACCGCCTGTTTGAACATCAAGAGCTCAGACGGAAAACCAGTCCTAAACAAAGAAGGGAAAGTAGAAAGATGGAAAAAGTATATAAAGGGTTTATACAAGGGAGATGGACTTGAGGCAATATTATGGAAATGGAAGAAGATATAGATGTAGATAAAGATGAGAAGGGAGATATGAAGCTGCATGAAGAATTTGACAAAGCACTGAAAGACTTAAGTCGAAACAAGGCCCTGGCAGTAGACAACATTCCATTAGAGCTACTGATAGCCTTGGGAGAGCCAACCAGACAAAACTCTTCCATCTGGTATGAGACAAGTGAAACACCCTCAGACTCCAAGAATAATACAATAATTCCAAATCCAAAGAAAGCAGGTGCTGACAGGTGTGAAAATTACTGAACTATCAGTTTAATAACTCACGTTTGCAAAATACTAACACGAATCCTTTACAGAAGAATGGAAAAACACGTAGAAGCCGACCTCGGGGAAGATCAGTCTGGATTCAGGAGAAATGTTTGAACACACAACGCAATACTGACCCTACGACTTCTTATAGAAGATAGGTTAAGGAAGAGCAAACCTACATTTATAGCATTTGTAGGCTTAGAGAAAGCTTTTGACAATGTTGACTGAAATAAACTCTTTCAAATTCTGAAGGTGGCAGGGGTAACAGGTTTTTTACAATTTGCACAGAAACCAGATAGCAGTTGTAAGAGTTGAAGGGCACGAAAGGGAAGCAGTGGTTGAAAAAGGAGTGTGGCAGGGTTGTAGCTACCCCGATGTTATTCAATCTGTATACTGAGCAAGCAGTAAAGGAAACAAAAGAAAAATTTGGAATACGGATTAGGGTCCAGGGAGAAGAAATAAAAACTCTGAGGTTTGCTGATGACATTGTCAAAGACAGCAAAACACTTGAACGGAATGGACAGTCTTGAAAAGAGGATATAAGATGAACAACAATGGAATGTAGATGAATTAAATCAGAAGATGCTGAGGGAATTAGATTAGGAAATGAGTCACTTATGGTAGTAAAGGAGTTTCGTTATTTGGGAAGCAAAATAACTGATGTTGGCTGAAGTAGAGAAGATATAAAATGTAGACTGGCAATGGCATAAAAACTTTTCTGACTAAGAGAAATTTGTTAACATCAAGTATAGATTCAAGTGTCAGAAAGTCCTTTCTGAAAGTATTTGTATGGGCTGTAGCCATGTATGGAAGTGAAACATGGGTGATACACAGTTCGAACAAGAAGAGAATAGAAGCTTTTGAAATAAGGTGTTGCAGAACAATGCTGAAGATTATATGGGTAGACCACATAACTAATGAGGTGGTACTGAACAGAATTGGGGAGGAGAGAAATTTGTGGCACAACTTGACTAGAAGAAGGGATCAGTTGGTATGACACATTCTGAGGCATCAAAGGATCCCCATTTTAGTACTGGAGGAAGGGGGGGGGGGGGGGGTAAAAATCATAGAGGAAGACCAAGAGATGAATACAGTAAACACATTCAGAAGGATGTAGATTGCAACAGTTACTCGGAGATGATGGGGCCTGCACAGGATAGAATAACATGGAGAGCTGCATCAAACCAGTCTTTGGACTGAAGACCACCACCACAACAACAACAACAGCAGCAGCAGCAGCAGCTTAATGTACATGTATGCAACACCTGGAACCGTCACTTGTTGGATTTACCTTTCTCAAGACTTGCTGTAGTCCATACTTACATGCTAACTACTTGAGCATATTTTTTTTCAATAAATTATCACCCTCAGATAGTACAGTACCATTAAATAAATTTAAGACTGTATTACAAATTTATCTAAAATGCAATTAATTCTATTCAACTGAAGAATACCTAGAAACCAACCATTATTTAGCTGACTAAACAAGGAGACTTTTTTCCCAAAATCCTGCATTAAAAAAATACAGTGTTGTCTTACATTAACAGATAAAGCTTTGGCTGCCAAGGTCAACATATTAACATTGTGTAACAGCTTAGTTACGTGTTTTCTTACATACACAGATGAAGCTTTGGTAAGTGACATCATACACAAATTTTATTTGACAATTTCAGGAAGGTGGGAAGAGGTTAGTGGCACCCAGATGGTCAAATATGGATGGTAATGGCGATCAGGCAGCAAATTTTGTCATTCTGCCAAATATGGAAATGCATCCTGATACCTTGATCTTTATGAAATCTACCATGTTTGTGCCCGGATTTAAATGAGATCAGAACTGAACCAATTTTATAAATGGACAAAGACTCGGCTATAGTACACATTCCTACAGGAGACAAATTAATTCTACTATGAAAATGTTACATAGAATGCACGAAAAGTGTCATAATAAATGGAACACTAAGTTCAAATTGTATGGACAAAATGGATGTAAGTCACAACATAGACTTTGTTGATAAATGTAGATCTACAAGTTTGTGGGACACAATTGGTTCATGCCCATACAAAACTGTTCTTTGTGATGTGGGGGCCACCAACAACAGTGCAGCTACAAGAAAATTTGATGTCACAGAAGAAAATGTTCATAGGTGGTGTCAGATGAACAATAAATTCTGAATCGATGTTCTATGCACCAAACTTTCTGGGGATCAAATATCAGAAGGTTTCATGAACTCAAGAAGCTGGTTGTTTAATATTTGTGACAGAGATACAATTAAGGTCTACTGATTCTTTGAGTAATAGAAATAAAGAGAAATTTTCCATCTGCTTGCATTGCAGAACTCAATGCATGTACAAGCTGGCACATAATGATGATGATGATGATGATGATCATGGTGGGGACGGGGATGGGGATGGGGCTCACATTAAAGTGCAGTACAATGCAAGATCAGTGACTTCCTACAGCTTTCAACAAAAATCTATACTGCACAACACAATTAATTGGTCACTCTTTTGAAATCACAAAATTCTCTCCCATTGCCACACAGAAGTTTGAAGTTTGGCTTGGACCTTCCTCTGGAATGGTACAAAGACGTGACACCCTGCGGCTTCACCCTCAGGCTCAGTGTGGCTTCAAATGGCAAGATAGCAATGCAAATGAACAAAATACCAAAGCTCAGAAGTTCATGAGAGGTGTAAGGTGGGTTAATGATGTCATATTGACACCAAATTTCACAGCAATTCTGCCCAATGCTGCTGTAGTTGAGTCACACGATGGGAAGGTAATCACACTCCCTTTTACCCACATTTCACTCCTTTTGAGGTCTCTGCAATGGTGGTCAGCATTGAAATCATTCGGTTCTCTCACGGGTGGCCGATGAAAACATTTCAGACACATCACCACTCAGTATTGAAATGTAAAGGCCTCGTGGGGTGGGGGGAGGGGGGCATGAATAAAACCCCCCTCTTCCTTTGGGGCTTTGACTCCCATATATTTCGCAGTGTGCATAGCAACAGAATTACGTTCCTGACAACCTTTGACACTACAGGCTTCTGCTGCCCCCTCCCCATTTCAATCAACTCTTTGCTACAAACATTTTCCCTTTCCCATTAAAGTGTACTGTGACCACCATTTTTGCTTTGGTGTACAGGCTGGAACCACCAGTGACCGTTCAAAAGGGGTGTTTATGCTTGTTCAGTCCTTTTGTGGCGTGATCATGGATGGATGGACATTGATACATGCAAGAGTAAAATGGCAAAAGTCCCCTCTAAAATCAACCCCCACCCCCTTCCTCACCAGCTTGGCAACACCCTCGTTGCCACCAGTGCTCCTTCGTTGAGCACTTTAAATATGTACTTGTACAGAGACAGTCAGTCTATGATTCTCAGGAGCCAGGGTGATAAGCAACCTTTTTAACACATCTCAGATGAGTGATCCTATGTCGCTGAACTAGCGTCTGCTGTTTGTATGTGAAAGCTAAGGGGTGTCACACTGTGACTGTTTGTAACAACTTTTGTAGGTGGCTCTTAGATAATTTACATGAATAAAACAGTTTGTAAATTAATGTGTGTCAATAACTGTCCATAAATGTGATAAATCACAATAGATTAAAAATATATATGCCTCATAGAGCCTCTTCGAAAAATGGGATTGTCTTATATTCAGGATTGCCTTTGTTCGGGCAAACATCGCACAAGTTTTTCCCAAGCAATAAGGAATACCCTTTAGTTTTTAAATTAGATAGTGTTGAGGATCAGTGGACAAAGTTCAAAACCATCGTACAATATGCATTAGATGAGTATGTGCCAAGCAAGATCGTAAGAGATGGAAAAGAGCCACCATGGTACAACAACCGAGTTAGAAAACTGCTGCGGAAGCAAAGGGAACTTCACAGCAAACATAAACATAGCCTAAGCCTTGCAGACAGACAAAAATTACGCGAAGCGAAATGTAGTGTGAGGAGGGCTATGCGAGAGGCATTCAATGACTTCGAAAGTAAAGTTCTATGTACTGACTTGTCAGATAATCCTAAGAAATTTTGGTCTTATCTCAAAGCGGTAGGTGGATCAAAACAAAATGTCCAGACACTCTGTGACCAAAATGGTACTGAAACAGAGGATGACAGACTAAACGTCAAAATACTAAATGTCTTTTTCCAAAGCTGTTTCACAGAGGAAGAGTGCACTGTAGTTTCTTCTCTAGATTGTCGCACAGATGACAAAATGGTAGATATCGAAATAGACGACAGAGGGATAGAGAAACAATTAAAATCGCTCAAAAGAGGAAAGGCCGCTGGACCTGATGGGATACCAGTTCGATTTTACACAGAGTACGGGAAGGAACTTGCCCCCCTTCTTGCAGCGGTGTACCGTAGATCTCTAGAGGAGCGTAGCGTTCCAAAGGATTGGAAAAGGGCACAGGTCATCCCCATTTTCAAGAAGGGACGTCGAACAGATGTGCAGAACTATAGACCTATATCTCTAACGTCGATCAGTTGTAGAATTTTGGAACACGTATTATGTTCGAGTATAACGACTTTTCTGGAGACTAGAAATCTACTCTGTAGGAATCAGCACGGGTTTCGAAAAAGACGGTCGTGCGAAACCCAGCTCGCGCTATTCGTCCACGAGACTCAGAGGGCCATTGACACGGGTTCAAAGGTAGATGCTGCGTTTCTTGACTTCCGCAAGGCGTTCGATACAGTTTCCCACAGTCGTTTAATGAACAAAGTAAGAGCATATGGACTATCAGACCAATTGTGTGATTGGATTGAAGAGTTCCTAGATAACAGAACGCAGCATGCCATTCTCAATGGAGAGAAGTCTTCCGAAGTAAGAGTGATTTCAGGAGTGCCGCAGGGTAGTGTCATAGGACCGTTGCTATTCACAATATACATAAATGACCTTGTGGATGACATTGGAAGTTCACTGAGGCTTTTTGCAGATGATGCTGTGGTGTATCGAGAGGTTGTAACAATGGAAAATTGTACTGAAATGCAAGGGGATCTGCAGCGAATTGACGCATGGTGCAGGGAATGGCAATTGAATCTCAATGTAGACAAGTGTAATGTGCTGCGAATACATAGAAAGATAGATCCCTTATCATTTAGCTACAAAATAGCAGGTCAGCAACTGGAAGCAGTTAATTCCATAAATTATCTGGGAGTACGCATTAGGAGTGATTTACAATGGAATGATCATATAAAGTTGATCGTCGGTAAAGCAGATGCCAGACAGAGTCATTGGAAGAATCCTAAGGAAATGTAATCCGAAAACAAAGGAAGTAGGTTACAGTACGCTTGTTCGCTCACTGCTTGAATACCGCTCAGCAGTGTGGGATCCATACCAGATAGGCTTGATAGAAGAGAGAGAGAAGATCCAACGGAGAGCAGCGCACTTCGTTACAGGATCATTTAGTAATCGCGAAAGCGTTATGGAGATGATAGATAAACTCCAGTGGAAGACTCTGCGGGAGAGACGCTCAGTAGCTCGGTACGGGCTTTTGTTAAAGTTTCGAGAACATACCTTCACCGAAGAGTCAAGCAGTATATTGCTCCCTCCTACGTATATCTCGCGAAGAGACCATGAGGATAAAATTAGAGAGATTAGAGCCCACACAGAAGCATACTGACAATCCTTCTTTCCACGAACGATACGAGACTGGAATAGAAGGGAGAACCGATAGAGGTACTCAGGGTACCCTCCGCCACACACCGTGAGGTGGCTTGCGGAGTATGGATGTAGATGTAGATAGATGTAGATTGAAATTGGTATATTTTTTTGTGATTCAGTTCTATCTACTCTCACAACCAATATTAAAATCATTGATTGTATATCTTAAAATGGTTTTGCAGCACAAAATACTACACTTTTGGGCATCTAATGATTGGAAACGTCATTACATACCTAGAAAATTTACTCGGCATTTGAAGCTTTCTTTACAAAGAATAAAGCAGAACATCATTCTTACATCAAGCAATAAAAATAATTTTATCTATTTTGTAAAATCATAACCACTTTCCAATAGTGAGAGTCATAAATGAACTAACTTTGCTCACTTCTAGTATTAGAAGACATTTAACAACCGTCAAACCACTACTGTGATATCGATGCCACATAGTTTCAAAGGTTGGCACTACCATGAGACACCGACGGCAGCGCCCTCTAGCTGGTGCTGTGCAGCTCGACGAGCTCCGCGACTGCATCAGCCCATTTGATCAGGTGCAGCCACCCAGGACAATGTGCTTCAACTTCGCACCACCTTGCAAGTTATGTAATATGTTTGCATATGTTCATCCACTAGTAAAGGTGCTTTAAATGTATCTGCAGTACCGAGAGATTAGTACCTTTTCCTTTTCCTGTTCCTTACCCAAGCGCCGCCTCTCAGGTGGGATACAAAAACTACAATAGATTTTACCACACATTTTAGAGGCACTGAAGCCTAATGGTTTTGCAGGTCTCAATAAAACCTCAGTTCCCATAAAAAATTTGTGACATCTTCATACAGGCAGCCATTCAAATTTTAATACAGTCCTGCTGCCCCACACCCACCCACCCACCCGTCCACCCCCTACGACCCCCATCCCTCTGAGTGCGCTCACAAAATACAAAACGAACAAATTGTAATTTCAAAAAAATCTACAAATATGATTAACCATAACTAGATTAATGAACATTATAAGAAATTACCATCACAAACTGTCTGGTACCAACAAGAAATGAAACAGCAAATGAATACTGAACACTGTGTGTTTCTCAGCAATTGAAATATTATACTTGCAAACCCTTTTCACAGACAAACAAAATGAAAGACACTAGTGAAACTAAATCACTTTGGTGACAGTTGTATACAAAAACTTCAAAGCTTGGTAAACTAAAATAACGTAAGAAAGCTCCTACAAACCATGTAGATGATATCCTTGTTCACCATTGTGGTACCTGCTATCACCACCTCCATCATATGCTGTAACATGTCCCATACTATGTTTTGTTTCATGTAGTACAAAACCACCTCCTATATTCCCAAGAAGTTGCGGTGCAGGGTACGTTGGAAGCTGCTGCTGAAGGTGAATTGGTGCAGGTTGCTGATACCTGTGAATTAATAAAATGGTGTTTTACTGCAACGTAACAACTTTCAAGCCTTATCCACTTCGAAATTCCTTGACAATGATATATTAATGAATCTTATTGCTGCTGTTTCAAACCTTCTAAGAAAGCTGAGTACCTTTAGAAACTTAAACCAACAGGCCACCTCAATAATGAGCAGTTAACACTATGTTTTCTTTTTTCTCCACAGACAGGCAGAAGGGAGGAAGGGAGGGAGTGGGGGCCGTGACGAGTAGGCGGGCAGAGGAGGGGAGGGAGAGGAGAGGAGGGGAGGGAGAGGAGAGGAGGGGAGGGAGATGATGGAGAGGAGGGGAGGGAGATGATGGAGAGGAGGGGAGGGAGATGATGGAGAGGAGGGGAGGGGGTTGGAGGGAGGGGAGGGGTTGGAGGGAGGGAGGGAGGGAGGGGTTGGAGGGAGGGAGGGAGGGGTTGGAGGGAGGGAGGGAGGGGTTGGAGGGAGGGAGGGAGGGTTTGGAGGGAGGGAGGGGTTGGAGGGAGGGAGGGTTTGGAGGGAGGGAGGGTTTGGAGGGAGGGAGGGTTTGGAGGGAGGGAGGGTTTGGAGGGAGGGAGGGTTTGGAGGGAGGGAGGGTTTGGAGGGAGGGAGGGTTTGGAGGGAGGGAGGGTTTGGAGGTAGGGAAGGTGAGGAGGGGTTGGAGGGAGGGAGGGAGGGTTTGGAGGGAGGGAAGGAGAGGAGGGGTTGGAGGGAGGGAAGGAGAGGAGGGGTTGGAGGGAGGGAGGGAGGGAGGAAAGGAGAGGAGGGGTTGGAGGGAGGGAGGGAGGGAGGAAAGGAGAGGAGGGGTTGGAGGGAGGGAGGAAGGGAGGGAAGGAGAGGAGGGGTTGGAGGGAGAGAAGGGTAGGGAGGAGAGGGTAGGGAGGAGAGGGAGGGAGAAGAGGGGAGTGAGGGGGAAGAGGGGAGTGAGGGGGAAGAGGGGAGTGAGGGGGAAGAGGGGAGTGAGGGGGAAGAGGGGAGTGAGGGGGAAGAGGGGAGTGAGGGGGAAGAGGGGAGTGAGGGGGAAGAGGGGAGTGAGGGGGAAGAGGGGAGTGAGGGGGAAGAGGGGAGTGAGGGAGAAGAGGGGAGTGAGGGAGAAGAGGGGAGTGAGGGAGAAGAGGGGAGTGAGGGAGAAGAGGGGAGTGAGGGAGAAGAGGGGAGTGAGGGAGAAGAGGGGAGTGAGGGAGAAGAGGGGAGTGAGGGAGAAGAGGGGAGTGAGGGAGAAGAGGGGAGTGAGGGAGAAGAGGGGAGTGAGGGAGAAGAGGGGAGTGAGGGAGAAGAGGGGAGTGAGGGAGAAGAGGGGAGTGAGGGAGAAGAGGGGAGTGAGGGAGAAGAGGGGAGTGAGGGAGAAGAGGGGAGTGAGGGAGAAGAGGGGAGTGAGGGAGAAGAGGGGAGTGAGGGAGAAGAGGGGAGTGAGGGAGAAGAGGGGAGTGAGGGAGAAGAGGGGAGTGAGGGAGAAGAGGGGAGTGAGGGAGAAGAGGGGAGTGAGGGAGAAGAGGGGAGTGAGGGAGAAGAGGGGAGTGAGGGAGAAGAGGGGAGTGAGGGAGAAGAGGGGAGGGAGGGAGAAGAGGGGAGTGAGGGAGAAGAGGGGAGGGAGGGAGAAGAGGGGAGGGAGGGAGAGGAGGGGAGGGAGAGGAGGGGAGGGAGGGAGGGAGAGGAGGGGTGGGGTGGAGGGAGGCAGATGGGCAGAAAGAGAATAGGAGAGGGGCAGATGGGCAGAGAAGGGGTAAGGAGCAGATGGGCATAGAGAGGGAGGCAGATTCTGGGAGAAATGGACTTGCAGAAGATGGGAAGGAGTACATACCCAGGCAGGTACTCAGCTAGTTTTTCATGGTCCTCATCTTTTACTTTGGTTTCAATGTCATTTGTACACGCATAAGTCCTGATAATGGTAACTTTGTGGCCATATTTTGAGCTCTTTACAGTCTTTATCCTATCATCAATTTCCTCCCAGTATTTGATATCTCTTCTGAGCTTCTAATGGACAGCTATTGAAAGCCCTCTCTTGGCTTTTTCCTTGTTTCTAACATCACTGTAAAAATGAAAGTAATATGCTCATTTTCCCTTTTCCTTCCCCTTTACACCTTTGTTTCATTAAGGAAACACACATCTAACTGAAAACTTCCTTGTTCTTGGAATACTTCTCTTTTCTTTGTACCCAAACCCTGCGCTTTACACACATCTTATATTGTTTTGGTCTTATCAAATTAATTTGCAAGCCAATTTCCAAACCTGCTTTTTTAAGTTCTTCCATTTGTTGTTGAAGGTTATCTGCACTTTCATCAGAAAAACTACAGTGGTTCAGGTATGTCCCATCAATATATATTTATTATTTCACCACTTTAGGTATGTGGAAACTTCATCTAGGACTAATGAGTATGGTTTTTGGATATGGCATCTCCTTGCACTATCCCTCTTTCAAGTGTGAATTACTCAGCATTCTGGTGATGTTTATTGGAACTTGGCAAATGAAATCTTCATCATATTAACATATGTCAAATGAATCATTTGTTTCTCAAGGTTGTAAGTACAAGTATCATTAAAGTAACATCAATAGTGTTATCAAAATCTAGGAATACCAGATGAAACAACAATTCATATTCATTACTCTGATCTGTAATGCATTCACAAGCTGCAAATAGTCATTTGCACTATATCCACTTCTAAAGTCAACTTGTTCCTTTGCGATCCAGTGTAGTTTCTGTGCACCTGACAATATTTTAATGAATATCTTTTACATTATGGACAGGGGGCTGATGGGTCTTATTTGATGTCACGTTTTCTTGCGTCTCATGAAGACCAGACCCCACATTCTGCAAGTTCCTATTATATCTGTTTGCCTCCAGTTTTAACCATCTCAATTGAAACATCATTGACCTCCAGTCATGGTTCAATTCTTCATAACTAGCTCTCCCTGTCTCATTTGTCATTACTTCCCAAATATAATTATTTTCAGAATGAGGTATTTGTGTTCTTATTCATGTCTTGAACTACACAAGTTTGAATGACATCTTTCAATGCTTACTCAGTTGGCTTGTTGCCATTAGTTAATGTTTTGTTTGCAATCTTGACTGATAAAATAAGGTATCCATCCAACATAAATTTCTGTATTAATATTTTTCTTTCTTAATGGTTTCATCACACTCTCTCAAATCCATTAAAAGAAACTGAAAAATTGTTTTGTTCGACTGAGCATAATCTATCACATTCCTATTACAATTTGCTTAAATATCTAATCACCTTTATAACACCTGCTTTGTTGAATATGACATATCATTTTCTTTTGCTTCCTTCTTTTGCCATCTGCACATGTACCTTTGTCCAAGAAAGCTGATTTGTTAATTCAAATGGAAAACAATAATTTCTTCTGAAGCACTTTGAAAAATACTATTCACGTGGAACATCTCTCACAAATATTACGAGGTAAAGTCTCCTGATAGACATTATATTACATTATTTAGTTTCGTAAAAAATATTAATAGTGGTGACATTCAATTTTTGGTAAAATATGATTATATGTAACATTAAATCAGATTGCTTGCTGGATAAAAAAAGTACCTATGTGACAGGAAATGCAGTTAGCACCATGGAGCACAAGGAAATTTAATAGAACAACAAGAAGCAGGAAGCATGTGCAAAAACATCAGGTGGGAATTGCTTACATGGAAGGAACAAACTTTGTAAGATTATCACTGTATGTCTAAAATTCTTAATTTCAGTGATGGTTAGTAACACCACTACTTTTAACACATTTTATATAACATCAGTTGCATCATTAGCCATGTGTGTATGCTGTAGCAGATTTGCTCTTAAAGTGTACATCTTTTTTGATGAACATTTAAAAACATGAAAGGAAACATTTGTATCAGGGTAAGAAAATGCCAACTGGCATGAGATTGCTAGCATTTATCAAGAAATTTAGCCACATAATTGCAGTTCGACAACTGTGAGATACAGAAAGTTATTTCACTGTCTTGTTTAACACTTTCTTTGAAATCTGGAACAGGATTAACAAAAAATTCATCCTTAATTCTTGTTCTATCACTGTGGTTCACTAAAGCTAAAAGATGGCTGCCAGAGTTATTTTTATTATGACATCTTGATGAGAATGAGTCATATGCACATTCATAATACACTCCTGGAAATGGAAAACAGAACACATTGACACCGATGTGTCAGACCCACCATACTTGCTCCGGACACTGCGAGAGGGCTGTACAAGCAATGATCACACGCACGGCACAGCGGACACACCAGGAACCGCGGTGTTGGCCGTCGAATGGCGCTAGCTGCGCAGCATTTGTGCACCGCCGCCGTCAGTGTCACCCAGTTTGCCGTGGCATACAGAGCTCCATCGCAGTCTTTAACACTGGTAGCATGCCGCGACAGCGTGGACGTGAACCGTATGTGCAGTTGACGGACTTTGAGCGAGGGCGTATAGTGGGCATGCAGGAGGCCGGGTGGACGTACCGCCGAATTGCTCAACACGTGGGGCGTGAGGTCTCCACAGTACATCGATGTTGTCGCCAGTGGTCGGCGGAAGGTGCACGTGCCCGTCGACCTGGGACCGGACCACAGCGACGCACGGATGCACGCCAAGACCGTAGGATCCTACGCAGTGCCGTAGGGGACCGCACCGCCACTTCCCAGCAAATTAGGGACACTGTTGCTCCTGGGGTATCGGCGAGGACCATTCGCAACCGTCTCCATGAAGCTGGGCTACGGTCCCGCACACCGTTAGGCCGTCTTCCGCTCACGCCCCAACATCGTGCAGCCCGCCTCCAGAGGTGTCGCGACAGGCGTGAATGGAGGGACGAATGGAGACGTGTCGTCTTCAGCGATGAGAGTTGCTTCTGCCTTGGCGCCAATGATGGTCGTATGCGTGTTTGGCGCCGTGCAGGTGAGCGCCACAATCAGGACTGCATACGACCGAGGCACACAGGGCCAACACCCGGCATCATGGTGTGGGGAGCGATCTCCTACACTGGCCGTACACCACTGGTGATCGTCGAGGGGACACTGAATAGTGCACGGTACATCCAAACCGTCATCGAACCCATCGTTCTACCATTCCTAGACCGGCAAGGGAACTTGCTGTTCCAACAGGACAATGCACGTCTGCATGTATCCCGTGCCACCCAACGTGCTCTAGAAGGTGTAAGTCAACTACCCTGGCCAGCAAGATCTCCGGATCTGTCCCCCATTGAGCATGTTTGGGACTGGATGAAGCGTCGTCTCACGCGGTCTGCACGTCCGGCACGAACGCTGGTCCAACTGAGGCGCCAGGTGGAAATGGCATGGCAAGCCGTTCCACAGGACTATATCCAGCATCTCTACGATCGTCTCCATGGGAGAATAGCAGCCTGCATTGCTGCGAAAGGTGGATATACACTGTACTAGTGCCGACATTGTGCATGCTCTGTTGCCTGTGTCTATGTGCCTGTGGTTCTGTCAGTGTGATCATGTGATGTATCTGACCCCAGGAATGTGTCAATAAAGTTTCCCCTTCCTGGGACAATGAATTCACGGTGTTCTTATTTCAATTTCCAGGAGTGTAGTTTACCTGTCTTGCGACAAAGATGTATACATCAGTGGTATCAGAGTCACAAGTGTTCAGGAAAGGAATATACATAGCATCGCAAACTACTGCTTATGGTGTCGTTAAACACTACAAAGAAGGAAATAACTTATACTTCTCCTCCTACGAAGATTCCCTACACACACACACACACACACACACACACACACACACACACACACAAAGAAATGTAATAAAACATTTACTAGACTTTTTCATCCAACTTCTTGTGTATGATAGATTAAATTTGAACATTGGTATTTACACAGCCTGTACTTTTAGAAAAACCACTGAAAATACTGGAACATCTGCAAACTCTCATGGAGCCCCACTGACTGCTAAAAAACAGCATAAACTCCTGCAGAATGAAATATATCTTAAAAAATAGATATTAAAATCTGAAAGTGAATAGTTTCAATTATAGAAGCAAATTAAAAAAAAAAAGAACCTGGTTGTATCTGTCCATAAAGGCCGTTGGGGAGGTTCCTGGTAGCTCACTAATTCTGGAGGCAAAACAGGAACTTGTTGTGCCCAAGTGCGCCGTTGTGGCTGTGGTTGTGACTGCGATTGTGTCTGCAGAGGTGAAAGATTTTGAAACTGCTGTTCATGAAGGAAGAATTGGCCATGGTGATGTTGCATGAGCTGCTGCTGCTGTTGCTGCTGCTGCTGTTGTTGTTGTTGGTGTTGATGCTGGTGCAGCTGCTGTTGCTGTTGGTGTTGGTGCTGCAGCAAGTCCTGCATCTGGTGTTGCTGCTGGTGCTGCACCAAATCCTGCATCTGGTGTTGCTGTGATGCCAATCTTTGTATATCAGCCTGGAGCTCATGTAAACTTGAATTCATCCTAAAACAATATTTTTCCTCATTTTTAAATATTCCTGATATTATAATTATGTGGCAAAATTGAAATTACTTCTTGCTTACATTTTTTCCAGGAACAACTGTTTCCTGAGTTACAGAAGTTTTTAAAACAACATATGAGTAAGGCTATAAATATCGTAAGAGCTAAAAAGAATTGTGTATAACATAAATTTAATGTCCTTTAAAAACTTTTGATTATCCACACACTAGTGTAGAGAATTTAGATGATAAAATTAACTTCAAACCCAAAATGAAATAATATGTGCTTGACATCTCTTTCTACTAAATAGAAGGATTTCAGAAAACATAGTAATAATAATAATAATTTTGTGTGTGTGTGTGTGTGTGTGTGTGTGTGTGAGAGAGAGAGAGAGAGAGAGAGAGAGAGAGAGAGAGAGAAATTATGAAAACCATGTTAATGATGAGAAGACAAAAGTGGTAAGAAAGAATGTTAAATATGTAAATTTGCACTTTGCTCTCCACACTGGAAAAAGGATGGAAAAGCGAGTTTGTCAGCTATCAGTATCTTTTATGTGCCTAGTAAATTGTCTAATCATAAACTGGACAGATATTTTTTACAATATTTTACAAATAATCTTTTTCAACTCTTCCAGTATCCAGTGTAATTTGAGCAATGTTACACAGTAGGCTCAATTTTTTAAAAAAGCTGCAAGTAAACAAAGAAGTAACATGTTTCATTATCCACACTGAAGAACTATAACATTTTTCACAGTGGTAAATTACTTTAAGAGCAAATCTGAGAACTATCACCGGAGAAAAACTGATGTGCTTATAGGTCTTGAGCTACACATTTTAGAGCCCAAGTTTACTAGACGTTTTTTATTTGAATGACTGTTTCTGTCATATCTCTGAATATTTATAATTCCTCCTGGGGACACCCTGTGTATGTTCAATTATCTATCATCATGCCTGGAAGTAAGAGACATCCTACCCCTGATGGTCTCCACCCCTTCTAGGACTGTCTTCCACCTCCTACTTTATGTACAGAACATTGTGGTCCATTCCTATGCCACTCCCATTCCTAACCCATTACCACAGGGATCACATCCCTGTGGAAGACCCAGGTGCATTATCCCCCAATTACTCATCCAACAGATCCTCCTCTGGCCCTGTCACAGGCTTATTGTATTCAATCAGAGGCATGGTCACCTGTGAAAACAACAATGTCATACCAGTTCTGCCATAATCACAGTACAGAATCTAATGTGTGTATGACCACAAATTGGCTGTCCACCAGAATGAATGGCCACAACTAAACTGTGGCCAAGAACAGAGTTGATCACCCAGTGGCGAAATATGCTGCTGAGCACAACATGCTCGAATTCAATGGCTCCTTCACAACCCATGACACCTGTATCCCTCCATCCAGTACCAGCTTCATTGTCTTACCAATTCTGATGTTCTAGCTGACAGACGCTTATTGCTCACAGTCTGTAACTGATACAAGTATCTGTAGAATAATAGCATTTTGTTCAATATATATGCAATTAAATCTGGTAATATGGGTTTCCGTTAGTAGCGAGTACCTATACTGCATACGATTCAGTTAGATAATAATTAAATGTTGCCCTGGCCGTTTTGTGTAGGCTCATTATTGTAGTGATGCCACTGATGACAAAAATCATAAAGTTCTTTTAACAGTCACATAATGCTAAAAGTATTAAGAACAATAATCTCAATAAACTGAAAACAGTGTCTTTTAATATTTTCCAATTTATATAAGGCCAGAGATACAGTTTTTTTTTATTAATAGTAATATCTACAAATGTGTACACTGCCATTGCATATAGGCAGCTATCCTGGAGCATCAAGCCCCACTGAAAAAATAATTAAGCAATTCATTTAATGGATTATCGTGTAATATTAAAGAAAGACTTTTAATCCATTGTGAGTAAGATGGATGTCTTCATGTTGGGATATGGATGACATTTCTGGTGATAACACCCTGAGAAAAATTAGCCGTGGCTTTTAACAAGCATTTCATACAATAGGAATAATGGCACAGATATCGTTGTATGAAGCAGTATTCAACTTAAATTCATTTTAAAAAATTATGCGATAATGCACGTCATGAAATCTAGTCCTTGACACTTCTACTGTTCTACATCTACATACATAACTCCAGGAGCCATCACATTGTGCACGAGGGAGGATATATTGCACCACTATTATTCACTTCCTTTCCTGTTCCACTCGCAAATAGTGTGAGGCAAAAATGACAGTCTATATGTCTCTCTACGAGCCCTAATTTCTCCTACCTTCATAATCATTATGCAAAATGTTTGTTGGCCACAGTAGAATCATTCTGCAGTCAGTTTCAAATGCTGGTTCACTGAATTTTGTCAACAGTGTTCTTCAAAAAGAATCTCTTAATCAGTGGTTTCCTTCACTTCTAAATTATTTACATTGAGCACATGAAATAATGAATAAGTTTCAGTTGTGATTGGATTCACTACTTCCTACCAGACAGAGCTCAACAAACCAGTCAACAATGTCCCAAGCTAAGCAAGGCTGTTTTTAGTCAATCATGTTGTTTGTAGGTCCATCTGAACATCATAAACCCACAGTGAAACACAGAATGACCTGCAGAGAATCAACACTTGGTGCAAGATGTAGCAGTTATGCTTAATGTAAATATATGTACTATATTGTGCATAATTAAGTAGAAACAACCACTATTGTTTGATTACAAACAGAATAATAAGCAAACATACAGTGTCTGGGAGCAAACATCTGGAGCGACCTAAGTAAGTGGATCGATCACATAACAAAAACTGGTGGAAAACAGAAGCATAACTAAGATTCACTGGAAGACTTTTTAGAAAATTTAAATATGACAATGGAAATTCCTTTGTGGGGTATGAATAAGTGAAGAGATAATGGTAAGAACTTGAAGAAATGAGGTACTGAGCTGTCAGTAGGTACATACACAAGGCTGACAATGGTTTCGGTCTTTTTTATGTGCCTCAACTCAGGAGGTTAATTCATTCATGAAGGAAATGGGTTACAAGACCTATGTTTGATTGTTTCTTTAGTATTGCTGGTTAATCTCTGTGACCATTATCAGTTAGCATTTATAAAGGAGATACAGAATATCCAAAGAGAGTGGGTACATCTAGTAAATGTGAGAATTTCAAGGCGATGCTCATCCAAAGTCAGTGGAAAATGCTACAATCCTGCACTTGAGTTCCAAGACAAGCGAAGCAACATATTACTTCCTTCAACATGCCTCTCACAAGAGGACTACAATGGGGAGAATCAGGTCTTATTAACAGTCTGCCTTCCCATGCACCATTCATGAACAGAACAGAAGAAAGGGGGGGATTTGTAATGTGCCCTACTACTTGATTTATTCTTTTTTACTAACAGAGCACTTTTTTAACACTTCAATTATTTTTAAGGAAATAAAAAGTGCCAATGCTCCTATCTTTCATCTTGATTGAACAGTAATAAGATAGAAATGTCACAACTCACTGTCCTGCCATTTGGAAAAAAAGTTCCCCAAACATTCGACCTAATGTATCAAATGCAAACAAACACGTAACTGAGGTGCAGTTCATGTGTTTACATGTGCACTTTAAGCCCAACAGTCTGTGCTGTTTCCGTGATCGGAGCTATATAGACTTACACAATGTATACAACACTTGGGAGACGTGAATGTGGTTCTTGCTTATGGCAAACATTGCCAAGTTAGAGTGACAGTGCAGTTGTATGCTGTAAAGTGTCAAGATCGTTAAAAGGTTTAAAAAAAAAAATTCAAGAAACTGGAAATGTCAAGAAAAAAAATTGCAAAGCAAAATAATAGCAACTGATAAGAGATATTCAAGTAAAATTTTAGCAATGGTAACAAACAACCCACATGTCACTATGAGGCAGCTTGACTATGTGAGAGGGCTTAGCCACATGACTGTTCTGCAATACCACTTCCAAATCATTCCTTTTTTTAGCATTTTGCTTCATCAACGACTTTCAAAATCTGTTACGGTTCTCCAAAAGGCTTCTACAAAAACTACAATGTGAGACTGTGCTTCTATGTAACATACTGTTTACGCATGAAGCACTATTTACCAACCATGGGCAAATCTAAATAACCATAAATATCTACAGTTCCTTACAGACATACTTGTGCAGTTATTGGTACATATTCCAGTGGATATAAGGCATTTCATAAGGCATCAACTGACAGATGATGTACGTACTGGTGAGGTTAAAATGTTTAAACTACACTGTTGACAGTTCCTCAATTTCGCATCAAGCTGAGAATAGTTACCAGAGACGAATGACACAAAAGTCAAATCCCACTGAACCTGACTATATCTGAGAATCAAGAAAACCATAAGACAGAAGCAGGAAGAGGTGAGAGTGAGATAAAAGTGTAAAGGTGGATGAGTTGACCCACCCAGAAAGCAGCTGGAGGCTGCTCCAAGACTTGTTAAGTGACTGGAGAAACACCCTCTGCATCTGACTGTGGCTTTCACACCCTCAATTACAACAAAAAATGTAACTACACAGATATATCTAAAAACACAGATGATGTGATTTATCGAACGAAAGCGCTGGCAGGTCGATAGACACACAAACAAACAAACACAAACATACACACGAAATTAAAGCTTTCGTAACAAACTGTTGCCTCATCAGGAAAGAGAGAAGGAGAGGGAAAGACGAAAGGATGTGGGTTTTAAGGTAGAGGGTAACGACTCATTCCAATCCCGGGAGCGGAAAGACTTACCTTAGGGGGGAAAAAAAAGGACAGGTACACACACACACACACACACACACACACATCCATCCGCACCTACACAGACACAAGCAGACAGATATCTGTCTGCTTGTGTCTGTGTAGGTGCGGATGGATGTGTGTGTGTGTGTGTGTGTGTGTGTGTGTGTGTGTGTGTGTGTGTGTGTGTGTACCTGTCCTTTTTTTCCCCCCTAAGGTAAGTCTTTCCGCTCCCGGGATTGGAATGACTCCTTACCCTCTCCCTTAAAACACACATCCTTTCGTCTTTCCCTCTCCTTCCCTCTTTCCTGATGAGGCAACAGTTTGTTGCGAAAGCTTGAATTTCGTGTGTATGTTTGTGTTTGTTTGTGTGTCTATCGACCTGCCAGCTCTTTTGTTCGGTAAGTCACATCATCTGTGTTTTTAGATATATTTTTCCCACGTGGAATGTTTCCCTCTATTATATTCATAACTACACAGATAAGTTGATAAAATCTCAGAAAAGAAAACAAACATTGATGATGAGACAATAAACAAACAATAGATGTCAAAGAAGAAGAAGAAGAAGAAGAAGAAGAAGAATTAAAAATGTGGCACCCGATTTGTAGAGGACGGGGCCCAGCCTCCGCAAATAGGCTCTTCACAGGGTTAATTCAAGAGGCACCTGTTGCAAGTTGGACTCCACAATGGTGTACTGTGTCCTTCATCCGCAACATTGAAGGTGATTCTGAGCCATGCACCAAGCTACCATAATCACGATGTGACAGGATCTGAGCTTTGTAGCATCACAGAAGTTTAGAGTGGTCTGCAACCCAGCTGGTGTTACTGAGACAGTGAAGAGCACTAAGGTGAGACCAGCACAATTGCTTAATGCTGTTGAAGATGAGGAAGCCATGTCAACTGGGTATCAAAGTACAATCCCTGTAAGTGATAAGACTCTACCACATTGAGCACTTGGTCACTGAGGTAGAGTTCTGGTTCTGGATGGAAGGTATGACAGGGACAATAGTGCGTGATACATGTCTTGGTGGCACAAACTGGAAGCCATGGGTGAGAGTCCAGGCCTGTGCCTTTTATATGGCAAACTGCAGTCAGTGCTCAGCAACACGCCCAGTTAAGAAGCAATAGTCGACGCAAAAGGTTTCAGCACACAAGAACGGTGACACTTTAACCCCACAGCTGCAGGTAGACCTTTGATCGCCACCAGAAAGAGGCATGCTCAATAAAGAGCTCTGTGTGATCCTGTTCTCTTGTTGGTGGTGGGTACTGTGGAAGAACTAATTTTGAACTGGAAAATACAGTGGGACAAGAAGTTCCAGATATAAACTGGGAGAGGGGCCCTTGAGATGCAGGGTAGCGAGAATGTGATGACACCATGTAATGTCATAAGCCTTTTGTAAGTCGCAAAAGATATAGATAAAAATGTTGATGCCAGGCGAAAGCTGACCAGATTACAGACTCCAGGCAGGCCAAATTGTCAGCAGTAGAATGGCCTTGGCAAAACCCGCCCTGGGATAAAGCAAAAATCCCCAAAACTAAAGGTACCAACACACCCGTTGGCTCACCATGCGTTTGAGCAATTTGCAGAGAACATTAGTGAGGCTAACTGGGAGATAGCTGTCAATCTCAAAGGGGTGTTTACCCAGTTTCAGTACTGGGTCAGTCAGGCTCTCTCACCAATGATGAGTCAGGAACTCACCCTCGCTGCTCCAGATACAGTTGAATATGGCAAGGATGTGATAAGTGTTTGATTATTTGGCTGTGTGTGCAGTCTAGCCATGGAGTTGTGTCAGGGCAAAGGGTGAGGGGTGAGGGCACTGACAAATTCCCACTCACTGACTGGAACACTATATGCCTCCAGGTGACATGTAGTAAATGGTAAGCGAAGTCACTCTACCCACTGTTTAACGACACAAAATGCAGGCTGATAATTCTCAAACAAAGAGGCTCAAGTGTAATGGAAAGCAAGAGGTTTGGCGACAGCATTTCAGGGCCATGTAGACAACACAGAGAGATAGCACGTACACCTTCGAGGGACTGGTGTCCACAGAGACATAACATCTTTGCCCAAACCAATGAATGAGGGATATGTGGTCCAATGGTAGAAACATACCGTTCCCAGCATTCTTATATCTGTCATTTCATGAGGCGGTGGACTGAGGAATGACGCTGTTTAAAGGCAGTGAGGTGCAGCATTGATTAATGTCACTTGTTGCATTGGAAAGACCATCTACGACCTCTAATGGTCACGGTGATTTAAGGTGGCAAAAAGACACTGTCTTCAGAGGGGGTGGGGGAGGAGGGGTCATAAGGTACAGGGGACTGCTACATCAGCTAGCAATAGAATGGCTGCAGTTGTGCTCTGGACAGTCACATCGGTAACTCCATGTGGCAGGATGTGAAGGGTGGCGGATCATCCCAATCAGCTTTGTAGAGAGACCATCTGCATGGACACCCTGGCGAATGATGCCGAGGGAGGGTCAGGACAATCTGAGAAGAGGACCTGGGCTGCAAGGGGAAAGATCAATAGTAGAATAAGATCCATGTGCTCCTTCTTGGAGGACTACTACTTGTCCTTCATATCATTAGATGATTTTGCCTTTACAAGTGCTTGTCTGTCCCATATTCTGGGACAGAGGAGGAACATAAAATCTTACAACCCGCAACCAGTGTCTGCTTCAGCAACTGGCTGTTATCTTGGGGCAGGTTAGCAGAGTCCTGGGAAGGGAGCATCCGAGGGGACCCCTTCCTGGTATGAGGTGCTGGAAGAAGACGTTAACTGGGGGTTGGGGACCGTCATCCAAAGTGGTAGGGAGTACACACTCTCAAATGGGGTGTTGGTTGGTTGGTTGGTTGGGAGGAGAGGACCAAACAGAGAGGTCATTGGTCCTGTCAGATTAGGGAAGGATGGGAAAGGAAGTTGGTTTTGTTCTTTCACAGCAACCATCCCAGCATTTACCTGAAGTGATTTGGGGAAATAAGGGAGAACCTAAATCAGGGTGGGCAGATGTGGGTTTGAACCTTCATCCTCCTGATGCAAGACCAGTGTGCTAACCACTGCGCCACCTCGCTTAGTGAGGCAAGCATTAAGAGGAGGGCTCCCAACCACCAGGGGAGCAGGTATAATTGAGTGACCCAAGGGTCTGACGAAGAAGGCACAAAGGATGACATTGTCAAAGCCATAGTCTACACTATCGTCACATGTGTAGGATGTAGACGACCATATTTCTTCTTGTACTTTTGATGCATGAGTCAGTTAACAGTCTTTTATTCTTAGAATTTCTTTTCTCATTGGAAAATAGTGGAGTCCAGTGAACAGGAGGAAGGTGCTTCCTGCAGCTGATCCAGACAGGGCACAGGGTCACTGACATCCACAATCCCTTCCTTAATCAGTATGGACTCACTTTTCGTTTTTGAAAGCACTGCTACTTACCCAAACTTGTCCTAGAGATGCTGAACAAAGAACAGTGGTTTTGTAACCTAAAAGCAATCCCTGTTGGGCTTAGTGCAAACTAAGTATTGGGGGAAGTATTCCTCACTATGTCTCTGAGACCTATAGCCTTTAGATGGAGTAGCCAGAGAAGAAAACATTGAGGGATCATATCTCTCTGCATTATAAACATTCTTACCTCATGCACGAGACTTCTGCAATGGTGCCACCTGCTCCAAACGAGGTTTCTTTCCATGAGAGCCACACCAAAGGTTACCTGGCCACCAGAGTTGCCTGGAGTCCCCATTCCCCAGTCACAATGGGCAAATATTCCTTGACATGCAAGGGGAGTTTGCAGCTCAGGCACCAACAGCGCACAATCTGCCTGGTCAGGGGAATAACACTGTACAGTTACTTGATGTCCTTTCACCCACTCCCCTCCACAATGGAATGCCTTCTGTGATGCATTTAGGTTGTAGAATCTTTGCAAGAAAAAGGGCACAAACAAAGAAAGGAAGAAAATGTGGAATATATGCCACATTGGGCGACCTTCCCTGCGTGACACACTTATGCATAATTTGGAAGAGAGATGGCAGGCCAAAAACAACAAGGGGACCATATAGTTAAGAATGAAAAGTTTTACAATGCCAGCAGGAAAGAAAACTAATGTCCAAAATCACAAATTCAAATGACCCTAAGCACTATGGGACTTAACATCTGAAGTCATCAGTCTCCTAGACTTAGAACTACTTAAACCTAACTAACCTAAGGACATCACACACATCCATGCCCAACACAGGATTTGAACCTGCGACCATAGCAGCAGCGCAGTTCTGGACTGAAGTGCCAGAATCGCTCGGCCACAACAGCTGGCTCCAAAATCACAAACCACATCCATGCACTACTGGCACCAAGAAGGCTATCTAATGGAAAGTCAGAGGGGAGAAAAGAATAGTAAGCTAGACTTGCAGCATAGAAAATGAAATATTGCTGCAAGTTGTAGGGCCCCACAGTGGCAGAGCATGAACTCAACATAAGAGATGCAGGCCAGCTGGGGGGAATATGATGGATGTCTCATCTGTTCTGCACATATTACTTATGGACCTTCTTTTCAGGACATTTGGAGATCACTGATTGGTTATTTGGGAAACACAAACTGACCTGCATGTTCACAATGCTTAACATCACTGAACTTTTATCTGTAACGAAAACTAAAAACAAACAAATCAACAACTCCCGTAAACATGAAATGACAAACTGCACATGTCTGCAGTGTGTCCAGTCCAGATGAAATTCAATACGCTGCAATGTCCATCTAGGATTGCTTTATAGCATGAATCACTGCTCACAGTCATCATTTTGGGACAGTGATATGACAGCCATAATAATAATAATAATAATAATAATAATAATAACAATAACAACAGAGACCTTATCTGAGTTGTATGTCTGATTAAATTTGGTACAGTGAGACAGAGGTCTGTGAGATTTCTTCTCATAATGGCAGGATAATGGTTTGCAGCATTGTAATTTTGTTAGTACTCATCACATTCCATAAATGAGGAAGAGATTAGTGTTTAACACCCCATCAACAACGAGGTAATTAGAGACTGAGCACAAGTTCGGATTAGGGAAGTATCAGGAAGGAAATGGGCATTGCCCTTTTAAAGGAACCATCCTGGCATTTGCCTGAAGCAATTTAGGGAAATCACAGAAAAAAATAAATCAAGATAGTCAGACGCAGTTTTGCATCGTCATCCTTCTGAATGCGAGTCCAGTATGCTAACAACTGCACCATCTCGTTCAGTCCACAGATAGAAGAAGCACATAAAATGATAGAGAGGGTGTTCGGTATGTCAATTTGGCAGCTCTAAACATTAAAAATTACTTGAAATGTCTAACTTTGCCACACTGCCTGCTGTAACTTAACAAAAACCACTCCTTGATATTTACTCATTCTGGATACATTCAGGCTGGCTTGTCTTAGCTGGTGTATTCTGTAGAATGCATTAATGAATGAGGTGAGAGCTAAGATTGATCACACAAATGAGTATGAGACCTACCAATAAAGTGAGTTCAAACTTTCAGATTAAGAGAACTTACTGTGCAATAGACTGCTGATACTGCTCCATATCCATATTTTCAATATCAGGAGTCTTCCTTTCTTCTATGTATGGTGCTGTATTGTCTAACCACTTATGTTCAACAGAATTAACATCTTCTGATATCTCCTGATGAAGGAAAGGAGAAATACATACTGCTATTATTTAACAAATAACATTTCATTAGACACAATGACTAGTTCACCTACATTAACATCTGCTGCAACTAAGAAACTAGGAAACAAAATTAAATGAAATCAGACAAAAAATTAAATCTGTGAAAAGCAAACTGCCACATTTAAAACAAATAGACAGTTTAACTAAATAATTGCCTAACTTAAACATGTTATTAAAATGTTGATTTGTAAAGATTTGGAATTAACATTGTGTTAGTCATGTTAGTGGTGTTACTACAAGCAACAGAATAACGGCCAGAAATGTTAAGAAGGTAATTAGGTTCTGGGTATGAGTGGCATGTAAAGAGGTGTTAGCACAAATAAAAGGAAAAAGTGTCAGACAGTGCTGAGAGGGGTGTCTGTTCCACAGAATCAACACCATGAACTAAAAGCCTTATATTAGATGCACAATTGAGACTAGAGGTGCCAGTGAAAAATTACACCCATACCTGCAATGAGTAAGGTCTCTGGGGTTTAGCCACATTTTCTACCATGTCTCCATTTGAATCCTTTCCAGAATCTGAATCTGGAGTTTTTACAAGCGTGTTCTTGCCCTGAAAGCATGTCATGAGTTATCACTCGAAAAATCCCTACGTATCTGAAACTATGTAGGATATATACAAAGGACATTTCTACATCAAATTTATATTCTCCAGGTTTACTAGTGACCCTAAGATCTGGTGAGGATAACACTTTAATTTAATGAGCAGTGGCCTTAGTGTTAACTAATTGTCTTGAAATTGAAGAGTTTTAAGGTACACGCCCAAATGAGCTTGTAGGAGGTGCAACTTAGAAACTGACAATTTTGAAGTTTTGCCTTGTACAATTTACATTTAAAAGAATAATGTTTATTTCAATATATGGGCAAGAAACACTTTATTTCCACGATCAGCCATTCTTCGTTCTCTATACCTATATATGAAGGTCCAAATTTTTACAAACATATTACATAAGGAAAAATCAAATGAAGCAAAACAGAACCAGCACCAAAAAGAAACAGTGAAAAAAAATTATTGTTTATAAGCAGATAAATAAAGGAATAACAGTAGTTGTGACTTCCTTCATTTAAGAAACAATAAACTCAAATGACTTTTCCTTTTAATGGATCTGCTAACCTGTGTACACATGCTCCAGAAATTAACCAACACCAGATAAAAAACTATTTAAAATAAGAAATATCATAAAATATGAAGTATTACTGGATTATTAATTTAGTCAACATTTCATTTTCTTTCCAAGCTTCGAACAAAAGAATATGAAACAAAGGAAAAGCACATTAATAAGAAATAAGATATATTTTAACAGTAATTTTCAATCAAAAGCATTTAGAAAAATGGTATCACAGGAATTTATTGTTTTTCTTAATGAGTTTGATTATGATTATTTTTTTCCTGTTATTTTTTTGGTTTTTTCTGTTTTACTAGTTTTTATTATACTTTTATACTGTGCACTAATATTAAACAATACTGAAGTGATTGCTTGAAAATGTTGGTTTTACTTTGATATACACTGCAGCACTTTTCCTAATCATGGAGCAGGAAACAAAATTATATTATCCTAACGGCAGCAATTCTGTGAAGCATGCAGCTTTATGAAAACCATTTTACCGCAACAGACAATAATTAATATAAAATTAAATAACCTACCTTTGTAACAGCCTGTAGGAATGCAGCCTTCCCAACCTTCTGTCGCTGCTTACTCATTACCAGTTCCATACGCCGCTTCTCACTCTCTATGCGCCGTCTTTTCTCTTCTAATTTCATTCGAATATTGTGTAACTGAGATGCCATTACATGATTACTTGAAGTTTCTTCTGGAAAACAATATAACATATTTTTGCTATAAAAAAGTAACTAGTGCTTTGATGAATTGGACACATTAAGTCTTTTCAGTCAGCTAAATATATATCTTGATCAACTGTTTGAAGCAACACATTTCCTACTCACTACTCCATTATTATATCTAAATGGATTCAACCTAAAGGTTAATGTGAGCATCTCAGCACCTTCTTGGTTGGTCTAATTGTGAACAGTACGCCATAACTTTCTTCTAATGAAAGAGCCAACTTATGCATCACTGCCAACGATGATTGGCTTGATAACTGTCATTAATAAATCCTTGAACAAACAGAAGACACCCAGTTTTGTAATCTGCCACACACTAAAGAAACAACCAAACATTATTCTTGTATGAGGGATGCACTAACTATTTACAGGTGGAGAAATAGAACAGCACTTGACCCATATTCAAAAATTGAGGAAAAGGTGATGTGGGAGGGGGGGTGCGTGATGAAAGGTGATGAGGGGGAGGGGGGTGTGAGAGAGAGGGAGGGGTTCGCAGTGGTTAGGACTGTGGACTTGCATTCAGGAATAGTAGCGTTAAATTCTTTATCCCAGTTATCAAGACTGATGTTTTCTGCATTTTCCCAAATCACTTATGGCTAATGCCAGGACGACTCTTAATATTACAGTCACAAAAATTTTCTAAACCACAATTGTTCAGTTCAATCTTGTATGCCTTAAAACAACCATTTTCCTTGATCCACTGATAGTGATAGCTAAAAATCAGATGAAAATGATCTGAGAAAGGCACATTCAAGACTACTTTTCCTATTAATACATTTTAAGGAATACTTTTCAAATTTAAAAGTCTGTGACATCAGCATCACCTTTATCTACAAATTTGTGCAATGCTTTCAGTGTTGCTCAAGTTAAGCAAAGAGTGTATATACTCACTGAGCACTGTAGCTTTATATTACCCATCAAGTATCTTGTGTAACAGCACAGTGATTTAAAGTGGATTCTGAGCTTGCTTTCAAAATTAAAGCGATTCTTAGAGTGTTTATGGAGCAACCGAAGTGGAATTGTGACAAAGGAAAAAGGAAGGAAGATTGAGATTACCGTACCGTCAACATCGAGGTCATTAGAGAGGGACCACAAGCTTGGATTGTGTCAAGGATGAGGAAGGAAATCAGCTGTGTCCTTTCGAAGGAACCATCCTAGCATTTCTCTGGATCCATTAAAGGAAAGCGGAAAACCTAAATCTGGATGGTCGGACGTGGGTTTGAATCATTGTCATCCTGAAATTGACACAAAGAAACAATGAAATTAAAACTAAAGTTGCAGTAATGACGACTTTTAAATAGTGCTCAGAATTTTTGTTATTACCCAATGACCAAATAAAATTCACATTCACTTTAGACTCTTTAGCATGATGCATATGTATAGTGAACTGGGAAATGGCATTGATGTGGTACTGGAAAATTCTAGGTGAAATAAAAACAAAAGAAAAAAGTAGCCACCGCGTGGCACAGAGGCACATAAACATGAGTTGCAATATACTTCTAGCCCCTCCTGAGAATCATCAAAATGAAATGATGGACAAATGCCAATTGTAGTGACAGAAATTTAGTCCATCAGGATGGTACTGAAAGCTTAAAATTAAGACTGCCCTGCAACTCTTGAGTATGTGAAAAATCTAATACTCTTCTTTCGAATCACCTCAAGCTAAGTTTGTTACTCATGAGACATCAAATGACTAGTCCACACCCGAAGACACAGCTATGATGACTGACCAATTCTGCTGTTACTGCTTCTCTACCATCAACACAATGGTCCCAACCTCCTCTTGTACTGATGGGTCCACCTCTCATGGTATCCAGTGGTCAATTATGCATTACATACGAGTATGAGGATACTTTTGATCAGATAGTGTAGTGCTCATATCAGCAAAGTTCACTGGGTGACAAAAATTAGTTGGAGGTGCACTGAGTCAGTTACATGAAAGTTTAGAAAACAGGGACAGTAGGCACCTCTGAAAGCTCTCCCATACGGGTTGTGATACACAGAGAGAATGTTACGGGACTGTGTACAAAAGAGATATTTATAAAATTTTATTCAGCTTAAAGATCAAAAGCCAATTTAGTACAACATTAGAATACAGTTGATTAACTTTCTCCTGTTTCGAAGACAAGCACTACAGGATTGATAATGTAGTTCCAGTCTTTAAAAACTCTTAAGGGGGGAAGAAAAGAAGCTCTGAACCTTCGCCAGTGGAAGAAAAATTAAATTAGCATTCTCTCTAAAGTAGGAGGCATTTTGGTGCAGCCAAATGGGTAGCTAAAATAATCACAATCACAAACCCTGAATAAATCTTTTGGCTATTAGGCAACACCATTCTGAAGAACTAAGAACAACTATCACACTGATATTTTAACTGACTCTGGCTATAAAAAACTGTAAATCTGTAGCTTTAAATATCTGTTGAAAAATTCTGCAACAACCAATTTGGTAAAACTTTTGGAAATTATGGAAGTGGCACTCATTCATAGGAAAGGGACGCATAGTTTATACAGTGGGGTAAATATGTTACAACGAACATGTTGAATAATGTCATAAATTGGTTGATCAGACATGTTAAATATGGTGAAAAGTGTGTATGTGTGTGTGTGGGGGGGGGGGGGGGGGGGAATGGACCAGAACTGTTATCAGACAATTTAAATGCATTAACTGGAAATATTTTTTACAAGACTTAGGAATTCAATATTATTTTTTCAAAATTTTGTGATGAGGCCAACTCAGCAGAAAGAATATTGAAAGAACTGTGCTAATATAGTTACACATACAGACTTATCTCAATGGGTGCAGTTTTCATCATCCAGCTGAGTAGAAAGAGCTATGATGAACAACTTAGAACACAGAGCTAGGGCCATTTCAGACAATGGCCAACTTAACTCTGAAAGTTAGTCATCTGACAATGGCATTCAGAAGGAACGGGGTATTATGTCCGTGATGGTAACTCCATGCTGTTGAAGAAACCAAGAGGTGATGCCGCTTAACCCTGCCAGGTGGATGATGATGATGATGATGATGATGATGATGATGATGATGATGATGATGATGATTGGTTTGTGGGGCACTCAACTGCACAGTCATCAGCACCCGTAAACATTCCCAGTCTGCGCACAGTCCAACCTAGCTACTTTCATGAATGATGATGGAATGATGATGACAACACAAACACCCAGTCCCTGGGCAGAGAAAATCCCCAACCTGGCTGGGAATCGAACCCAGGACTCCGTGATCCAGAGGTAGCAACGCTAGCCACTAGACAATGAGCTACAGACGTGCCAGTTGGACTAATACATATTACAGTTCCCATTCTGCAATGCAGAAATTAATAGGAAAGGTGGAATCCTACAAGAAATCAGATCAGTCTTCCACTCACCTAAGAAACTTAATATTACCACCTGCTGAAGATAATCTCAGCCTGATAGTACCTGTGATGTGTAATATTCCTTGTGGGTGTGGCAGCAGTTACGTGGGGGGGGGGGGGGGGGGCGGCAGTCATGTGGACTTTTGCCAATTGCTGTGTTGAGTATCAACATCACATTAAACACAGCAACTAAAAAAAAAAAAAAAAAAAGGAATCAGTTGCGGCCAAGCACAGCCTGTTAAATAAGCACAGTATTATGTTTGAACATATGAGAATCCTGACCCACGCATTGAACACTGGGACTCTGTGATTAGGAAAACAGTGGAAATTAAACTCTGTGATAACTTCAGCAGACACACCAAAAGCATGGATGTGTGCAATCAACACAGAAAGGGCATAGAGGAAGACTGCCTCATGTAAGTGGCAGCAATGAAAGTGGAGCTGGACAGATAGTGCAAATGTAATCTGTGGGTGCAAAGGGTACCACCTCAGCATATGTAATATCTTTGACGTAATCTATCCAAACAGCTGCCATCTTATGGACATTAAAGTGGGAGCCTCACAAGTTTGATTATAGTCTTAAAATCTGATGATGCTGACAGAGGCAATCATCAAAAGCTTGGGATTTTGTACCAGAAGACATAAATTACTTGGATATATTGCATTCACCAATTCAAGGACATTGTAATAGTCACCCATTCAATTGAAAACACACACACACACACACACACACACACACACACACACACACACACACACAAGGAAGAAAAACTGAATAAATAAATTCATAAGTAGCCTAAAACGGAACGTAAAACATGGAAATAATCAATCCACATTTAGGTTAGTTTCAAATTAATCATGTGGCCATCTTGTTTCACCATCAGAAGGAAGTGATGAATGTACAAACTAAAAAAGGAGCAAATATAGAAACATACCATTATCTTACTGCTACATAAACGAAATTTATCACACAAACAGAAAAGGATTACAAAACAAAAATATTAAAAACATATAATAAACCCTGAATGCAAAGAAAAAAAGATTTACAAGAAAAGCTTCACATACAATTGGAAGCTCTGGACGAAATTCAATCTAAATTGATCAAGACATCTTATGAAGTTGCCACAACAAAGAGACTGAAGAAACACAGATGGTGGAGTTCCCAGTGTGAGGATGCATTAGAACTAATAAAATGAACTTTAATGAAATTATGGAAAATCCAGGGTGGAATAATGACAACATTATGAAAAGGATAAGAATGCTTCTCACCATACAGTGGAGATTTTGGAAATGCCAATTTTTAAAAAAATAAATAAAAAAAAAACAATACTAAAGGTAATCGTGAATTTACTGAAAGACAATGGTCACCAACAGCTAAAATTGTAAGATTAGTTAAACGGAAACCTGAGACGGATCAGCTTTTGCAACTTAATGAGGACTTATAAAAAAAAAATGAGGTCCTTCTGCAAAACTTTAAATTTAATTTGCAAGTATACCAACCATCAAACATGAGTTTCAAAGATGAACAAAGAAAGCTGGCCCTAAATAATCAGGAAAACTGGATAATATTGGTAAGTTATTTTTAAAAACTTCTAAAATGAACCAAAAGAGAAAATCCCAAAGCAAGCTCCATAATTTATTCACAACTGCCAAAATTTTCAGTAAATTTAACAAATTATTAAAGAACTAAAAAGTAAGAAAGCTCTGGGGAAAGACATTGTCGTTTCAGAAGTGTGGAAAAACGTGCATGACAGAACTGTCAAGCAACTACAAAAAGAAATTAAAATGCCTGGGAGACCTAACAAATACCACAAGATTGGAAAATAGCACTTTTTTATCCATTACAAAAAAGGGGGCAAAACAGATGCAAACAATAACCAAGGCACGTCTCTCCTCACAGAGACATACAAAATCCTGTCAAAAGGTTTGGAAAATACATTAGAAAATCAAAATGCGGGACAATTAAGACAGTACCTTGGAGGCTTTAAGAGGGAAGGATCATGTGTCAGTCAAAAATCTTTATTTATCCTTTATTGATAGAGAAAAAAAACCCTACGATTCCATCAATAGAGATACATTATTCAACATTCTAGCATAATTTGAAGCTGACAAACATTAAGCAACCTTTGACCATTACAACCTCCAAATCAAATTTTTAGATGAGATACCAAACCTTTTCAAAATTAAAACACAGTGAGGCAGGGGGATGGAATGTCTCCATTATTATTCAACTGCATTTTGGAGAAAGTAGTACAGTATGGGACTGTAGAAAAAGAATAAAAGTTGAGGGAATATATAAAGAAAAACTTGGAAGAATGGGAAAGAGGATCCTGAAACTGACTGCTTGCCTTTTGTTGATAATTTAGCAGAGAACCAACAAGATGCAACAAAACACTATCCGAGAGGTAGCAGAAATTTATGAATTATAAATTTCATTTGAATAACTGTGTACACAAGCAACTTTAAAAGTGCACCAAAATATATGGAACCAAAATATGGAAAAAACAAAGAAAGCCTCAGAATTTAAATATTTGAAATGAACCAAAAAATAGCTCTGGATAAAGCAGCTGACAAACAGAGCTCGAAAAATGAAAATGGCACTCAGCTCAAAGAATATGTACATTCTATTTATACAAAATTGAGGAATTACTTTGTGGTGATTAACACCAGGTGTCCTTATATCGTAGAATGCTTCGTCACAAACACAGTCAAACATTTACAAATTTGGAAAAAAATAATAATTTGCAAAATCTTGTGTCCAAGGTATGAATATTGGACTTCGAAACTGAAAAGCAACCAGGAAGTGTACAGAAAAACTGAAAACATAATACGTTGAACGAGAAAGTGGAGGATTTTATGGCCACTTAGAAAGAATGGTTAACAACAGAATGTAGTAAAAAAAATTAAATTCCTTAGAAAAAAGAAACAACAACTTTCATAGTTTAACCAGTTAAGAAAGATACATAGGAATTGGAAGTAACTGACAAACACATAGAAAACAGGCATGTATTCAGGGAAAAGGTTCATAAACTGAAGAAAACACAAAAGTAGAGGGAAAAGATATGGACAGAAGAAAGAAGATAACAGAGATCAGAGTGAAGAAGTATTTGTGTGGTGGGAGGTCTCTCTCTCTCTCTCTCTCTCTCTCTCTCTCTCTCTCTCTCTCTATGTGTTTACTGAAGAAGCTGTGGCTGAAGCTTTATGTGAGTGTCCTTTAATTGTTCCTGTCTGCAACTTGGCATGTCTTCTTTATGGTAAGTAGCAATCTATCTTTTCCTACATTACTGATATTCCTTCCTGGGTTTCCACTGTTTGATATTAGAACAATGAAACAAATACATTTATTTGTTAGATAATTTTCAAAAGTTTGTAATGAGGACACTTTAATGCAGCAGTTTTAGGTGAAGTGTGCTTTGCAATTTGGTTGCATTGAATACCGCTATAGGTCAGGCCTCAACTACCCCATTAACAAAGCTATGGCAACCGAAAAAAACAACTGTACAGTAGCCGTTCCCGAATGCTTTGTGTAATGCATTCCTTGTTGCTTTCTTTTCTTATTTTGAAATCAGTGAAGTGCCTGAACTTGTTCATCATAGATTTTGATTATGACCCTCGCATCACCAGTAGGGATTGGTGATCCCTACGTCAATGTGTGTTTTGCGTTCACAGAACACGGGTGTAGACTGATACCCTGAAAGAGGGGGGCATGGCTTGTTTCCTCACATCACTCCACTCTCATTTGGTGGCCAAAACTCTAGTTTGTCTATACTCACAGGCATCTGCTACTACATAGTGTTCACACACTGCACAATTGCAATTGGTAAACAAACCTGTCACATATTTCGCCTGCGCCGAAATCTTCCTTCTAATGTTCAAATAGTTATTTTAAATTCTACTACTATGCCTTGCTGGTTCCATCTGTGGAACTGTCAACTATGTGTCGCATAGCTATGAATGCCCATGAATGGTTGAAATTAATATCTGCAGCTTTTGTAATCATCGAAATGGGCAGGAAAACACACCTTGGACACCTTAAATACGGAACACGTTCAGTTCACTGGCATGAAAATGCTGCTGCTTCTAAACATAAATCATTTGTTGAAAGCTTCAAAAGAGCCAAAACAAGAAAACAAAAGCCATTTTGGAAAAAAATTAGTTTTTGGAAAAAAATAAGTTTTTGCAAAGGAAACATTCCAGTCTAAAAGTTTCCGATCAGTACTTTTTTGACAGTTAATTTCAAAGCACTACCACCTAGCTTCATTCACATAGCTTAAGAACCTCTTAAATTTATGTGCCTAATCATTTACACACAAAAGCAACAGATGCGAATTATGACATTCTGTATTATGTAAAGAAATAGATGCTACATTTTTCCTAAAATCATACGTAACACTTGTCCTAAATGCTGCTACAAAACGAACTAGACCATCTTGTAACTTTATTAACAACAAAAGTGCTGCTACCCTTGAGATTGTGCCCTATAGTTAAATAGCTAACAACTAGTAGATGTCTAAAAAAAGAAGAAGAAGAACACTAATGCTCTTGGCTTAACTTCTTTTAAAACAATTTTTTTGCTGTTTGTAATCTTAAATATTTTGTTTTAATTTTTCTGATTCTTTTTGTTTTATACTGTTGGAACCAATTTCAAACATAAAATCAAGCTTCCTACAAATGATAGGCCTCATTCAAATAAAGCTACTTCATTCCTCATACAGCAGAGAAGCCAGTCCCATGTGTTGCATGGATTGTGCACTTCCGGACTGCACTAGGCAATGTAAACGAACACACACAAAACAAGATGTCAGAAATTTTTAAACAATAGCACTGAACCACATTTGCACTATGTCATAGGAGTGTCAATCAATGAGAAGAGAAAGGACACTTGCTGTCACTATGACATGTGAATGATTAACACATTTGTTTCTATGACAAGACCCCCAGCTATCCCCCAGCATTGAAAGCCTTTGGTGATGTGAAGTACTTTCTCTTGTACTGTACTTTCAACCCTAGTTGTACTAATATGAGTGGAAGTTCTGAATATTTTCAAACATTTTGCAAGAGCATGTATGCTGGGATGCATTGCATCAAGACCACGGTACTTCTGAAATCCAAAAAAGATTTATGTAAACATATAAAAAAACGTCTTATTTAGTGATTCATATACAACAGCAGAGGGAAGTAATTTCTTAAACATGAAATATGTTTGATTTAGTAATAATACTTTCTCTACAGATTAATACTGGGGGTTATGGTAATCAGAAACTGGAAGTTCTGAAATATATATTGCTTTTATCGCAAGTACTTATTTCTATTCTCCAAGAACTTAACACTATTCAGATATGGCATTACAAAAAAATAATGCCATGACAATGGTGAGAAAATGAAGTAATTCATTTATCAAACCCATAAAAATTCTGATTAACAGGAAAAGTCTAAACTACTGAAACTCAATAAGGTTCAAAATGGCTCTGAGTACTATGGGACTTACCATCTGAGGTCATCAGTCCCCTAGAACTTAGAACTACTTAAACCTAACTAACCTAAGGACATCACACACATCCATGCCCGAGGCAGGTTTCGAACCTGCGACCGTAGCAGTCGCGCGGTTCCAGACTGAAGCACCGTTAACCGCTTGGCCATACCGGCCGGCCAAACTCAATAAGGCAATACTAATCAGTTTCCATATTGAATATATAGGCAATGTTCAAATAAAATATTTGCTGAATTTTCATGCCTACAGAAAATTTGTCAGCTGATTTGCAAATGGGAACTGAAAATAGTTTAACTAAAAGAGGAAAACAAAACTGTTTTCACACAGAATCCTCCGTGAGACTTCTGTACAAAATTTGTAATTGTATTCTTACCAGAGAAATTTGTTTGTAACAAATTCTGCAAGACATTTTTTGTAACAAGGCATGTTTGTGCTTTACATAGAACTGTTTTTTGGAACACACATCACAGTACACAGTGGTAAAGACAGTAGAATGTATAGATAACCACTTGATTTCCCTTAGCAATAATTTCAGCATAAAAAAGGTGCCACCCAGTTTAAACGAAACTGTCATATTAGCAGTTGTTTGATTACAGGATAGAGCACTTCAGTCATTAATCTGATTTCTCATTACCACAGTAACCTGTAACATGATCTTCATTTATACCGATTTTTTTTTTTTCAAATTATTTTCTACCTTTGTTAGTAACCAATATCCGAAAGTACTTTAAAAGAAATTCCATGGCAAGAGAGAGAGAGAGAGAGAGAGAGAGAGAGAGAGAGAGAGAGAGAGAGGGGGGGGGGGGGGAGAGAGAAGAATAAGAAGAAAATATAAGGAAGAAGAAAAGAAAAAGGAAGAAATGACAGAAGGGGGAAGAAGCATTACAAACAAATTCATGCACTCTACAGGCTTTCCACGTACATTCATTTTCTGACCTTGATTTGTCTCTGTGTCAGAATGCTGCTGCTGACTTGTGCAACTCTGTTGCTGCCACGTTGTTGTATTAGGAAGGGCACTGAAAGTTGTTTTTTTCTCACTACCACCACTAGTTCCATTGAATGTACTCTGCAGTCTGCCTGAGTCTTTTTCCTCATCTCTCTGCCCGTGTCCTGCATGACCTACTTCACCGTGGCGCTGTGATAGTTCAACGAAACTAGTTGGCATCGCTGCACAGTCAACAGTATCTGGTTTTTCTTCATCTTGTTTCTCTCTTCCATTTACACTATCGCCGAGAACCAATTCCACACCACTGCTCCGGGCATCTTGTGCGCTTGATCGAATAGGAACAGCAGGAGCCCCTATTCCATGCTCAGACTTGCGTCCAGTATGAACAGCTGGTTCCTTATCAGGATTGCGGCCCAAGAACTGCAAATTTTCTTGGGAACCTCCAAAATTCTCCAGTGTTAACTGAAACACAATTTAAACATATGGGTGACATAGCAATCAACAGTCACTACAAGCTTGTTGATCTAGATTACTTATAAATCATTGGTGTATTCATATAAAAATGGTCAAATTGAGTGATATGTGACACTTATGAATGTGTGCTTAAAAATAAAATAAAGTTTTAAGGCTGACTGGAAGTTTCAAACATTTCTTTTAACACTGTAGAGATCAATTTACACCTGACCCCACATCAAAACAATCCAAAATGCTTTTTAATTAGCGGCATTCATACATGCCATCAATGTCACATCATTGTCAAAGTTTCTCAGGAAGAAAGTTTTGACAGTGAAGTTGTCTGCTAACATCTGAAGTTAACCTATTTTCACATAGTTCCTTATGTTAAAATTGCAAATGTTTCATGCTGAGTTGGATAGTATTTCCATTGAGTATTATTCTTATATATGAGGATAGATTTTTGAAAGAGTGTTTAGATTTTACAATAATACAACAGATCTGACACCTATACTGTGTATAAATGAGAACATAAACTGATAAAGCAATTTTTGTTTAACAACTTTTAATTACTTGATAAATTAAGCTCTAAAAGGAGCAAAATACAGTTGTTTATGACTGTATTTGCTAAACAGAAAAAACACGATGGAGATAAACAAGCTCTTCATATTCCTTACAAATATTGTCTGCTGTGTTTGTACTTATATACAGTAGCAAACATCAAAGCTTTGAAATGATGTTTCACTTCTCAGCAATTTACCATACAAAACTGATCAAGAACATCAAGCATGAAGTTTGCTTTGACCATTGAAAAATGTTATAATTCTTAGTTCTTAAATTCCAATATTATACTCTTCCTTTTTGAATCGCAGATGGTATCTCATAATATTACTTTCACCACTCAGTCCTGGGATACATGAACTGACATATGATGTCCAGTGTGAATACCACCTGACTGTAATGTGATGTGATGGTCTGTTCACATCCAGCATGAATCAGCCTTAATGGTGACATTTGTGACTAATCAAGCACAAATTCATCAGTTACACATCTACACATTTTTCCATTACTGATACAGGTTTTTTTAGGTTTTTCAACAAGAAGACTAGGAGAAGATGAACAGAGAACAACCCTCAGCAGGTAATTTGTGAAGTTATTCACTGAGTGGCAAGTTAATTGTGGAAAAAGCAACATGTCAGAGAACAGGTAATCACAAATACATGGCCATTACCAACAGAATTTCAACAACACATGTACCACCAGTGCAATTTTGTGAACTACTAACAAGTTTAAGCAAAAAGAAAGTGACAAAGGCAGCAATCAGGAAATTAGACTGCTCTAAATACTGTGAAATATCTCACACTGTATCATTCTTGAATAAAATTGTCACATTATTAGCACAAAAAAATTATTCATATGAACTGTTTGCTGATACATAAATCAATGCACATACTGAATAGGGTTGTTGTTGATTAAACAGACAGGCATTGTATTCAAGAGAATGGAGGATCTAATCCTTATCCATCCACCTTGATTTAGGTTTCTTTAAATTACTTCAGGCAAATGGCAATATGGTTCTTACAGTAAGGCCATGAACAAGTATACCAGCTCATCCTTAAACTAGGCCTATAAGTGTGTAAATGCCTGTGTATGTGAATAATGGTTTTGTTCTAAAACTCTAAGCCGTGTTATGTCTAATTTCCTTGTACATGCGCTCTACAAACAAATTACTATTACTACTACTACAACCACCACCACCACCACCACCACCACCACCACCAATAACATTGGAGAAGTTGACAATATCCTGAAAGGAAGATCATCTATTCTCATATCTTTATCCATATTTCTGTCTGCATAATCACCTTAACAAACATATTTTGATGGTACCACCTTTACCAAAACACAGTTTTTAGTTTTACACTCTTCATCCATGCGTATTTCGGTGCTTTAACATAATCGTAAGAACTACTGTTTACCTGGGAATCATCAGACACCGAATTTCGTCTGGAACGTCTTCCAGCATATGAGGTTCGCCGCTGCTCCTCCCAATTACTAGGCCGCCCAGCTGCAATGGGTTCCCCTCTTTCATCTGCCTTGCTGTCCTGATTAGTCCGTTCTTTCGATGGACGCAGTCGTGCAGGTATTAATGGTTCATCCTGGCTCTGACTGTGGCCTGACAATGCCACTGCACTCAGTGTTGGAATACCACGTCCACGATGAACAACAAACTGTTCTTCAACATCACCTCTTCTGTAAAATGAAAACATATCTATCCAATAATTATAGGATGTTTGTTCCTCCCGAAACATCTCTATTATACATATCTGAGAATACAAAAGATACCAAAAAGAAACTAACTTTCTACCGGGCATAGCTTTTGTAATAATGTGTTGTTCTGCTAGGAGCAAACATTGCAGAGACAGTAAACATAGTGCCATCACTGCAGAAGGTCAGGACAAGTTTCAGGAGAATTACAGTGGCAACTGTTTTGTGTTACTGTCAATTTTGCAATGGCTGATTTTTGCGAACAGCAAGCAGTGATGAAATTCTGATATTTGCTGATAAAAAGTGGAACAGAAAGTTCTGAAATGTTAAAAACAGCATACAAGGATGGTGCTATGGGGAAAACTCAACTGTCTGAATGGTTTTTCCCATTTCAAAAATGTTGAAATGGCAACTGATGGCAAACCTTATTGGGGTCATCCTTCCAAGGCCCAAAAATATGAAAATGTTGGAAACATTCATGCTATCATCAACAAAAATCAACTATGGAAGAAACTGTGAAGGTGTTGGGAGTTATGGAGTTCAGTGCAGCGAATTGTGATGGAGGATCTGGGAATGGAAAAGGTGGCTGCCAAAGTCGTGCCACAAATGCTGACTGCTGAACAGAAACAAGGTCGCATGGAAGAATGCTATGCTTTGAAACAAGAGTTCCTCAAATTTTATCACAGGTTACAAAACTTTGTGATATTATTATAATCCTGAATCAAAGTAACAATCAAACCAGAGGAACTTCAAAGTTCGCCTCACCCCAAGAAAGCTCGTCAGCTGAAAACAAACATTAAAACAATGCGGATCTATTATTTTGATGCGAGAGAGTTGTCCATTCAGAGTTTGTTCCACAGGGTCAAGCATTTAAGAAGGCTTTCTACTTGAAAGTTGGCAGAAGTGGCCTGATTTGGGGCAGTCAGGTGACTGGTTTTTCCATCAAGATAATGCCCCTGATCACACACCCCTATCTGAACAATTCTTTACCAAAAATGGTACGGCCACTGTGCCTCACCTCCCATACTTAATCAACCTTGCTCTGTGTGCCCTTTTTTGATTTCCTAGAATGGAAAGAGACAGAGAAAGTGGAGGGGTGGGGGAGGGGAGGGGAGGGGAGGGGGAGGGGAGGGGAGGGGGAGGGGAGGGGAGGGGGAGGGGAGGGCGATGACAGAATTGCTGTCAAGCATCACAAAAGATGAATATGTTTAGCAAAATGGAAAAGAAGATTAATCAAGTTTATTAGTGCAAGTTGAGAGTACTTTGAAGGGGACTTGTGGTTTTTGTCTAAAATATGAATAAATATGTTAAAAAAAATAACTTCAGATACTTTTGGATAACCCCTCGTACAAATAAAAAGGTCCAAAAGTAACTTATCATTTTCTCTTTTGTAGGTATCAGCCTCAATTACTTCTTGCTTATTTCTCTCATAGATATTTATATCCACACTTTTTTTTCATAGCATACAGCTACAGCACATTTTTAGGAGAACGCAGGAATTTGAACTGGGGCTGTTATTCCGCTGTTATTTCCTACTCCTCCTGTGTACCTTTCCTTTACTGACCCAGGGGTTCAAGTAATTTTGCTTCTCTGAAATCATCTTTTTCTTTTTGTTATTCTGAATAAAGAATTTCAAAATTTTCAGAAGCTTAAAATTAAAATGTATTTTTAAATTTATCACTCTCTTGGTCAAGCATCTTTCTTTCCTTTGGTAAGAAGACATGTCTATTAAGTCAAATGCGTAGTCAGAAGTAGAATTTGAGAATAACCACCACACGTTCCATGTTAACTACTTTAAGTAGCACAGATAGAATATTAGTTTGTACTCATTACAGTTTATAATTTGTGTGTGTTTGTTACTTCATCGCCAATGTAGAAAACTAGATTTGGGAGAGATACAAGTTTGTAAAATTTCATGCTAACACCTGTGCATGAGCCACACAGCATCCAACTGCCCACCCTAGTTTTTTGATAGCAAGTAGCATCAAAATATTTACATTACACTCAAAGCAAAATAATGGCTATCCCTGCCTCTAAGAACTTCTCACTCTTTAGTGACAATTAAGAACAAATTTCAGCCTTACACATTGCAATTTCAGATATTCATTTCACTCCCAATCCAACTTTTTACCTTGCTTGTTGCTTCTTAAGCTGTCTTCAAATTTAACAACATGGCAAACGTGTATGAATTCTGCAACTCAACAAACTTGCAAGCTCTCACTTTGAAGAAAAGGAAGAGAGAACAAGAAAACATCACTTTTGCTGTTTGTACTGTACACTGAAAATTCATCACAATACGTAAAGAACATGGCGAGAAAAGGTAAGGCTTCTGAATTAGATAATTAATGTGCACTACATAATCAACCAGTAAGCCTTTACTTAAGTTTAATCATTACGCCATTCCCACCCCAACTCCTTGCCACATGGGTCACATCCTGTCGAAGATGCAGGGGTGTGACTTATCCAATTCACCCACCAAGCACATCCTACTCCAGTTCTGTCACAGGCTAATCCTGTCCAACCAGTGGCAGGGTCACTTGTGGAAGCAGCCACAGAATACCAGCCTGGCTGCTATTTCTATACAGAATTTGATGTGGACATGACATCCAAAAAGCTGTGTATCTGAATGAATGGTCACAGTGTAATTGTGGTCATCAGCAGATAGTACCACCCAGTGGCAGAACATGCTACTGAGCACAACATGCTGTACTGCAATGGCAGCTTTACAACCTATGCCATTTGGTAGAGGGCTCTTGCAAGTGAGGCGGACAGTGGACAAAGAGAAGCCTACATTGACAGACTTTGTGGGAGACAGCAAAAAAATCAGCTCTGATCGAAGTAAACAAAAAAAGCTTCTCAAGGTGTGGCAAACCAAGAATCAATGCCAGAAAACTGCACTCTACTGCTGAACACACAGCCCGTGCAATAATGCACTCCATGGGCAATTTTGGGGAAAATTAGGTAAAACATATGAAGGAAAGAGCTGGTCCTGGCTAACTAACAGAACCCTACATAAGGAAACTGAAGGATTGATTTTTTACTGCATACGAACAAGTCATCAGAACTAATGCCATCAAAATGATAATCGAGGAATCAGCATAAGACCTAAAGTGCAGACTCTGCAACGTCACTGACGAAACAATTTACTGTATATTGAGGTGATGCAAAAATATTTCTCAGACAGATTACAAGCAGAACTGCAATGATGAGGCACAACTGATCCTATGGAACTTAAGTAAAATTACTACATGCTGGTGGCAAGGAACTGGTATCGGACCATAAGCAAAGTAATGTCAAAAATGAAAAGGACTTCTGACTTCAGATAGACTGAATGCTGATACACCGAACATCACAACTGTGGAGAGAAAGTATGGACCACTGACACTTCCATTCCAGGTGATAGCAGAACTGACTCCAAGGACTTGAGAGTTGAACTACAGTGACTTTGGCATAAACCAGGGAAAATGGTCCCAAAGGTTCTCAGCAAACTGAGAACAGTGCCAGAAGAGCTTAGCTGGCACTTTAAAACCATTGGCATTGATAAAATATCAACCTGCCAACTGCAAAAAGCCACTTCACTGGGATCTGCACAAATTATCTGCCAATAAATGATACAGGCCTAGACAGTTGCGATGTGTCCAACTAGCAATAAAATATGAAATCCAGCAAAGTGAACTCATTTGCTATGTTTACTATTATTATTATTATTATTATTATTATACTTTCTCAGACGTTAAGTCTGGTTGAGAATAGAAAGTGACGCGGACCTTGATCAAGCGTCACTTCCTATTAACTGTACGGTATGTGTTATATTGCATTTAGGAACTTTCGGGTAATTGAACATGTATCAATAATTACGGATTTCTGTAGTTGTATATATATGTTTGGATGTAGCTGTATTGCATTGATGTACTGGTGGATATTGTGTGGTATGACTCATGTAGTTGATAGTATAACTGGTATAATGTCAACTTTATCCTGATGCCACATGTCTTTGACTTCCTCAGCCAGTTGGATGTATTTTTCAATTTTTTCTCCTGTTTTCTTTTGTATATTTGTTGTATTGGGTTTGGATATTTCGATTAGTTGCGTTAATTTCTTCTTTTTATTGGTGAGTATGATGTCAGGTTTGTTATGTGGCGTTGTTTTATCTGTTATAATGGTTCTGTTCCAGTATAATTTGTATTCATCATTCTCCAGTACATTTTGTGGTGCATACTTGTATGTAGGAACGTGTTGTTTTATAAGTTTATGTTGTAAGGCAAGCTGTTGATGTATTATTTTTGCGACATTGTCATGTCTTCTGGGGTATTCTGTATTTGCTAGATTGCGCATCCGCTTGTGATGTGATCTACTGTTTCTATTTGTTGTTTACAAAGTCTGCATTTATCTGTTGTGGTATTGGGATCTTTAATAATATGCTTGCTGTAATACCTGGTGTTTATTGTTTGATCCTGTATTGCAATCATGAATCCTTCTGTCTCACTGTATATATTGCCTTTCCTTAGCCACGTGTTGGATGCGTCTTGATCGATGTGTGGCTGTGTTAGATGATACGGGTGCTTGCCATGAAGTGTTTTCTTTTTCCAATTTACTTTCTTCGTATCTGTTGATGTTATGTGATCTAAAGGGTTGTAGAAGTGGTTATGAAATTGCAGTGGTGTAGCCGATGTATTTATATGAGTAATTGCTTTGTGTATTTTGCTAGTTTCTGCGCGTTCTAGAAAGAATTTTCTTAAATTGTCTACCTGTCCATAATGTAGGTTTTTTATATCGATAAATCCCCTTCCTCCTTCCTTTCTGCTTAATGTGAATCTTTCTGTTGCTGAATGTATGTGATGTATTCTATATTTATGGCATTGTGATCGTGTAAGTGTATTGAGTGCTTCTAGGTCTGTGTTACTCCATTTCACTACTCCAAATGAGTAGGTCAATATTGGTATGGCATAAGCATTTATAGCTTTGGTCTTGTTTCTTGCTGTCAATTCTGTTTTCAGTATTTTTGTTAGTCTTTGTCTATATTTTTCTTTTAGTTCTTCTTTAATATTTGTATTATCTATTCCTATTTTTTGTCTGTATCCTAGGTATTTATAGGCATCTGTCTTTTCCATCGCTTCTATGCAGTCGCTGTGGTTATCAAGTATGTAATCTTCTTGTTTAGTGTGTTTTCCCTTGACTATGCTATTTTTCTTACATTTGTCTGTTCCAAAAGCCATATTTATATCATTGCTGAATACTTCTGTTATCTTTAATAATTGGTTGAGTTGTTGATTGGTTGCTGCCAGTAGTTTTAGATCATCCATGTATAGCAAATGTGTGATTTTGTGTGGGTATGTTCCAGTAATATTATATCCATAATTTGAATTATTTAGCATGTTGGATAGTGGGTTCAGAGCAAGACAGAACCAGAAAGGACTTAATGAGTCTCCTTGGTATATTCCACGCTTAATCTGTATTGGCTGTGATGTGATATTATCTGAATTTGTTTGGATATTAAGTGTGGTTTTCCAGTTTTTCATTACTATGTTTAGGAACTGTATCAATTTAGGATCTACTTTGTATATTTCCAATATTTGTAGTAACCATGAGTGGGGTACACTATCAAAAGCTTTTTGGTAATCAATGTATGCGTAGTGTAGAGACCTTTGTTTAGTTTTAGCTTGATATGTCACCTCTGCATCTATTATCAGTTGCTCTTTACATCCTCGCGCTCCTTTGCAGCAGCCTTTTTGTTCTTCATTTATAATTTTGTTCTGTGTTGTATGTGTCATTAATTTCTGTTTAATGACTGAAGTTAATATTTTGTAGATTGTTGGTAGGCATGTTATGGGGCGATATTTAGCTGGGTTTGCTGTGTCTGCTTGATCTTTAGGTTTCAGATAAGTTATTCCATGTGTAAGTGTATCAGGGAATGTGTATGGGTCTCCAATGTAACTGTTAAATAATTTAGTTAGATGTGAATGTGTTGAGGTGAACTTCTTTAGCCAGAAATTTGCTATTTTATCATTTCCAGGGGCTTTCCAATTGTGCGTAGAATTAATTGCTCGGGTGACTTCATGTTGCAAAATTATCACTTCAGGCATTTGTGGTATCATCTTGTATGTATCTGTTTCTGCTTGTATCCACCGTGCATGCCTGTTATGTTGTACCGGGTTTGACCATATGCTGCTCCAGAAGTGTTCCATGTCTCTCATGTTTGGTGGATTGTCTATTTTTATGTGTGTGTTTTCTATTGTTTGGTAAAATTTCTTTTGGTTTGTGTTGAATGTTTGGTTTTGTTTCCTTCTATTTTCACTTTTTTTGTATCTTCTAAGTCGTTTCGCCAAAGCTTGTAATTTTTGCTTCTTTTCATCTAATTGCTCTATTGCTTCTTGTTGTGAGATTTTACCTAACCTTTTTCGTTTTTTGTCTGATATTTCATTTCTTATAAATTGTGTTAGCTGTCCGATGTCTTTTCTCAGTTTTTCTATTCTGATCTGTAGCCTGTGTTGCCATGGTGGTTTTGTGGGTTTCTTCTGTGTGTTGGTTGGTTCTGATATCTGCCTAGTGTGTATATTTAGTGTAGTGAGTGCTCCTACATAAACCAGTAGTTGTAACTTATTATTATTATTATCTTTACTTTCTCAGACGTTAAGTCTGGTGAGGAATGGAGTGACGCGGACCTTTATCAAGCGTCACTTCCTTTTTGCTGTACGGTATATATTATATTGCATTTAGGAACTTTCGGGTAATTGAACATGTATCAACAATTACGGATTTCTGTAATTGTATATATATGTTTGGATGTAGCTGTATTGCATTGATGTATTGGTGGATATTGTGTGGTATGACTCCTGTAGTTGATAGTATAATTGGTATGATGTCAACTTTATCCTGATGCCACATGTCTTTGACTTCCTCAGCCAGTTGGATGTATTTTTCAATTTTTTCTCCTGTTTTCTTTTGTATATTTGTTGTATTGCGTATGGATATTTCGATTAGTTGTGTTAATTTCTTCTTTTTATTGGTGAGTATGATGTCAGGTTTGTTATGTGGCGTTGTTTTATCTGTTATAATGGTTCTGTTCCAGTATAATTTGTATTCATCATTCTCCAGTACATTTTGTGGTGCATACTTGTATGTAGGAACGTGTTGTTTTATAAGTTTATGTTGTAAGGCAAGCTGTTGATGTATTATTTTTGCGACATTGTCATGTCTTCTGGGGTATTCTGTATTTGCTAGTATTGTACATCCGCTTGTGATGTGATCTACTGTTTCTATTTGTTGTTTACAAAGTCTGCATTTATCTGTTGTGGTATTGGGATCTTTAATAATATGCTTGCTGAAATACCTGGTGTTTATTGTTTGATCCTGTATTGCAATCATGAATCCTTCTGTCTCACTGTATATATTGCCTTTTCTTAGCCATGTGTTGGATGCGTCTTGATCGATGTGTGGCTGTGTTAGATGATATGGGTGCTTGCCATGAAGTGTTTTCTTTTTCCAATTTGCTTTCTTCGTATCTGTTGATGTTATGTGATCTAAAGGGTTGTAGAAGTGGTTATGAAATTGCAGTGGTGTAGCCGATGTATTTATATGAGTGATTGCCTTGTGTATTTTGCTAGTTTCTGCTCGTTCTATAAAGAATTTTCTTAAATTGTCTACCTGTCCATAATGTAGGTTTTTTATGTCGATAAATCCCCTTCCTCCTTCCTTTCTGCTTAATGTGAATCTTTCTGTTGCTGAATGTATGTGATGTATTCTATATTTGTGGCATTGTGATCGTGTAAGTGTATTGAGTGCTTCTAGGTCTGTGTTACTCCATTTCACTACTCCAAATGAGTAGGTCAATATTGGTATGGCATAAGTATTTATAGCTTTTGTCTTGTTTCTTGCTGTCAGTTCTGTTTTCAGTATTTTTGTTAGTCTTTGTCTATATTTTTCTTTTAGTTCTTCTTTAATATTTGTATTATCTATTCCTATTTTTTGCCTGTATCCTAGATATTTATAGGCATCCGTTTTTTCCATCGCTTCTATGCAGTCGCTGTTATCCAATATGTAATCTTCTTGTTTAGTGTGTTTTCCCTTGACTATGCTATTTTTCTTACATTTGTCTGTTCCAAAAGCCATACTTATATCATTGCTGAATACTTCTGTTATCTTTAGTAATTGGTTGAGTTGTTGATTTGTTGCTGCCAGTAGTTTTAGATCATCCATGTATAGCAAATGTGTGATTTTGTGTGGGTATGTTCCAGTAATATTGTATCCATAATTTGTATTATTTAGCATGTTGGATAGTGGGTTCAGAGCAAGGCAGAACCAGAAAGGACTTAATGAGTCTCCTTGGTATATTCCACGCTTAATCTGTATTGGCTGTGATGTGATATTATTTGAATTTGTTTGGATATTAAGTGTGGTTTTCCAATTTTTCATTACTATGTTTAGGAACTGTATCAATTTAGGATCTACTTTGTATATTTCCAATATTTGTAGTAACCATGAGTGGGGTACACTATCAAAAGCTTTTTGGTAATCAATGTATGCGTAGTGTAGCGACCTTTGTTTAGTTTTAGCTTGATATGTCACCTCTGCATCTATTATCAGTTGCTCTTTACATCCTCGTGCTCCTTTGCAACAGCCTTTTTGCTCTTCATTTATAATTTTGTTCTGTGTTGTATGTGTAATTAATTTCTGTTTAATGATTGAAGTTAATATTTTGTATATTGTTGGTAGGCATGTTATGGGGCGATATTTAGCTGGGTTCGCTGTGTCTGCTTGATCTTTAGGTTTCAGATAAGTTATTCCATGTGTAAGTGTATCAGGGAATGTGTATGGGTCTCCAATGTAACTGTTAAATAATTTAGTTAGATGTGAATGTGTTGAGGTGAACTTCCTTAACCAGAAATTTGCTATTTTATCATTTCCAGGGGCTTTCCAATTGTGAGTAGAATTAATTGCTTGGGTGACTTCATGTTGCAAAATTATCACTTCAGGCATTTGTGGTATTATCTTGTTTGTGTCTGTTTCTGTTTGTATCCACCGTGCATGCCTGTTATGTTGTACCGGGTTTGACCATATGTTGCTCCAGAAGTGTTCCATGTCTGTTATGTTTGGTGGATTGTTTATTTTAATGTGTGTGTTATCTATTGTCTGGTAAAATTTCTTTTGGTTTGTGTTGAATGTTTGGTTTTGTTTCCTTCTATTTTCACTTTTTTTGTATCTTCTGAGTCGTTTGGCTAATGCTTGTAATTTCTGCTTCTTTTCGTCTAATTGCTCTGTCGCTTCTTGTTGTGAGATTTTACCTAACCTTTTTCGTTTTTTTTCCGAGATTTCATTTCTTATAAATTGTGTTAGCTGTCCGATGTCTTTTCTCAGTTTTTCTATTCTGATCTGTAGCCTGTGTTGCCATGCTGGTTTTGTGGTTTTCTTCTGTATGTTGGTTGGTTCTGATCTCTGTCTAGTGTGTATATTTAGTGTAGTGAGTGCTCCTATATAAACCAGTAGTTGTAACTCTTCCATAGTTGTGTTTTCATTTATTTTGTTGTGTATGATTGTGTTGATAGTTTTTATTGTTGTTTCGACTTGTGGGTTATTTGGTGGTCTATGCAAGAATGGTCTAATGTCTGTATTTGTGTCTTTGTATTCTATATATGTTAGCTGAAATTTTTCTTCTATATCTAGCATCTGTGTCACTTCGTGTTCTATTTGTGCTTGTTCTGGTGGCTGTCTTAAGATTTCGTTTTCCTCTGATTGTTTAATTGGTGCGTGTTGTTCTTTGTTTGTTTGCTCTGGGATGTTTGAGTCCATTACTGTATTTTCTTCTTCTTCTGATTGCACATTATTTTGTTCCAGTATTTGTTGTACTTCTTGTTTGATGTTTTCTAATTCTGACTGGGGTATCCTGTTATTTTTGATTATTACACGGATCTGATCAGCTAGTCGTTGTTCTGTTAAAAATTTTAATTCTGGGTATCTGGTAATAAATGTTGTGTATACTTGTGATCTGTATCCAGTTGTGTTGGTTCCTAGGTTTGTTGCTTGGTAATAACAGAACATGAGGTGTCGATTAACTTCATCTGACCATCTCATCCTCTGTCTTTGTTTTCCTTCTAGGGTGGTTGCAGGAAGCATATCCTGCAAAACACCTCTATTTGGATTTAAATCATTTTCCAGTTGGCTAGCAGTGTCGTTACCATTGTGGGCGGGCATAGGGTTCAAGCGTCGTCCCCGACCATGACGGCGCTTGTCCGAGGCTTCTTTAGTTCTGTCCTGAACCAACTAATCACACTAAAAGGGGGGTTAGCCCTATTAGTGGTTTGTTCTTTTCGTCGCCTTTTACGACTGGCAGAACATACCGGAGGCCTATTCTTATATTATTAGTGCTATTACTATTATTAGTGCTATTACTATTATTAGTGCTATTACTATTACAGTCCTATTTTGGAATACTAGGAATGTCTCAACCAGAAAATGAAGGAACTTACATACCTGCTCGTCTCTTGCATTTTACACTTTATGCAATGTTCAAAAATTTGGATGATTCAATTACTGTTAGGTAGCAATGATATTCCATCAGGTGTAGCTATATTCTGATTATTGGACATAGTTCAAACATTCAGTATTTTTCAATAAGAGAGTGATGTACCTTGATGGCTGAGTGTCAGACTACAATCTAAAAAACGTAAGGGGCCGACAACAGATAGTTCCTAAATTTCTTCTTCTGTTGCTTTTTGCTGCTTTGACCAGAGACAATATTTTTTCTTTTACTTCTGAGAAATGCCTAACTGCACTGTAATTGTATTCCACATTGAACTGTACTTCCTTCAATCATAACTGGTTCAACTGGTCGGTCAGTTCAGAGATTGGAGAAAGGCAAGAGTGGACCACATCCAACAGGATAATGCCTATTAAGACAAAGTGGTATGCACTTTTGGGTGAAGCTAATTTCACTTCTACTTCTAGTGAAAAGAAAAATATGTTTAACAGTGATAAACACACTCCCTTTTAATATTTAGTACTGTGTGTATCACAAATGCACATAGTTTGATTTCGTAGGCTGGACTTTTACAGCCATATTACCCACCTGTTTATCTCAAAATAACTCAAAATAAAATAACACACGTATGAAGGAGTTATTGTTATGTCAAAAGGAGGTTAACTTTCCTGGGGAATAGTTCTCTATCGTGGTAAATACAGGAATACATGAAAAAGAATAATCATTTCCAGTTTTACACTCTAATGACATAAATCAGATATTTTAATTAACAATGACCATTAAGCCTTCATCCCATTCTCAATTTCTAATTAAGATATAGAATTATGTTCATATCAACTATGGGGAACCATGTAAGAAGGGGATCTTAATTTGCATCTGAGAATAACAGTGTCATTACTGCACCCTGCTGTGTCATCTTCAGTTCTATCACAAAGCAGTTATACTAAATCATTGCAGGAAATATATATTCTTCTTGTGTTTCTGTTGCTTTGAATAAAATAATATCTTCAAATGGATATCACACAATACTACTTTGATGTCACTATGGGCACATAAAAGTGAGCATCGTAGAACTTTCTGTTGTTTCCCACTGACACTGGGAATCACGTGAAATTCATTATGAGTAGTTTTTGTCCGAGATGATGACTCCTACAAATCCCAAATATTCGAAGCTCCTTGATCTCATACAGAAAAATTGTGTGCATTTCCTGTTCACAGGCACAATTTACCTTTCTTCCTGCATAGTGTTCTTCTCCAAATGATCCATGGATCCTTTTGTCTGCATATCATTTTGCTGAAGTGAGTAGGATTTCTTGAGAGTGTAAGATGCTTGAATCATGGGTGAAGATTTTGACACTGTAAAAGTAAACACACGATGCTGCCAAAATCAAAAGCAGTAAGTAATATGAGACAGTTCACATTGTTTATTTATTTTATTTCATAACTTATGTCTTGTTACAAACCAAAGTAATATATCAATGAAAACAAAGATAAAACATCTACTCACCAAGTGGCTGCAGAGCACACACATAAAAGGCTGTTGTGATTGTGTGATTAGCAAGCTTTCAGAGCCAGTGGTTCCTTCTTCAGGCAGAAGGGTTGAAGGTGAAGGAAGAAGGATGAAGGAAAAAGATTGGAAAGGTCAAGGAAAAGGGGTAGATTTTGGGAAAGTCACCCAGAACCACGTGTCAGGGGAGACTTACCGTATGGTATGACAAGGAAAGACTGATCGGGGACTGCAACGGATGAGATTTGAAAACCTGAGAGCGTAAAAGGTTGAAGACAGGGTAATATGCAAGACAAAGATTACCACCAAAAACATCGTGCATGAGTTAATAAGAATGAGAAGCTAAGTGCATTGTACTTAACAGGGGTGGGAGGGGGCAGTGAAAATTAGACGGGAAAGACAATGAAAGATGTAGAAAACTAAAACAGAGTGAAGCAAAGAGTAGTTACAGAGAAGAAAAGCTGAGGTGGAACAAATTAACATGAATTAAGGCTAGGTGAGTGGCAAGAACCAAGGACATGTTTTCGTGCTAGTCGTCACCTGCAGAGCTATGAGAAACTGGTGTGGAGCATGTGGTAAAACAGGCACCAAGGTCACAAATGTCATGTTGTAGAGCATGCGCACCAAAAGGATATTGCAAGTTGCCAGTATATACCCTCTGCCTATCCCCATTCATCCTAATTAATAATTTGGTGGTAGTCATGCCAATGTCAAAGGATGAACAGTGTTTACATTATAGCTGGTAAAATACGTGTCGTTTCATAGGTGGCTCCCCTTTGATAGTATATGTTTTTCCAGTTACAAGGCTAGGTGGTGCTAGGAGGGTGCATAGGCCTTGTAACTGGCAAAACATGGAATAGCAAAGGGAGAGCCACTTGCGAAACGACACATCATATACCAGCTATTATGCAAACACTGTTCAGCCTTCTACATCAGCATGACTACCAACAAATTATCGATTAGGATGAATGGGCATAGGCAGACGGTATACAGGGTGGTCCATTGATTGTGACCAGGCCAAATATCTCACAAAATAAGCGTCAAACTAAATAACTACAAAGAACGAAACTTGTCTAGCTTGAAGGGGGAAACCAGATGGCGCTATGGTTGGCCCACTAGATGGCGCTGCCGTAGTCAAACGGATATCAACAGCATTTTTTTAAAATAGGAACCCACATTTTTATTACATACTCGTGTAGTACGTAAAGAAACATTAATGTTTCAGTTGGGCCACTTTTTTTGTTTTGTGATGGACGGCGCTGTAATAGTCACAAACATATGGCTCACAATATTAGACGAACAGTTGATAACAGGTAGGTTTTTTAAATTAAAATACAGAACGTAGCTACGTTTTAACATTTTAGTTCTGTTGCTCCAATGTGATACATGTACCTTTGTGAACTTATCATTTCTGAGAACGCATGCTGTTACAGTGTGATTACTTATAAATACCACATTAATGCAATAAATGCTCAAAATAATGTCCGTCAACCTCAATGCATTTGGCAATATGTGTAACGACATTCCTCTCAACAGCGAGTAGTTCGCCTTCCGTAATGTTTGCACGTGCACTGACAATGCGCTGACGCACGTTGTCAGGCATTGTCAGTGGATCACAATAGCAAATATCCTTAACTTTACCCACAGAAAGAAATCCAGGGACGTCAGATCTGGTGAATGTGCAGGCCAATCCACCTGTCATGAAATATGCTATTCAATACCACTTCAACAGCATGCGAGCTATGTGCCGGACATCCATATGTTGGAAGTACAATGCCATTCTGTCATGCAGTGAAACATCTTGTAGTAACATTGGTAGAACATTATGTAGGAAATCAGCATACACTGCACCATTCAGATTGCCATCGATAAAATGGGAACCAATTATCCTTCTTCCCATAATGCCGCACCATACATTAACCCACCAAGGTCGCTGATGTTCCACCTGTTGCAGCCATCGTGGATTTTCCGTTGCCCAATAGTGCATATTATGCCGGTTTACGTTACCGCTGTTCGTGAATGACGCTTCCTCGCAAAATAGAACGCGTGCAAAAAATCTGTCATCGGCCCGTAATTTCTCTTGCGCCCAGTGATAGAACTGTACACGACGTTCAAAGTCATCATTGCCATGGAATTCCCGGTGCATAGAAATGTGGTACGGGTGCAATCAAGGTTGATGTAGCATTGTCAACACCGACATTTTTGAGATTCCCGATTCTCCTGCGATTTGTCTGCTACTGATATGTGGATTAGCCTTGACAGCAGCTAAAACACCTACTTGGGCATCATGATTTGCTGCAGGTCGTGGTTGACATTTCACATGTGGCTGAACACTTCCTGTTTCCTTAAATAACTTAACTATCTGGCGAACGGTCCAGACACTTGGATGTTGTCATCTAGGGTACCGAGCAGCATACATAGCACACGCTCATTGGGCATTTTGACCATAATAGCCATACATCAACACGATATCGACCTTTTCCGCAATTGGTAAATGGTCTATTTTAACACGGGTAATGTATCACGAAGCAAATACCGTCCACACTGGTGGAATGTTACGTGATACTACGTACTTATACGTTTGTGACTGTTACAGCGCCATCTATCATCAAGCAAAAAAAGTGGTCCAACTAAAACATTCATATTTCTTAATGTACTACACGAATATGTAATAAAAAATGGGGGTTTCTATTTAAAAAATGCAGTTGATATCCGTTTGACCTATGGCAGCGCCATCAAGCGGGCTAACCATAGCGCCATCAGGTTCCCCCCTTCAAGCTAGATGAGTTTCGTTCTTTGTAGTTATTTTCATTTGATGCTTATTTCGTGAGATATTTGGCCCGGTCACTATCAATGGGCCACCCTGTATACTGGCAACTCACAATATCCTGTTACAGAGAATGCTCTATAACATGGCATTCGTGACCTCTGCGCCTGTTTCACCACATACGCTATCTGTATTCTTCCCCCAGACACCAGTTCCTCAGAACTAGCGCTACAACATGTCCTTGGTTCTCGCCACCCACCTCGCCTTAATTTATGTTAATTTGTTCCATCTCAGCTTTTCTTCACAGTAACTACTCTTTGCTCCACTCTGTTTTAGTTTTCTACATCTTTCATTGTCTTTCCCGTCTAATTTTCCCTGCCTCCTCCCACCTCTGTTACGTACAACGCGCTTAGCTTCTCACGCATACTAACTCATGCACGATATTGTAGTAGTAATCACTGTCTTGCATACTACCCTGTCTTTCACCTTTGAGCTCCCAGGTTTTCGAATCTCATCCAATGCAGTCCCAGCAATCAGTCTTTCCTTCTCATCCCATATGGTAAGTCTCCCCTGACACGTGGTTCTGAGTGACTTTCCCAAAATCTACTCCTTTTCCTTGGCCTCTCCAGTCCTTTTCCTTCATCCTTCTTCCTTCCCCTGCAACCTTTCTGTCTGAAGAAGGAGCTACTGGCTCTGTAAGCTTGCCAATCATAACAACCTTATGTGTGTGTTCTGCTGCTGCCTGGTGAGCAGATAAAACAAAGTAATAGATATTTATGAAGAGTTACAAAGTTACAAAAAAATGTTACTAGAGCAACCATACAACTACTCTTATCAACAGTGCAATGTTAATACTGTTAAAAGGTAAAGAAGAAAATATTCAGATGTTGCAAGTATTCAAAATAGGATACCCACAACTTTGCCGAATCAAAGTGATTGTGATTTATAAGTTAATGGTGTAATTAGATTCTGTAGGTCTCAATAAAAATGCTAACATGTTTCATTACTAATGACATATGGATTAAATGTATCCTAAGATAATTCATGAGACAATATTATTCACTATCACACATAATCCTATGCATGAAATTCTAGGAACTTTTTCATCTTCAGCAGAATTATAACTGAGGCTTATTTCCTTATATTTTCTTAACACATGTACAACATCAAATGACAGTACAATGTACTCTCAGTTATTCGTAACATAGGAAAAGTACTGCTCAACATTTTAGTGCAAAATCAATCACTTGTGACATTACTATCACACACTGGAATCGGTGAAGATTTCTTGTCAATGAAAGGAGCACTGAGTCAATATGAATGTAATCTGCCTTACTATTCAGTAACTTTATAGTAATAATGACTAACTACATTCCAGGATCCAATGGTTTTATAAATAAAATGTTAAGCTACTTGAACGTGCTGTTGGACAGTTTTGAGAACAGTTGTCCAAACTATCAAACCACATGTTTTCAGTATAATTAAGCAGAGTTCATGACTGCCCACATTTACTGAATTAACAAAATAATATTCAAAACAAGTTACAAACATTATTTCCACTATTTAGAAGAAAGTTAATGTCCATACTGCTTATTTTAGCAAGGCAGTGATTTGGGCAATGCAGTAATTTTCTAATCAATGAATTGTGGATGTTAAAAGTTGCAGTAAGAATTTTGGGACTGTAATCACATGCATTTTTTTTACAGCAATCTCCAACTGTTGACCAAAGGAAAGGCCCTTCTTTCATCATGTACCAACAGGATTTGATGTGGAATCTGACGGTGTTTCTGAGGTAAAGATAGTAAATACTGTACGAAATAGCACTTACAAGGGGAGGACGCCAATTGTGAAATTCAGATTCGATTCATACTGCGCATAATAAAAGTTCATGGCCAGAGGTGTAATGAGGCAAAGCACCAAGATGCACTTCTCAGCCGTTGTCGGGAAAATTGACAGTTAAAAGAAACCGTTGCGGTGAAATACTCTCTACGATTAATAATTTTCTATAGCGTTGTGGTGCAGCGGTAAGTGCTTTGATTCGTAATCCGAAGGTCGCCGGATCGAATCTCGTGCCATGCAGCCTTTTTTATATATATGTAAATTCCCGGCAATCAGTTGCAACAATTATGCATATAATAAGTTGTTGAAAGTCGTTTGTCGTGGAAAAACTGGCGACTTCGAACATCATTATGTTTTCCGCAAACAAAGTTGTATTTTACAAATGTTATTAATTGTCTTCATAATGTTAACCACATATAGTTAACGGAAGACGTAGAAATGATATTCCGAAACGAATACGTATAGCGTGAGTCAAACGTTCCAATTAGAATGGAGACCCCACGAACACAAATTTGCTGTGGCAGGTATGAGATATAAACTCCATTACTCACTCGTTACACTTGAAGGACAGATGTTGAATGGGCCGAAACGAGCCGCCGCATAACAGCGTAGTTGCCTGCTAACTTCGAAAGAAGGTAGATGCGGTCCCTAGCGCAACTTATAACATCGTTGAAAATCAGTGTGGACGGGAGAGCTTTGGTACACCCTGTTAAATTAATGGAAAAATGGAGGCGGTACAATTGGAGAGCGATCCGCCTTCACCAACATGCATAAGCAATTATATATATATATATAGGGAAACATTCCACGTGGGAAAAATATATCTAAAAACAAAGATGATGTGACTTACCGAACGAAAGTGATGGCAGGTCGACAGCCACACAAACAAACACAAACATACACACAAAATTCTAGCTTTCGCAACCAATGGTTGCTTCGTCAGGAAAGAGGGAAGGAGAGGGAAAGATGAAAGGATGTGGGTTTTAAGGGAGATAGTAAGGAGTCATTCCAATCCTGGGAGCGGAAAGACTTACCTTGGGGGAAAAAAGGACAGGTATACACTCGCGCACGCACACACGCACACACTTTATATATATATATATATATATATATATATATATATTTATTACAAAACACTAATAATAAAAAAAAATTGCATGGCGCGAGATTCGATCCGGCGACCTTCGGATTACGAACCCGAGCGCTTACCGCTGCGCCACGACACTGTAGAAAATTATTAATCGCAGAGAGTATTTCACCACAACGATTTCTTTTAAATGTCGATTTTCTCAACAACGGCTGAGAAGTGCATCTTGGTGCTTTGCCACATTACACCTCTGGCCATGAGCTTTTATTATGCGCAGTATGAATCGAATCTGAATTTCACAATTGGCGTCCTCCCCTTGTTAGTTTTCAATTGTGCTACAGTGCAACTACCATCTGTATCTTCCCCATTGAAAGCTTGTACTTCCCTTCATGTTATTAATTTTGTCGAACATTTATAAATGGACAATTCAAGAGGGAGGTTTGACGAGTCTAGTAAATTTACTTGAAGGAAAGTAACATTTCAGTTGCACCTTCGTGGTTTGTAAGCTTGATTATTCCAAGGATCGTATGCAGAATTTGACGAATGTAAAGCATGAAGTTCGTTGTTGACAGCCATCTGAATTGGTCAGTTAGCTGATTGTGATTGAAAATTGAAAGAATGGAGTTTTGTGCAGTTTTTAAACATTTTCATTTGAAGGTCTGGATTGCCACATAAATCAAAACAAAACTGGATGAAGCTCACACGAACTCTGCACCATCACTGAAGACCATTTACTTTTGGATTAATTAATTGATCGGACATTATCCGAAGTCAAGGTCACTCTGACCATCCAATTGAGGTCACCCCTAAGGACACCACTGACAAAATTCGTGACATGGTAATGCAAGACCACCAAATAAAAATTCTTGAGGCTGCTGGCATCTCAACTGAGTGAGTGAATAACATACTATACACAGAAGTTATGAAGAAGGTGTGTGTGAGGTGGGTGTGGCGATTGCTCGAAGTCAACCAACAGGCATCTGGTACAACATTTCACAACAATGTCTGGCAATGTTTGATCAAAATTCACAAGACTTTTTGCGTTAATTTGTGTCTGTTATTGAAACCTGGATCCATCACTACACACCATAGTCATAACAATGGACAAAGGCTGATGAAAGTGCACCAAAGAAGGCAGCTGGCAAGGAGAGAGCAACTGCTTTTTGGGATTCCCAAAGGATAATCCTCTTGGAATACTTGGAAGAAGGCAGAATCACAATTGGACCCTATTAAGCTTCATTGCTGAATCATCTGAAACTTGCGTTGGCTGAAAAACAACCAATGTTGGCTGGGGGGAAAAAAAGTACTCTTTCAGGAGGACAGTGCTGCCCTAGTAACTACTCCCTGTTAACTAACTTGAAACTTTGGCTTGTTGGGAATATATTTTCATCAAATAAGGAAGTAATAGCAGTAGTAAAGAGTATTCTTTGACATAAGCTATTGTATCAGTGGGATGAGAAAGCTGGAGGATCACTGGGCTAAGTGTATATCCCTCAAAGGAGACTGTCAAGAAGTAAAGTGAGTTGTTGATGAAACAAACATTTTTTCTTGCTTCTTTAACTAGGCTTATCAAACCACCCTCGCATGTTTTTGGGGTAAAAGAACCTAAAATGTTGTTTCTAGAAACTTTTTATGGTGTTCCATGTACAGCAAACTTAACAGTGAATTGACAGATAAAGGTGGTTTGGAAACAAAGATCAAAAATCTGTTATACATGACAAGCTGAAGCTACTGAGACGGATATTCTTTTTCACAAATCAAAAAGCTGAGGTATCCAGCTTAAAGCATCATGAAGGAATTACGTATCACAGGAGATAGCATGCAAAAATGATGAAAACAAATATTTAAACTACAAATATTAGAATAGAGGTAACTTAATAAATACACAGAAATTTTTGGTGGCTTAAAGACAAAAATGAGCACAAAGTTTATTCAGAATCAAAGGCTACAAAGGGAGATTAACATGTAACACCGAGTTTATGACTAAATCATTAGGGAAGGAACACATGCTTGAATTGGAGAGGAATGGGGAAGTAAACATACTATGTTATTTTCAAAGAAAAATTTCGCCATTAGCCTTAAGTGATTTAGTGAAACAATGAAGATAAACCTTAATTCTTGAATGGCTGCGAAGGCTAACAGTTTGTGGACATTTGTCAAATCAGATATAGCGACTACAAAATATTTTACAGTAATTGGCCTGCAAAATTAGGGGAGAAAAGATCTCATGCATATCTATTGCAGTAATACTATCGCATGTAACATCATATACGACCTTCCTATAAAGGTATTCTGTGGGGACCAAATCTTTCACTTTTTGTCTTAGGTCTTAGGCAAATAGATATCTGTCAAAGATAAAAAGACAAATTCAGATTCTGTATGTTCCAAACATAAGATTTTTCCAAGTGCTGAATAACTGTGTAGTGTTTACTAACATCAGATGCCATTCAGAGAATTAAATGACTGAAATGTGCAGCTGTTCTATTAGGAGACTGACCTTATGTGTGCAACCACAGTGAAATATATCTAAAAAGAAAGAAAGATGATGAGACTTACCAAGTCTCATCATCTTTCTTTCTTTTTAGATATATTTTTTCCACGTGGAATGTTTCCCTCTGTTATATTCAACCACAGTGAAAGTTTTACTTACCTGGCAGCTGCAGAAAAGCAGAAGAAAAATCAGGTAAAAACTATTGGAACCACAGGTTCCTCAAATGCATGATGCAACACACATTAATTATAATATATGTTGGTTCAATGTTATTAACTAAATAATATGTGGACTTAGTATAAAATCAAACAGCTCACACAATCAAAGAACTCAATATAAGTTACAACCCACGTAAATAACAGAAACCAGCACAAATAAAACTTCCTCTAAAACATTACAGATACCAGGAGAGACAGCCAGTTATCAATCATGAGAAAGCGGCACATTTAATAACAAGTGTATTACAAAATTAGTCACACAATACGAGCAATGCCAAAATAATTTAATATAACCCAAAGCATTCAATGCAATTTGCTCCAATTATGTATGCAACATAAACAGAGCACATATTCTAAACAAAAATTACAAACTATAATGAAAACTCAGAAGATGAATATACATGGTGAATAACACATTTGAAAAACACACTCACAAAAAGCACATTCGAAGTTTGATTTCAGAATTAAGTGCAGGTTGTTTGGTCAACACACAGGGTTACAAGAGATGTTCAAGAAACAATAATAGACGACTATATAAATACAAAGCATATCAGTTTGCAGACAGCACTTGGAGCCAATAAGGCAAGAGCAACAATGCGAGATAATTAAATAGCTCTTCAAGTCAAAACAAAAGGGGGGGGGGGGGGCAAAACATCGAGGCAGAGGGGGGGTGGGGGGGGAGTGCCGAAACGTCGGGGCAGAGGGGGGGAGGGGAGTGCCAAAATGTAGGGCAGAGGGGGAAGGGGGCAGTGCCGAAACGTCGGGGCAGAGGGGGAGTGCCGAAATGTCGGAGCAGGGGGATGGGGCCAAACAGCGGGACAGAGGGGGGGGGGCCAAACAGCGGGGCAGAGGGGGGGTGGGCGAAAGCGCGGGGCAGGGGGGGGGCGAAAGCGCGGGGCAGAGGGGGGGGGGCGAAAGCGCGGGGCAGGGGGGGGGCGAAAGCGCGGGGCAGGGGGGGGGCGAAAGCGCGGGGGCAGGGGGGGGCGAAACAGAGGGGGCAGAGGGGGGGGGGGGCGAAACAGAGGGGGCGGCAGAGGGGGGGGGGCGAAACAGAGGGGGCAGAGGGGGGGGGCGAAACAGAGGGGGCAGAGGGGGGGGCGAAACAGAGGGGGCAGAGGGGGGGGCGAAACAGAGGGGGCAGAGGGGGGGGCGAAACAGAGGGGGCAGAGGGATGGGCGAAACAGAGGGGGCAGAGGGGGGGGAAACAGAGGGGGCAGAGGGGGGGGGAAACAAAGGGGGCAGAGGGGGGGGGGAAACAGAGGGGGCAGACGGGGGGGGGGCGAAACAGAGGGGGCAGAGGCAGGGCGAAACAGCGGGGCAGGGCGGGGGGCGAAACAGCGGGGCAGAGGGGGGGGCCGAAACAGCGGGGCAGAGGGGGGGGCCGAAACAGCGGGGCAGAGGGGGGGGCCGAAACAGCGGGGCAGAGGGGGGGGCCGAAACAGCGGGGCAGAGGGGGGGGCCGAAACAGCGGGGCAGAGGGGGGGGCCGAAACAGCGGGGCAGAGGGGGGGGCCGAAACAGCGGGGCAGAGGGGGGTGCCGAAACAGCGGGGCAGAGGGGGGTGCCGAAACAGCGGGGCAGAGGGGGGTGCCGAAACAGCGGGGCAGAGGGGGGTGCCGAAACAGCGGGGCAGAGGGGGGTGCCGAAACAGCGGGGCAGAGGGGGGGGGCCGAAACAGCGGGGCAGAGGGGGGGGGCCGAAACAGCGGGGCAGAGGGGGGGTCCGAAACAGCGGGGCAGAGGGGGGGGGGCCGAAACAGCGGGGCAGAGGGGGGGGCCGAAACAGCGGGGCAGAGGGGGGGGGCCGAAACAGCGGGGCAGAGGGGGGGCCGAAACAGCGGGGCAGAGTGGGGGGCCGAAACAGCGGGGCAGAGTGGGGGGCCGAAACAGCGGGGCAGAGTGGGGGGCCGAAACAGCGGGGCAGAGGGGGGGGGGCGAAACAGCAGTGCAGAGGGGGGGGGGCGAAACAGCGGGGCAGAGGGGGGGGGGGGCGAAACAGCGGGACAGAGGGGGGGGGCGAAACAGCAGTGCAGAGGGGGGGTGCGAAACAGCGGCACAAGGGGGTGGGGCGAAACAGCGGGGCAGAGAGGGGGGGGCGAAACAGCGGGGCAGAGAGGGGGGGCGAAACAGCGGGGCAGAGAGGGGGGCGAAACAGCGGGGCAGAGAGGGGGGGCGAAACAGCGGGGCAGAGGGGGGGGGCGAAACAGCGGGGCAGAGGGGGGGGGCGAAACAGCGGGGCAGAGGGGGGGGGCGAAACAGCGGGGCAGAGGGGGGGGCCGAAACAGCGGGGCAGAGGGGGGGGCCGAAACAGCGGGGCAGAGGGGGGGGCCGAAACAGCGGGGCAGAGGGGGGGGGGCCGAAACAGCGGGGCAGAGGGGGGGGCCGAAACAGCGGGGCAGAGGGGGGGGGCCGAAACAGCGGGGCAGAGGGGGGGGGCGAAACAGCGGGGCAGAGGGGGGGGGCAAAACAGCGGGGCAGAGGGGGGGGGCGAAACAGGGGGGACAGAGGGGGGGGCGAAACAGCGGGGCAGAGGGGGGGGGCGAAACAGCAGTGCAGAGGGGGGGGGCGAAACAGCGGCACAAGGGGGTGGGGCGAAACAGCGGGGCAGAGAGGGGGGGGCGAAACAGCGGGGCAGAGAGGGGGGGCGAAACAGCGGGGCAGAGAGGGGGGGCGAAACAGCGGGGCAGAGAGGGGGGCGAAACAGCGGGGCAGAGAGGGGGGCGAAACAGCGGGGCAGAGAGTGGGGGCGAAACAGCGGGGCAGAGAGGGGGGCGAAACAGCGGGGCAGAGAGTGGGGGCGAAACAGCGGGGCAGAGAGTGGGGGCGAAACAGCGGGGCAGAGAGTGGGGGCGAAACAGCGGGGCAGAGAGTGGGGGCGAAACAGCGGGGCAGAGAGGGGGGGCGAAACAGCGGGGCAGTGAGGGGGGGCGAAACAGCGGGGCAGAGGGGGGGCGAAACAGCGGGGCAGAGAGGGGGGGCGAAACAGCGGCGCAGGGGGGGGGCGAAAGAGCGTGGAGAGGGGGGGGCGAAACAGCGGGGGGGGCGAAACAGCGGGGGGGGCGAAACAGCGGGGCAGAGGGGGGGCGAAGCAGCGGGGCAGAGGGGGGGCGAAGCAGCGGGGCAGAGGGGGGGCGAAGCAGCGGGGCAGAGGGGGGGCGAAGCAGCGGGGCAGAGGGGGGGGGCGAAGCAGCGGGGCAGAGGGGGGGGGCGAAGCAGCGGGGCAGGGGGGGGGGCGAAGCAGCGGGGCAGAGGGGGGGCGAAGCAGCGGGGCAGAGAGTGGGGGCGAAACATTGGGGCAGAGGGGGGGGGCGATACAGCGGGGCAGATGGGGAGTGCGAAACAGCAGTGCAGAGGGGGTGGCGAAACAGCAGTGCAGAGGGGGGGGGCGAAACAGCGGCACAAGGGGGTGGGGCGAAACAGCGGGGCAGAAGGGGGGGCGAAACAGCGGGGCAGAGAGGGGGGCGAAACAGCGGGGCAGAGAGGGGGGCGAAACAGCGGGGCAGGGGGGGGCGAAACAGCGGGGCAGGGGGGGGCGAAACAGCGGGGCAGAGAGGGGGGGCGAAACAGCGGGGCAGAGAGGGGGGGCGAAACAGCGGGGCAGAGAGGGGGGGCGAAACAGCAGGGCAGAGAGGGGGGGCGAAACAGCGGGGCAGGGGGGGGCGAAACTTCGGGGCAGGGGGGGGCGAAACAGCGGGGCAGGGGGCGGGAACTAAGGGGCATGGGGGGTGCGGAACATCGGGGAAGGGGGGGGTCGGAACATCGGGTCAGAGGGGGGGGGCGCGGAACATCGTGGCAGAGGGGGGTGGTCGGAACATCGGGGCAGGGGGGGGGGTCAGCATTTCGGGGCCGGGGGGGCCGAACATCGGGGCTGGGGGGGCGGAACATCGGGGCCGGGGGGGCGTAACATCGGGGCAGAGTGGGGGGGGCGGAACATCGTGGCAGAGGGGGGGGGACAACGTGGCAGAGGGGGGGGGACAACGTGGCAGAGGGGGGGGACAACGGGGCAGAGGGGGGCGGCGAAACAGAGGGGCAGAGGGGGGCGGCGAAACAGAGGGGCAGAGGGGGGGGCGAAACAGAGGGGCAGAGGGGGGGCGAAACAGCGCGGCAGAGGGGGGGCGAAACAGCGTGGCACAGCGGGACAGAGGGGGAGGGCGAAACAGCGGGGCAGAGTGGTGGGCGAAACAGTGGGGCAGGGGGGGGGGCGAAACAGCAGGGCAGGGTGGGAGGGCGAAACAGCGGGGCAGGGTGGGAGGGCGAAACAGCGGGGCAGGGTGGGAGGGCGAAACAGCGGGGCAGGGTGGGAGGGCGAAACAGCGGGGCAGAGGGGGGGGGGCGAAACAGCGGGGCAGAGGGGGGGGGGCGAAACAGCGGGGCAGAGGGGGGGGCGAAACAGCGGGGCAGAGGGGGGGGCGAAACAGCGGAGCAGAGGGGGGGGCGAAACAGCGGAGCAGAGGGGGGGGCGAAACAGCGGAGCAGGGGGGGGGCGAAACAGCGGAGCAGGGGGGGGGCGAAACAGCGGAGCAGGGGGGGGCGAAACAGCGGAGCAGAGGGGGGGGAGCGAAACAGCGGGTCGGGGGGGGGGGGCAAAACAGAGGGGCAGAGGGGGGGGCGAAACAGTGGGGCAGAGGGGGGGGCGAAACAGCGGGGCAGAGGGGGTGGGTGCGAAACAGCGGGGCAGAGGGGGTGGGTGCGAAACAGCGGGGCAGAGGGGGTGGGTGCGAAACAGCGGGGCAGAGGGGGGGGCGAAACAGTGGGGCAGAGGGGGGGGCGAAACAGCGGGGCAGAGGGGGGGGCGAAACAGCTTGGCAGAGGGGGGGGCGAAACAGCGGGGCAGAGGGGGGGGGCGAAACAGCGGGGCAGAGGGGGGGGCGAAACAGCGGGGCAGAGGGGGGGAGCGAAACAGCGGGGCAGAGGGGGGGGAGCGAAACAGCGGGGCAGAGGGGGGGGGAGCGAAACAGCAGGGCAGAGGGGGGGGAGCGAAACAGCAGGGCAGAGGGGGGGAGCGAACTGTGGGACAGAGGGGGGGGGGCGAAACAGCGGGGTAGGGGGGGCAGCGAGGTGGTAGGGGAGAAGCTGGAGCGGTTGGGTGGGGGGAACAAGTTGAACAGGTAGGGTGTGGGGAGGAAATTGAACCTTCGAGGTAGAGGAAGGAAACTGAATCGGTAGGGTGTGGGGAGGAAATTGAACCTTTGAGGTAGAGGGAGGAAACTGAACCACTGAGGCACACGGAGGGATTTGAACCGGTGGGGAGGAAACTGAACCAGTGAGGTAGACAGAGGATTTGAACCAGTGGGGAAGAAACTGAACCAGTGAGGTAGAGAGAGGATTTGAACCAGTAGGGGAATACGAAAATTAAAAACATTTCATTGTGGCTACTGAGGTGGAAATACAGTATTCCAAAGATACTTTGATCAGTGAAAGAACTGACTGGAGTGTTTTTTGTAATCAATCGTGCTATGCTAACAGAGAAATAGACAAGATATTTCTGGGCCTCAGGCATGCACTCCAATTTGATGTATTGAGACATATGCAAGGTGACGATCCCAATAACTGGAGAATGGGAAATGGAAACTCTCAGATAACAATCCTGTCTGTTCTCGTCTTTAATGGCTGATCACTATTTACTTTCTATTTGTAACATGTGTTAACCAATACAACACAACATATTTGGTGCAACACAAAGTAGATATATCTCTGTGTCTGTCAATTCCCTATATTGAGGTTGCTCAGCTTACCATTAGAAGCGGTATAGTAAGGCAGTTCTCTATTTATTCTGTTGCAGAAAATGACTATTGCATTTCCTTAGGTATCTTATTTTTTATGACAATTTTTACTTTTACCTGTGTATTATATTACACTCTATAATTCATGCATAATTGTGTGTGTTCTAGAAACATGTTTTGAAAGAGGCAGAATACAGTTAGAAACTGATTTAATTACAATAATTATGGCATCTTATTATTGATAGAACAGGAGCCACTTAAGCCTAAGCAGTCATTTCTGTTAGAGAGAGATGAAAAAAATAAGTATGTAAAGGTAAGGAAACTTGACAAATTAAGCAGTCACAAGAATGCACTTTGTACGCAAGAATCTAGCAGATATCTGTAACAGATCATAGCCACTACCACTGATACCACTACCATGTTTTCCACGTTTTCTAAAGATATGGATTTACTTGAAATTAATAATGTGCTGCATATTCCTGCTCATTGATAAAATATCACAAATCAAATTATATTAAAGTGATGTGGTCTCCTTACACAATTTGCGAAGAATGTTCAGTTGGGGAGTTGTATGTAGCCAACGGAAATGATTAAAAGAATCCTAACACAAAGATCTGATATTTTAGTTATATAGCTTTCTTATTTGTATTATATAATAATTTCTGAGGGCAACTATCACCTGCATGAAATACTGAGTAATTTCAAAATCGTGTCAAACCATGTATTATCATTGTTTCCTCTTACATGAATAACAGGTGTCAAAGCAAATGAAAACATTGTCTTGGTCAAGTAAGGAACAGCAGCAACAACACAAGATATTTGCATTGCACCGATTAGTTATGAGACTGAAGAAAGTAAGAGTAACCTTAAAATTTCATTTCTCAGCCATACATCAAACATCACAGATACATGATCACTCCATCTTACAAGCAGTTGTTGTAGAAAAAAATTCTGAACGTCCTGTGAAGAAAAGCTTGGCTTCTAAATTAAAAATAAATAAAAATAAAAAACCAAAGAATGCCAGGTACACTCCAAAGGATTCGTCTAACACAGCATACAAAATCCTACCACCACAAACAATCTCTGTTCTTCACGGAATGCCTGATATATTTTCCCTGTACTGAAGTACAAAAAGTAAAAATTGTGAATTTCAGGAACTGAATGATATTTCATGCTGGATGCACAAGTTGAATGATTATTATATTATTGTTATCATATATCTCCGAATCCAAGATGAGGTTCTCTCCTAAAAGAAACCAGTCTCGAATTTGCAGCATATGATGTGGAGTTTCTCTTTTCTTTACTGAAAAGAAGCTCGAGTTTCCATTAAGCTGTAATTTTACACTGTGCCACATCTACCACTTTAACCTTGAATGTACATAGTTTTTCACAATGTCATATGAAGTAAAATATACTTCCAGTATAGTATGTGGAGAAGTTTGTCGAGCATAGCATCAGCGACACGTTACAAGACTGAGAAAGGAACATGCTTATCTCTTACGGTAAATTGGAAACACTGAAAAGACTTCTGGTTACTTCAGCATGCCATCCAATACAACGGTTGAAGCGAAAGGTGCCAGAAGTGTACTGGTTTGTACTACTGATAATGAGAAATCATAAATTACCGTAATGATGTGTGTGCTTGTCAATGGAACAAAGATGAACCCCTACAACAAACTCATTCTTAAAACTATGCCAAAGGAAAAGCTGCCACTTTTTTGTTGCAACAGAAAAGGATGGATTACTAATGATGTGGTTAGAGACTTACTCCTTACAGTCTGGAGCAGGAGGCTCGGTGTGCTTCTGAAGAATCATGGGATGTTGGTCCTTGATGCTTACAACTGGCATCTGACACCAGCAGTGAAGGCAGAAATCTTCAAATTAAACAAAGATCTTGTCATCATACCAGGAGGCACGACTTCGCAACTATGAGTGTTAGATGTGGTGGTGAATAAGATATTTAAAGACCCCCTGAAGCAACTGTACAGCAACTGGTTACATCAAGGTGGTAAAGTCCTGCCCACTACCGTAAGTTGATGAAGCCTTCAGTATCTCTAATTGTAGAGTGGATCCAGACAGCTAGGACATGCATATCCAGTGTGTTAATTGTGAATTTATTTCAGAAGTGCGGCATAACAAATGCATTAAATTAGAGTGAAGACAATCTACTATGGGAAGAAATGCCAGATAACAATGACAGCGGCAGTGACACAGTAGATTCTGTGGACCATTCCAGTGGTGAGACCTAAATGGTACCTGCATCTGACTAAGGGAGGTCTTAATCTGATTTTGTTTGCTGTGTACCAGTACCTTTATTGTCTTACACAGTTACCTGTAATAAGGTCATACTATGCCTCTGATGGTTCAATGAAGCATAAATACAAATTTTGAGAAATGAATGGATACAGCTCATTAGATATGACTTTTGTGTGTTTCCCCTCTCTCTCCTTAAAAAAATAAATAAATAAATAAAAACTTTTCCTTTTTTCTCTATTCTAGTAACCAAGTATACAGCTTCTTGAGTGTTGGTGCAAACACTGAGAATTATTACAGGTAATGTAGAGGCCCCCTTTCACAATTCTACGGAGTCCATTATGCAGAGTAGTATATCCTCTTCACATTAAAAAAAATTAGCTACATCTCACATATCCACATATGTAGCACACACTCTCGACAGCAGCGAAAATGACACATAAACAGAGTGCAATCAGATGTTAGCTGGAGACAACAGGACAGAGGAAATGGAAACTGTTGTGTGGAAGGTGTGAGGCCAGTATGTTACCATAGGCTAAGGTCGCGAAAATTACGGGAGCAGAGGCACAGTTCAGAAAAGCTGGTGGTGGAGGGAAGGATCCCAATGGCTTGGGTAGTGAAGTAGCCATTGAAATCAAGTATATCATGTTCAGCTCCATGTTATGCCACAGGGTGGTCTACTTTGCTTTTGGCCACAGTTTGGCGGTGGCTTTTCAACCTGGTGGACAGGTATTTGGTAGTCACACCAACATAAAAAGCTGTGTAATGATTGGATCAGAGCTGGTAAATGACATGGCTGCTTTCACACGTGGCCCATCCCCTGATGGGATAGGATAAACCTGTTACAGGACTGGAACAGGATTTGCTGGGTGGGTGGATTGGGCAGATCTTGCACCCGAGTCTTCCACAGGGATGTAATCCTCATGGCAAGGGTTTGGGACTGGGAGTAGCATGGGGACGCACTAGAATGTTGTGGAGGTTGGATGGGCAACAGGACACCACCATAGGAGGGGTGGGAAGAATCTCTGGTAGGATGTCCCTTATTTCAGGACATGATGGTAGGTAATCAAAGCCCTGGCCAAGTATGTGGTTCAGTTGTTCCAGTCTGGGGTGCAATTGGATGACGAAGGGGACACTCCTTTGTGACTGTTTCTTCAGGGTGGTAGGAGGATTCGGGGTGTGAGGGGAAATGGCACAGGAGGTTTGTTTGCGGACTAGATCTGGGAATAGTGCCTGTCTGTGAAGGCCTTGGCCAGACCCTCAGCATACTGAGCAAGGAAGTTCTCATCACCGCAGATATGCTGTCCCTGGGTGGCCATGCTGCATGGGAGGGATATTTGGTGTGAAAGGGATAATAGCTGTCAAAATACAGGCACTGTTGGTGGTTAGTAGGTTTAATGTGGAAAGAGGTGCAGATAGGACCATCAGGGAGAAGGAGATAATGTCTCAATGTTGCATGTCGGGTTGAGGAGGACCAGGTGAAGTGGATGTTGCTATTGTGAAGAAAAGAAGATTGGGTGTCTTGGTCCTGAGTCCAGATCATAAAGATATTGTCAATGAACCTGAACCAGACTAGGGTTTGGTGTTTTGTCAGGCTTGGAAGGTCCCCTATAGATGGCCCACAAACAAGTTGGCCTAGGAGATGCCATGTGGTTGCCCATGGTCATACTGCTGATTTATTTGTATACCTTCTCTTCACAGGATAAGAAGTTGTATGTTAGGATAAAGTTAGTAATGTGTAAGAGGAATGAGGCAGTTGGTTTGGAGTCTGAAGAACATTGGAGAAGCAGTAAGACAAAGGGCATGAGGGATATTGGTCTACAGGGAGGTAGCATCAACAATGGGTAGGGATCCAGGAGGTAAAGGGGTGGGGATGGTGGAGAGTCAGTGAAGGAAGTGGTTGGTATCTTTGACATGGGAGGCCAGATTACCATATTTACTCGAATCTAAGCCGCACTTTTTTTCCGGGTTTTGTAATCCAAAAAACTGCCTGCAGCTTAGAATCGAGTGCAAAGTAAGCGGAAGTTCTGAAAAATGTTAGTAGGTGCCGCCACAACTAACTTCTGCCGTCGAATATATGTAGCACTACACAGGCATGCTTTGCAGGCACAAAGATAAATACTGTCGCCAAAACCTCTGCGTCAGTAACAAAATTAAAAAAAGAAGGTGGAAGACGAGCTTTTTTCTCCATCCCGAGTTTCGACCACTGCATTTTCATACATTATCCAACGAAGTAAATACAAATTTCATATTGTTCATCTTCGAATGTAGCAGCATTTCAATGTACTACGGAAATCCGACTGGCAAGACTGGGATGTTTGTCAATGTGCCCAACTCTACATTCTGAATTTTTTCCTACCTGTGAGAAGAGATGGTTGCTAATAGGAACTTTTATGAATTGTGAATCACATGCAGTATTCTCTTCACCAGAAGAATAATATGAATATAAACATTTTGCATTCTTTCGTGTTTGCTGCCATCTCATTTAAATCCTGTCTGCCTAATAAACAACGAAACTAGCGAGACAACAGCAAACGCAGAAGAGTATACATATCATGTCATTTTTATATTCGTATTATTCTTATGCCTAATAGTGATACAGTCAGAAATGAAGCACAGCAATTAAATAGATTTTTAAATCTAAGATGACTCTAATTTCTGTGCAGAATGTAATGTACCAAAGAGGCGTCTGCGAAGATTTTCAAACGGAGAAAAATTTTCGCTAAACTCTTGTTCAGAACATCATCTATCATACGCAGTCTATTATTTGGTTCTTGCTGATCATTATCCAAGAAAGCAGCAGTGTAAGTAACAACAAATAGCAGTCTCTTGCCATTGTTTCACTAGTGAGATGATTCCACTCTTTTTTTTTTAATGGTAGGCGGAGGTAGCGTGCACAAAAGCAAGCCATGCCGCGAGCGGCGACAGGCCGTAAACACTCATTATCAGAATGCGACAAACAATGCATTACACAGTACAGTAATGCATTTTCAGCTTAGAGTGACGTAAACATCTATAACAAAGAAAACGGCACTTATCAGATCAAAGAAAAATAAGCAATCAATTCAAACTAGACAAAGCACGTGAAAAAGGAAGGGTACCCGTATAAATACGGGCAGAGCACCTGACGCATAGCAATAGCTACCTGGTAAAGCTTAACTGCTAAGCTTATGACTCGAACCAAACTACTGTAGCTGTATCGTCATTCATTTGACTTAAATTGTGTCTCATATTACAATGGACCAACTTTGTTTCGATTTGGAGGTGCGGACTAAAACTTTTCTCTCCCCTTGAATTTCGAGTCTCAAATTTCAGGCACGGCTTAGATTCGGAAACATTTTTTTTCCTTGATTTCGAGTCTCATTTTTCAGGTGCGGCTTAGATTCGAATGCGGCTTAGATCGAATAAATACGGTATAAGCAAATGGTTGGAAGTGTTGGATCAATGAGTGTCAAAATTCTTTCTGCGGGGGCACAATAACCAGCCACAATGGGGTCTCAATGATTGTTGGGTTTGTGGATTTTGGGAAGCATGTAGAAGGTGGGTGTGCAAGCTGTCATAGGGGTGAGGATGCAATGGATTCAGGGCAGAGGTTCTGGGAAGGGCCTAAGGCATTACGCAGGGATTGGAGGTCATGTTGGACTTGTGGGATACAGTCACTCTGGTATAGTTTATAGGTGGCAGGGTCAGATAATTGGCGGAGGCCTTCTGCCTTGTAATCACTGTGATTCATAACATCAGTGGTGGAATTTTCGTCTGCTGGTGGGATGATTAGATCAGGACTTGTTTTGAGGTTGTTTATGGTTGTTCTTTCTTCTAATAAAAGGATGGTATTCTTCAGAAGGGACCTGGGGAAGGATGGTGAGGCTAAGTTGAAGGTAAGGAACTGCTGGAAGGTCACCAACGGGTGATTAGGCGGGAGGGGAGAGGATAACGGTTGGACGGTGGTATGAACTGGAAGAGGCAGGGTTCAGTGTTGGAATTAGGACGGTTTTGGTTGGAGGGACTGCTGCCAAAAAAGTGTTTCAACTGCGGGGATCAGGAGGAGGAGAGTAGGTCTTGGACAAGTCCAACATCGGTAAATTTGGGTGTAGGGCTAAAGCTGAGGTCTTTGGATAGGACTGAAACATCTGTGGAGCTGAGGGGTTTGGGTGGAAAGGTTAACAACAGTTTTACGGGAATGTTTTGGCTCTGGATTTGGTGGGGAGCTGTTAAGGAGATTAGGGGGATGTGGCACTTAGAAAATGTCAGCTAGGCAGGGTTTTGGTGCTATAAGGGTTGGACAAGGAGGAACATTGTGGGCAGGGTAGGCGTTTGACTTTGGTGCCCTGAGGTGGCAGTAGGATGTCAGCAGGCTGGGTAACATATGGAGATGGTGTCTAGAATGCTCCTCCAGGTGCTGGAGAGCAAGGGATTCAATTTCAGTGATGTGATGTATGTAGGAGGGATTGTATAGTAACAGTATTTTGCAGAGGGAGCAGAGGCAGTTCTGGGGTGCCTGGGCCACTGAGATGTGTTTTTGCAGTAAAAAGTTTGTGAGGGCCAGGAATTGGTGGAATCTGAAAAGGTGAAAGTCACTGTGAAAGGAGGGGTGGGATCCAGAGAAAGGAATCTTTATGGTTAGGCCATTTGGAAAGATTCCATGGGTTAGGCCATTTGGAAAGATTCCATGGGTTAGGCCATTTGGAAAGATTCCATGGGTTAGGCCATTTGGAAAGATTCCATGGGTTAGGCCATTTGGAAAGATTCCATGGGTCAGGCCATTTGGAAAGATTCCATGGGTCAGGCAGCATTTGAGATAGAAGGTGTGGGGGCAGGGTTTATATTCAGCAAGCTGACGTCTCACCGAGGCCTTCATAGACAGGCACTATCCCCCAGACAGTCTGCAAAGAGACCTCCCATGCCACTTCCCCTAATACCCCCAATCCTTCCTCCGTCACCAAGAACCAGCCACAAAGGAGTGCCCCCTTCATCACACAGTACCACACCAGACTGGAAATACTGAACCACATCCTTCACCAGGGCTTTGATTACCTACCACTATGCCCTGAAACAGTCCTATCTGAGATCCTTCCCACCCCACCTAAAGTTGTGTTCTTTCACCCACCTGGGCCTCCACAACATCCTAATTCATACCTATAAAACTTCCAATCCCAAACTCTTGCCACCAGATGAAATCCCTGTAGAAGATCTAGGTGCAAGACCTGCCTAATACACCCACCCAGCACTTTCCATTCCAGTCCTGTAACAGGTTTGTCCTATCCCATTCGGAACCGCGTCACTACAAAATCAGCCAAGTCATTTGCTATCTATGGTGCTATCATTGCATAGCCTTTTATACTGGTGCGACTACCAATTAGTATCCACCAGAATGAATGGCCACCGCCGAACAGTGCCCTAGACCAAAGTAGACCACCCTGCAGCATAACATAACATGCTTGATTTCAATGGCTGCTTCAGTACCTGAGCCATCTGGATCCTCCCCTCCACCACCAGCTTCTCTGTACTGTGCAGATGGGAGTTATCCTTACAATACATTCTCTGCTCCTATAATTTTCCTGGCCTCAACCCACAGTAACATACTGTCCCCACACCCTCTCCCAACAGTTTCCACACCCCGCCCTGTCATCTCCTCCCCATTCTCACCTCCCACCCTATGCCGATGTGGACTCCCATCTTTTCTGACTCCTCTCCTTTTTCGCTTTTTTTTTCCCCACCTCCCTGTTGCACAACTTCCTGACACTGCGCCTGTTATCATTCTAGTCCCTGCACACTCTGCCAGGCAGTGTTGTTCTCTCCCCCCACCCATACACTACTGTCCCTTACCCCCCCTCAAGATTACTGCTTACATACCCCATGATAGCTGCATTCTGGCCTGAGCTGCCGTAGTTGGCAGTCGTGTGCAGGATGTGTGCTTGCTTGTGTGTATTTCTGTTTTGCTGATGAAGGCTGTGACCAAAAGCCTCATGTAAGTGTCATAATTGTTACTGACTGCAACTTAACGTGTCTTCTGCATGGTAAGCAGCAATCTATCTTTTCCTACAAAATGTATCACTGAACGAGAAGAAGAAATTAAAGCAGTGGGAATGACACAAGATAACATAAGCAATCAATAACAGTCCAGAAACATTATAAAAACGTACACTCCAACAAAACCACAAGCTAAAGGGAACAGGAAATAAATTGTCAGAAGATTGGACGAGAGAACACGGCAAGAGTATGAAGAGAATTTGGTGAAAATGAAGGAACAAGAAAAATGCATGGCTACTCAAGTTTAAATACTCTCTTAAAAGGGAATACTCAAAATTACTGATGATAAATAATACTCTTCATAGTCCTAATGGGCTTATTTACAAACAACAACAAAGCAGTATAGGTCCTAAAACAATATTGTAGCAATTAAATAGTTACTGTTGTGTTGTCTTGCCAATTATAGTTGAACCTGATTTATATGCTTGTCAAGAGAAAAAGATTACCTGTAACTCAGAATTACCTAAGAGTCAGATGCAGTAATACACACAATATTTTTCACTGGGGAAAGAAAACAACAACTACAATGACAACAACAACAACAACCACAACATACAATGGGCCTACATGTGCAGACTTTACAAACTACAAAGAGAGTACAGTATTAAAACAAAAAATATTATTCGGTCCTGCTATGGAGAAATTAGATACTGTATTGCAATTTGGCACTTTGCACTGAACAAACAACAAAGATACAGTATAACAGAGAAAACACATCATTTTGCATTTTATCCTGCTTTAAAGAAACCAGAAATTTGGCTTGTTTCATTTCTTGTGCATTGAGTGTATACACCTCATTTTGCAAACTTATTAATTGAATTCCGAGCTTTCTCACTACAACTTTTAGCACTGTGTAACACCTGCACACACCGCCTGCACTTAACACTTCACTCAGTTAAGTTGTTTCAAGATTCAAATTGTCATCACCATCACCATCACCATCACTTTTTTTTTAATTTTTTTTTTTTTTTGTGGCGCACAACGTCAACGGTCATTAGCGCCCAGACTACTTTAGGAATGCACCGCGAGTCACAAGTTTAAAACACCAACGAAACGGAAAACACGATGAAAGACATACTGACAGGCATAGGATTAAAAAAGAAAACAGCATAATCAAATGTCCTTTGAGAGGGTTGTCAAATTGATAAAATGAAGAACGCGAGCAGCTGCTCGTGGGTCATCCGCTAAAATGGCTTCTACAGTACATGGCAGGCCAAGATCGAGACGCAGGGTGTTAAAATCCGGACACGACGTTAAAATGTGGCGGACCGTCAGCAATTGCCCACATGGGCAGAACGGCGCCGGCGCAGCCGTCAGCAGATGGCGATGGCTGAACCGGCAGTGGCCAATTAGCAACCGGGCCAAAACTACCTCCTCCCGCCGAGAAGGGCGTGAGGAGGACGTCCAAGCCACGGGAAGAGCTTTCAAGGCCCGAAGCTTGTTGTCTGGAAGTGCAGCCAAATCGGCATGCCACAGCGATACAATGCGCCGACAAATTACCCTGCTACAATCTGACGAAGGGACACAACAAGAAGCTGTCCGAGGCTGGAGGACCGCAGCCTTGGCCGCGGCATCTGCAGCTTCGTTCCCAGGGATACCGACATGGCCAGGAACCCACATAAAGCTAACCGGAGAACCGACGTCCACCAGCTGCTGAAGAGAGCGTTGGATCCGGTGCACGAAAGGGTGAACCGGGTACGGATCACCCAGGCTCTGGATAGCGCTCAGGGAATCGGAGCAGATGACATATGCAGAATGTCGGTGGCGGCAGATGTAAAGGACAGCCTGGTAGAGGGCAAAGAGCTCAGCTGTGAAGACCGAACAATGGTCATGGAGCCGATATTGGAAACCTTGTGCCCCGACAATAAAAGAACACCCGACCCCGTCATTGGTCTTAGAGCCATCTGTATAAATGAAGGTCATATTAATGAACTTCGAACGAAGTTCGACAAAACGGGAGTGGTAGACTGAACCGGGGGTAACCTCCTTCGGGAGCGAGCAGAGGTCAAGGTGGACGCGAACCTGAGCCTGGAGCCAAGGTGGCGTGTGGCTCTCGCCCACTCGAAAGGTGGCAGGGAGTGAAAAATTAAGGTGTTGAAGGAGGCGACGAAAGCGAACTCCAGGGGGTAGCAGGGCGGAGACATACAACCCGTATTGACTGTCGAGAGAGTCATCAAAAAAGGAACGATAAGACAGGTGGTCGGGCATTGCCAGCAGCCGACAGGCATACCGACAAAGCAGTATATCGCGCCGGTAGGTGAGTGGCAACTCACCAGCGTCAGCATGAAGACTCTCGACAGGACTAGTATAAAACGCTCCGATCGCAAGTCGTAAACCCCGATGTTGTATGGAGTTGAGGCGGCGTAAGATGGATGGCCGTGCAGAGGAGTATACGAAGCTCCCATAATCCAGCTTGGAGCGGACGATCGACCGATATAGGCGAAGTAGGACAGTTCGATCCGCTCCCCACGACATACCACTGAGAACACGGAGGACATTGAGAGAACGGGTACAACGGGCAGCCAAATAAGACACATGTGGAGACCAACTAAGTTTCCTGTCAAATGTAAGACCTAAAAATTTTGTTGTCTCCACGAATGGGAGAGCAACGGGACCAAGTCGTAAGGACGGTGGGAGAAACTCTTTGTAGCGCCAGAAGTTAATACAGACCGTCTTCTCGGCAGAAAAACGGAAGCCATTAGCGACACTCCAGGAGTAAAGACGGTCAAGAGAACGCTGAAGACAGCGCTCCAGGAAACACGTAAGCTGCGCGCTGCAATAGATGGTAAAATCGTCCACGAAAAGGGAGCCTGATACATCAGCTGGGAGGCAATCCATTATTGGATTGATCGCTATGGCGAAGAGAGCGACGCTCAAAACTGAGCCCTGTGGCACCCCATTCTCCTGGCGAAAGGTGTCTGACAGGACAGAACCCACACGTACCCTGAACTGTCGATCCATTAAAAAGGAACGAATAAAAAGAGGGAGGCGACCGCGAAGGCCCCATGTATGCATGGTGCGGAGAATGCCCGCCCTCCAACAGGTGTCGTAAGCCTTCTCCAAATCAAAGAACACAGCCGCGGTCGGGCGCTTCCGCAAGAAGTTATTCATAATGAAGGTCGACAAGGTAACCAGATGGTCAACAGCAGACCGGCGCCTACGAAATCCACATTGTACATTGGTAAGGAGGCGTCGAGACTCGAGCAGCCAAACCAATCTAGAGTTAACCATTCGCTCCATCACTTTACAGACACAGTTGGTAAGCGAGATGGGTCGATAACTGGAAGGCAAGTGCTTGTCCTTCCCCGGCTTAGGAATCGGGACAACAATAGACTCGCGCCAGCATGCGGGAACATGTCCCTCAATCCAGATGCGATTGTAAGTACGAAGAAGAAAACCTTTACCCGCAGGAGAAAGGTTCTTCAGCATCTGAATATGAATAGAATCAGGTCCTGGAGCGGAGGACCGTGATCGGCCAAGTGCGTTTTCGAGTTCCTGCATGGTGAATGGGGCATTATAACTTTCACGATTCGAGGAGCGGAAGTTAGGTGGCCTAGCCTCCTCTGCCTGTTTGCGGGGGAGGAAGGCAGGGTGGTAATGAGTGGAGCTCGAAACCTCTGCGAAAAAGCGGCCGAAGGCATTGGAGACAGCCTCAGGGGCCACAAGGACGTCATTCGCGACCGTCAAGCCAGAAACTGGTGAGTGGACCTTAGTGCCAGATAGCCGGCGCAGGCTACCCCAGACAACAGAAGAAGGAGTAAAACTGTTGAAGGTGCTTGTGAAAGCAGCCCAGCTGGCTTTCTTGCTTTCTTTAATAATACGACGACACTGTGCACGTAATCGTTTATAACTGATACAATTCGCCACTGTAGGGTGGCGTTTAAAGGTGCGTAAAGCACGTCGACGAGCACGTAAAGCGTCTCTACATGCTGCGGTCCACCAGGGGACCGGTACGCGATGTGGAGAAGAAGTAGGGTGAGGGATGGAATATTCAGCAGCAGTGAGAATGACTTCTGTGAGGTGTGCGACCTGACTATCGCAGCTTGTGAATGTTTTATCCTGAAAGGTCGCCCTGGAAGAGAAGAGCCCCCAGTCTGCTTTGGAGATGTTCCAACTAGATGAGCACGGAGAGGGGGTATGCTGCAGAAGATGGATAACACACGGGAAGTGGTCGCTCGAATATTTATCAGAAAGTGCATACCACTCGAACCGGCGTGCAAGTTGGGGAGTACATATAGAGAGGTCTAAATGGGAATAGGTGTGAGATGTGTCCGAAAGAAAAGTAGGGGCGCCAGTGTTGAGGCAGACAAGATTGAGCTGGTTGAAAAGGTCTGCTAACAGGGAGCCCCTCGGGCAGGATGCTGGAGAGCCCCAAAGGGGATGGTGGGCATTGAAGTCTCCAGTTAACAAAAATGGTGCAGGTAGCTGAGCAATAAGTTGCATCATGTCTGCTCTGGTGACGGCAGACGACGTTGGAGTGTAAACGGTACAAATGGAAAATGTAAAAGTGGGGAGAGTAATGCGGATGGCAACTGCCTGCAGGCCGGTGTGCAACGTGATGGGATTGTAGTAAATATCATCCCGGACCAGCAACATAACCCCTCCATGAGCTGGGATACCTACCACAGGGGGTAGGTCAAAGCGCACAGAGGTGTAGTGTGCCAAGGCAATTTGATCGCAAGGGCGTAGCTTCGTTTCCTGGAGGGCGACGACGAGCGGACGGTGCAAGCGGAGCAGCAACTTCAAGTCCTCTCGGTTGGAGCGAATGCTGCGAATATTCCAATGAATAAGTGCCATCGTAAGAAAAGAAAAAGGAAGATGAAAGAAGGGGTCACCTCGAAGGCCGCTGAGGGCTTGGCTTCGAGCGAGCACTGCCGCCGCTATCAGTAGGCGGACAGTCATCGTCCATTGGGTCTATAGGTTCATCTGCCATCTTGGAAAGATGGCCGGGAGGGGGAGCTTCCTCCGCCGGTGAACGGCCAGATGTTCGGCTACCAGCGGTGCGGCCAGGCGAAACGGATGACGGCCTGGGGCGGCAACCGCTGGGTGGCGCAGGAGAAGAAATGCGCCGTGGCGGAGAAGGAGAACTGTGCTTCCTATTAGCCTTCTTGGAAGGTCGTTTGGTGGAAGTACCGGTCGAAGGCTGGGAGGTCAAGGTACGTAGGAAGTCTGCACGGGACTGTTCCTTCTTGAAGGCCCGTGCATCTGACTTCTGGGTCTTCGTCTTAGCAGAAGCTGATGAAGGGGCTGGTGCCTGTGGGGTGATGGGAGGAAGAGGAGACGTCAACCGCGCGATCTTAGCACTGGCCGAACGGACGACCGTGGTGCTGAAGGTCAGATCGCATGTCTGGGTTGCCACCTCCCTGGTAGTCCGAGGAGAGGCGAGGACAGTACTGTATTTCCCCGCTGGGAGCAGCGTGGGCTTCCTACTAGCCAATAGCTTGCAAGCAGCCGAGGTGGACACTTTCTCTTTGACCCGAATTTCTTGGATACAGCATTCTTCCTTATAGACAGGACAGTCGCGGGAGGATGCGGCATGGTCACCCTGACAGTTCACACAACAAGGAGACGGAGGTGGACAGTCACCCTCATGGGTATCCCTGCCACAAGTGACACATTTAGCCGCATTGGAACAAGACTGGCGAGTGTGATTGAAACGCTGACACTGGTAGCAGCGCGTAGGTGTCGGGAGATAGGGGCGAACAGAAATAACCTCGTAGCCCGCTTTGATGCGCGATGGCAGCTGAACACTATCGAAGGTCAAGAAAAGTGTCCGGGTCGGTACAAGGTCATTGTTGACCTTTTTCATGACCCTATGGACAGCCGTCACGCCCTGCTCAGCGAGGAAAGATTGAATCTCCTCGTCAGTCAAGCCATCGAGGGATCTAGTATAGACCACACCACGAGACGAATTCAAAGTTCGGTGAGCCTCCACCCGGACAGGGAATGTGTACAGGAGTGTGGCCCGAAGCAGTTTTTGTGCCTGAAAGGCGCTCTCAGTTTCGAGTAATAAGGTACCGTTACGCAACCTTGTACAAGATTTGACAGATCCGGCTATGGCATCGACGCCCTTCTGGATAACGAAAGGGTTGACAGAGGAAAAATCCTTTCCGTCCTCAGATCGAGAAACGACGAGGAACTGTGGGGCAGGCGGTAGTACTTTTGTCACTGGTAGCTGGTCACGTTTCTGTTTTTGGGCAGAAGTCGAGAGAGATGGAGTGGAATCCATTGCGGAGGAATCCCCCATGATTGCCAGCGTCTCCGATGGCGCGCTCCTTCCTTGTGGGGACCCTCTCAGAGGGCACTCCCGCCTTAGGTGAATGTTTACACCTCAGGTCACACCTCCCGAGAAACAGACGGAGGGACCAATCGGCATGGTCAGAAGGTATCAGCTCAGGCAATCACCCCTCCCCGGGCCTGGCCTTTACCAGGGGGTACGCGCGTGCCTTACATGTCTACCCAGGGCGGGGAATTACGCGTTACCCCGTCACCGGCTACGCGTGCGAACGCGTGGGTCGGCCTTCAGGCGCGCACAGGGAGGAAGGAAGAAGAGGAAAAAGGAGAGAGAGAGAGAGGGAGGGAGAGAGAGAGAGAGGACAGTGTCTCAAACGCCGAGGCGGAGACCAGAGAAGGCAAGGAGAAGAAGGCAATGAGAAGGCAAGGAGAAGAAGGCAATGAGAAGGCAAGGAGAAGAAGGCAATGAGAAGGCAAGGAGATTATGCAGGGGAAAGAGTAAGGAAGACAGTGAGGTGGAGAAGAGCAAAGAAAGGAACCAACCAAAGGAAGGAAGAAACGAGAATTGAAAAAGCAAAATGACCGCAAAGAGAGGTCGTGGAACAGTCCGTCTCCGGACGCAGGCGCTAACTACCCCCTTGAGGGGGAGGGACTCCTTTTAGTCGCCTCTTACGACAGGCAGGAATACCTCGGGCCTATTCTTACCCCGGACCCGCAGGGGGGATCACCTTCACTGTCACTGTCACATGAAGCTAATGCACCTTCCTGATCATCAAGCACTGTGGCACAAATCAGCAATAATCTCCTCATCCTGTTGTTCCATATAGCGAGATTATCATCAAAATGTACAGAACTGTCACAATCTGCATCCTCCAGCAGAGCTACCTCATTACCAGACACGTCTTCACCATTACCACCGTTGTCATCATCATTAGTGGCATTCTCTTCCAGCAGGCACCAGCTATAAAAAAACAGTTGTTGATTGTGGAGGATGACATGAGCTGATGGGCCCCCAAAACAAATTCCATGGCTCGTAGTAAGTTAATGGACAGATCTTTATTTCCTGCAACAGTTAGTGCTATCAAATGTTGAACCAGTTTTTTTCTGTAAAGCACTCTGAAATTTACAATAATGCCCACATCAAGTGGCTGTAAAATACTGGTATAGTTTGGAGGAAAAAATTCCACTCCAACATTTTCCAGAACTACTTGTGGTGGATGTGCTGCACGCTGATCCATAAGAAGAAGGATCCTCTCTCTCTCTCTCTCTCTTTTTTTTTTTTTTTTTTTTTTCATTCTTATGTCCAGTTTTTAACCACTGTTAAATTAAAATCATAGTCATCTAAGAATTTTTATGGGATTTGAATTCCAAAGGTTTTGTCTTTACACCTTTGAAACACCTAGATTTTCCTATTACATATGGGGGAAGTTTGTCAAATCTATCTGAATTTGTGGTGATAAGGACTGTCATGCGAATCTTACTTTTCTTCCCTCCATGGCACAAATTGTTCTTTTCTGTTAACATTTTATTAGGAATCAAACTGTAGAATAAGATTCATCTCATCTCAGTTGTAGATGTTTTGAGGCCGATAATCCCTTATGATTCCCGGCAGAACTTCATCAATCCAGTGTTGTACTATGACGTCATCCACTGCTTTTGATTCGACGGAAATTTCTCACACTACAACTTCACAATGATCTTTAAATCCTTGTAACCATCCTGATGAAGTGTTGAAATCAGCAGTGATATTCATACTCCTAGCTGAATCTACTGTCTTGATTTCAACATGTCACCACTGATTGGTAGAGCTGCAGCCCGTTTTAGTGGAACCATGTAAAAACTGCCTACTGCCTTTTCCAAATCTATGTATCTCCCTTCTTGTTGACAGCTGAGTTTTGTTGATTTGCACTCAATTTTAAAAACACACTCAAAGTCTGACACAATTTCAGATTTTGTTTTGTACGGAACAGCACCCATCTGTTGTATGAATTTTACTTTATAATCTAGCGTGTAACTTTTCCTTTTTCTGTTATCCTGGTTGATCGAAAGCGACTGAATAATACAACCACTGTCCAACAATAAACGTCAGTCAGCAACCCTTAACTTCTCGAGTGTAACCACAAAATAAATTCTTGTATAGAAAATAACAATGCCAGGAGTGTGTATTTCCTTGCCTCCTGCTCTGGTTAACCGTGGCTCCCTTGTCTCCACAGTGCCACTGGCTCACTGTACTTGCATATGTCGACAAAGGTAAGGAAAATATCACATTGCTTCTTTTCAAACAATAATGTTCATTACAGTTATGCTAAACTCAATTTATTTCATCAGAATTTGTTATGTATAACAGCGAATTATGTAAAAATATGTCCTGTGTATATATAAGGTTATTTATCATATTTTTAAATTATATTTTGTCAGGATCAACAAAACTTTATATGAACAAAGTTATATAAATCAGGTTCAACTGTAGTTCATTCATTGTTGTTAAGTGAACCATCAAGTAATTTCTGACCTATTGTGAGGACTACCTAAAACTCTGAGAAGTCATTTTCATGAAATAGTTATATCTAAAAACAAAGATGATGTGACTTGCCAAACGAAAGCGCTGGCAGGTCGATAGACACACAAACAAACACAAACATACAAACAAAATTCTAGCTTTCGCAACCAATGGTTGCTTCGTCAGGAAAGAGGGAAGGAGAGGGAAAGACGAAAGGATGTGGGTTTTAAGGGAGAGGGTAAGGAGCCATTCCAATCCCGGGAGCGGAAAGACTTACCTTAGGGGGAGAAAAGGACAGGTGTGCGCGCGCGCGCACACACACCCACGCACGCACGCACGCACACACACGCACACACGCACACGCGCGCGCGCGCGCGCCAGCGCTTTCGTTTGGTAAGTCACATCATCTTTGTTTTTAGATATATTTTTCCCTCGTAGAATGTTTCCCTCTGTTATATTCATGAAATAGTTAAGTATACGAGATTCATATGTCTCAATTTTACTGTTGTAGATGCATGGTACCAAGTATGCATAGAGTGAGTGGATGATGATGATCATACATTCGTTTCACAAGCTGTAACCTTCATCACATTGTGCCACACATTGCTGCTAGTATTTATAACGTGTGTATTTATGGTCTTATGAAATAGTAATAACAATTATTATCTTTTAAAAATAATTTAGTTTCATGGCCAAAAACACAATTAAACCTTTTTGTTTTTACCCTCTCAAAAAATTACATTTTACCCTTGGCGCGTGTGTGTGTGTGGGGGGGGGGGGGGGGGGCGCTAGCGTGCACTGTGGTGGTGGGGGGGGAGGGGGGGGGATAACAACTCCCTGGTATGTTGGAATGACACAGGAAGCAAAACATGTCAACAAACTGTTTGGAATATCGTGCTGGTCAGCTGGAAACTGTGATGGCACTGAGTACCTGTATTTGCTTCTTCATGTTTCACAGCCTATGATGTCGCTCAAGTGTGAAGGAACAATACCTAATCAGGTGTTTATATTACTTATTTATTTATTTATTGAAACAGATTTTCAGTTGATCTGTGAACACACTTATTATTGACCCTATAGTGAATTATTGGTCCAAGATAAAACACTTCTAGAGAAAGAACTGTCTTATGCTAGTCTACGGAACAAAGACACACTCCATGATTTCAAACTTCAATAGTACTTAATAGGTTCAGCTTTGTTAAACTTGTGGCATCCACGACAGATGGCTGCACGATATAGCTCACACTGGTCGTACACAGGTCAAGTAATCGTCCAATTCAGCTTTCAAGAACTACTATTTACCAAAGCAAATGTTAAAGCATTAAAATTATTTGCAGTTCTAGTGCAGAATATCTTAACTTCATATCGAAAGAGAGAAACTATTTTTCCACAAACAAATCAAATATAGCACTTATGACCACAATTATGGCACATTGCCATTTATGCGTGAGTATGCTCCTCTATAATTTTCTGTTAATATGAACCAGGCATATGAACAAAGCACAACTCTCTCTCTCTCTCTCTCTCTCTCTCCCCCTACACACACACACACACACACACACACACACACACACACACACACACACACACCTACCTTCCAGGGGGAGCTAACACTGTAAACATTTAGAGAGATGCTATCTTCTATGGCTGGTGCAAAAAAAGCTGATGTCATCTTTTAACATGGCAGTGTTTGAATGCACTAGTCTTATCTTACAGACAAATACCCTGAATTATGATTCAGCACATTCAGTCTTAGCTTTTTCTACCAACCAGAATCCCGCACATCCCATATCATATCTGGGAAACTGTTAGGAGGTATCTTCCTACACAGAGCCTCGTTTCTGCAGACCCTTGCTACATTGACAGCAACTCTCTGAATCTAATACCTACTTAGATTAACAGCACCACATATCACTGCATATGATTTTTTACAGCTTGGAGTACTCATAATCTAAATTATTGACACTTTAACTACATTGTACTGACATATCCACCCGAAAGTTCTTTGTTTACAACAATATTTTCATTATTAATTATTGTTATGCACATGTTGTACACTTTGGTCTGGTTTTATCATATTCCATAACTTTAAGTTGCTTCATTTCTCATGATTTTTACTTGCTTTATGGAACTTAGAATGTTTTAACATAAGCATACATGTAATTTATATTGACTGTGTACTCTGAAGTACTGTAGACCGTATGTAAAACAACAATTAAATCTCAATATTAATCATCTACTTTCAAAGCATATTCATCGAATATTTATCAGAAATGTCAATGAAATAAAAATTGAGACTGGAAAGAGGCCAAGGCACTTCCAAATGTCTCGGCAGCTATCTAATTACAGAAAGTTACACATTTAGCCTTAAATATTATAATCAATAAACATAGAACAAATACAAGAAGCAATTTTTGCACAAAAAGCCGTCCACTGAAGACATTTTTTCAGGTTATCAGATGACTAACAGTGCTGATTTGAAGCAATGTTTCTACAAACTGCCTACTTCTGACTTTCAACCAAAGAAAGATGAGTAAGAAACTTCTTGAATCACTGCTTCAAAATAATGATGTTAATCAGCTGGTAACATGCAAGAATTTCAGGAAAAATTTGTCAAGATGGCCAACACTCTCAAGGCTATCCAGTTAAGCAATGATATTACTAAATATCTATGTGAAACTATGTTCAGATTATTATAAGCACATGTTAGTTTATATACAACAATCACAGACAAAGCAGAGTCAGGCACAAAAATCCAAAAAAGCGTACACTTTGTACCAAAACCATCTCCTCACAGCTTAAATTATGAGTTCTTATGAATATTTTCAAGGGAAGAAGGTATTTCCCATGTTAATGTTAATAACACACCATAATATTTGTGTGATATTTTAATAATACTGTGTGTTCACAATATAAAAGCATAACATAACTTCCTTCTCCCTCAAATAAACGAACTTAAAACAATTACTATGGAGCAAAAAACATGAAACATGCACTTTAGGTATGGGGCACGGATCTACGGACAAACTATTGTTCAGGAATGTCCTACCTGTAAAACTGCTTGAATGAGCTCCAAGGTTACTGCGCAGATCAGGGATTGCAGAAATTGACTGCGGGAAGCTACGCTTGTGTGCTACCCCTTGGCTATTCCGTGGGTAGACTGAGGAGCCAGAGCATAGTGAAAAGATATTAATATTTAAAAGCTATACTTTTAGTGATGGCCAACTACTAATGGCATTGCAAATTACAAAAGTTTGGTATAGTCTTCTCTGTTGCAGCATCCAGCAAATTTCCTCATATGTCACTGTTCTGGTCTCTCTATCCCTTCCTGTTTTTGCAAGATATTCAAATATCCAAAAGAAACCAACAGTTCTACAAGTTTGTCCATTCTCTAAAATATAATTAAATGTGTGTCTAAGGCACAAATTTGGAATAGAAAATCCATATGAAGGGAAGAAACTTATTTGTTACACAAATTAGTTGTTGATCTAGAAAACTTTACACACATACATACACAAATCATCTTATTACATTTTCACTGAGATAATGTGTGTGTACTTAGTTTAGCTGTCACACATTTTCCACTCTCCATTAATTTTACATTTGTGTTGGGCACTCATAACAGGAGCCCAATTTTCATTTGTTAACAGCACTATATCCTGACGTGTTATTAACAACAAAGATGCTTTAAAATGTAGCAGTCCTGTTTTTATGTTGAATGAAACTGTGTTGTGTTTAATTTAATCAGAATGCCAATATTTTATTTATCAATTTAAACAACCCTTTTTGTGTATCACTATTCTGCACATGAACATCTTGCAAATCTATATGCAAATATACGGCTGCACATATATTGGACACTGTCTGCTTAAAAATTAACATATCCACTGAACTGCCTGCAGCATAGGAATTATTTCACTTTTATTTTTTATTTTTTTTTTATAGAGGGGGTTAGCTTGCCATTAAAGGCAATGCAAACTCTCTTACAATTTTGGCATCTTTCTGTATCTGAGTTTGCCATAAGCAAACTTGACCTATTTGTGAAATCCTCATAATTTTCTTGATATCTTATTTCATGGAACAACTACTATAAAGGATACAGCTAAATGTTTGCCTGACAATGGCAAATAAAAAAGGCTAATAAGCTAATGAAATATTGTATTGTAAATATTTAAGTTTCTGAGTGGTGAAAGTAAAGTTAGAAATATGATTCAACAGAAACTGGCAAAGAACAGGGAAAATCAGGCACATTAAAATTTATCAGCAACAACAGACAGTCTAAGTTTAAAATATACAAGAAAGATGAGATATTTCCCAACAATATTAATAGTGATTGAAATGTATGATCTGAAGATTTTCTGTGGTGCCAACAACTGGAAGACTAAGGAGACGTGGGGAGAAGATTTTTTATTGTTTGTGAAATTTCAATAAAATTCATGTACATTAATGAACAATCAAAGATAACAGCACAGTGCACTACACATTGCATTGTTCTAAGCATGGAGGAGGACAACATCCACTTATAAAGGCATGCAACTCAAATTACTTGCACATTTAGATCATGCACAGACACAAATAAAAAATGAAGCAACTACATGTATCTTATTCACTACCATGAAGTGGATTTCATACAATTTTCATATGAAATCCTGAATTACGAAGCTCTGAAGCTTCAAAGTCCTGCACTGACTAAGCACTACATCACACTGCACTCACAATGCAGTTTTAACTGTGGGTAACAGTGTATTTGTTATCTTAAAATGGAACCTGCTAAAATGACACCAGCTTGAGAAAAATGTGATTAATGACCATGCAAATCTCAGTGTCTAGGGGAAGACGGAGGGAAGAGATGCAAATTGGTGTTGAAAAACTGCGCCTTATAGATGTGTGTCTTGCAGAAAACGCTTTCACAAATGAGACCGCACTGCAAAAGGAACAGTAAAAATAAGGTGGAAAAAGGAACAGAATTCCATACGTTGTGCAGTGAGATTGTCAATGTGATCTGTATATATGTATGGTCTATATTCTCTTGCAGACACCTTAAAAAAAGCTCTCATATATCAAACCTATCTGCAGTGGCAAATTACGGCATCACAATTACTGTCACACTTTGTTATGACATATATTTTATAAATCATGGAATGTCTGAGCCATAATAGCTTTCACATGTGACTAAGCAGACTGATGACAAGAATAATAGACTGCATCTGTCACCTAAATGTTGCAGGAGGTTGGTGTGATGCAAATGTCATAATAACAGCAAATTTGAACAGAGAGGATTTTACATCACATCAAGAGTGATGAAGTAACAGTACATCAGATGATAGTCTGAATAAATCAGGATATTCAGAATACCATATTCTCCACGAAAAATATCTGTATCACACATCTGAAGCCTTACCCTCATACCAGTATCTGCACTCTCCTGCAACTTTTTTTCTCATCATTTGTGCGTTCCATCTTTTGTGCAGACAATGCCCAACCATTCTCAAATTCCCAAAGATGAGATACTGAAAGTGAAATGTTATCTAAAACTTTAACAGGAACCAGAATACTGTTATAAGAGCCAAAGGACATGAAAGGAAGGCAGTGGCTGAGACGGGAGTGAGACAGGGTTGTAAAAACACCACGTGGGAATACAGGTGACACTGGTTGCAGCCCATCCTCCAAGGTATTTGATCTATGCAAATTAATGTTCAAGGAAAAGAAATAAAAATTGACAATAGTCACTGACATTGTAATTCTGTCAGAGAAGCTAAAGGACTTCAAAGATAAGTTGAATGGAATGGATAGTCTCGGGAAAAGAGATAGATAGATGAACAAATGAACAACAACAATAGTGAAACAAGGGTAATGGATTTTAATCAAAATGCATCAGGTGACAATAGAAAAATTTGATTAGGAAATTATACTCTGCAAGTAGTACTTGGTTTCACTATTTGGCCAGCAAAATAACTAACAATGGTAGAAGTAAATGGGATACAAAATGTAGACTTGCAGTAGCAAGAAATGATATTCTGAAAAAGATAAATAAGTTAAAACTAATATAAATTTAGGTGTCAGGAAGCATTCTCTGTAAGTATTTGTCTGGAGCATTGAAGATAAGTAATAAACATTACAGACAAGAAAATAATGTAATTTTTGAAATGTTGTGCTTCAGAAGAATACTGAAGAATAGACGGACAGATCAGATAAGCAATGACAAAAGTACTGCTCAAACTGGCGAGAACGATAGGTTCATAGTACAACCTGACAACCTGATAGGACATCCTGAGGCATCAAAAACAGTAAATATAGTATTAGAGAGAAGTGTGCGAAGGAGGAGGAGGTGGTGGTGGTGGTGTTGGTGGTGGTGGCGGCAGCGGCAGTAGCACATGGAGAGAGTGGAAGTTTGTGGAGGGAGAGTAACACTCGACTGCAGTAGATAAGAGTGAAATGGATGTGGATTGCACCAGTAGTTATGTGTAGATGAAATGTCTCACATGACACACTAGCACACAGAACTGCATCAAACCAGTGTTTGAAATGTCAGTAACAAAAACAATGTCAAAATGCCAACTTGACACCCTGTTCATAAAATATGCAACTGCAGTTCGTAGAGCAAGTGAACTTCAAGAATCCAATTCTGTTATAATTATGTAAAGGTATACACCGAGATGTAGTTTCTACATGAGCTTCCTAGTAAAGATAAAGGCAGATTTCAGCCCTTAAATCTTCACACTTTCCCATCTGTTTCAAACATACCCCCACCTTTTGTAGCTAATACACTGAATCTCTGCTGTTGCTGCCACCACTGCTTGCTGTCAACAGTACATTAGATATACAAAGACTATCACGGGCAAATTATAATAGTCAAATAAAAGTACTCTCTTAAACATGTGTCCAGCTTTAAATACAAGGGAGGTGCCGCTCTGTGTTTTTGAGTCATCAGTCTTCTGACTGGTTTGATTCAGCCCACCATAAATTCCTATCCTGTAACAACCTCATCATCTCAGAGTAGCACTTGCAACTTACGTCCTCAATTTTTTGCTGGCTGTACTCCAGTCTCTGTTTTCCTCTGCAGTTTTTACCCTCTACAGCTCCCTCTGTACCACGGAAGTTATTTCTTAATGTCTTAACATATGTCCTGTGATCCTGTCCCTTCTTCTGGTCAGAATTTGCCACATATTCCTTTCCTCCCCAATTCTGTGCAGAACCTCCTCATTCCTTACCTTATCAGTCCGACTAATTTTCAACATTAGTTTGAAGCACAACTAAAATGCTTGGATTCTCACCTGTTCTGGTTTTCCCACAGTCCATGTTTTACTACCATGCAATGCTATGCTCCAAATGTAAATTCTCTGAAATTTCTTTCTCAAATTAAGGGCTATGTCTGATACTAGTAGACTTCTTTTGGCCAGGAATGTCCTTTATGCCAATGCTAGTCCACTATTGATTTCCTCCTTGCTCCGTCTGTCGTAAATTATTTTGCTGTCTAGGAAGAAGTCCTTAACTCTACTTCATGACCATCAATCCTGATGTGAAGTTTCTCACTTTTCTCATTTCTGCCACTTCTCATTACTTTCATCTTTCTTTGATTTACTCTCAAACCACATTCTGTACTCATTAGACTGTTCATTCCACTCAGCGGATCATGCAATTCTTCTTCACTTTCAATGAGGACTGCAATGTCATCAGCAAATCGGATCACTTATATAATTTCACCTTGAATTTTGATTCCACTCCTGAACCTTTCTTTCACTTCCATCATTGCTTCTTTGATTTACAGATTGAGATGTAGGAACAAAAGACTACTCTGTCTTACATCCTTTCTAACCTGAGCAGTTCGTTCTTTATGTTCCATTCTTATTATTCCCTCTTGGCTCTTTTACATGTTGTATATGTTGTATATTACCTGTCTCTCCCTATAGCTTTCCCCTATTTTCCTCAGAATTTTAAACACCTTGCACGATTTGACATTGTCGGGTGTTCTTCCCAAGTCGACAAATCCTATGAGCGTGTCTTGATTTTTCTTTAGTCTTGCTTCCATTATCAACCGCAACATCAGAATTGCCTCTCTGGTGCCTTTACCATTCCTAAAGCCAAACTGATCATCATCCAACACATCCTCAATTTTATTTTACATTCTTCTGTATATTATTCTTATCAGCAACTTGGATGCAAGAGCTGTTAAGCTGACTGTGCGATAATTCTCGCACCTGTCAGGTCTTACAGTCTTTGGAATTTTCCAAATTTCGGATGGTACATCGCCAGACTCCTAAATTTTACTCACCAACATGAATAGTCGTTTTGCTGCCAACTCCATCCCCACCCCAGCTTTCTCCAATGTAGCAATTAGGTTTTAATAAATTTAAGTCAATTTTCCCCCTTCCCCTTTATTTGTATTTAATTCTTGTATCGCTCTAAATTCACAGTGGCCTTACAAAAGGCACAGTTTTCTTTTTCTATTTTAATTTGCATAAGCTAATACTCAGTCAAGGTGCATCCTTAAGTGTAAACATTTAGCACCCTCTTTCTGTAACTTTCCTTAGTGCTAGGAGCCTGTACATTTGGGCTGACTTTTGCTATTTGCCATATGCATGGCGATACAATTTAGATGATTTCATTGTGTTTTATTGTATACAAGTCAACTTTTGCTTCAACAAGAGTATTTCAATAGGCTATTACACCTGGCATTTAATCTTCACATGAGAAATGCTATGTTACTACAGTCTTTGCGATTTTTGTTCCTGAGATGAATGCATCATATGGCAAGAGCCATATGGCTTTATTCTATGTACTTTATAAGCAAGTGATGTAAGAAGTTAGTACACTTACTTTACATTTTTTTTTTATCTTCAGCTGTTTCTTGTTTGTTTTCTTTAAAATATTTTTGTAAGCATTAATGTAAGTTTTAGGGTTCCTTACACCTTCTGAAGAATATAATTTTAAAATTCTAGATCAAGGGTTTCAATAAACATTTATTTGCAACTGACTGAAAAAAAATCGGTCAACCTATCCAAGAAATATGAAGGACAGTGATAACAGTCTACTGAAAAGAAAACATAACATTTCCTATTTTTATTTTATTGGCCACAACAATTTTCATATGCCCAAATAGTAAACAAACAAGATGAGGATAGGCAACTACATATGTATCACTGATTGTCCAAATTTTTTGGTGAACAGTCAATGCTGACCTTCCGAGATGGTACTTCAGACCATATGTACCAATCTTACTATTAATTGGTAACTACATAAATTATTATGTTATGAGCTTCCAATAGACTAGCTATAGAAAGGATGCAGTAAGTTGGCTGCCAGCCCCCAAGTACTCATTGTTAAAAGTTTGCACCATTCAGAATACATCATGTTGACTGTTCTTAGTTTCAGATTTCTGTCACTCTTGGCGACCCCAAAAGTTGTGACACTAATTCCTTGACAAAGTGGTGCTGTGTTATCAGTGTGAGTGGATGATTAATTGAGTAATAACAGTAACTGTGCTTATATTTAAATGAACAAATGATCTCAGTCCGAGTTTTCTTCTGCTCACTGTGTTGTAATACAACAGCCTTTACTTAGTGTTGGTAGTTACAAATAAATACTGCATATTGTAAGGGGGTCAACAGCCCCTTATGTAGCAAGAACAATATATTTCTGCCTCATGCAGGTTGCAATAGGTACTATTGATAGTCGACAGCCCGGTATGCCAGAGTAGTCAGTGCTGGGACTCCTAGCAAGTAAGTTGTTGACTGCTAAATGAGCAGGGCGGATTTCGGCAGGACGACCGACCGGGCTTATAATTGTTTAATGGCTGTGTGTGTGACCTAACACCGTGGGCATGACCTCCAGCAAATATGTAACTGGCATTAATTGAGTGATTTGTTGAAGTGTTTAAGTGTGCGTTTGTGCACCGTGATTATGCAGCAACTGCGTCGGGCATCCACGATTTGGATTGCAGTGAGGATTGTGCATTCAGTGCTATCTGAAGAATATTGGTGTGTGATGGCATTAATAGGGGATCTATGATGAGTTAACCGTTATTACTTTGTCAGATGAAGGCCTGCCTCATTAGTGCTGTTTAGACAGTACATATAGAACCTTAACAACAAAACATCTACCAATTATTGCTACCTGACATCCTAATTAGTTTTGTTGGATTTGACACGAAGCAACTCCCATGTAAATAACAAGTTTGTTTGTGTGGCCATCCTCCGCAGCAAGCATATAAATACTTGTTATGCAAATCAAACTGCCTTTTCCTGCTGCTAGTTATTTTATTTATACCATAATTTATCCCATACGCGTTTCACCTTCTCCTGTTTTAAGGCATCATCAGTGGGACGATTTGCTGATCTGCGATGTGAGGAAACACAGATCAGATCACAAATCATGCATTAAAACAGGAGACTGCGAAACTCGTATGGGATAAATAAAATAACTAGCAGCAGGAAAAGGCAGTTTAATTTGCAAAATAAGTATTCCCATGTAAATATTAAATGACCAGCCTTTATCAGTTGCACACGGTAAATCTAAAGTGTTAAGCTATAATCCACAAGTCAGTAACGGTTGGTGTAATAAGGGAGTGTTTCAATATTAAGATGACTGTACTGTAAGGTGAATTCATGAATCTATGTTACTTCCACTCCAAATTTATACATGGAAGCTGATCAGTATGAGTCACACATGCCCGTGAGTTATCAGTAATCTAAGACAAATGATAAAACATTCCCTCCCTCACATTCTCTAGCCCCACAGTGGCAATGCTACTTACCCCTCTTCTCCTGAAGTAAGTGGCCAGCTCTACTTAGCTCACAGCCAAATTCACCAAAGTCAATTAAATCTTTAAAATATTACTGACTCTGCAAATAGTTTTCTTTATTACTGAACAGAGTCTTAAGGTGTCCTTGATGTTAGCCGACAGTTTTGGATTTGGCTGTTATTTACTAGATGCATATTACAAAACAACAGAGACTTTCGTAGTCTTTTAGCTGCTGCTCTTTTTCCAGTGAAAGTGGGTCTCACACACACACACACACACACACACACACACACACACACACACACCAAAAGTAACTCCAATGCTAGTCCAATCTCTGTGCTGTTGTACGTGTCTAGATCCCATCAACCACCCAGCTACAGATGAGTGATTACCTATTATAATTTTTGTTTACTGTTACCATCCAGGAATTTCCAAAAATTATCAAGGTATTTGCAGTTTATTTGCTTACAATCACAAGGAAATTATGACATGGAGGATTCTAATGAAATCTATATGATGCCTTCAATTAAATTTCCTTGCTGAACTATTCAGCATGAGAAACATGCATCCAAAGTTACGAATGAAAATTTGAAATTTGAGTCAGGGACGAGAGTCAAACCTGTATTTCATGGTTTTAGAAAGCAGTCACCTTAAATTTTAGGCTATCCCAACCTTTCACTGTCACTCAATAGCTGCCCCTCGTTGTGGAACTCTTATGCATATATATGGGTAAGAGCATATAGCTTCTTGCATCATGGCAATAACACCATCGCATAGAATGGAAGCAGAGGGTCTGTATGCTAGTTCAGGACCTTAGAGTCAAAAAAATCATTTCTCAATCACACATATTAAGAAGAATTTCTAACTATGTTAACCTAAGATTTACAGCTGAATCTACTTAATAATTATTTATACTATTGGAACAAGGAGACAAGTTAATGTTAACCATGTGCTTATCCAAGCATAGATTTTTGCAACAAAGTTTGAGATTTGTATTTGGAGCATAATTATCAAATACAACTCCAAAGCTTACAGTTTGGATGCTGCATGTATATATATATATATTTGTAGTTGCCATCACTAAACAAATATTTTGTGACAGATATGCAAGACAGAAAATTTTAAAGGAAAATAAACCTTAACCTTTTTAGTACTGATTAATTATTTTACATTACCCGGCACCAGTAAGATAAAAGATGCAAACAGCATGCAAGTAATAAATAGTGTGCTGAGCATATCTTAAGAAGTCATGTCACATTTTTCTCTAATAAGTCCCATAACTATTAATGGATTTTTCTTGCATATTACCAATAGCTAATCCCAGACAATACATAATTTTGCAATGAAAAACTCAATGTCATTTCACTTTCATTATCTAAAATGAATAGTTAACTAGTTAATCAGCAAATATGAGCAAATTCTTTTTTATAATTATGAATGATGGTAACTGCCCAAGCCAGTTTAACAGCTAAAAAATATCAACAAAAGTCAGTAACATTCTTAAGACAAATGATTTTTTAATAAATTGACTTTACCATGCAGTAATGATATAGTTATCAACTGAAGCAAAAAGAATCTTTGGAAGAGGAGGAGGAGTAGGATCACTTCAATCAGTTTACATTTTACACCTGGTTGTGGCCCAACAGCTTAACACCAACTGGTGAATGAGAAAATTCCCCAAAAGTTATCTAGTATAATATTGACTGACAAGTACTACCCAGTTCTTAACTATATTTATTATAAGGGTTAAATGAAGTCCGTGTTATTGGACTGAATCTATAACTCTGCAGTGTCCCAACACAAGGTTTTTATCTACAAAGACATTCAAACACTAACTCACATTCCCACACAGAGTGAAAGACTCATTCTGCAAACTACCCCCTGGACTGTAGCTACACCATTTCTCTTCTATATTTTTTTCTTTCGGAAGAGCTATGCCTGCCAAGATATGTAGGGAAGCTTCCATGAAGCTTCTGAAATAGAAGAGAGATACTGGCAGAAGTGGAACTGTGTGAGCGTGTCACAAGTCATGCCTTGGTAGCTCAGTATAAGAGAATTGCCACAAAAGGAAGGTTCTAGGTCTGTGTTCCAATCTGGCAAACAGCTCTAATCTGGCAGGAAGTTTCCTAGATGCTACCTTTATGACTTCTCCCAGTTCTAAGAAATACAGTGATGTTTAAAATCAAGTTCTGTCACATCAAGCACTGTATTCAACAATAATAAATTTTGTCAAACATGTTCAACCTAAACTTTAAATATGCTCCATCATCTGGCTTCCTGATTAGTGCTGGCTGGAAAAGCAAATAAATAAATACAGTCAGGAACGACATTCAGCATCATTTTGACAGGCAAAGCTTTTGGATTTCTGATTACCAGAAGCCTATCTTGCTTAATGGACCAACTGCACAAATTTTCCAGGAATTATTAAAAGAATCTGCCTCAATGTGAATCAAATGGTCTCCAACTTTAACCAAGTTATAAATGTCCCAGTACACTTGTGATTTTGTACATAACAAATATGACAACTGAAAAAGATTTTTGGCACTAATCTGCACTTAATGAGATAGGAATGATTCCACATTTAAAGGAACGAACCTCCTTTACTGGTGCCACTCAAACTGTTTCAAAACATTCACAAAACTCCTTCAGCAAGTCAGGGAATATAAATACAGAACAAGGCATGAAATTTCAACTTATGTTACATCTGATTATCTCTGGCACACAGCTTTTTGTGCAGAAAAAAAAAAGAACCACAAATTAATTAAACTACAAAATTGTTAAGGCTTTCGTGGCCACTTGTTGACAAACTGCCTACTGGCTCCTGTCTCAGGTTCTTCGACAGACATGTTTGCCAGCATGAGTGGCTGGCATTGCCAAAGCTTCATCCTCCATTGCCGGTGGTCAACTGGAGCTGAGCTCGCAGCCGCAGACTATATGTACGTGGTGCACCAACGTCTGAGGGCTTCTCCGCAGTCATTTCCGGTGCGGTTCTCCTCTTGCTACCTGCGACAGTCGTTTGCCGCAGTACGGGAAGCCAGGATCCGTTTACCTTAAGGCTTTCCTCTTTCTTATATATACTCTATACCATGCACATGCGGAAAAGTTTATGTCGGAATGACTGGACGATCAATCAACACCAGGATCAAAGAACATAAGTGACATTGCAGGTTGGGGCAGATGGAGAAATCGGCCATGGCAGAACACTCCCTAAGTGAGACCGACCACGTAATAAAATTCGCCAACACGGAAGTTTTGGCTGTAGAGAAGCACTACCACACACGCTTGTTCGGAGAAGCTAGAGAAATACAAAAACAAGCGAACAGCTTCCACAAGAAAGAGGAAAGCCTTAAGGTAAACGGATCCTAGCTTCACGTACCGCAGGGAACGACCGTCATAGGTAGCAAGAGTAGAACTGCACTGGAAATGACCGCGGAGAAGCCCTCTGACTTTGGCACGCCAGGTACATATAGTCTGCGGCCGCGAGCTCGGCTCCAGTTCACCACCAGCAATGGAGGATGAAGCTTTGACAATGCCAGCCACTCGTGCTGGCGAAACATCAGTAAAATCATTAGATGAACGTCGGCCGAAGAACCTGAGACAGGAGCCAATAGGTAATTAAACTACGTTCTAACATTGAGGTTGTTTGTACTTCAGGAAGAAACCTACATTATTCACAAACATAAAATGTATATGTGATAAATCAAGAAAACATAGACGTTGCTTATATTCTGGAATTATGTAATGCAGTAAACCTTTAATTAATTATGAACACACAAAACATATTACAATTTTGCTTTTACTACTTTCTTCGATTACTAAATATTGCTGAGGCTCTCAGTGATGCACCGACTAGTTTAATTGAAATTTCAGAATCATTCACATCTGAAGAAATAACGATTTTATCATTTTGCTCATAGCTTTCTTAGAAATACAACATACAGTCCTGATACCAACAAATACGATGGAAACAAAACAAGTATCTACTATTTTGTGCACACAATAGAAAATGAACTGTAGGTTTGAGGATACTACATTGGATATATTTGTAAAAATTTCATATTTTGAATCAACACAAGCAACAGGCAACATTAGTACAAGAATCATTCAATATGAATGCCTGTAAATATATTAATAACACAACAGAATGAAAGTTAATATGCCTGTTTTACTAACTTAAAATGAAAACAAATAAAAACCAAAATAAAATTTGGCTCAGCCCACTGAATAGTATCTCACCTTCTTTCAAATAAGACGATTTATCCGTACCAGGAAACCTCACACATTTAACAGGATGTATTTCAAGAACGTTAAAAAGGTCAGCAAGGAAGACAATCAAATTCTGCCTCATGGATCTGGAAAACAGTAAGAGCTACTGATTTAAACCATTTCTTATTTATATATTTAAAAATACAACAATTTAATCAACAATGAATAAAAAGAACAGTATCTAGTGTAGTGTGGACTGTGTAAGAGTAGGTTAGCTTTTTACTGGAGTAAAACATAAATGTTAAATTTATTTACATGATCTAAACCAGCGGTTCCCAACCTGGGGATAATTAGCCCCTGAGGAGTAAAATGAAATTTCCTGAAGGGTAAAAACTGTAAAAACTGAACGGCTCAATTCTGTTTCATGAAACTAAATTTTTTTCAAATCATCATTACTACTCTCACAATTCTGTCAGACTTTAGCACGGATTATATAAGTTATCAATAATTACTTTTTCTCAATCAGTACTATTAGTGCGGTGGAGGTTGCAGGATCCTCATAGTCACTACTCACTACACACACATGTTGTGCTGTGTCTCCTACACCGCTAATGATAAGACAGACACATACATAACAAACGCTAAACATCTCATCTCAAGAAAATGCCTTCTCCAAGTTGTCGACAGTACCTGCGGTAGTCCAGAAATTGCTTCACTGCTGACTTGAAACAGATGAATAAGTCAGCTGACAGTACAGCTCAGCAGTAACTACATAAAGGCTACTGTAGTGCTGTACACAGTATTATTATTATTACTATTATTGTTAGTGACTGTGGTCAGACACAAAGTAGTAACACCCAAAAGTCTTCTAATGTCTGCCACTTCAGAAATAATACGAGCAGCAACCAAGTGATTTAAGAACAATAAGTATGGTGCACACATTTTAACTTGGTTGATTGGAAATGAGGTTGCAGTGTGCAGGTCAAGCAAGTCCTGCAATGGAAAGGAGTAATGCAGGGGAATTTTTTTTTGTAACAACTACCTACCCTCACTGTGAATAGACAGCTTTCTTATCTGAAAAGGAGCCATGGGTAGCAGTTGTGGTGCTCCACAAATTCCTTCCCTTTTCATTCTAACCAACAAACACAAAAACATGCACATAAACTCAATATCATTCATCTTTCATCATTTTAATAATAAAAATGTTCCAAGAAACCAAATAATGGAAAATAAAGGATAGAAAGTAACAATATTATGAAAAGTAATGTTGCCACTCACCATATAGCAGAGATGCTGAATTGCAGATAGACACAACAAAAAAACTATCACAAATAAAGCTTTTGGCCAGTAAGGCCTTTGTAAAAAATAGACGACAGACGTACATAGTGAAGCATTAGAAAATAGTAACAAAGGAAAACAGCACTGGGTTAGGACGTGACGAGAGACGACATTGGTGGGGAGGGGGGAGGGGAGGGGAGGGGGGATGGGAGGGGGGAAGGGAGGGGATGGGGGGCGGGAGGGCTACTAGCTAATATCTAATTGCACTCTCAGGTAATGATCTTACAAAGATTGAGAACCACTGATCTAACAGTTTAACATATTTTTTTCTAGCAACATATTACAGAGTTTCCAGTCTTTCAACTTCTTATACACAGAGTGACAATTGTTCAATTCTTGAAACACTCCACCTGGTGAACTTTAACATGTACTCATTTTGGGAATAAAGTGGCAGTAGCTCGACTGATTCTAACCATATGCTGTCTTTCCATTAAAACTGTTTGTGGGCAGTTGACACTACTTCAACAGCAGGAAGTATGGACACCTTTCACACATGAACATTCATACCTGCATAACTGAAAGACACATCCAACATGTTTACACAAAATTTTAGTTTCTTTTCACATTTTCTCATTTACTGTACGGATACAGGGCATGTCTGGTACGCACAGCGTAAAAATTATCCTTCAATTGGTTGTGTCAATGGTTATCATGAAGTTGCAACTATATGCCTTGTCACCAGACACCTGAACTTACTTTTCCTCAAGGAACATAATTTCTGGAACTGTATGGAAAAAATTCAGTTCTTTTCCAGAAAACCTGTAGCAGGTTTCTATTAATAGAAAAATTTGATAAAGTGAAGTGAGAAGCAATGTCAATCCTCTGTCATTGGTCTGTCCAGATTATTCAATAAATGAATTCAGTATTTTAATCTGGAGTGCAATTGGATAAGCACACATGCTTTGGGTAATTTCCATAGAAACACTCAAAGTGGTACACAATTATCAGTTGGTAATAGTTTCATATATAAAATCACAATCAACCTATACAAGCACATTCACCTAAGCATCTTTGTCAATAAATAAGCAACAGCAAATGTATGTGCACATACAGATGGTAATGTTCTTGTAAATATTTTGCAAAATTATGATCATTAAATCACACCACAGCTAATGTTGATTCCAACAACCCTCCTTGCACAAGGTAATGTGCAAAAACTGAAATATTTGTGGCAATAAGAAATCATTGGAAATTGTCTGTTAAAAGTAGACACTCTTTTCAAACTGTTTATTTTATGCACAATAAATAAATACAGTGCTTATTTATTAACCAGCAGTAGCTGTAATTATAATGGAGAGCAGGTCACCCACCCTGCCGGTGGTGTAAATCAAAGAAATAGGAATAGGAAAGTCCTGACCTCTTCCAACTTCAATTAATTTGAAGGGTTAAGACTCAAAAATAATCAACTACATTTTACCTTATCAAAAAAGTAAGTAAACTGTCGAATTATCACCTCTTTCTACGCACTTCCTATATTACTGCTTTCTTTTCAACTAAACTACTGAAAAAAAAAAATCTTGTTCAACAATCTACATTTTAACAAGAATAATCTATAGAAACTCACTAAATTCAGCCTGATATTCCGATAAGTGACTGGTATTACTGAGTGTAAAATATTCATCATTTTTAAAGCCATGCCATCAAAATGAAAACAACACATAGTGGAATGAAAATCCTGTAAGTAACTCACTATGGTGAAATGATAAAATGGTAAGTAGGATTTCCTTTCCCCGCAGTCAAACTTAGAAATTTTAAAAATAATTTTCTTTTTCTCGATCGCACATGTTGGAGGGGGAAGAAGGGGAGGGATGACATCATAGATCACGTAGGTACAGTGAACTGCTCAGCAACGTACCATAGCTCTTACAATTCCACCTTGTATACAAGCCAATTATTCTCAACAATGTTTAGTGATTTGAGAACTACAAAAACATCTTCCAGTTTGAAGACAAAAACTGAAGCAATTGTAAAGAACATATTTTTGCCTTTAATACAAACAGAACTGAAAGAAAACCTTAACAAACATTACACATGCTGGTAATCATGAGTACCCCAAGTAATTTCCTGCAATTAATCAATACTTTGTTAAAAGATAAAGCAATTCAGTAGAAACTGTTACAGCTGTGAGTGTAACAAGGAACATTCCAACACAATTTCTGAATTTATCATAATGTTAGACAACACAACAATATCAATAAGACGACAAGTGCTTATGTGAGTAATAACACAAATTGCTAATATTACAATCAAGACCCTCAAAGCCATGTAAAACCAAGATGGTTATGGGTTTTTCTGGCCATTTACAGAATTTTATGTATGTTTGAGCCATTAAAATCTTATTTCATATAATTAGACAAATGGCTAGCTCTCCTCAAGTCTTTTCTCAAATGAAGTTGCTCAGGCTTATTTCTAGTTTCTCATGGCACAGAAAAGTGTATCAAAAGTTCATTGCCAGAACTGAAATGAAAGATTTCATTCAGTGAGGTTAGGAGGGTGCTACACGAAGTAAATGACAGAATGCTGGTTTTGTTATTACAAAAGTGAAGGATTCACTAGCTGATCTGCCAACACCCCAATATCCGAGGTTTCACAACAAATGCATATCTTCGGTCTATGCATGACAGTGCACAGTACTAATTTGTTCCAAACAGCTGTGTGTGAACATGTGATTTTCCAGGGAGTCATATCTTGGGTTCTACTGATCACAGAGACGAGGGGACAAGTGTTTTGGTTAACCCCTGGCCTAGTACGCCTAACAGAACAGGCGTACCGTGGCTATCCTGCAGTAAATCGTCAAAATTTGAACATTAAACACTTCCTTCAGCACAGCCAAATAGGCAAATCTGTTGGTTCTTTTGCATTATGTGTGATCTGGGGTGGACCTTAAGCAGGTTAGCACCATTTCTTCATGCGTCGTTCCAGAGAAAACCTAAAAATAACATGATTTTTGGGTACCAAAAGTACAAATTGTGGAGATGGCTACTTCCATAATTTCTATTCATTGCAGATCAATGCAATTTAGAGGTTCAAAGTTACCACACTTATACATGTAAAATATGCAGTCTGAAGCATAAATATAATTTTAACAGATATGACAAAAATATGGCAAGGGTTCTAAGGTCACTAAACTATGTTTTCAGACAGCATTTTTGCACCCATAAAGCTTTATAACATACTGTCTCTGTATAATGGGCATTTCACTCCTGTACAAATACACCCAAAGTTGTACAGCAGTGACAAGAAATGGGCTAAAAAGAGTCCTCGTATGCCTGAAAAGGACATAAAATTACTGCCAAAAATTATGCAAAATATTCATGACATTTTTATTCTTTTAAGACACAAACCATAAGCTGGGTGTTTTGGTGAACTGTGATTCGTGAGCAAAGTGTCCAGACAAAATATAAAGCAAACAATTTTACGTTTTCCTTATACACTACTGGCCATTACATTTGCTACACCACGAAGATGACGTGCTACAGACCCGAATTTAACCGACAGGAGGAAGATGCTGCGATATGCAAATTATTAGCTTTTCAGAGCATTCACACAAGGTTGGCGCCGGTGGCAACACCTACAATGTGCCGGCATGAGGAAAGTTTCCAACCGATTTCTCGTACACAAACAGCAGTTTGCCGGCGTTGCCTGGTGAAACGTTATTGTGATGCCTTGTGTAAGGAGGAGAAATGCGTACCATCAAGTTTCCAACTTTGATAAAGGTCGGATTGTAGCCTATCGCGATTGCAGTTTATCATATCGTGACTTTGCTGCTCACATTGGTCGAGATCCAATGACTGTTAGCAGAATATGGAATCGGTGGGTTCAGGAGATGAAAGGCATTTTATCCGCATGGCTCTAATGGATCGTGCAGCCACGTCTCGGTCCCTGAGTCAACCGAGATTCCCAGAGAAACCCAGAGTAACAAAACAACAACCATCTGCATGAACAGTTCGACGACTTTTGCAGCAGCATGGACTATCAGCTCGGAGACCATGGCTGCGGTTACCCTTGATGCTGCATCACAGACAGGAGCGCCTGCGATGGTGTACTCAATGACAAACCTAGGTGCACTAATGGCAAAACGTCAGTTATTTGGATGAATCCAGGTTCTGTTTACAGCATCATGATGGTCATATTCATGTTTGGCGACATCGCAGTGAACGCACTTTGGAAGTGTGTATCTGTCATCGCCATAGTGGCGTATCACCCGGCGTGATGGTATGAGGTGCCATTGGTTCCACGTCTCGGTCACCTCTTGTTTGCACTTTGAACAGTGTACGTTACATTTAAGATGTGTTAGGACCTGTGGCTCTACCCTTCATTTGATCCCTGCGAAACCCTACATTTCAGCAGGATAATGCAAGACCGCATGTTGCAGGTCCTGTATGGGCCTTTCTGGATACAGAAAATGTTCGACCTGCTGCCCTGGCCAGCACATTCTCCAGATCTCTCACCAATTGAAAATGTCTGGTCAATGGTGGCCAAGCAACTGGCTCCTCATAACATGCCAGTCACTACTCTTGATGAACTGTGGTATCGTGTTGAAGCTGCATGGGCAGCTGTACCTGTTCACGCCATCCAAGCTCTGTTTGACTCAATGCCCAGGTGTATCAAGGGCGTTATTATGGCCATAGGTGGTTGTTCTGGGTACTGATTTCTCAAGATCTATGCAACCAAATTGTGTGAAAATGTAATCACATGTCAGTTCTAGTATAATATATTTGACCAATGAATACCCGTTTATCATCTGCATTTTTTCTTGGTGTAGAAGTTAAAATGGACAGTAGTGTATAATGAGAACTTATTCTTTGTTTTGTGTCAAAGTATACAAACATGTTGAAGTTTATAAATAAGCTGTCAAAACTTCACTGACCCACAAATTTCTTACAAATTTCTTTTTATATGAACAGCACATCCTACTAAGGGAGGGAGGCAGAGGGGGAGTGGGGGAGCGAGGGAGGAGGGGCGTGAGGGAGCGAGGGAGGAGGGGCGTGAGGGAGCGAGGGAGCGAGGAGGGGCGTGAGGGAGCGAGGGAGCGAGGAGGGGCGTGAGGGAGGGAGGGAGGGAGCGAGGAGGGGCGTGAGGGAGGGAGGGAGGGAGGGAGGAGGGGCGTGAGGGAGGGAGGGAGGGAGGGAGGGAGGGAGGAGGGGCGTGAGGGAGGGAGGGAGGGAGGGAGGGAGGGAGGAGGGGCGTGAGGGAGGGAGGGAGGGAGGAGGGGCGTGAGGGAGGGAGGGAGGGAGGGAGGGAGGAGGGGCGTGAGGGAGGGAGGGAGGGAGGGAGGGAGGAGGGGCGTGAGGGAGGGAGGGAGGGAGGGAGGGAGGGAGGAGGGGCGTGAGGGAGGGAGGGAGGGAGGGAGGGAGGGAGGAGGGGCGTGAGGGAGGGAGGGAGGGAGGGAGGGAGGAGGGGCGTGAGGGAGGGAGGGAGGGAGGGAGGGAGGAGGGGCGTGAGGGAGGGAGGGAGGGAGGGAGGGAGGAGGGGCGTGAGGGAGGGAGGGAGGGAGGGAGGGAGGAGGGGCGTGAGGGAGGGAGGGAGGGAGGGAGGAGGGGCGTGAGGGAGGGAGGGAGGGAGGAGGGGCGTGAGGGAGGGAGGGAGGGAGGGAGGAGGGGCGTGAGGGAGGGAGGGAGGGAGGGAGGAGGGGCGTGAGGGAGGGAGGGAGGGAGGGAGGAGGGGCGTGAGGGAGGGAGGGAGGGAGGGAGGAGGGGCGTGAGGGAGGGAGCGAGGGAGGAGGGGCGTGAGGGAGGGAGCGAGGGAGGAGGGGCGTGAGGGAGGGAGCGAGGGAGGAGGGGCGTGAGGGAGGGAGCGAGGGAGGAGGGGCGTGAGGGAGGGAGCGAGGGAGGAGGGGCGTGAGGGAGGGAGCGAGGGAGGAGGGGCGTGAGGGAGGGAGGGAGGGAGGAGGGGCGTGAGGGAGGGAGGGAGGAGGGGCGTGAGGGAGGGAGGGAGGGAGGAGGGGCGTGAGGGAGGGAGGGAGGGAGGAGGGGCGTGAGGGAGGGAGGGAGGGAGGGAGGAGGGGCGTGAGGGAGGGAGGGAGGGAGGAGGGGCGTGAGGGAGGGAGGGAGGGAGGGAGGAGGGGCGTGAGGGAGGGAGGGAGGGAGGGAGGAGGGGCGTGAGGGAGGGAGGGAGGGAGGGAGGAGGGGCGTGAGGGAGGGAGGGAGGGAGGGAGGAGGGGCGTGAGGGAGGGAGGGAGGGAGGGAGGAGGGGCGTGAGGGAGGGAGGGAGGGAGGAGGGGCGTGAGGGAGGGAGGGAGGGAGGAGGGGCGTGAGGGAGGGAGGGAGGGAGGAGGGGCGTGAGGGAGGGAGGGAGGGAGGGAGGAGGGGCGTGAGGGAGGGAGGGAGGGAGGGAGGGAGGAGGGGCGTGAGGGAGGGAGGGAGGGAGGAGGGGCGTGAGGGAGGGAGGGAGGGAGGAGGGGCGTGAGGGAGGGAGGGAGGGAGGAGGGGCGTGAGGGAGGGAGGGAGGGAGGGAGGAGGGGCGTGAGGGAGGGAGGGAGGGAGGGAGGAGGGGCGTGAGGGAGGGAGGGAGGGAGGGAGGAGGGGCGTGAGGGAGGGAGGGAGGAGGGGCGTGAGGGAGGGAGGGAGGGAGGGAGGGAGGAGGGGCGTGAGGGAGGGAGGGAGGGAGGGAGGGAGGAGGGGCGTGAGGGAGGGAGGGAGGGAGGGAGGGAGGGAGGAGGGGCGTGAGGGAGGGAGGGAGGGAGGAGGGGCGTGAGGGAGGGAGGGAGGGAGGGAGGAGGGGCGTGAGGGAGGGAGGGAGGGAGGGAGGAGGGGCGTGAGGGAGGGAGGGAGGGAGGGAGGGAGGAGGGGCGTGAGGGAGGGAGGGAGGGAGGGAGGAGGGGCGTGAGGGAGGGAGGGAGGGAGGGAGGGAGGGAGGAGGGGCGTGAGGGAGGGAGGGAGGGAGGGAGGGAGGAGGGGCGTGAGGGAGGGAGGGAGGGAGGGAGGGAGGAGGGGCGTGAGGGAGGGAGGGAGCGAGGGGGGGCGTGAGGGAGGGAGGGAGCGAGGAGGGGCGTGAGGGAGGGAGGGAGCGAGGAGGGGCGTGAGGGAGGGAGGGAGGGAGGAGGGGCGTGAGGGAGGGAGGGAGGGAGGAGGGGCGTGAGGGAGGGAGGGAGGGAGGGAGGAGGGGCGTGAGGGAGGGAGGGAGGGAGGAGGGGCGTGAGGGAGGGAGCGAGGAGGGGCGTGATGGAGGGAGGGAGGAAGGGCGTGATGGAGGGAGGGAGGAAGGGCGTGATGGAGGGAGGGAGGAGGGGCGTGAGGGAGGGAGGGAGGAGGGGCGTGAGGGAGGGAGGGAGGAGGGGCGTGAGGGAGGGAGGGAGGAGGGGCGTGATGGAGGGAGGGAGGAGGGGCGTGATGGAGGGAGGGAGGAGGGGCGTGATGGAGGGAGGGAGGAGGGGCGTGATGGAGGGAGGGAGGAGGGGCGTGATGGAGGGAGGGAGGAGGGGCGTGATGGAGGGAGGGAGGAGGGGCGTGATGGAGGGAGGGAGGAGGGGCGTGATGGAGGGAGGGAGGAGGGGCGTGATGGAGGGAGGGAGGAGGGGCGTGATGGAGGGAGGGAGGAGGGGCGTGATGGAGGGAGGGAGGAGGGGCGTGATGGAGGGAGGGAGGAGGGGCGTGATGGAGGGAGGGAGGAGGGGCGTGATGGAGGGAGGGAGGAGGGGCGTGATGGAGGGAGGGAGGAGGGGCGTGATGGAGGGAGGGAGGAGGGGCGTGATGGAGGGAGGGAGGAGGGGCGTGATGGAGGGAGGGAGGAGGGGCGTGATGGAGGGAGGGAGGAGGGGCGTGATGGAGGGAGGGAGGAGGGGCGTGATGGAGGGAGGGAGGAGGGGCGTGATGGAGGGAGGGAGGAGGGGCGTGATGGAGGGAGGGAGGAGGGGCGTGGGGGAGGGAGAGGGGCGTGGGGGAGGGAGAGGGGCGTGGGGGAGGGAGAGGGGCGTGGGGGAGGGAGAGGGGCGTGGGGGAGGGAGAGGGGCGTGGGGGAGGGAGAGGGGTGTGGGGGAGGGACAGGGGTGTGAGGGAGGGACAGGGGTGTGAGGGAGGGAGAGGGGTGTGAGGGAGGGAGAGGGGTGTGAGGGAGGGAGAGGGGTGTGAGAGAGGGGGGAGTGTGGGTGTGAGAGAGGGGGGAGTGTGGGAGTGAGAGAGGGGGGAGTGTGGGAGTGAGAGAGGGGGGAGTGTGGGAGTGAGAGAGGGGGGAGTGTGGGAGTGAGAGGGGGGGAGTGTGGGAGTGAGAGAGGGGGAGTGAGAGAGGGGGGAGTGAGGGAGGGAGGGGAGTGAGAGAGGGGGGAGTGAGGGAGGGAGGGAGGGGTGAGTGAGTGAGGGGGAGTGAGGGGTGAGTGAGTGAGGGGGAGTGAGGGGTGAGTGAGTGAGGGGGAGTGAGGGAGTGAGTGAGTGAGTGAGGGAGAGAGGGGGAGTGAGTGAGTGAGGGAGAGAGGGGGTTGGAGGGAGGGAGAGAGGGGGGTTGGAGGGAGGGAGAGAGGGGGGTTGGAGGGAGGGAGAGAGGGGGGTTGGAGGGAGGGAGAGAGGGGGGTTGGAGGGAGGGAGAGAGGGGGGTTGGAGGGAGGGAGAGAGGGGGGTTGGAGGGAGAGAGGGGAGAGAGGGGAGGGAGAGAGGGAGGGAGGGGAGGGAGGGAGAGAGGGAGAGAGGGAGGGAGAGAGGGAGGGAGGGAGAGAGGGGAGGGAGGGAGGGAGGGAGGGAGAGAGGGGTGGGAGGGAGGGAGAGAGGGGTGGGAGGGAGGGAGAGAGGGGTGGGAGGGAGGGAGAGAGGGGAGGGAGAGAGGGAGGGGAGGGAGTGAGGGAGGGGAGGGAGGGGAGGGAGTGAGGGAGGGGAGGGAGTGAGGGAGGGGAGGGAGAGAGGGGAGGGAGTGAGGGAGGGAGGGGAGGGAGTGAGGGAGGGGAGGGTGGAGTGCGGAGAGGGAGAGAGGGGAGAGAGGGAGAGAGGGGAGAGAGGGAGAGAGGGGAGAGAGGGAGAGAGGGGAGAGAGGGAGAGAGGGGAGGGAGGGAGAGAGGGGAGGGAGGGAGAGAGGGGAGGGAGGGAGAGAGGGGAGGGAGGGAGAGAGGGGAGGGAGGGAGAGAGGGGAGGGAGGGAGAGAGGGGAGGGAGGGAGAGAGGGGAGGGAGGGAGAGAGGGGAGAGAGGGGAGGGAGGGAGGGAGGGGAGGGAGGGAGGGAGGGAGGGGAGGGAGGGAGAGAGGGGAGGGAGGGAGAGAGGGGAGGGAGGGAGAGAGGGGAGGGAGGGAGAGAGGGGAGGGAGGGAGAGAGGGGAGGGAGGGAGAGAGGGGAGGGAGGGAGAGAGGGGAGGGAGGGAGAGAGGGGAGGGAGGGAGAGAGGGGAGGGAGGGAGAGAGGGGAGGGAGGGAGAGAGGGGAGGGAGGGAGGGAGAGAGGGGTGGGAGGGAGGGAGAGAGAGAGGGGTGGGAGGGAGGGAGAGAGAGAGGGGTGGGAGGGAGGGAGAGAGGGGAGGGAGGTAGAGAGGGGAGGGAGGTAGAGAGGGGAGGGAGGTAGAGAGGGGAGGGAGGTAGAGAGGGGAGGGAGGTAGAGAGGGGAGGGAGGTAGAGAGGGGAGGGAGGTAGAGAGGGGAGGGAGGTAGAGAGGGGAGGGAGGTAGAGAGGGGAGGGAGGTAGAGAGGGGAGGGAGGTAGAGAGGGGAGGGAGGTAGAGAGGGGAGGGAGGTAGAGAGGGGAGGGAGGTAGAGAGGGGAGGGAGGTAGAGAGGGGAGGGAGTGAGGGGAGGGGAGGGAGAGAGGGGAGGGAGAGAGGGAGGGGAGGGAGGGGAGGGAGTGAGGGAGGGGAGGGAGAGAGGGGAGGGAGTGAGGGAGGGGAGGGAGTGAGGGAGGGGAGGGAGTGAGGGAGGGGAGGGAGTGAGGGAGGGGAGGGAGTGAGGGAGGGGAGTGAGGGAGGGGAGGGGGGAGTGCGGCGAGGGAGGGAGAGAGGGAGAGAGGGGAGAGAGGGAGAGAGGGGAGGGAGGGAGAGAGGGGAGGGAGGGAGAGAGGGGAGGGAGGGAGAGAGGGGAGGGAGGGAGAGAGGGGAGGGAGGGAGAGAGGGGAGGGAGGGAGAGAGGGGAGGGAGGGAGAGAGGGGAGGGAGGGAGAGAGGGGAGGGAGGGAGAGAGGGGAGGGAGGGAGAGAGGGGAGGGAGGGAGAGAGGGGAGGGAGGGAGAGAGGGGAGGGAGGGAGAGAGGGGAGGGAGGGAGAGAGGGGAGGGAGGGAGAGAGGGGAGGGAGGGAGAGAGGGGAGGGAGGGAGAGGGGGAGGGAGGGAGAGGGGGAGGGAGAGGGGAGGGAGAAAATGCTCCAGTTGGAGCACAAGAAAGGTGAATATGTTTCTCTTTAAAAGACTCTTAAGGAAGAGTGGGGAACCACCTGCCTCAATCCTCATTCCTTACCAAAAATGAAATGTTAACATACGAACATGTTGATGGTTTTTTGTACTGAAAGAGAGTAATAAGGGAGAGACAGTGACAATGGGGGAGAGAGGAGAAAATCTGAATGGGGGAGAGAGAGAGAGGGGGGGGAGATAGTCATAGCGGGAGAGAGAAAGTGGAGTGAAAGAGAACGAGAGAGGGATGAAGATAATAGCAGTGGCAGTCAGAGAGAGTAGAGAGATTAGTTGATCACCGAGAGAAAGTGGCAGTAAGAGATATGGATGGAGATCGAAACAGTGATAGCAAAAGAGAGACGAGACAGTGGAAATGAAATACGCAGATGAGTAGAGATCATAATGGTGGAAGGGAGGGACGGGGGTGGGCTGCACCCTCCAACACCAGGGAACTTTTAACATGTAGGTTCAGAGGAAGGTAAAATTTGGGCCAAAATTTTAAACTTGTGTGTGTAGGGGAAACAATAAGTTGGACCCCAGAATTTTTCAAATGCCGAGGTATGGTGGAGACCGTGGCAGTGGGAAAGAAAGCAGAAAGGAGACTACACGTGAGAGAGGAGACAGTGGCAGTGGGATATACTGTAAATCAATAGGAGGAATGGGAGGTGGTGGGGGAGAGAGACAGACACCGGCAGGGAGGACGAGTTGCTGAGTATGAAGTCTGAACTACAAAGAGACACTGAGTGAGAGGATTTATAAGTTACGGGTTGAAAGCGCATGCCAAAATTCTGTGTGGGGAAAGTGGAATGAGGACTGAGGCAGCTGGTTCCCCAGTTTTCTGTCAGAGCGTTTAAATGAGGAATGTATTCACCTTTTTGTCTGCTCCAACAGGATAATTTTTCCACTGTTCATTTTATGAAACAACTACTATCAGATGAAACGGAACAAGCCTCTGTCACAACAGCGATATTTTGATTCCAGAAAGAAATTTTCACTCTGCAGTGGAGTGTGCGCCGATATGAAACTTCCTGGCAGATTAAAACTGTGTGCCAGACCGAGACTCGAACTCAGGATCTTTGCCTTTAATATTTTGATTGGTTATTTCTGCAGGTGATAATTACATAGGATCTGGTAGAATATTCTTTGATACGGCTATGTGAGTGCAGTAACTGGAAACTGAATTAGCGTATGTTGTTTGACAGGGTCCTGGAATTACTCTTTTCTGAAAGAAAGTGAGTCAAATACAGAATTCAGCAGTTTGTTAGGTAAAAATACGTGGGTACTGTTCTTCAAATGTTTCGTATCAGAAGAGCAATGCTGCTAACCACTAAAAGTAGCACAATTTAGTTCCCTTTTCCTGGCCACAATGCTAATGCAGAAAGACTGTCCCTATTAATGAATGCTCACTGGACAGAATACAGACATAAGAAAAGAAGACAGGAATAAATTAAATTTGACATCACTTACGACCACTGCATGAAGAGTTTGACAGAGCGCTGAAACACCCGAGTCGAAACAAGGCCCCAAGAGTAGACAACATTCCATTAGAACTACTGACAGCCTTGGGAGAACCATTCCTGACAAAACTGTACCATCTGGTGAGCAAGTTGTATGAGATAGGCGAAATATCCTCAGACTTCAAGAAGAATATAATAATTCCAATCCCAGAGAAAGCAGGTGTTGACAGATGTGAAAATTACCGAACTATCAGTTTAATAAGTCACGACTGCAAAATACTAACATGAATTTTTTACAGACGAATAGAAAAACTGGTAGAAGCTGACCTCGGGGAAGATCAATTTGGATTCCGTAGAAATGTTGGAACACGTGAGGCAATACTGACCCTATGACTTATCTTAGAAGAAAGATTAAGGAAAGGCAAACCTACGTTTCTAGCATTTGTAGACTTAGAGAAAGCTTTTGACAATGTTAACTGGAATACTCTCTTTCAAATTCTGAAGGTGGCAGGGGTAAAATACAGGGAGCGAAAGGCTATTTACAATTTGTACAGAAACCAGATGGCAGTTGTAAGAGTCGAGGGGCATGAAAGGGAAGCAGTGATTGGGAAGGGAGGGAGACAGGGTTGTAGCCTCTCCCCGATGTTATTCAATCTGTATATTGAGCAAGCAGTAAAGGAAACAAAAGAAAAATTAGGAGTTGGAATTAAAATCCATGGAGAAGAAATAAAAACTTTGAGGTTTGCCAATGACATTGTAATTTTGTCAGAGACAGCAATGGACCTGGAAGAGCAGTTGAACAGGATGGACAGTGTCTTGAAAGGAGGATGTAAGATGAACACCAACAGAAGCAAAATGAAGACCATAGAATGTAGTCGAATTAAATCAGGTGATGCTGAGGGAATTAGATTAGGAAATGAGACACTTAAAGTAGTAAAGGAGTTTTGTTATTTGGGGAGCAAAATAACTGATGATGGTTGAAGTAGAGAGGATATAAATGTAGACTGGCAATGGCAAGGAAGCGTTTCCGAAGAAGAGAAATTTTTTAACATCGAGTATTGATTTAAGTGTCAGGAAGTCGTTTCTGAAAGTATTTGTACGGAGTGTAGCCATGTATGGAAGTGAAACGTGGGCGATAAATAGTTTGGACAAGAAGAGAATAGAAGCTTTCGAAATGTGGTGCTACAGAAGAATGCTGAAGATTAGATGGGTAGATCACGTAACTAATGAGGAAGTATTGAATAGGATTGGGGAGAAGAGAAGTTTGTGGCACAACTTGACCAGAAGAAGGGATCGGTTGGTAGGACATGTTCTGAGGCATCAAGGGACCACCAATTTAGTATTGGAGGGCAGCGTGGATGGTAAAAATCGTAGAGGGAGACCAAGAGATGAATACACTAAGCAGATTCAGAAGGATGTAGGTTGCAGTAGGTACTGAGAGATGAAGAAGCTTGCACAGGATAGAGTAGCATGGAGAGCTGCATCAAACCAGTCTCAGGACTGAAGACCACAACAACAACCACAACAACAACAACAACAACAACAACAATGGCCAGTCTTCACATTCGTATAATACAATAGACGCCAGTTGTTCTGACTTCCATGCATAAATCTCCAGCGAGAAAATGTTAAACATTTTGACTTTGTACAATCATTACAAAAGTACAGTTGGCATAATGAAACAAATTATAATGCTATATTTAACTGCTACTATGCATTTGTCCTGGATTTGTGGCTGAGGATTATGGCAATCCTACTCTTAATACATATGCACATTATACACAAAAACTTAGTATAAACTGGTTGTTTCATCACTCAACTTTGTCAGTGAAAATGTTTAGACGACCGAAAGGAAATAGTATATGAGTTGTTTTCTTTCTCCTCTCCAAAATGAGGTTAACATTTTTCTCAATGGTTAACAACCGTTCTGAAAAAGATGTTCGGTCATTCACAGAAATCTCTTGTTAGTTTTCCCAGAAGAAAATAAGACATCTGTTTATGTAACCTTATTGGCATTTATTGTGTTTGTGCTCTAACCTACTCAAAGTAACTTCAATGATGGCTGACATACGAATAAAGAGTTTTTAATTGCATGTTCGGCAAAAGTAACCAGCAAACAAAACTTAATACATTCTTTGCATGAATGAGGACTCTCTTATCGCGTATATTTCCCTCTTCTGCAGGGAACAAAATCAACATTAATTAGCAATAGAGTATTTGAGTTTCATATTTCAATTTCCATTTTCAAATTATTGACAAACAACTACAGGCAAAACAAATTTTACAATAATTTAAGGTACACACAATAGATTTTTCAGTAGTAAGATGGAAATACATTTATAGATGTTACGTCCAGCGGCCCCCTTGATGCTCTTTTAGAGGAGTATGCTATATGCTGGCACTGGGTTTCACCTTCTCCCTTATCATCATCATCATCATCATCATCATCATCATCCCCGACACAACCATGACAACGCGCACACGCACACGGAATGGCGTGTGCACACGCACACGCGTACCGACACAGTCACTTACACTTAACAGATAGACTTATGCACACAGCTCTTATTTCGTGAAGGGACAGTGCCTGCAGGTGTGAAGAATGGGGAAAGCCTTTCCAATTAGGTAGCTAAACCTGCCCTATGGAGTCTCCCAGCCATGGATGCCATATGGCTTTCCTTTACTTTTTAGTGTCACATGATATCTAGTACATCTTGAATGAATAAACAACTAAACTGTAAATTTATTCTGTTCCGAGACAAATTTTCCTTAAGAAAATTTCTATATTTTACAACCTCCAATAAAGGAAGTAACATGCAACCAATGTACCATGCTTTATTTTACTCACCACTGTTAAGTGATTAATTCATTACAGTGTTCAACCAAGTCCCCTACATCTGACTTAGTAAATTACTTGCTAAAGTTCATTGGTTAAACAGTTTTTACAGAAAAGATGAATTTTCGTTTTTGATTGAATCTTCCCACATTTTTATAAAATGTTTAATCAAGTCTTTATACTAATGTTTCTTTGAAGATATTTCTTCATCACTGGTGACATTGAAGCAAGTGCAGTCTAGTGTTTGCTGCATTTTAGTAGGACTTTAGCTTCATGCTCTTAGTTAGCTTTACTTTTCATGACACAGTTTGCAGATTTCATACTTTTTGTCAGGATGCTCTTACAGTGCTGCAGCTTCTACTCATCCATTTTCTATTACAGCCCAATAAAGATGTTTATGTTTTCCTTATCAGTAATTAAGAGTTGCAGCCTTTATAATGATCACCTCCTCAATTTATTTTAAAGCTTTTTCAGGCAGGATAAATGTATGTCCTACCACAAGGAATAATGGCATTATTTTATGCAATGAAAGCAGAGCATTTTCAGCCGAAAAGTCACAAACTTGCAAATGACTATTCCCTCCCCCCCCCTTTCCTTGGCAGGAGTGCTGCAGTCATCAGAAATGGCCTTTCTTATATACAGGATGTATATAATGTCAGGAAACACTTTCAATTATTTATTGCACAAAAACTAAACATAGTACAGATGTCATATGTCATACATATTGCATTTTGAAGAGACACTCTACACTCTAAACTCCCCCCCCCCCCTTTCACAAACATTCGATATGCGAACCATGAGTGACCTGGCAGATGTCGATACGGTAATCGAATTCTTGCCATGGCCGTCCCAGCATGGCATTGTCAACTGAGGCAGTCACGTCCCGTATTCTCTCCCAGACCTCTGCTGTATCACATGGTAGATGTGGTAAATGGCCTTCCTTGTTGGTGGCTTCTTACCGTACTTGGTTCCAAACATCCGTTGAACAGCTGTAGCACAATCGTTTTTGTCACACTCCAACACACAGAAAGCTCGATCCGAACCTGAACTCGCCAGGTTTGCGACTAGCACTGACTATCAACAAATTACCAAACTATGCTGTTGCGGTATACATGGAGGGGTAAAAAAAATGCTTTCAGGGTTTCTCTTCAAAATTACACATGTATGATACCTGTACCGTGTTTGGTTCTTATGCAATAAATAATTGGAAGTGTTCCTGGACTTTATGTACACCCTGTATATTCCCAATCCACATATGGAAAATGAAAGTCTTTTGAAGTTCCTTTACAAATAATAAAATTATAAATATCACTTCACACTGCAAGCAGATGTTTTCTTAACAAAATGTTCATGAAACGTGAGCAAAGCAAGTTTTGCAAACAATGAATCTGTTAAAATAAGGTTTTATTACACAATATAATAAGTTGAGCACCTCATTTGGTGGTAGGGGCACGACTTTATTTGCTGCATTGCAACTATTCAACGTGGCATTTTTTGAAGCAGCTCCAATAGTTCAGTGAGTTTTCTTTTGTGGATTAAACAATGTCTGCATAGTTCCTACACTTTCAGGATTCGAGTATTTACAAGCAAATATATAACAGGTTCTGCAACTCAATGGTTTGATTATGAAGCAAAATACCATTAAGCAAAAGTCATTTTCCAGACTGTAAGGATCTATTTATTAAGTCTTGCAACATTCTACTTTTAGTGACTTTTGACAAATGCAGCAAGGAGTTGGAAAACTTTATAAATGGATTAATATGATATGACAAATTTCCGTAAAGTAAAGCAGCTGCAAAAGCACACAAAAAAAAAGAACTGTCATCATTGAAAGTTGCAATTGCAGCAGTTTGAACAATAAAGAAGGGGATATCAACACATGGAAAAAGCTGTAACATAGTGAGGCACTATTTATGTCTCGACAATTGTATGTTTTATTCTTCAGCTTGCACCTATCAATATGTCTTTTCATTGATCAGACACATGGTCTGTCAGAAACCAAAATGCCAAAGATATTATCAAGCTGATTTTGTAATGTATAGATTATTCACAATGTAAGTTGGCACTTCAGCAATGGACGGTGGTTGTTGTTGTTGTGGTCTTCAGTCCTGAGACTGGTTTGATGCAGCTCTCCATGCTACTCTATCCTGTGCAAGCTTCTTCATCTCCCAGTACCTACTGCAACCTACATCCTTCTGAATCTGCTTAGTGTATTCATCTCTTGGTCTCCCCCTACGATTTTTACCCTCCACGCTGCCCTCCAATACTAAATTGGTGATCCCTTGATGCCTCAAAACATGTCCTACCAACCGATCCCTTCTTCTGGTCAAGTTGTGCCACAAACTCCTCTTCTCCCCAATCCTATTCAGTACCTCCTCATTAGTTATGTGATCTACCCATCTAATCTTCAGCATTCTTCTGTAGCACCACATTTCGAAAGCTTCTATTCTCTTCTTGTCCAAACTATTTACCGTCCATGTTTCACTTCCATACATGGCTACACTCCATACAAATACTTTCAGAAATGACTTCCTGACACTTAAATCTATATTCGATGTTAACAAATTTCTCTTCTTCAGAAACGCTTTCCTTGCCATTGCCAGTCTACATTTTATATCCTCTCTACTTCTACCATCATCAGTTATTTTGCTCCCCAAATAGCAAAACTCCTTTACTACTTTAAGTGTCTCATTTCCTAATCTAATACCCTCAACATCACCCGACTTAATTCGACTACATTCCATTATCCTCGTTTTGCTTTTGTTGATGTTCATCTTATATCCTCCCTTCAAGACACCATCCATTCCGTTCAACTGCTCTTCCAAGTCCTTTGCTGTCTCTGACAGAATTACAATGTCATCGGCGAACCTCAAGGTTTTTATTTCTTCTCCCTGGATTTTAATACCTATTACGAATTTTTCTTTTGTTTCCTTTACTGCTTGCTCAATATACAGATTGAATAACATCGGGGAGAGGCTACAACCCTGTCTCACTCCCTTCCCAACCGCTGCTTCCCTTTCATGTCCCTCGACTCTTATAACTGCCATCTGGTTTCTGTACAAATTGTAAATAGCCTTTCGCTCCCTGTATTTTACCCCTGCCACCTTTAGAATTTGAAAGAGAGTATTCCAGTCAACATTGTCAAAAGCTTTCTCTAAATCTACAAATGCTAGAAACGTAGGTTTGCCTTTCCTTAATCTTTCTTCTTAATGGACGGTGGGGGACTTAGAATTAATGTAAGTGAGCACAGGCTACTCTTACATACCACACAGCAATGAAAAGAAACAAGCACCTGTGTTTCAATGAAAGCAGAGGTAGTGATTAAACAATTTAATAAAATTGAGGTTGGCATACTGTTGCTACAAACACAACTAAACAACACTCTCAGCCTGTGTCGCCTGGCCACCAAGAGCTGTTACAGGACAATTTGATTCACGGATCCAGTTATATGGCTCCTTCCATGTCTAGCAATTTCACGACTATCACAAGTGGGGCCTGAAGATGGCATCAATGTAATGCTGTAACTGGTAGCACATAGAAGTTCATAAAATAAAATAAATTTCTACAATACATACAGCTGTTGGTAAAGTATTGCATCCAGAAGCTATTGTGAAGAGTTAGTTTGTTACATAACAATGGTACTGACTGGAAGCAAGTCAACAGTGGCCACGTTGTGGCAATTACTCTGGTCTCAGCAACCAGTATTAAGCAAAGAAACTAAAAATATTATTCTGTTGCCCACATATGAGTCCTGTAGGGATCATGAAGTTTGGATTTGACTAATTATTGCATACAGATCCATTTGAGTGATCATCAATCCCCCCCCCCCCCCTTTACACAACTGGTAAGAGAAGAAACCACTTCACATGGTACCATGCACTTCAGACCGCAGATGCTTATCATCTTTGTGATTAATTCCATTGTGAAATCTGTTATTGCACATACTGAAAAACATTCTGTGTCAAATTATGCTGCAACTGTGTCAAAGACCAAATTCTATTCACAATTCACCTTGCATGGGGATTTTCCCCAACAAATTAAGATAACTTTTCTACTTCTTCAGAACTTTACCACTTCTTTTCTGGTGTGTAGTCCCAAGAGAGTGACTGTATCAAATCTTTTGTGTTATTGCTGGTTTTGGTATCATCAGCTATTTTAGTCATATAAGTAAACAGTCTTGCTTCAGTAAAGTTTGAGCTTTCAACTATAGTTTTGAATTTGACAATTATTTTCATTTAATACATCCCCCCCCCCTCTCCCCCCCTTCCTCCCTAAACTAACTAAAATAATAAAATAAACTAACCAACTAAAACTAAAGTAATAAGTAAAATAATAGTGGCTACTTGTACGATTCAACAGCAATGAACACAATTTTAATTTCAACGAGACAGTGATACATTAATCATAAAACAACTATAAATCAAAAAGCTGCCAAATTATATTTGCTCAAAATGAGTCAAGTAAACCCATACCACAATGATGTACAGGTAACGTACTAATAACTACTACCCTACTCTGAAGTGACTGCATTACTGTTTACTTACGCTTGCAAGTACGTGACATCCTCTGGCATCATATGGAATACAGAGCTTGGTAAACATCGACTGCAGAAGTTGTATACAAGCATCAAGTTCTGGACTGAATCAGATATCTTTGGTAAGGAGCTAACCACAATATCTGACCATGGTAGTTCTTCAGGACAATAGAATGACACTAATCCTGCCAGACTGACACCATCACACAAATCCTTCAGTTCTCTAACGGGGGGAAATTCTGGCACATGTTGGTGTTCACCCTGCACACAATTAAAAAAACACAAAGTCATTCACAATTTCAAGGCAAAAATTAAAATAAGCAATAGTTTAATATGAAATGCTGTTTAAAAGCTCACTTATTCAAGCAAACAAGCTGATAACTAAACAAGAAATGTCTTAACATGCACAAAATGTACAAGAGACAATTATAAGTAACATGGCAAGTTTATCTGTGGTGGTGATGGTTGTGGTGGTGGTGGTGGTTTTGCATTCCTGAGTGACATAAAAGAAGAAGAAAATTCAGTTATTAGAGAGTTTTAAACTGCTCATTATGGTCATGACAATTATATACCAACTACGGACATGCAGATGATTGTGAGATATAATAATACTTGGGAAATACAGCAACTCAAATTAAACTGACAATGATTTCACCATACTTTGACTATTTGTTCAAAGAAGTGACTCAGATGCAGTCCAAGTGCTCCACAGGAAAACACATTAAGGATGAAAATAAGAGAAAGACCATGCAAATCAAAGCCATGCAAACACAATGTGATAAGACAAGTGTCAGACTACCTCCCCAGGGGCCAGAAGCTGCTCCTTTTGGGAGGTGAGAGCCAAGCATTGGTTGAAGGCACAAACACAACTTGGACAAGGAACCTGATCATCACCAGTATCGTCCCAACCAGCCACCTTCCGAACTGTTTTTGTGACGAGATGATGGCATGCCTGCAATGATGTTCTATCCACAGGACGATCGCACACACGTTTCGATACCTGTAGGAGAAACTCCATTTGCCCCAAACCACATACACTATTCTAAGACTTCGTAAGTATCTGATCAAAAATTTACTAGCCGGCCTGTCCTCAAACATGGAAAATATACAAAACAATCCAGCACTTAGCACGGTATTTTCAAAAGTTATTAAATAATTTAGATTACAATGAAGATTTGTTGGTGAACAAATGTGCAATGAATCATATCAAATTCCTTCACTGCTCCTTTCAATCTTATCAAGAAGCACAAACAAGATTGCCACGAACCTAACACATACGGTAAGTGAGGCCCATGTAGTCTAATACATAGTTGACTGTTTAAATCCTGCAATGACTGCAATAAAATTATGTCTTACAAAAGTCAGAACATAATCAACAATTACAGACCATTCCACATTACACTCAGAATCACCAAATTCTCTCTCTCATATTTCACAACAGCTGGTGTTGCTTTGTTAATACTTTCTTTAATTGTAGCATACAAGTTGCTGAACTTCAATCATCACGGAAAAAAAACACCAACAACACACACACACACACACACACACACACACACACAAATATATACAGAATGTGATGCAGAGAGAGATGGTAATGTTTTGAAATAAGCATTGTTCTTGTAAATATATTGAAAAATTATGACTATTATATCATCACACCACAGTCCATATTGCTTCCATCTTCCTCTGACACCTTTGCAAGAGCTAGTACCAATATGCACAAACTGAAACATCTGTGGCAGTAAGAGCGCCATGGGGATTTAATTTAAACTAGTATGCTTATATCATACGGCTGTATGTGCAATAAATATCTGCAACTAACTATTTTCTTCCATTTTGTGGAAAGTTATCTTACATTGATTGGCAACAACTTTTCATCTGAGGTCAAAGACTGACCCCTTTAGTTCTATTTCTGGGCTTCTGTTGGGAATCAGATACATGTCAGGGTAGACAGCATTTTAATCATATTTTGTTGATTAAATCTTCCATTATTCTCCACTTCCTTTCTGTGCTCTCCTACCATTGGCACACACAAAAGCCTTACAAATTATCGGATGATTGAGGGGGGGGGGGGGGGGCGAGAGAGAGAGAGAGAGAGAGAGAGAGAGAGAGAGGAGAAGAAGAATTAAAGGGAAAGCCAAAATCAGTTCAACAACTGCATACTAGTCCTGGACTACTGAGAAAGAACATACCATTACATAATTACAGGATTTAAAAAAAAAAAATTCTATATTTTGAGATGTGCTAGGATGTGTTCTAAAAAACACAACTTAAGAGCTATGAGCACTTTGATAATCTTTACTACCATGAAGCACATTTCTTCTACTGACCAGTTCATAGATCTTATGCATTTCAGAGCTCAAGTTTACTGGATGTTTCTGTACCTCCATAGAATACTTTAACACCTCTCCCCTACTCTCTCTCTCTCTCTCTCTCTCTCTCTCTCTCTCTCTCTCTCTCTCTAGTCAGTCAGTATCTTCTCCAATTTAAACTGTGGATATATAAATCTGATCAACATTGCAAATGTAACAAAGGTATGATGATGATGATGCTGATGATTATAACAAAAAATAACAAAGCTGAACAATGACTTCCAGCAAAAGTACTTTTCATCCAGTCAGAAGTATCATCAGCACTTGCTATAGCCCTAAACAGCAGGTCATGACAAGGGAGCAGGGCGGGGAGGGGGGAGTAGTAATGTGTCACAGCAATGCCTAGGCGACGTGCATGGCGTCGCCGCTGGCGGCGCAGCGTTCCTGTGTATCGCAGTTTGAAGGCTATTGACATTGATTTGGCTGGACAGTTTAATAAACAACAGTTAATTAGAGGTCCAAATGTGTTTCGTGGACTCCATTTGAACTTTACATGCGATGTACAAGCAGTTTTTGGAGGTAGTACATGGCTTACGCTTGCTGTTGTATGGGGCAACCATGCAGATTATGGTGGCCTTGAAGCCTTCCCAGATGCAAATATTTTGACATGGAAGACATGGAGTATAGCAGAGACAACAGGACTTTTGGCTAAACAGCCTTATGGTACACTTGTTCCAAGTATGCCATTTGTGTTGAGTACTAGAAAGAAGAAAAAATTAAATGCAGATGAGTACCTTTTTATATGGGCCAAGATTGGTAATGGAAATTGTAAAATAAAGATCAATGGTGACTGTATGTTATATTACAGACAATAAAGTTGCCCTACCCGAGAACCATCCTTATCCATCCCGTGAGTTTTTTTTTTTTTTTTAAAGTATAAAACACTATCACTTTTTGTTTGGTGGCCGTGCGAGTCTTGGTTGCTCGCTAGCCGGGTGACCTTGAAGTGGACTTAGCCGCTATTTCTCTAAGGAACTCCATACTGCAAATAATAGAGCTCCTTCTAACAAGCAACTGCCTGCCACCGTGTGCCTGCTTGAACCTTGCTGAAGGAGCAGCCACCTGTCCACTCACAGGGTGAATGGCGATGCCAGATAGCCAGTCTTCCCATTGGCCCTCTGCGTAGAGCAACACGAACGTGTTACCACCCACCACTCATCCTCCCAAGAAGGCAGTTCCACTGCATTAGGTACACCAGGAGGTGCCTCAGCAGCAAAGAAAAAAGCTACACCTGATGTGTCCCAAGTGATGTGCCAGATTCTCCGCCACCGTTACACTCCAAGGCAGCAGCCTGTAAATGACTGACTGTAGCTAAAAGCACATTCAGCTGTTCATGACCTGTGGCCAGCTGTACCTGCATCCACACATAGTATGCCCACATCCTACACACCTTGTATCACTAACTTAAAAATTAACTCTTAACAGCACATACAGAAACCTAGATATAAAGCTTGCTACCTTTCGGACGTATCACAAATGGAAGGTGATGCTTTATGAGGTGAGCAGCTAGCTGTTCAGAAGAAATTACAACTGTGCTACTGATACTCTGACTACACTATATGGTTACAAAAACATGAGATTAAACTTCTTAAATAGAACAACACACACTGAAGTTAAGAAATATACTACTAAGAAAACACAGAAAAAGCTACATACATAACTTGCTGCACTGCAGGTGTGTAACAGAAGACAGACGACAGTTGGAGCTGACTGGCAAGAGGTATGAAATGGAAGTGGAATGAGGTGGGGTCCAAGAGAGATTGTGGTAGAAGGGTAAGTGATGTGATCGTAAGCAGGAGGGAGGGGTGCAGAGAGGGCAGTGATGGGGATTGGCAGGGGTGGGGGATCCAGGTCCAAGGGCCCTGTCAGTGAAGGAGGAGTGTGGTGGTGTAGGGGCATGTGATGGGGATGGGTGATATGATTTTTTCTGGGGAGGGGGAGGCAGGAAGGGGGGTGGAGGGGTGAGAGAGAACATTGTTGAAAAGAGGTGTGGAAAGGAATAGTAGTCAAAATACATACCACGCCACCATTATAGAAATCACAAACAACTACAAAGGTTGCAGTTTGTGTACACGGGAAGTGTCATCCTACGAGAAGTGTCACATTATTAGAAATCTCTGTACAGTAGTTTAAAGTGAAATGGCATCCTGATTTTACCACCACATCACAAATAATCACACAGCATTATCAAATTGATTATGCTACTCCATACTTAATAGCTGTACTACACTGCAATGGACCACACACTAAGGACGCATTTACAAAAAATTTGAATTCTTGTTTCACATAAAATGCACATGCGCTCCTCAATCTACACACAAATTCTATCTTTTTATACTGTCAGTAACATGTACTTAATAGTTGGAAAAATACATAAAGATTTGGAATTTATTTCCTAGAGCACAGGAACAGTTTATTATGTTGATAGCACCCACCTTCTTGCAAGAAGGCAAACAATGACGGTCATCATTTCTACACAGTACTGAAATCGTGGGATATCAAACTGTCCACCTGTGTGTCTAAGGGTTTAGCCTCCTCTTGAGCTTTCAATGATGGACAGTAAACATATATAAAAGAATAACAATCAATGTTATCGCTACAACAGTAGCGATGTTGTAATGACGTGTAGTATCATTGTAAGAAATGTGAGAATACAGTTTGCGTGGATGATTTATCTGCGACTACGTAAATGATCACATATTTAACAGCTAACTTTTAGCTCAGAGTATTTGAAAGCTAGGATTTCAAATTGTGTACCATTGCGGTATACATCCTGACTCCGACAAATGTCAACATTTTTCTAACTTTTTAACTGCATCGATTTACTTTCTTTCCTCAGGAGCACACCACACAAACAAAAGGAGAGAAAGTTGCCATGCAACAGAAGTAATACACACAATTCCTCAATTTTGTACACAGAAATACATGCCAGAATTCATGGACTTCACAATATACAGAATAATATCCTGTGCACAGACACTATTAGTGGCAAAAGAAATACCCATGCAAGTCTAAGATTATTATTTCATTTGGAAGAGTTTCACTAAACACACTAAAAACTACATAATTACATGTGCATGCTGCTACACGTACACCAAACCTTTTCGAGCTATTACTTCCAAAGACTTGAACAAAAGCAACTAAAACAAATATTCCTATACATAAAGTACAATTTCATCCTCACCATTAGAAAACATAGGAGGGAAGAAGGAAAAAAGTCACCTATTCCAAACTGATGATTCATCAAAATAAAACTTTATCAAGCTTTTCAAGATTCTTCTAGATTTAATGTGACAGGAAGGAAATAAATGATAAATAGAAAATATTATGCAGTCAAAACTGAACTCAATACTAACTTCCTACACACACACACACACACACACACACACACACACACACACACACACAGAGAGAGAGAGAGAGAGAGAGAGAGAGAGAGAGAGAGAGAGAGAGAGGCACCAAGGCAGCAATGAGCAATGAGCAACAGAGCAAATGCTACTACACTGTCACCGAGTTACGGTTCTGGAAATGAAAACACTAAAAGGTATGGAAAACTGAAAAACAATGAAAAGTAAAAAGTTATGTACAATATGACAGCGCATAAATGTAAATAACAGTCCAATACATGACCAAACGGACTGATACTTTTTGAGACAGGTGAGAGAAGGTGTAGGCAGAGGTCCCAATGACAGAAACATCTAGGTCTTGGCAATTGTTATGCAACTTCATCATTCATCACAGTGCTCTGGTACCATTTCAGTCATTTCTGAGTGACATTTTCAATGTATGCAAATATTTACATCCCATTCCCTTCACTCCAAAATTTGGGAATACATTAAAGGTAGACAGCAAAAATGGTGGTATTGGTGAAGTCTAATTTTCAGGAACTGAGGGGGAGAGTGGAGGGAATAAAGCTGTAGCACTGCTTTTTGATTGAAAATAGCATTGCCTTCAAATTCTTTCCCAATATCTCACCTTTCAATTCAATAACAAAATAAACTAGTTTATTATGCCAGGGCCCTGGACAAACATACAGGGTGAATATTAACAAAACCGACAAACTACAGGGTGGATTCCTGATTGGAAATAGAGGAAGAAAGGTCCTACGAACATGTGTCCAGAAATGCATCAGTTCCTCTGACCACATGCCATGTGTTCATTGTGTGTTGCAAGCTTCGTAATTCATGCATGTACTGCAAGCAGCACAATGGTCGGGCATTCATGTGGGGAGCAAGCCGAGATGGTGTTTGTATATGGCAAAGCAGATGGAAACGGTTGAGGGGCAGCATGGCTACACTGAAACAAGTACTATCACAGACACTAATCACATCACATAACATTTCAAGGCCTTCTCAGGTGTTTGTATTTATGAAAGGACCCATGAACACACAAATATGCAGGGAGGTGGTGGACTGTGCATACACCAGATTTGGAGGACCGGGCTCTACAGGATATTGATACGAGCCCTAATACACGCTCCAGGCAAGTGGCCCACCAAAATGGTGAAAGTGAAAGTACAATAACGTGTATCCTGCATGAGAACCGCTATTATCACTTGCAATCCCATGGAGGCCGCTTTGAATTTCCGTTGTGATGTGGATGCAGTCACACTCTGCCATTTCTGGATACATGTTCATAGGACCTTTCCTCCATTTCTTGTCAGGAATCCGTCCCTACAGTTTGTTGGTTTTATTAATGTTCATCCTGCATATGACAGTGATATATTACAACATACACAGTGTGCACGTGAACAAGAAGACACGGTATGGGCCATAAATTCCTACTCCGTAGTGTCCAGATATACCATTTGTAATCTACACTGTGCTTTACAATCCTCTTCTAAAACAGTACAGTACTCCTGGTACATCATTTTGTAAGATTTAATAATAACAGAGCACCACACAAAATTGAAGCAAAGCAGAAAAATGTCCTTTTCAAAAACTTTGGTTGTGACACATTAAGAACCAAAATATCTCTTAAGCAATGAGAAATTTTACTGTGACCTCCGTTCAAAGCATCACAATGGTCCTGCCCTCCTGTTATCTGTGTGATACTGTGAGTGCTAATCATACAGTGGCTGCAGATGTTAAACAAACATCAGTAGAAATAGTGCCTCTTCACACAATGTTGATGAGGGGTACAGAGTTGAACAATGTCATTCTAACTTGTTTTTTGCAAGATACAGATGCAAATGGAAGTAATGCCCTGAACCTACAAATTTTAATTACACACAGTGACATTCTCATAATTTGACCATAGTACGAAATGAAAATGAAGAGCAGTTAGAAATAAGAACAAAGTTAATTCAAAAAAGTACAGAGCTTGTACAACGCAGTTTAAGAAACTGAAGTGGAAAACCAAACGGAAACCAATATGTAAAATGTCACTATAAAGCCTAATTAATGTAACAGATCTGCAGGATGTCACCTTATGTAACTTTTACTGGAAAACTAATTTCCTTTTATTACCATGGACATGCAAAGCCCACAAATTAATTTTCTGCTAAAAGAAAATTGCAAAATTCAGCATAAGTCAGCTGCAAAAACAATTGTTACTATTCAAAACTCTCTCTGCTCATACTCTAGGCTTTATTTAAGATTTGACTGTCTATTATCACAAATTTTTTGTGGCTCATTCATCTAGGAAATAATCCCTGTTACCAGTCGCAAGTTAATAGCGTATCCTCGTTGTCATACTCCAAGCCATTTCATACGGCATTCTCTCCTTAAAACATGAAATTAATGAAATTATGGTATCACCATTTTAAAGCCAAGAAACATACCTTACCCCTTTTTCTGTACTTCTGGTGCAGATGGGACTTTCTACAATGAGTTGCTAAACAGCAAAAAGTAAGAAGAGAAAAAGAGAATTTTCTGCCTCATTAACTACATATCACTTAGTCACATTTATAAAAGGGAATTGCTGTGAACTCCATTAAGAAAGCCTAAAGTTACTTTGAAATCTACAGAAATCGTACTCTGCAACAAATAAGTTGTGTTCCATTATTACCTAATACCTGTCACACAAACTGAGGAGAGAACAAAACGGATACATAACCATTAGCTTTCCAATACTTTTGAAATGTCCTGTCATCAAGAACAGCCAGTAAATGGGAAAACTGAGCAAAACCTAGAGCTCTATGGGAGATAATGTATTGGGGGGGGGGGGGGGGGGGGGCATGTTGACAACACAAATGAGACTATGATGCTTTGTTTTATGCTATTTTACATCTAGATTAGAGTTAGGTAGAGCGGTGACAGTGAGATGCTGAGCACATGGGATTCATTGACAACACACACAAAACTTGTGAGAAAATAAAAGGGAAAACAGTAAAAATATCATGTGAGAAAATTTAACTTGATTTTATATACCGTTAATTTTGTGTTGTATGTTGCTCGGCAGTATTATTAGCTATCTAGAAAGAAACTTACATCAGTTGGAAACTGATTAATGATATGTTCTCCTGAAGGATTGATTGGATGAAGCTGCATATTGTGTGAACTCTAACTGCTCGAATGAATCATGTAAAGCCAGGATGCAATTAGAAATTAAGAGTTTGATAATATGTCAACTACTCCTTCAGAGATCTAATACTGATCTCAACCCAACTACCCACTGCCTCAACATGGTATTCAACTTTTCCTCCAGCACACACTATCCTCAGTGAGGTTTCCACTATTCTAATTCTATTCCAGCCCCCTTGTGATCCTTCAGTCAGAGTTGCTGTGCCTCCTCATCGTTGACGTCGTCCTCCTTCTTCTTCTTCTCCTCCTCCTCCTCCTGACTGATGGATCACGAGGGGGCTGGAATGGAATTAGAATAGTGGAAACCTTACTGAGGATAGTATGTGCTGGAGGAAAAGTTGAATTCCATGTTGAGGCAGTGGGTAGTTGGGTTGAGATCAGTATTAGATCTCTGAAGCAGTAGTTGACAGATTATCAGACTCTTCAGAGAAGAAGAAGAAGAAGAAGAAGAAGAAGATGCTCTGAAAGAATGGTTCTTGATAACCAGGTGTGAAATTAGTGCACTATAAGAAATAAAGGTGTGAAAATGTTGAACAATCTCTTGATGACCCACCTACTGTGCTTCTTTGTTTCTGCAGTGCTATACTTAGCGTGATACGTACGGTCCTGGGAAGAAGACGCATAAAACCTATTTCCAGATCTCTCAAGAAGATAAAGGAGATGCTGTTACCAGTTAAGGACAGTTCTCTGTCTCTGACTCACTGGAATTTGTAAAATTCCTTTCAAGTGCAGAAGTAGCTATGTTTGTCACCTTACTTATGCCATTATCAAGTGCTGTGCAGAACTTCAAATGCATATTAAAAAATCGAGAATTTGATGAATCAGCAGTTGCTAAGCTGTCTCATAAATAAACAGACAAATTGCTTGATGAAACTAAACTTCTGTTCCACATTCCTACATACTGGGATTCTTTTATTGATGAAGGAGTAGAAATAAGACTGTACAAGGACAATTTCAACCACTACAGTGGCTATAGTCTTAGTGGTGTGTGGGAGAGATCTCTCTACACTGAGAACCCCCAAATAAATGCGCTTAGTTGTTTAGGTACCTATGAGAACAGTGGTGTCATCAGGGCAGACTTGGGCACAATCTCTAGCAGGATGACATGATGATGATTTATGTCACCCAATCAACCATCATCTATGTGCTGCAGATGTCAAACATGTCCCCTGTCTAATTCCAAATATGGTGACAAAACCTGATTGTACATATATGACATGGTTTGTGGTGATCATGCTTCTACATCTGACCGAACACTGATCATCCAATAAAAATGAAGGAAGATGGTCAAAATACAGCTTTGTACTTTTTCGCTTTTCTTTTTCTCCACACAGTTATACAGCTACCATTACACTTAAAAACTAAGTGGGACAGCAACAGCGGATTGGTACGATATAGTATTCCTACTTTAGTATCCCAAAACCATCCAGAGGGAAAAGAGAGAAAACACCCTCAATTCAAGTTATAGTATTCCATATGACACTGTATCTGAATATAGGTACTACTGTGTAAGTATGTTTTGGTGAGTTTTAAGAGACTTTGGTGTCTAGTTTACAATCCAATTTCATACTTTTATTTTTCTATTTTGACAAACAAATCAAATTGGTAAGTACTGTTTCTAATTCACAGAAGCAGCTATTAAATGTTTCTGAGCTACTTTCTCAATTATGCATTACCTTATGTAAGTGGTTTGAGATGATGCACTGGCACATTAAAAATGCTACTTTAAGATAACCCACAAATTTGTATTTAAAGAAATCTGGAGTACGTATTGATCTCCAGTTTTCTTCACAATGACTTTTACTTCTCGGTAATGATAATACATTAACACAAATCTTTCTGAGTTTTAGATGAAGTAAACCTGCATACCTGCAGAGTAGATACATGAGAAATGCAGGAGGTAAAGCACATCATCATAAAACGTTACGATTTCTAGTGATATAGCCTCATTATGGCAGAAATGTATGTTGTGCCAAGGGCTTGAAAAGAAATATTTAATACAAACCAGTAATCACTACAGAAATATATCAGAAACATTATGAGTAATGACAGGCACCTATTAAACGGAGGAAGTGTTGAGCAGGAGAGTGTTTCTATTTTGGCCTGCCACACAGTTTTAACTTGTCACATACGTTCAATGGAAATTAGAACTTTTTTTAACATTAATCCAAAGAGTGTGTGCATGCATGCGTGAACTTGCACAACGTGCAATAATCTTAAAAATTCTAACTTATATTGACCATATGTGACAAGTTAAAACTGTGTAGGAGACCAGAATAGGGACCAGATTTCAGCCTGTACTGTGATAAAATCAGTGCAGGTCTCAGACCAAAGCAAACATTAACATACCACCCCCCCCCCCCCCCCCCCATCCACAACAGCTCACGGATAGTGCTGAAGCAATAGTAACTCCATGAGAATTAATACAGCAGGGAACTTGGCTTATGCAGTTCTCATCTTATGTCTGAAGAATAGTTTGTAGTTGTAATGTCCATGATTCAACTTTCATGTAAGGTTATACTCAAGACAAATACATCTACATTTTATATATTTTTTTAATTATGTCATGGTCAAAATATTTTTAATTGCCCAAATTGTATAACTCATTATTACTTTTGGAGTCTCATTTTCTAGCATCATCCAACTTAATTCTACTACAGTCCATTACCTTGGCACTACTTTTACATATCTTTATCTTACAAATTAGATACTATTCATGCTGGTCAGTTGATCTACAGTGTCTTTTGCCTTCTCTGGCAGAATTACATCGAGTCAACAAATCTTAGTTTTATTTCTTCTCACTGTAATTCAGGTTCTTTTCCAAACTTCTCCTTGGTTTTCTTCCCTGTTTGCTCTCTGCAGAGACTGTGTAACAAGTGACAGCCTAAGACCCTGCCACACTCACTTCTAAACTACTGCTTCCCTTTCATAGATTTCAATTCTTATGACTGCAGTCTCTTTTCTGTACAAATTGAAGACAACCCTTTGCTATCTGCATTTCATCCTTGCTTCCTTCAGAATTTCAAGGAAACATTTCAGACAACATTGTTAAAACCTTAATCTGGAATTGCAGAGACAGTAAGTATGGGTTTGTTTTTCTGAAATCTACTTTTGTAAAATAAGTTGTACAGTTGGTAATGCCTCTGGTATCATCCTATTTCTCTAAAGCCAAACAGATCTTATCCTGGGTAAGCTTCCTGCATGTTGTCCCATTCTTATGTACATAGTCAGAATTAAGTATTTTGCAATAATGGCATATTAAACTGATAATTCAGTAACACACATGCCAACATTTGTATTCTTTCGTATTGGGATTACTGTAATTATCCTCTTTTTAAAGAAAGTGATGCAACTAAGTGAGGTCAACCCATATAAACCCAACAACAATAAAAGATGTTTGTTGTTGTTGTTGTTGTTGTTGTTGTTGTTGTTGTGGTCTTCAGTCCTGAGACTGGTTTGACGCAGCTCTCCATGCTACTCTATCCTGTGCAAGCTTCATCATCTCCCAGTAATTACTGCAGCCTACATCATTCTGAATCTGCTTAGTGTACTCATCTCATGGTCTCCCTCTACGATTTTTACCCTCCACGCTGCCCTCCAATACTAAACTGGTGATCCCTCGATGCCCCAGAACATGTCCTACCAACCGATCCCTTCTCCTTGTCAAGTTGTGCCACAAACTCCTCTTCTCCCCAATTCTATTCAAAACCTCCTCGTTAGTTATGTGATCTACCCATCCAATCTTCAGCATTCCTCTGTAGCACTACACCTTGAAAGCTTCTATTCTCTTCTTGTCCAAAATATTTATCGTCCATGTTTCACTTCCATACATGGCTAAGCTCCATACAAATACTTTCAGAAATGACTTCCCGACACTCAAATCTGTACTCGATGTTAAAAAATTTCTCTTCTTCAGAAACGCTTTCCTTGCCATTGCCAGTCTACATTTTATATCCTCTCTACTTCAACCATCATCAGTTATTTTGCTCCCCAAATAGCAAAACTCCTTTACTACTTTAAGTGTCTCACTTCCTAATCTAATTCCCTCCGCATCACCTGATTTAATTCGACTACATTCTATGGTCTTCATTTTGCTTCTGTTGGTGTTCATCTCACATCCTCCTTTCAAGACACTGTCCATCCTGTTCAACTGCTCTTCCAGGTCCTTTGCTGTCTCTGACAGAATTACAATGTTATCGCAAACCTCAAAGTTTTTATTTCTTCTCCATGGATTTTAATACCTACTTCGAATTTTTCTTTTGTTTCCTTCACTGCTTGCTCAATATACAGATTGAATAACATTGGGGAGAGGGTACAATCTTGTCTCACTGCCTTCCCAACCACTGCTTCCCTTTCATGCCCCTCAACTCTTATAACTGCCATCTGGTTTCTGTACAAATTTTAAATAGCCTTTCGCTCCCTGTATTTTACCCGTGCCACCTTCAGAATTTGAAAGAGTATTCCAGTCAACACTGTCGAAAGCTTTCTCTAAGTCTACAAATGCTAGAAACGTAGGTTTGCCTTTCCTTAATCTTTCTTCTAAGATAAGTCGTAGGGTCAGTATTGCCTCACATGTTCCAACATTTCTCCGGAATACAAACTGATCTTCCCCGAGGTCCGCTTCTACCAGTTTTTCCATTCATCTGTAAAGAATTCGTGTTAGTATTTTGCAGCTGTGACTTATTAAACTGATAGCTCGGTAATTTTCACATCTGTCAACACCTGCTTTCTTTGGGATTGGAATAATTATATTATTCTTGAAGTCTGAGGGACTTTCGCCTGTCTCATACATCTTGCTCACCAGATGGTAGAGTTTTGTCAGGGCTGACTCTCCCAAGGCTATCAGTAGTTCTAATGGAATGTTGTCTACTCCCTGAGCTTTTTTGTGACTCAGGTCTTTCAGTGCTCTGTCAAACTCTTCACGCAGTATCATATCTCCCATTTCATCTTCATCTACATCCTCTTCCATTTCCATGATATTGTCCTCAAGAACATCGCCCCAGGATAGACCCTCTATATACTCCTCCCACATTTCTGCTTTCCCTTCTCTGCTTAGAACTGGGTTTCCATCTGAGCTCTTGATATTCATACAAGTGGTTCTCTTCTCTCCAAAGGTCTCTTTAATTTTCCTGTAGGCAGTATCTATCTTACCCCACGTGAGATAAGCCTCTACATCCTTACATTTGTCCTCTAGCCATCCCTGCTTAGCCATTTTGCACTTCCTGTCGATCTCATTTTTGAGACATTGTATTCCTTTTTGCCTGCTTCACTTACTGCATTTTTATATTTCCTCCTTTCATCAATTAAATTCAAAATTTCTTCTGTCACCCAAGGATTTCTACTAGCCATCGTCTTTTTACCTACTTGACCTTCTGCTGCCTTCACTGTTTCATTCCTCAAAGCTACCCATTCTTCTTCTACTGTATTTCTTTCCCCCATTCCTGTCAATTGTTCCCTTATGCTCTCTCAAACTCTGTACAACCTCTTGTTCTTTCAGTTTATCCAGGCCCCATCTCCTTAAATTCCCACCTTTTTGCAGTTTCTTCAGTTTTAATCTACAGTTCATAACCAATAGATTGTGGTCAGAGCCAACATCTGCCCCTGGAAATGTCTTACAATTTAAAACCTGGTTCCTAAATCTCTGTCTTACCATTATATAATCTATTTGAAACCTTTTAGTATCTCCAGGATTCTTCCAGGTATACAACCTTCTTTCATGATTCTTGAACCAAGTGTTAGCTATGATTAAGTTATGTTCTGTGCAAAATTCTACCAGGCGGCTTCCTCTTTCATTTCTCAGCCACAATCTATATTCACCTACTATGTTTCCTTCTCATCCTTTTCCTACTGTCGAATTCCAGTCACCCATGACTATTAAATTTTCGTCTCCCTTCACTACCTGAATAATTTCTTGTATCTCATCATACATTTCATCAGTTTCTTCATCATCTGCAGAGCTACTCGGCATATAAACTTGTACTACTGTAGTAGGCAAGGGCTTCGTGTCTATCTTGGCCACAATAATGCGTTCACTATGCTGTTTGTAGTAGCTTACCCGCATCCCTATTTTTTTATTCATTATTAAACCTACTCCTGCATTATCCCTATTTGATTTTGTATTTATAACCCTGTATTCACCTGACCAAAAGTCTTGTCCCTCCTGCCACCGAACTTCACCAATTCCCACTATATCTAACTTTAACCTATCCATTTCCCTTTTTAAATTTTCTAACCTACCTGCCCGATTAAGGGATCTGACATTCCACACTCCGATCCGTAGAACGCCAGTATTCTTTCTCCTGATAACGACGTCCTCCTGAGTAGTCCCCACCCGGAGATCCGAATGGGGGACTATTTTACCTCCGGAATATTTTACCGAAGAGGACGCCATCATCATTTAATCATACAATAAAGCTGTATGCCGCCGGGAAAAATTACGGCTGTAGTTTCCCCTTGCTTTCAACCATTCGCAGTACCAGCACAGCAAGGCTGTTTTGGTTAGTGTTACAAGGCCAGATCAGTCAATCATCCAGACTGTTGCCCTTGCAACTACTGAAAAGGCTGCTGCCCCTCTTCAGGAACCACACATTTGTCTGGCCTCTCAACAGATACCCCTCCGTTGTGATTGCACCTACGGTACGGCTATCTGTGTCGTTGAGGCACGCAAGCCTCCCCGCCAACGGGCAAGGTCCATGGTTCATGGGGGGGGGGGGGGGGGGGGCAATAAAAGATAGCATTTTGATATTACTGTCCTGTATCTATCATCTGCATCTGTCATTAAATCATGTCAACATTTAACAGACTCCTCTCAATGTTTCAGTAAGAAGTATGTTTCTGTTACAATATTTTATGACAATCCACATTTTCAAACAAAAATGTACTTCCACAAGCTTTTGGTAATATCTCAAACAGCTCAATTCACGTAGTATGAAGACAATAATTTAGCAGTTATTTCGTGTTTTACTTCTGAGGAGCAGGCTTAACATTTTAAGAAGTGACATAAGCATGTAATAATGAAAACTTGAATAATTTAAAGGGTAACATGCTGTCTGCCACAAAAGCAGTTAGATAAAGGACTGATACAGGAATATTAATGTGTATGTGTATTGTCATTTTTCCAGTGCAGGGGATGTAGTAGCAAGCATTATGGGAAGCACAAGCTACTATTTGTCAGTAAAGATGCAGATTATGTGGTAAACTCAACAAAATATACTTAAACATAGATAAAAATCAGTTTGATGAGTACAACAAAAATATTACTCTACATGCCAGCAACAGGCAGTGAAAATTAAAATCCGGCCCTACAGGTAAACGTCTGTACTGAATTAATAATTTGTTTTCAGAACAATATCTCCTTTTAAAAATGCACGAACTTTTTACCACAACAACTAAAACATACTATTCAGCAATGGGTAACATGTTGGTCAATTGTAGCTGCATTTTAACTGCAAATATCTTATATTTGTCTGTTATTAATCACAGTTTGTTCAACAGTTATTAATAAAGAGCTCAATTATATTCAGTTCTATACTTTAAGGAAACATTTAACTTTTGTGATCTTATCATAAGATTGCATTTAAGAAACATGGATATTCATAAAGTTAAGTGAAATTCATCACACTTAATACCAGCTTAAAACCAAAATGCTTAGAACAATACATTATGAGACAATCTGGGATTAGTGATTTTTATCAAATGTATTTTTCGACAGCAAATACTAAGGACACAGTCAGCATGCTATTTGTTCCGTTTCTGTTACTACTCCAGGATGAAGATCAATAGTGGACTATTTTGTTTCAACAACAATGATGAAGTTGCACAAAGAGTTAGTAGATGTCAGACAGAAGATAGACGATGATGTGTGATACCAACAAATCGAGATTATCCTTGAGGGTATTGTGATGGCTACTGGAAGCCATAGCCAAGCAAACTGCTCAGGGAAAGGAGTAATGTAACACATTGTAACCACATTGTACAATGACTACATTGAAGATGAATACACCCCATTATGTGGTGCAGAGGACAAGGGTGCTAATGATCATAGAAGAAGAGAATCTAACACAATTAAGGGGTGACAAGTACCAAATTTAAAGAGTAGGAGGGAGGACTTCGGCCAGAATAAAGTCTGTGGTATCCCATATATTGTGAGAGGAAATATTTCTTACTGTCTGTAGATACATACCACCACATAATCTTCTACTGAAATATGGATGTATAAAAACAAAACAAAAGGGAGAATATAAATATTATTCATGAATCTATACTGCCCCACACATCAGCTTATGCCCAATTGTGTATTCAAGCAGCATGTTGTAGGTAGGTGGACAGAGGGTGTGTGTGTGTGTGTGTGTGTGTGTGTGTGTGTGTGTGTGTGTGTGTGTGTGCACGCGCATAAGCAAGAGCAAGGAGAGCGACCACACACGTGTGTGTGTGTGTGTGTGTGTGTGTGTGTGTGTGTGATCTAGCTCGAAAAGGATTTGTCTGAAAACTAGTGAAGTTTTCAGTCTTGTTTGTATTCTTGACAATGACTCACCACTTCAAATCTTTGCTGAATTACTATCTTTACTCCAAAATTTTTTACATTCTGCCAGAAATTTTCATACCATATCTACAGGTGATTATTTTATTGTGATACCATGTATTCCTCTACTAAGGACTCATAATATTGGTGAATACTAATTGTACATTGGATACCAATTCATGTAAAGGTAAGACTCCTTAATATTACTCTCTTTAAATATTAAATTATTAAGTATTACCTCTGCAATACCATGTTCAAGTTCTTGATGAATCCGACGTTGCAGGGCTAGAGTAGCATGGCGCATCCATAGAATCAAGCCCTCTTCATGGTCTGAAGGAAGCTTCATTTCACCAGCATCCCTGTCATGGCTAAATCGTTGGATTGCTGCTATGACACGGTCTGGTGTAACCACTTCTTTCGCATAAAGTACCATCATTGCTTCTATTACTGCCATGTGTGCACTCTGAAATGAATACTACATTATTAGCGAAAGGTGACAGCATCATAGCTGTTTGCTCTCAATTCAGGTAAGTCTGGGACTAACACTCAATATTGATGGTATTGTCTTAAGGGTACAGGGTACTTTTCCGGCTCAATATTACGTAAAAATCAACACGTATTTCTTTCAGGCACTGTTTACACTGTATATGTTTTACAGATTTTTGTTGATATCAGGTAATGCAGCACACTTTCTAAACAAACTAGAAGTATTTTGAATATTTTTGAACCGGCTTAGGATTATTAAAAACATTACAAATAAATTGATGCAATTTTTTTTTCCAAATGCTTCCTCCAATTGAGGTACCATTTAATCCAATGTTATACATTTGAAGGAGACCAAATTTTTACCAGATATGCATGACATGATGGCTGAGGTACTGGACCTATTTAATTCCAACTATTATGTATATTACAGGATAAAAAAAATATCACGTCTTACATTTTAATTTTTATATTTTTTCCCTAATAAAAATGTATTTTTTTCTATAATTTAGTTGATTCTGCAATAAAGCTTAGGTCTACTACATAAGCATGGACTATTGCAAGTTACAGAAAAAAATTAGAGAAATGCTTTATAAACTTTAGGAAATATTTGTACTTGAATTCTGAAAAATACAACATGTGGGAAATTGCAAATGAAGATATGAGTCCAATTAAACTGTGCCTCAGAACATTCCTGAAGCATAGTCTTCATCCGGCAACATTTCTTCATCTTCAAGCTTCCTCTTGGCATTCCTTTTAGCACTTCTTGCTTCTTTGATAACTTGAAGAGCGAATCTTTCAGCTTCATGCACCCGTTGTCTGCCACATGCAAGCAATTAATCTTCCATATTAGAGCCATATTTTATACCTAAATTTCTCAGGACTTCCAACCTTCCTATCACTCCATCATTGAAACATATCACTGCATCTATTACACCAACTTTTAATGTTTTTAGTCCTATGAAAACATTCTTGGGTAATATTTCCCATATGCAATGGTTGAAACTTTCATTTGTATGTTTAGTGCCCCCATGAAGGCATTTACTAAGCAAAACAGGGACACTCAAGGTCTCTAAAAAATTGGTTATTTTTCATCATAACAAGCTCAGGAAGAGAATGCTTATGATGGTACATTTGACCACTTTCTTTTGCATTTTGGTAACCACACCAAGAATCTGCTCCTTTAGGGCAAAGTCGTTGAAAAGGGCGGTCACCTGTGAACAACTCATGAAAGTAGGTGGCCCATACAGCTTTTCTCATTGCTATAACATCATTCAGAGATGCAGTTCATCTAATAGCCAGTCCATAATAACTCTGAAGGAGGCCTATTTCAGTTTCTGTCAATCCCCCTCGGCCAGACAGAGGTTTTCCATCAGACAGCGACTTTCCTTTCATTTCTCTTCGTAGCTGCCTCCATCTAGCACCCATCCTCTTTTGCACATGTCCAAAACATTCCAGTTTTATTACCAAGGTATCACCATAAACATTGAACTCATTAATCTGATTGAAAACTTTAAAGTCCCCATCGCCTAGGTACTTCGTATATCTAACGTTATAAATGAGCATGGACCTCTTAAATAATTTTAGAGCTCCATCGCACTCCACACCTCCACTGTAACCATCATAATTCTTAGAACACTGATGTTCACTATGTCCTTCAGTGTTACCTTTGCAGGTGTGGCAGTACTTAGATAAGCACTCAACATCAACAACTTTTTCATTCTCCAGAGAAGTAGCACTTACAACACCATTCAAGGAACAATGTCCACAATGTTGCCACGTCCCAGCAAATGCAACAGCAATGTCCCGGGTTCCACTAATATTTACAGTTTCTTCAACTGCATGTTTCATAGATGTTTTAGACAAAACCGTCAAGGCACCTAAAAGCATTTTTATGTATTTGCTGAACCTACTGGGAGGAGGAGGAAGGTCCATCAAACCACAAAACATTTGAGCAGCCTTTTTTCCTTTTCCTATTGCACGCATTGCATACACTAACTTAAAATTCATATCATATGAATTATGCACAATGTTCGAAATCATTTGAGGTAGATTTATTGCAGGATCTACAAAGAACAACTAATTTTGACGCTAAATGCTTCCTGCTACTTTGTTGTTCAGTTATTTCCAGACAGCCTACACCATCACATTGTTTACATTTTGTCACTTCCTTTACCAAAGAAGATAAGATGCTCACATCAACAACAACAAATCCACTACAAACAGCATCATTGTTAACACAAAAATTTGAATCACCAGGAGGCGTGCCATGTGGGAGTTTCTTCCCTGAAGAACTGATACATAGGTTACTTTCAACAGTGCGGCTTGCTTTGTTTGTGAACTAGTTAGCATGGAATTTCCTTTTATTTTATTTCTTGACACATGGCATAGTTCGTATTTATTGCACACTAAAGGATATGTACTTCCACAAATACAGAGGGGTCCAAAAAATGTATCCACTTTTTAAAAGTCCGTAACTTGCAAGCTAATTGACAGAGTTGTCTCATTTTTGGTGAAAGTGTAGCTTAAAGTCCAACTTAAAGCTATCACTGTAGGTGTTCGAAATGGTCACCATAAACATCCACACACAAACGATGCCGCCGAACTGCAGCACATACTACTGACTGCAATGTGTTCTGTTGGATATTTGCACATGAATGTACGATGGATTCTCGAAGTTCATCCAACATACGTGGCTTTTGTCAATAAACGATGTCCTTTAGTGTTCCCTACAGGTAAAAGTCCAGAGGAGTTAGGTTTGGGGAACGTGGTGGATACTCCACAGCACCTCTACGCCCTATCCATCTTCCTGGTAGATTTTCGTCGAGATACGCCCTAACACGATTTTGGTGGTGGGCTGGGGCACAATCTTGTTGAAAGTAAACTCTTCCGTGTCCATACAAGTCTCGGATGGCAGGTAAAATGGATATCTGAAACTTCTGAAGGTACACCTCACCGGTAACTGTGCCATCAAAGAAGAATGGTCCCAATCAAGCCCCAGTAAGACAACCCACACCACACATTTACTCCTGGCAAATTCACGGCTTTGTCTACATGGACGTTCGGATTTTCGGTTGCCCATTGGATGCAATTGTGGTGATTTACTGTACCACTGAGTTCGAACTGTGCCTCATCAGACCACACAATCATCTCTGCAAACTCTTCATCGTTGCGTACCATGTTAGTAAACTACTCGCAGTACTCCAGTCTACGATCTGGGTTGTCCTCGTTCATTGCGTGTAGCAATCGTGGGATGTAGCACTTCCACTTTGCTGTCTTCAAAATTCGCCGAACACTTGAGCGACTCACTCCAGTGTCACGGGCACACTGTCTCACAGACTTCTGTGGTGAGCGAGTGAATTGTTGTAACACACGACGGGAGTTAGCTGGACTTTTTACTGTTACAGGTTGTCCAGATCATTGTTTGTGTACATCTTTAACACACACACGGCTTCAAATTTCTCTTGAATGCGACGAATCGTTAAACATGTCGGAGGCTCTGTTTGATACTCATTTCGCCATTGCCGTTGGACCTCATTAATGTTTTCGTACTTAAAATACCACTTCAAAACTGACTTCCTTTCATCGAATGTAAGCCTTGCGCCAGCCATGTTTACTCGAGTAACTAGGTGCAACTAAGAACAAAACACTGACTATCTGGCGACTGTCATCTGACAAAACAAAACAATGCAATACAACGCTTGTGTGGCGATTGCCGGAACTACAAACTATTACACTACCAAAGATGAGACAACTTCATCAATTAGTTTGCCAGTTATGGACTTTTAAACAGTGGATACATTTTTTTGGACCCCTCTGTATACGTAGCACTTGGGCATCGAACATTCAGTAACATGTGAACAAACTGCTTCAGCGAAAAAAATTAAATACCAGCAAAGATTATCATTTACAGACACTAGAAACCTGCACTGTTACCGACATATAAAATGTATCATACATATAATCACTGGAAACAGAAAGTTCACAGTTCTTTTCGAAATAATACTGGTTTCTGTAACAGAAATAAAGGGGGCATGGCGCCATACATGACTGTAACTTCAAAATTTGGTATGTGTAGGTCATTTTTCATTTAAAACCCTGTAATGTTTATATCAATGTAATCAGGAGAGACTATAGAATTTAATAAAGTCATAAAAAATTTTGATTTTTCCACCTATGTCCTTAAAAACCTAATTACTTACACATTAAAACAACTGAACATATGAATCAGAGAAAAATGTAGACATACCAATTTCAATGGTGTTGTCTGAATGAGTACAGTTTCCGTCAGCTGGGCATCTGGTGGTTCACTGACAAACACTCCTTTCCTGGCAAGAGCTTGAATTATTGCCCAGTGATTTAGATTGTTGTAATTTGGATCAGAGTATATATTAGCAAGACCTAGGCAGTACAACTCTGCATTTGCTAATGAATGCACTATTTGAGGTTTCAAATGTTCCTGATCCTGTAATCAAACAAGATATTTTTAATAGAAGTAATCTACCAGCTTAAGTAAAAAATATTAATTTTATAAAGGAGTGCATCATTTTCAAAATGAGCAAACTGTTAATTCAAATAATGAGAAATATATATATAACATCACAGAAATTGAGTTTTGAGACCCAACTACTGAACAGAGCAAAGACTAGATGACAAGGGCAGTTGATATGAAGGTCTCATTTTAATCAGTAAATGAAAGAGGCAGGTGCAAAACTCATTCAATCCACAACAACAACAACAACAACAACAACAACGGTAAGGGGCCATGGTCACGGTGACCTCCCAAAACTGGCAGTCCATACACGTACCAAGAAATAGAGAATTCTTTTGTTACAGACACAATCACAAAACAACTGTAATGTTGTAATGCACGATACCAAACTATAATTACTATGGGTTACAGGCAAGCACATAACAACAAAACAAATTTCTAAGATGTACGGGAAGGCATGTGTCCCAGCACTATTAAAATGTGGGGAAAGAGAACAAACAGTCTTAAGTAGTACTGCCCTGTCTCGCATTTTACCCTACGTGGTAGGTATTCTATACTCCTCTGGTCACAACTGACTATCATTCCTTTTACTCATTACACACTCTAAGGAAGCTTTCATACTACCTTTTAATACTAGGTGTATCTGCACTCACATTGTAGACAATTACATCTACTTCCACTACAAAAGACTCTACTTCAGCTGCACTTAAGTTTTGGTTATTAAGGTTTTGTACTACAAACTGAGAGGAGCAGTGGCAGAAATGCTACAACTCTAAGGGGAAGGTGGTGGGGGCAATGAAATACAATGTTCAAACCAGCTCTGGGCACATTAGCACTTGTTATAGCTACAGTAAAAACTACTGCAATTATTATCTAGTCCTAATGCATTTAAACTTTGTTTATGATCCTAGTTTGAAGACAACATGAAGAGAACATTCTTTCACAACTGATGCAAAGATGTTCATTATTCTTGAATCAATCTATAATTGATATATGATTTCTTTTATTATGTATCTGGAATATTTTCTTAGGTATTCATCAGACCACATATTCACAAATGCGATGAACATTTAAGCAACGCAAATATCTGATGGTGTACAGAAGAATTTATATCAACTTACGACTGAAGTATTTATAATTATTGTACTTCAGATGTGGTATTATGATTTTTTGGCTACTTCAGGAGCACCTCTCAAAGAATAAGTAATCTACACTGACCCACAACAGCAGTGTGTCAAGACTACTTTTCAGGGCCTGTGGGGGCAAAGCTGGTTCTGTCCGTACTGAGAGGGGAGGAGGGGATATTGTCTGTCTTTGGGGTATCTTCTTTCCTTCTACAATCTTAACATCCCTGATCAGTTTCTTCTTTTCTTGCTTCCCTCTTTTGCATACTGGTTCTATCATCCGCTCTTTCCACATCCACATTTACTCAAGGCAAGACTCTTGTTTTTCTAGGTATAATTTATTTCCAATTTTTTGGAATTAGCCAAGATTATCAGTTCACTATCAGGAACGTTTCCTTTGCCACCCATTCAAAGATTATTCACAGGTCCATATTAGCAATGTAGTACTAACTTTTTTTTATATAATGAGGACAACTGATAATGTTTTATTACATACTTCGGTAAGGGGGCAAATAGGCAATATATGTAACTGGGAACATAATTTACAATGTACTAGCATTCGGATTAAAAATGGACAATAATTATGTTGCTACAAAATAGGTAAAATAACATAATGTCAAACTAGTAAGTAACTTAATGATGATGAGTGGTAAATAAGGTGACGTAAATGGGTACTTTGGAAGTGGACATAAGATCAAAACCATGGTACCGTGTGTGTGTGTGTGTGTGTGTGTGTGTGTGTGTGTGTGTGTGTGTGTGTGTGTGTGTGTGTGATTTTAAAGTAGGAGTAAGAATGTCTCTATGTAATATGTCTACACTTCCGGAACAAAAAAAATGACGCATCCGTGCGGCGAGGAGGAAACGAAATGAAACTTAATGGTTTGAAAGGATGTGTAACGTTGTTACAAAATGAGCCTAATTTACAAAGAACTTATCAGTTTGAGCCCGCATGTCAGTATGACATTACACCCCCTCTAGCCTGGATGCATGCACTGATTCGGTTGAGAATGGTGGCATAAAGCTGTTGCATCCTCTCCTGAGACAAGCTGATTGATAATTGTTTTAACTGATCCCTGGCATCCTCGATACTGGCAGTGGAAGGGAGTTGGCGTCTTAGTTGGTTCCACACATGTTCTATCAGGGACAGATTTGGTTGGTTGGTTTAAAAGAGGGGGAAATGGACCAAACTACGAGGTCATCGATCCCTTGTTCCAAATAAAACAATGCCACAAGTATGAGAATAAAAGAGACGAGACGTATAACACAAAACAGAAAGAAAGGAAATACCACAAGAACAAAGGAAAGGCAAAAAACACATAAAGGAACAAAAGAGGACACGAGAACAACTGAGAGATGCAAAAAACAGTTAGAAGAGAGTAAAACAAGGAAGCAGATTACAGTGGCTGGCAGACCACGAAAATAAAAATGAAAAGCCAGCCACCCTGCAACACATTAAAACCTTCAACCCAAAAGCACTAGAGTGGAGGACACAGAGGGACACAGGACAGGTGCTAAAACTCAGATCGAATGATAAAAACCACCCTCACAGATAATATGTAAAACCAAATCAGCCGATGAGGCGTTGTCTGCTACAATCAATGATAACGAGTCTAGCAACCAAAGATGAAGTAGCAGGGCAGCCAAAGAAGGACATAGCAGAAGAATATGGGCCACTGTCAATCGGGCCCTGCACAGACACTGAGGTGGGTCTTCACAGCACAGGAAATAGCCATGGGTAGCTCATGCACGGCCAATGTGGAGCCAACAGAGAACCACAGAAGCCCTGCGAGATGCCCTCATTGAGGACTTCCACAAATTTGTGGTCCCCTTAATGGCTCTCAGTTTCTTGTGCATACTGAGATTTTGCCACTCAGTCTCCCAAAGCTGAAAAACCTTGCGGCGTAATAACGAACGCAGGTCAGTTGCGGGGATGCCCATCTCCAAAAGTGGTTTCCATGTAGCCTGTTAGGCCAGCCTGTCAGCAAGTTCATTTCCTGGGATTCCAAAGTGACCAGGGGTCCAGATGAACACCACCGAATGACTGGACCGTTCCAGGGCATAGATAGACTCCTGGATGGACGCTACCAAAGGACGACGAGGGTAGCACTGGTCGATAGTTTTCAGGCTGTTCAAGGAGTCCATACATAAAAGAAAAGACTCCCCAGGGCATGAACAGAGATACTGTAGTGCATGAGAAATGGCCACCAGCTCTGCAGTGAATACACTGCAGCCCTCGGGTAAGGAATGCTGTTCAATATGTCCGCCGTGAACGTAGGCAAAGCAAACACGACCATCAGCCATCGAGCTGTCGGTGTAAACCACTTCAGAGCCCCGGAACACGTCAAGAATCAAGAGGAAGTAACAGTGGAGAGCCGCAGGGTTAATGGAGTCCTTAGGGCCACATGAAAGGTCCAGACGAACCTGCGACCAAGGCATATACCATGGAGGCGTATGTGAACGGACCGCAAGAAATGCATGACACACGAATTTGCGGCTGAAAACTGGATGCCATGGGCTAGAGCCCATAACTGCACCTTGTGGATGGCTCCCTGTAGGCGCCAGTCAGCAACACCAGTACTGGAGCAGCAGTACGAAATGCAGAAGTCGTCTGCAGACAGAGGAGGAGAGACGGAGGGCCTGACAGCTGCTGCTAGATAGTTATAGGCCACTAAAAATAGAGACACGCATAATACAGAGCCCTGCAGGACTCCATTCTCCTGGATATGGATGGAACTATGGGAAGCACGAACTTGGACATGCAAAGTATGGAGCGACAGGAAGTTTCAGATAAAAATCAGGAGCAGGCTCCAGAGACCCCACTCATACAATGTGGCAAGGATATAATGTCACCAGGTAGTGTCGTATGCTTTACGTAAGTCAAAAAAGACAGCAACCAGGTGTTGGCATCTGAAAAAGGCTGTTCGGATGGCAGACTCGATTGACACAATATTATCAGTGGTAGAGCGACACTGGCGGAAGCCGCCCTGACATGGAGCCAGCAGGCCACGTGACTCAAGGACCCAACCCAACCGCCGACATACCATACATTCCAGCAGCATACAAAGAACGTTGGTGAGGCTGATGGGCCGATAGCTATCCACATCAAGCTGGTTTTTACTGGGTTTGAGAACCGGAATGATGATGCTCTACCGCCATTCCGATGGAAAGACGCCATCGCACCAGATCCAGTTGAAGATGACGAGGAGATGTCGCTTGTAGACAGATGAGACATGTTTAATCATCTAGCTGTGGATGCAATCAGGCCCAGGAGCTGTGTCAGGGGAAAGTGCAAGGGAACTGAGGAGCTCCTACTCTTTAAATGGGGCATTACAGGATTAACTGCACTGTGTAGTGAATGAGAGGACGTTCCCTTCCAGGCGCCGTTTGAGTGTACGAAAGGCTGGGGGGCAATTCTCTGATGCAGAGGTTTGAACAAAGTGCTTGGCAATCGTGTTTGCGTCAGTAGATAACACGCCATTTATCATTTATCGTAACACCCGGGACACCTGTTGGGATCTGGAACCCAAAAAGACGTTTGGCACCCAAGGGCCGAAATGTATCTCTCCGAACACATCTGTTTCCATCGTTTGATAAGTTGGCGAACACAGGCTCGGAGCCGTTTGAAGGCTATGAGGTGCTCCAGGTAAGGGTGCCGCTTACGCCACTGTAGAGCACGCCGACACTCCTTAATTGCTTCAGCAACTTCTGGCAACCACCAAGGGATTGCCTTACGCTTCGGGCACCCTAAAGAGTGAAGGATCGCGTTTTCTGCCGCAGATACAATTGTTGTAGTCACTTGCTAAACCATCGCATTGATGTTACCATGTGGAAGGAGGGGGTTAAATGGTTTTTTTTTTTTTTTTTTTTTTTTTTTGCGGGGCACTCAACTGCTGAGGTCATTAGTGCCCAGTCACAATTGTTAGAGCACATAGAATCTAGTAAAACTCAAGGGGGGGGGGGGGGCACCAGAAAGTTCTGACAAAGATGCAGATAAAATAAGTGAAAGAGTTAGATGTCTTTGGACAAGCCAGTCAAAGTAATGAAACGAAGAACACGAGCAGCTGCTCGAGCGTCATCAGCTAAAATATCCTGTAAAGTAGATGGCAGAGACAGGAGGGTTCAATGGTGACAGCATAGGTGAAAGTAAACCAGTCCGCCTTGTTTAAAGCCCATCTGGGAAGGCGACTGTGGGCCTGAGGCCGGGGCAGTGACAGGGGATGTGGCCACTACCACACAGATCATCATGTGCTCTCCAGTGGATAGATGGGAGAAGTCCTGGGCTGCAAATTGATAAATCAATGGCCGAGTAACTACCATGTGGCATGAGGCACATTGAAACGTGTGGCGGTCAAAGTGTTTAAGAGACAGAGGTCGAACTGAGACAGTAAAGTTTCGACATCTCTGCCTCAGCCAGTAAGCATGGTGCCACCCCAGAAGGGGTTATGAGCATTAAAATCTCCCAAAAGTAGGAAAGGTTTAGGGAGTTGATCAATCAGTGCAGCTAATACATTCACGGGTACTGAACCATATGGAGGAAGATAGACATCGCAGACAGTTATTTCCTGTCGTCGTCGTCGTCGTCATTCTGACAGCCACAGCTTCAAGAGGGGTTTGAAGGGGCACAGGTTCACTACAGACTGAGTTTAGGACATAAATGCAAATTCCACCTGACACTCTATTATTGTTACTACGGTTCCTGTAATATCCCTTATAGCTGCGGACGGCAGGGGTCCGCATTGCTGGGAACCAGGTTTCCTGAAGGGCAATGCAGATAGCAGGTGTAAAGCAACAGCTGCCGTAGCTCAGCCAAGCGGTGGAAGAAGCTACCGCAGTTCCACTGGAGGATGACATTGTGAGACTGGGACGGCATGGAACATTCAATGTGGCAGTTTACGTTTCAGTCACCTGCTACCACTGACTTATTGCCTGAGCTGTCTATATCCATTGCGTCTGAGGGTCTGGCGAGATCTAGGTCCACAGCAGATGCCAAAATCTCCATCCCCTCCTCAGACACACAGCTTGTAGGTAGCGGTGTTGTGGGTGTCACCATAATTTCCTTTGTCTTAGGGGTTTTCTTTTTGGATTTCTCTCACTGCTCCTTGAGTTACCCTGGCTGGGAGGACTTCACTGGCTCAGTCTCCTGGACAGCTGCTTTTGGGCTCTTCAGCCACTGGCGGGTGTCGTCTTTCCCACTAGCAGAAACCTGGGAAGGGAGTGACCCAAGGGACCCCTTCCTAGCGAGAGAAGCTGAAAAAGTCTTACGTTTCTCCAGCTTAGAAGTGGGGACGAGTGTCCCTGATGGTTGGGGCGGTGTTGCTCCCTAAGTAGATGGTGCAGGAGCAACAGGGAGGGAAATGCCCCCCCCCCCCCCATCAAGGGGGCAGCTGTAGTCTTCTCGCTCTGAGAGGTGACTTGGGTTGGTGGAGCTGATGGTGCCAGAACTGTTGTAGTGGCAGCATAAGATGATGTCATATGCACAGGATGCAGGCATTCAAATTTTCTCTTAGCCTCAGTGTAGGTCAGTCTGTCCAGGGTCTTTTATTCCATGATTTTCCTTTCTTTCTGGAGAATCCTGCAGTCTGGTGAGCAAGGCGAATGGTGCTCTCCTCAGTTGCCACAGATGGGAGGCAGGGCACATGGAGCATTGGGATGCAATGGGCATTCGCAATCTCGACATGTGATGCTGGAAGTACAGTGGGAAGACGTATGGCCGAACTTCCAGCACTTAAAGCACCGCATCGGGGGAGGGATATAGGGCTTTACATCACAGCAGTAGACCATCACCTTGACCTTCTCGGGCAATGTATCACCCTCAAACGCTAAGATGAAGGCACTGGTGGCAACCTGATTATCCCTCGGATCCCGGTGGACACGCCGGACAAAATGTACACCTCACCACTCTAAATTGGTGCGCAGCTCATCGTCGGACTGCAAAAGAAGGTCCCTGTGAAATATGATACCCTGGACCATATTTAAGCTCTTATGGGGCATGAGGGTAACAGAAACATCCCCCAGCTTGTTACAAGCGAGTAACTCCTGTGCCTGGGCAGAGGATGCTGTTTCTATCAAGACTGACCCAGATCTAATTTTGGACAAGCACTCCACCTTCTGTAACTTGTCCTCTAAATGCTCAACAAAAACAGGCTTCATTATCAAGAAAGATTCCCCATCAGCTCTCGAAAATACAAAGTACCGAGGTGAATAAGATCCGCTGCCATCCTTAGCCTGACGTTCCTCCCATGGTGTGGCCATGGAGGGGAACGATTTGGGGTCGTACTTCTGTTTGTTGAATTGAGCTTGTGAATGCTTAGAGACTGCTGGTGTTTCGCCACCAGCAAGAGATGATGGACTACGCTTCATCGCGTGTCATCCGTCCTGATGCCACTCACTCTGACCAGGGAACCTCCCCATGGATGGACAGATTTGGGAATCCTGCTGACCACAAGCGAACCTCTACCGCATGCATACAGTTCAAAGATGTGTGTGACATGGATTAGCATTGCTCTGTTGAAAAATGGCACGACAATAGCTGCATGAGGTAACACAAAATAACGTAAGAAGTCTGTGATGTACTGATAAGCCCCAGAGTTCTCTGAATCACCAACAGACATCCAGAAGTCACACCTGATGGCTCCCCACACCTGATGGCTCCCCACACCATGATACTGCAAGTAGCACCAAAGCAACTCTCCAAAGATTGGAAGAATACGACTTTTCCATAGGTCGCCACCACACCAGCCGACAAAGATCTTCCAGGTTAGTGGAGAACTGCGACTTACTGCTCAACACAATACAACACCATTCATTAGCAGTCCATGCTTTTTGGTCATGCACCACTCCAAACACAACCACTTGTGTTGTGTTAATGGCAGCCTACACATAGGATGGTAAACCCTAGTCCAGCTACTGCTTGTCTCCGACAAATGGTGTGAGATGATACAGAATGCTGCAAGGAGTCCATCACATGGCTGGATAGTAGACACAGGTGTGAAGTGACTATGATGTGCTTTATGCACAATACGAGAAACCTTCCTTATGATGGTAAGACGTGGTAAACCATTACCTTGACAATGAGTATGGCTGCCCTCATGTTCCAGTACAGCTCAACATCAGGCTGCTGTTATACCCAAGTGCCCCACAAATCTGGATACAGCACAATTCAACCTATCAGCCATATGGAGAGCCACAATGAGCTCACTTTCGAACTCTGTCGAGTGCTGATAATGCTGTCTCTCATGAGTACGCAGCATCTCTCTGTCCCTCAAACTGATTACTCGCTACCTGATATTGTTCATGCCATTTACTACTATAACAGTAATGCACTCTAGTGGCCATTCTACTTGTCGCAGAGAACTGAAACTCTATAGTCTTTTACATCGATAGATGATGTGTATGTGTATGAAACTACATTGATGTCATATTTCTTCTGTGTGCCTGATTTTTTTTTGTCAGGCAATGGATATAGAAGAGAGGTATAATTTTTAAACGGGATGCTCTGCTCTAACACATGTGGTATAGTAGGAAATAGAGTACATGTACGTAGGAAGGAGTACCTACACTTTTGCTGATGCAAGGGAGGAATAATATATTCACAGGAACTCCAGCTCTGTGAAAAAACTATGGCTCAATAGGAAAAAAATGTGTATTTTGAGAGTTGCCCCAATATTGTACAGAAGAAAACTTGTACGAATTGAAGGAGCTTGTAAAGTATAATGAAATAGGAAATCATTGTAGGTGGGAAAAGTAATAGTTTGTGGGGTTGAAATGACTGAATTTTAGGAGAAAAGAATCACACAAGCGGTAGGAAAATGTAAGGTGTTTTCATGAAAACTGAATGCCATTTTTAAAAAGTCTTTCTTGAGATTATGTCTTGTGAGAACAGTATTATAATTTCACTGCAGTGGGATTAAGAGGCAAATATTATGACAACGAAACAGAACCAGATGAATAATCCGGCATCTTACACTAAATAAATATGCTGTACGGGGCATTAAGGTTCAATGTTCATCATGCTGAGAAAATATTGTGTGCAAAGATAAAAGAACATTCCTTTCAGTTGAGACACGATTAATATTCTTCTGTGAATCACAAGGAAACATCCAGTAAGGAAGTACGAGAAGCATAGTACTAGAATCGCAGTACAAAAATTATTAATTTCATAATACAACAGTTCATAGAGAACTTTATACAAGGTGTTTATTGATAATAAAAGGCTTTGCTAACTTACAGAAATTTTAACATATGAATCAAGCAAAGTAGCTACATTTACTGCCCAACTGGATGGGTGGGGAGGGGGTCGGGGGGGGGGGGGTTGGCAATGTTACATGTTACTCTGGAAGAGTGATATGTATCCCTTTGTATGAAGCATTTTCAGAAACAGTATACTGTGACCATAACAGGGTGTGGTTTTTTGTTTTTTTGAGGGTTGGCAATACTGTTTGGTAATGGGGGATCTCCTAACCAGTGCAAGCATCACAGGAACATGGTAGTACATAAACTGTTGTAGTGTCCAATTACGTAAAATAAGAAGTCGGTAAGGAACTCCACCAGGTGCAAGTCACTTGCTGTGATTTGTTTCCTACTCACCTACCAAAATTTTTCAATGGGGAAAAAAAACATTTATGACAAAGGTGTTATGAACAGAATGAATGTGTTTAACAGGTTTAGTGGTGGAGGTAAAACAAACTGACTAATAGTAAATAAATAAAATAAAATTATAAACTGAGGAAACTGTTCATGAAGACTGCCATTTCACAGTGGATGAAATTTCTTTGAAGTTTCCACAACTCTTCAGAATACTCTCATACAAGACACTGGGATATCAGAAACTGTGCACAAAATTGGTCCCAAAACAGCTGACAGGGCAGAACACGAAAAATCGGGTAAATAGCGCCCACAAGTTTCTTGAGGTACTTGAACTGAAAGGTGAGGATTTTCTGAGCTCTAATGTAAGTGGAGATGAAATGTAGGTGGCTCCTTATACACCTGAGACAAAATGACAGTAGCCCAGTAGCCACAATGGCATCACACCAATTTCCAACCTCCAAAAAATTCAAAATTACAATTTCCCAGAAAATAATCATGGCCTCAATATTTTGGGACAGGAAAGGCGTCATCTTTTTCTCGAATTTTTGCCTCAGAGACCACCAATGCACAACAATATTATGTGACCCCTCAGAAAAACTCAAAAGGAGTGTTGAAAATAAAGGATCGGTTGGTTGTTTGGATTGGAGAAGGGACCAAACTATGCGGTCATCAGTCCCTCCGGCCTTGGAATAACTAAAACCGATAAAACCTCACACTATAAGAGGAAACTACAATGACCATAAAATTACAAACTATTGACAGAGAAGGAAGAAGGGAGGTGAAAGAAGAGAGGAGGGAAAGAAAGTGAGTAATGGCAGGGGCATGAAGGAAGAAGCACAGGTAGACAAGATAGACACTCAAGATAAAACAGGCCTCATAACAAAAGGAGTGGGAAGGCAGAGGGCGGCAGTGAACCACCAAGCCTAGTCGACGCCAGTCCAATTGGGGCTCAGGGGGGAGCAAGACAGCCTGCAATCCCCTCCACCCACTGATAAGGTTGAAGGTCCCACCCTTAAATAAAGCGATAAAAACCCCCATCACGAAGAAATCGTAAAACTGGATCAGCCGCTGAGGCATTGTCAGCTAACACCATGGGTAGCGAGTCACGAAAGCTAAAAGTCCGTCGCAGGGCAGTTAAGTTCGGTCCGTCCTGTACGAGGTGAACCACAGTCAACACTGATCCACAATGACAGAGAGGGGGGGGGGGTCCTCATGATGGAGGAGATAATCATGAGTCAGCCAAGTATGGCTGATGCGGAGCCGGCAAAGGATGACAGAGGCCTTAAGAGAGGCCCATAAGGAGGACTGCCACATAGTTGTAGAATCCTTTATCACCCTGAGCTTGTTCGGCGAAGAAAGAGTGAGCCAATCTGCATTCCAAAGTCCCAAATCCTGACGACTTAATGCTGAGCGAAGGTCTATTTCCAGAATGCCAATAGCAAGAGATGGCCTGTTAGTAGCCACTTTAGCCAGTAGATTAGCAAGTTCATTGTCAGGGATCCCAACGTGGCCTGGGCACCCGGGTCCAAATGAAGCATCCACATTTATCAAGGAGAGAAAGGAAGTCCTGGATAGCTATGACCAATGGGTGGCGAGGGAAGCACTGGCCGATAGCTTACAAACTGCTCAAGGAATCACTACAGATAGTGAAGGACAGTCCTGAGCAGAAGCGGACATGGTCCAGTGCACGCAAGATGGCTACCAATTCCACAGTAAAAACACTACTGCCATCTGGCAAGGAATTAAGTTCCGCGTGTCTCGCAAAGGTGTAAGCATAACCAGTGTGGCCAGCAACCATGGAGCCATCAGTATAAATTACTTCTGAACCCTGGAATGAACTGAGGAGACAGTAGAATTGATGGCCTCCAGAGGGACGGAATCCTTTGAATTGATGGAGAGATCAAGACAGAGCTGTGGCCGAGAGACACACCGCATAGGGTACGTGTGTGAGTGGAGAAAAGAGGCGGTAAAAGGAAGTGCTGGAGCTCAGAAAAGAGTGACTGAATGCGGGCAGCCATGGCAAGCCCACATCGTAGTCGCTGCCGTGGGAGGTTGATCTCAGTGTCTGGATAAAGGAGACCATAATTAGGGTACTTTAGGGTGCAGCGAATGCAGAGCATGTAAGATATCAGCTGTTGTTGGCGCAAAACTTGCAGCATTGGAATGCCTGCCTCTGTGAGAAGGCTAATCATAGGGCTAGTCCGGAAGGCACCAATCACAAGTCATACCCCACAATGGTGGATGGGGTCTAGTATCTGCAATGTCGAAAGTGACACAGAACCATAGACAGGACTCCTGTAGTCTAAACGAGACTGGACCAGCCCTTTATACAATCGCAGTAGAATGGAGCAGTCTGCATCCCAGGTGGTCTTCCAAAGACATCTAAGAACATTGAGATGTAACCAGCACATCCTCTTCAGCTGGCGAAGATGAGGGAGCCATATCAACTGAGCATCGAAGAGCAGACCCAAGAAGAGATGGGTGTCCACCACCTCGAGGGATTGGCCATTGAGGAACAGGACCGGATGGGGATGGACTGTACAGCGACAGTAGAAACGCATGATACACGACTTGACCACCGAAAACTGAAAGCCATGGGAGAGAGCCCAAGATTGCGCCCAGTAGATTGCCCACTAAAGAAAGTGTTCTGCAGCACCCATGACGAAGGAAGCGAAGTAGATACAAAAATCGTCAGCATACACAGAGGGGGACACTGTCGGCCCAGCAGCCACCACCAGTCCATTAATGGCTATGAGAAAGAGAAGGATGCTCAGCACAGAACCCTGTGGAACTGCATTTTCTTGCCAATGGGAAGTGCTGTAGGAGGAACCAACTTGGACCCGGAAAGAGCAACAAGAAAGACAATTACGGATAAAAACAGGAAGAGCTCCACGAAGGCCACATTCGTGAAGGATGGTGAGGATGTGGTGACGCCAGGTGGTGTGGTAGGCTTTATGCAGATCAAAGAAGACTGCAAGGAGGTGTTGCCGATGGGCAAAAGCTGACTGGATAGCAGACTCCAGGTCAACCAAGTTTTCCACCATAGAGTGGCCACAGTGAAAACCACCTTGAGTTGATGACGGAAGGTCGCGGGACTCGCAGGTCCAAAACAGCCACCAACTCACCAGGTCTTCAAGGAGCTTACAGAGGGTGTTGGTAAGGCTAATTGGATGGTAGCTATGCAACTGAAGCTTCCCAGGCTTCAACACCAGAATAACAATGCTTTCCTGCCACTGGGTAGGAAATACCCCCTCACTCCACAAATGGTTGAAAAAGGTCAGTATACGAGGGTGGCCAGCCACCGATAAGTGTTGAAGCATTTGGTTATGTATCCGATATGGTCCAGGCGAGGGCACTGGCGAATTTCCACTCGCTAAATGCAGCGTTATAAGGCTCCAAGCAGCGAGAAACGAAAGACAAAGGCAGTCATTCCGAGCACTCTTTCAGGAGGAGGAACGTGGGTGGATACTGAGTCGATGCAGAGGTTTGGGCAAAGTGTTGAGTGAAATGCTCTGTGACAGAGTCCGGATGGTTAAAGACAACACCATGCACAGAAATTCCTAAAACACTGGTGGGAGGACAATGGCCAAAAATTAGCCCGAGTTTCGCCCAGACTTGTGTAGAGAGGATGTGCTGTTCTATGGCAGCCATGTATCATCCCCAGCAAATACGTTTCTGAAATCTGATTAGGTAGTGTGCCCGGGCGCGGAGTCTTTTAAAGACCAGAATGAGAGCAGTAGAAAGGTGCCGCTTGATGTGTTGAAGTGCATGGCGGCGGTCTTTTATGGCTGCAGCAATTTCCGGAGTCCAGCAAGGGACAATTTTTCCACATGGGAGGGGGTGGGGGGTGGGGGACGACCCGGAGGAAGAAGGTAGGGCTGAAACAGCTGCAGAAAGAATGGCGGCAGTCAAAGTCTGTGTAGGCTCATAAATACTGCAGCGTGGTAGTACAGGGGGGATGGTAGCAGAGGAGAAGGCATCCAAATCAGCTTTAGAGAAGGCCCACCTGGGAGGGTGATGGAGCGAGACACACTGAAGGAAGGTCAAAACAATCGGGTAATGGTCGCTGTCACGTAAGTCATCATGGACGCCCCACTGACTTGAGGGAAGAAGGCCGGGGCTGCAGATGGAGAGGTCAATCAATAGTAGAGAAAGTGCCGTGTGCCACACTAAAGTGTGTGGGAGGGCCGGTGTTTAGTACAACAGCTTCAACTGTCCTGACCAGGGCAGTATTGTATGACTACCCCAAAGAGGGTTATGGACATTTAAGTTCCCTAGAAGCAGGAAGGGAGAAGGGAGTTGTTGAAGAAAAGTGGTTAGGGCAAGGGATGTGGGCAGCCTGTCAGGCGGGAGGTAGAGATTACAGATTGCGACTGGAGTCGCCAGAATGGACCCTGGCAGCAATTGCTTCCAGAGTGGTTGGAGGGGAACCCATTTACTAACAATGTCCTTGCGGACCAAAGTGCAAACACCACCAGAAGCCGGCAAGGGGACAATTCGGTTCCAACGAAGCATGGATCCCATGAAGGGTGGGTGAGTAAGAATTGACAGAATGGGTCTCCTAGAGAGCAATGCACGTATCAGAGTAGGAGGAAAGAAGGGGGCTGCAACTCCTGAAGGTGACACAAATATCCATTACAATTCCACTGGAGGATTTCTAAGCTGGAGACCAAATTGGAAGCGAATGGACCGGAGCCGGTCACGCTGCTGAGTCGCCATCCGTCACCGATAAGGATGGGGTAATGCCCATATAGGTGGGGTCAGCTTCTATTAGTTCATTGGCTGGAGGAGGGGAAGGCAGCACCTCAGGGGGTACCGGAGGGGCCTTACCCTTGTTCTTGTGTTTCTGCTTCTTCTCTTGTGAAGGAAGAGAAGGGCAGACGGCAGCGTGGTCAGGCACGGAATTACACATGCCAATCTTGGCACTCACCAGCCGCGGTTCGCGCTGCCGATGTGGGGCAGCAGATCGCAGATCGCCTTTCAGGGGAGTGCTGGGAAGAGGAGGCTGCTGAAGAAGGGGTGCACTTATCCAGTGGGGGAGGGGGAGCAGCACTCGAAGGGCTGGGTATGGGTGCTGATGGGGAGGGGGAAGGGGTGTGGGAAAGAGAGAGTGAGGGGGAAGGTGAGGGGGAAGGTGTGGGGGCGAATGGGCCGGGGCTGGAAAGAGGAGGGAGTAGGAGGGGATGTAACTGATGCAAAAGTAGAAATTATAGGCACAGGATGGAGCCGGTCATACTTTCAACAAGCCTCGGTGTAGGTAAGTCGATCTAAGGTCTTGTATTCTTGAATCTGTCGTTCTTTCACATACACCGGGCACTTGCTGGCGAGCATGGAGGATGCTGTGCATTACAGTTTACGCACACTGGCGGGGGAGCACAGGCACTCCCCTCATAGAGAGGGCACCCACAGTCACCGCAGAGGCGATCATTGGTGCAGTGAGAAGATGAGTACAAACTGTACAGCATCTCATTGGTGGTGGAATGTAAGGTTTTACATCACATCGAAACACCATCACCTTTACCTTCTCTGGGAGTGTATCCCTCTCGAATGCCAGGATAAAACCATCACCTTTACCTTCTCTGGGAGTGTATCCCCCTTGAATGCCAGGATAAATGTGACTGTTTTTAGGGCCTCACTGCACACGGCAGATAAATCGAACTCCTCGTCACTCAAGGTTTGCATGGAGCTCCTCGTCAGTTTGGAGAAAAATATTCTGGTGGAATATGATGCCCTATACAGAGTTCAAAGATTGTTGGGGTGCAACAGAGATTGGGAGTCACCGAGATAGTCACAATCATGCAGGGCTTCATATTGGGCAGCAGATGATGTCTTTCTGAGCAAAGAACTGGACCACACTTTACTCATAGATTCCACTTCCCCATACTTATTTTCAATTGTCTCCACGAGAAACAAATGATTGGTCATGGCAAAACTCTCACCATCTGTCCTGGTACGAACCAGGAACTGAGGGAAAGGTTGCAACACAAGCCGGCGAGCTTGAACCTCTTCCCAGGGGGTGGCCAGGGAGGAAAAAGGCCAAAGGATCAGAAGAAGGAGTGTCACGTCTTCCATCACTCTTAGAGACGGCCATAGAATGGCCAGGTTGTTGAAGCTTTTGTTGCTTCACGTGCAAGGTGTCCGCCCTGGTACCACCCACTACTACCAGGGGCTGGCCCCATGGGCGCCACCCAGCCACAGCAAGGGCTGTCTGGCACGGTGGCCATTGCCGGGAGTTCTGATGCCCAAAAGTGATGAGCATCGACTCCTTGGCATACACGAGGTGTTAACAGCTCAGGTACTAGCAGTGTGATCCCTCAGTTGTCAGGGGGCTCAGCCAAGTGGGTACTTGCCCCACCACATGGACTGGCTACCGTGCCGGTGACTTGGCAGGAAGGGAGCCAGGGTGCAATGGTAAAAGGGAGGGGAGGGGGAGAGGAGCCTGCATCATGGAAACTAGGTTGAGAGTTCATCCCCAAACGGCTCACACTGAAGGGAAAATGTTGGACATGGAGGTCAATCCCCAAGGGGACCAAGAATGCCAAAAAGGAGATGGAAACAGCAAACTAAACAGTAGCACATACCAAAACAAAGCTGGGAGGATAGCCAGATCAATATAAAGAAGTCCACCAAGAGGGAAAGGAGAGGGCATCTGGAAGAAGGAAGAAGATTGCAATAGCTCGGGGCCCCGTGCGCGCCACACACATACCCACAAAAGGTTAACAACAGAGAACAGCTGCATTTGTGTACAGTTGAAAGGGCTAACAGACAAGCAACACTGGGTGAAAAAACCGCAGAAATCTATGTGCAAAGTACAACGAATGTACCCATTAGCACAGTGCAGTGAAACTTACTGTTAATGGGCTATGGCAGCAGATGATGCCTTCGCTAACAGTACGACATTGCCTACAGCTCCACTCCTGGACTAACCATAATCGGTAGGACCCTGCGCAACTGGAAAACCCTAGGCTGGGGAGATGAGTCTCAATTTCAGCTGGTAGGAGCTGATGGTAGGGTTTGAGTGTAGTGCAGCTGCCATGAAGCCACGGACCCAAGTTGTCAACAAAGTGCTGTGCAAGCTGGTGGTGGCTCCATAATAGTGTGAGCTTTGTTCACATAGAATGGACACGGTCCTCTTGTTCAATTGAACTGATCATTGACTGGTGATGGTTATGATTGGCTACTTTGAGACCATTTATAGCCATTCATGAACTTTATGTTCCAAACAATGATGGAATTTTAGGGACGACAATGCACAATGTCACTGGGCCACAACTGTTCACAATCACTTTGAAGAACATTCTGGGCAGTTTGAGCTTATGGTTTGGCCTCACAGACCCCTCTGACATGAATCCCATCGAACATTTAAGGGATTTAATCAAGAAGACAGCTTGTGCACAAAATCCTGCACCAGCAATTCTTTCGCAATTATCGATGGCTATTGAGGCAATATGGCTCAGATTTTCTGCAGGGGACTTCCAATGACATGTTGAGTCCATGCCACGTTGGGTTGCTGCACTACACCATGGGACAGGAGGTCCAACATGATATTAGAAGGTATACCATGACTTTTGTCACCCCAATGTACATAATATATATGGGAAGTATCTGAATAATTATTCAAGAAAGGTAAAACTTGTCATATTACATTTCTTTCCAGCAAGAATTTTTCAATGTCGAAAGCAAGTATAAGGAAGAAGAAAAGCAGAAAAACATTAAATCAACAATGAATCAAGTACATCCAACCTGAAATTATATGGGGGAAGAGTGATAATGGAAAAATGAAGAAATAAGATTCCACTACGTAAACTGGATGGTTGGCTGAGGTAGGAGAACAAACAGTGTGATCACTCGTCCCTTGGTCAAGGGTTCATTCATCCATAGGTAGTAGTGTCCACAAGGAATGAGCTCAGAAAATACTATGGATGGATCGGAAAATAGGTTAGCACAGACAAGTGATCCCCCATGGCTCAGCTGTAGCGAAGGAAACCCATCCTGCAGCCGACCCCACCAACCTGATTCACGGGTTAAGACACCACCACAGTAAAGAATGCCTTCTAGTCAAGAGAGCCAGAACAATGACAAGGAAAAGGCTAGAAATGTAATGGACATCAGTTGGACCATCAATAACAAAACAAGAGGAGACAAACACAAATAGTTAAGGCCACATGTGGGTAACCCCCAGGGCTCTGTATACAAAGGGAGCATGCCCTCCCACAGCCGTTGCACCACCAATCCATCATAGACAAGGCATGAAAGAGGAAGATAGCGCCCACTTAACAACCAAGTGCTAATCCTAAAACAGAAATCAATGACAGAGGCAGCAGGCAAAGGAGGCAGGTTGAGCGTCCCCCTGGAAAAAAACTGTCACACAGGAAATGGAGAACCAGTTCAATGGTCCATGAGTTGCCCAACAGCACAAGAGTCAAAGCATTTGAAAGACCATGCTTACCATGGAGAGAAAGGAGGAGGAGCATACTCTCCATGATACAAGCAACTGTTAGTAAGGCTCCACAACCACAATATGGCTCATCGCGTGAAATAAAACTATGGATCAGCCTGGTATTGGATTGGATTGATATGGTTAAAGGGATCGAACTATGAAGTCATCAATCCCTCCATCCTATGTATCAAGCCAGAACAAGTCCTCAGAAGAAAGGACACAAAGGACAAATCCTGATGAAGCCAGCTGTAACCAAGAATCAATAAAAACAAGACATAGAAACAAGTAGAAATGAGAGAGGGGTAAGAGGGTGGAGGTAGGTGGCTTGACCTCCCCAGAAAGCAGCTGGAGGACCGAAGAAAATATTAAGTAGTAGGAGAAGCATCCTCTGCATTCTACCAGTGTTTCCTCACCATCCACTAACCACAAGAAAATCAGCACACAGATAAGTTGATAAAATCTCAGGAGAGATAACTACACTGATGTGAAAGTAAAGCAATGATAGCTGTAAAAGAATGATATGAATTAAAAAGATGGAAAAGGCAGGAGCCAGGCCACATCATAGACCAAGGGCAGACATGGGATCCCAACAGGTCTGAGCAGGCGATCGGGCACCCTTCTAATGCCTCAATTGGCCAACGAGGCCAATGTTCCCTACCTCGCAGAAAGGAGTAGAAATCGCCTTCAAGGGTAAAAAATAAAACCTTATTAGCTGCTCTGGCAACATCTCCATCACCAAAGGCAGTGTGTCAGTTTAAGGTACCGTCATAAGGTGGTCAAATTGGGGCATTACAGTACTCCACAACCAGACAGACACCACACCATCAGTGGGGTGGATCTTCACGATTTAGGATGTGACCATGGGACAACCAAGTATGGCCAATGTGAAGCTGACAAAATGGTAGATTCCCTGTGAGAAGGACAAAGGGAAGGTTGCCAATGGCTGTGGCCCCTTTATTGCTCGCAGTTTGTTTGCAGAAACCATGGTAGAACAATCTGTGTCCCAAGCCTGTAACAACTGATGGCATTGAGTCAACTCAAGGTCTGTTTCCAATACCCTCATCTCTAACATCAGTATCCTGGGAGTCAACTTGGCCAACCAATTATCATGTTCATTTCTTGGGATTCGAACATGACCTGGGATCCAGACAAAGACCACTGACACTCCAGCTTGATGGAGGTTAGAAAGGAGATCCTAGATTATTACAACCAATGGCTGCCAAGAGCAGCACTGGTCAAGAGCCTCAGCCTGAAGACTACTCAGGGAGTTACTATTAAGAACATCTTGCCAGTGCAAGAACAAATGTGACTGAGCTTGAGCAATGATCACCAATTGTGCAGTGAATGCACTGCATCCATTCAGCAGATAGTACAGTTCATTGCACCTTGCATGTGTGTAGGCACAACTGCTTCATCTGTCTACCATAGAGCCATAAGTCTATACCACTTCCAAATCCAGAATTGTATCAAGGACGGCCACAAACATGCAGCAAAAAACCATGGGGTCAACAGAGCACTTCAATCCAAAGGATAATTTGAGACACATCTGAGGATGGAGTACACACTGTCAAGGCATTTTCAGTTACTCCCAGACAAGAGGTGACAGTGAGGCACACTGAAATTTAGAGCATAGACACTGTATGTGAATTGTAATCAGGGACTCCAGTCCTGGGCCACAGTTATGAGAGATGGATCTCCCCGCCAGAAAAAAAAGACACAGTGGTTTGGATTCTCAGGGGAGCAGCGAATGTGTATCGCATAGTTGAGCAGCAGTTGTTGGTACGTGATCTGTAGTGGAGGGTCCCCAGCCTCTGTGAGTAGGCTGTTCACGGGGCTGGTCCAAAAGGTACCTGTTTGAAGTGAGACCCCACAGTGGTGTATCGAGTCAAGCACCCGCAATGCTGAAGGTGATGCAAGCGATACGCCAGTCTCTCGTAACCAAGAGAGGACAGGATCACATCTTTGCGAAGCCAAAAATGTAGAGCAGTCTGGGTCGCAGATGATGTGACTGAGGATGTAGAGCAGCCTGGGCCCCAGATGTTGTGACAGGGGCAGTGAAGAGCATTAAGGTGTGATCAGCACATTCACTTAAGTTGGCGAAGATTGTGAAGACCAATCCCAGAAAGCAGTAAGACTTCTATCACGTTGGGCAATTGGTCGTCAAGTTAAGAGTTGTGACTGTGGGTGGGTGGTGTGGCCATGACAGAAGAGCACAACACATTTCTTGGTGGCTGAAAACCCGAAGCTACGCATGAGACCCCAAGTCTGCACCTTTTGCTCGCACCATGCAGTCACTGTTCAGTCACCGACAGTGGAGAAGCAATAGTAAATGCAAGACATGTCAGCCAACAAATAGGGTGACACTGCAAACCTCACAGCTGCAGGTACATCATTGATAATGACTAGAAAAAGGAGCACACTCACTGCAGAACCCTGTGGGAGCCCACACTCTTGTACATGGGGAGGTGGAGGGGATGGGGGATGGTACTGTGGAAAGCACCAACATGAACCTGTAAATTCTTAAGCCTTCTGTATACTGAAGAAGACAGTGATAAGGTGCTGATGCCTCTCCTCGGACAAACCCCAAAAGACCCCAAGTCTCAAGGTAGCAACACAATTGTCAGCTCGCCATACATTCGAGCAACTTGCAGAGAACATCAGTGAGACTAACTGGATGACAGCCGTCCATCTCAATGGGGTGTTTAACCTGGTTTCAGCACCAGGACAATCACACTTTCTTGCCAATGAGACAGGAACTCATCTTTGCTGCAGATATGGATGAAATTGGCAAGAATGTGAAGTTTGATGTCAACCTATAGGTTTTGGAGAATTTGGCTGTGGATGCAGTCTGGCCCTGGAACTGAATCAGGGCGAAGGGCTAGTGCACTGAGGAATTCCCACTCACAGAACTGAAATCACTCCACCCACTATTTGAGGATGTGAAATGGATGTTAATAATTCTCAGATGCAGAGGCTCAAGCATAATGCATGGCAAAATGTTCAGCAACAGCATCTGGGTCAGTGCAGACAACACCATTAAGGGGGATGCAGGGTACACCTGTAGGGGGACTGGTGGTCATAGGGGTATCAAACCTCTGCCCCAACTTGAGGGGGATGAGTGCGTGGTCCAATGGTAGTAACATATTGTTTCCAGCATTCTTGTTTGTCATTTTATTAGACGGTGGACCCAGGCATGGAACCATATAAAGGCAATAAGGTGCTCCATCGATGGATGTCACTTATGACATTGGAGAGCCCATCTGTGATCTCTAATGGCCACAGAGATTTCTGAAGTCCACCAAGACACTGTCTTCTGATGGGGGCGTCCCGAGGAATGGGGATCACTAAGTCTTCTGCCAATGTAATGGTGCAGTTGTGCTCAGGACAGACACTGTGATAGCATCTTGTGGTGGGGTGCTAAGGGCGATGGCAAAAGCAAAGGCATCCCAGTCAGGACTGTTAAGATGCCATCTGGGTGCTGAGGGAGGCAGAGGACAATGTGAAAATGATCACTGTCACACAGGTCATCATGGACTCTCCAAAGGCTGGAGGGGAGAAGACCATGACTGCAAATGGAAAGATCAATGGCCAGGTAAGAGCCATATTTAACACTGAAGATTGGGGGAGCAACAGTACTCAAAAACTACAGCCAGTGGTCATAGATCCACCCCACAGAGTGTAGTATGGGCACTGAAGTCATCTAACATTACGAATGATGGGGGAAAGACGGATGGTAAATTCCAGAGACATCTTCACACAAACAGCCACTGCCTCCAACGTCTTATCGAGTGGCATGTATTTGCCGTAGACAGAGTCCAGAATGTATGTGCAAACACCACTTGATGCTCTTGCATAGCCAGTGCCATCCTTAAGACAGTCCTGGTAGCTGTAGATGGTAGGGGCCTGCATTGTTACCTGGAGGGCGAATGCACAAAAGATGATGTAGCTCAGTGAGATGGCGGAAAAAACCACTAGTTCCACGGGAGGACACCAAGGAGGTGCATTGTGTTTCAGAATAGCCTACTGACACCAGTTCCACGGATACGCCATCAATAAACATCAGTTCTGAATCAGGTTTGGGGGTGATCACAGGCCTCAAGGGCCATCAGGAACTCCACCTCGGGTACAGAGGCAGAACATGCAGGGTTTGATGACATGGGAACCAATAGAACCTCCATCTTGGAAGTCTGCGTTTTGTGCTCCTTCTCCTTGGATGCTTTCGATGTTTGAGAAGACCTCCCTACCATAGTTTCAGGGCAAAGGAGGAACCTGAAGCCTGGACCAGCACCCTGGGTCTCCTTCAGTCACTGACTGATACCTGGTTGCACATCAGCAGAATCATGGAAAGGGAGCATCTCGAGGGAGCCCTTAAGGAGAGAGGCTGGAGGAGGTTGTTGCTTCTCCACCTGGGGACTGGGACATGCCTCAGTGGGTGGGGAGTCAACACTCCCTGAGTGAGAGTGGGGGAAACAGTAGGAGGGGGGTCCCCCAACTACCAGGGGAGCAGCTTTAGTCAAGCAGCTCTGAGGGCCCAATGTGGAAGGCACGAAGGGCAAGGATACTGATTCTAGAGAGGATGATGTCATTGTAGCTGAAGCAAACATCATCCATAACGGTTGATAATATTTCTCCTTGACATCCCGATACATCATTTGGTCCAGAGTCTTATATTCTTAGATTTTCTTCTCTCCTTGGAGACACAACAGTTCGGTGAACAGGAGAATGGTACTCCTCCACAGCTGATACAAACAGTGGGAAGCTTTCAGGTGCAACTGACGTCCACAATCCCTACAGACAGTGTGAAAGCATGTACCTGAATCTAATTCATCTGAAGCACAGTGTGGGAGGGAGAACACAGGATTTCAAACTGCATGTATAAACCGTCACCTTGACCTTTTCACGCAACAAGTCACCTACAAAGGCCAAGATGATGTCCGCAGCATCAACCCTATGGTCTTTTGGTCCCCACTGGACATGGCAGACAAAATTTACATCTTGTCGTTCCAAATTGATGTGTAAATCATCAACAGTCTATAAAAAGAGGGTCGCAGTAGAAGTTGGTAACCTGTACCATACTGATATTGTTATAGTAGTTACAGGAATGTCACTGAACTTGTCACAGGTGAGCGTGGCCGGTCATGGACATTTTTTGTATGGATGCATTACATCAAGTTCTTTAGCGCCCATGTGAAAACAGATTGAGACGAGTGGCAGTAAAATACACGAAACAGGAAGATGAAACAGTAAGATAAAACAGCGAGAAACCAGCCACTCTGCAACATCTAAAAACTTCAGCCTAAAATTTTCGGCTAGAGTCCAAACCCATCACAAAACTTTAAAACCTTAGTCACACTCGTCTCATCATCAGCTAAAACCGAGGGCAGATCCCCACCAATATTTGCTTCTGCCCCTGCATCACGATATAAAATGCACTCCGTTAAAATATGGCGGATAGAGTTATCAACATCACAAAACGGGGGATCCTCTCATCATAGTAAAAAGCTATGTGTGAGAGGGCAGTGCCCAATTCTAAGACGCGTGAGGTCACTTCAGCCCACCTGAGCAACAGGCAGGAGGAACGCCATGGGCAGGTTGTTGACTTCACCAATCACAACTTACTGGCCATCACCGCCAACAATTACACATCCCACAACTGCATGCACTTCTTGTGTATTGCAGAAACAACACCCTGCAAGGGAATAGGACACTGTGCCACTTCCTGTCCTCTGCAGGCCTCCTAGGCAGTGCGACCAGCCTGTCCATTTACCCGTATCCTTATATGACCTTGCACCCAGTACAATGACACCTGCTTACCCTGCCACTGGAGCTAGTTCAGTTGGTCATGTATCAGCTGGACCAACTTCTCAGCTGCGTATAGATTCTGTAAAGATTGTAAGACACTAAAGGAATCGGAAAAAATGAGAAAACCGTTTGTCTCGAATACGAGGCATCAGCTCCAGTGACTTCAGGATCATGTGGAGCTCCACTGAGAAAATGGTATACTCGCCAGGAAAGCGAATCCTGATGACATGGTCAGGGAACATGACAGAGCAGCCAAAGGAATTCCCTTGTTTCGAGCCATCACTGTACACTACTGTGAAATAGTGATGCACATCTAAAATGTTAAAAAACAGAAATTTAAATTTAAATCTGATGTACGATCTTTCTTAAAATTTGTCAAGTCTAAAATAAGTCTGGGCTTTCAGAGAAGCGAAGGTGGAAATCTGCTCCCACTGCGATGTAAAACGTGAAGACCAGCCACACCCCTCTCTAGAAGGTAATCCTGTACACGAATCCCATAGGGTCTCATTGCCTTTTGCTGGCTATGAAAAGGCCTTTCCGTTGGAGGCCGAGCAACAGTATGGTAGGTGGGTGTATATGTTTTATAAACCTGGTGTATCCTAAGCAGCTACAGCCGAACATTAGTGCTTAAAGCCACTCTTCTGCGCCCATTTATCCAAATATCAAAAAGTTAGCTGCAACTGACGTGTTGTCATTGCGAGGCTTTAAGAAGAGAAAAACACAGAGAAGTCAGCCAAAAACAAAGGACACTGGACAGGACTTTTCACTATGGATGTAATGCTATTAATAACTAAGGCAAAGACAGACACACTTAAAAAGCTACCCTAAGGGACACCATTCTCCTGTGCAAAGTGATCAGACAAGACATCACTGACTCGGTATCTAAAATATCGTGGCGAGAGGAAGGAATGAATAAAACTAGGAAGATAACCACAAAATCCCCATACATGAAACTGCTCCAGGATAAGACATCTCCAAATAGTATCATAGGCCTCCTCGATGTCAAAAAATATACCTAGAAGGTGATGCCAGCATAGGAAAGCCTGTTGTATAGCTGCTCCAGGAAGGCAAGGTCATCAAGGTGAAGCGATACCTCCTGCACCCACACTGGTAGCGACTAAATATTTGCCTGGCTTGTAAGATCCAGACAAGGTGGTGGTTGACCATCCACTCCAAGGTCTTTCCTATGCAGCTAGTGAGGGCAACACTGCATTAACTACTTGGGGACATATGGTCTTTCCCAGGTTTTAAAACAGGAATTAAAACTGCCTCACGCCACGAGTCGAGAAAGTGACCTGACACTCAAATGCCATTAAAAAGTGCATGGAGGACAGCCTTGTTTCACCTTGTGAGGTGCTCCAGCATTCTGTAATGGATCCTGTCATGACCAGGGGACTTGTCATGAACCGCTGACATTGCACAATCCAGCTCCCAGATGGAAAATGGAAGTTGTAATCTTCATCAGAGGTGGACTGGAACTCCAAACTACACCTCTCAGCAACAGCTCTGTGGCACTGGAAACCTGGATCCTGACTGGCTGTTGCAGTAACTGTGGCAAAATACAGTGCCACGGTCTAGACAATGTCTCGTGGATTGGTTTGGAGAGTGCTGTTCCCCATTACAGCAGCCATGTGGTACCTGCCTCCTCTCCCAGAAATTCTCCTGATGGTCTCCCACACAACGGAACTTTTGGTGGAACAATTGATGGAGTTCCGGAATTGTTGCCACACCTTCTTCTTGCTCTCTTGAATAATTTGGCAACACTTTGCCCTCGCCACTCGAAAGGCTGCGAGATTCTCTGCAGTTGGCTGGCACTCGAACCTACGCAGAGCCACACGCTTAGTCCTAATTACAGAGTGTCATTCAGCACTACACCACGGGATAGGTCTCATAGGCTGTACAATGGATGCTGCAGCAATGTGGTGGATCATTTTGGTAATGTGATCCACCCATGCCTCAACATTAGCACAATATTCGCACAATATTCGAACTAGGCCAACTGGCTATAAAGTGTCCAATCAGCTCTACTGATTCCACCCTATCTGGCAGGTGAATCCAGATCGGGAAGTGATCACTTCTGTGCAAGTCATCGACCACTTCCCATTGAACAGTGTGAGCAAGAACTGGAGAGCAAAGCAAGAGATCAATGGCAAAGAACGACCCAGTTGTGTGCAGAAGTGAGTGCTCTGTCCCACATTTAGCAAGTATACGCGTGATGACATGGGAAGCCTCTCAATTGCTCTACCCCTGGGACAGGTAGCTGTAGAGCCGCAAAGCATATTGTAAGCATTAAAATCACCACAAAGGATGTAGGGGCAGGGGAGCTGTGTAATAAGGTCTGTTAGGGCCTCTTCATCAAGTGCATCATGTGGGGGTAAGTAAACGGAACATATTGTCAACGGATGAAGCACATGCACCGATACAGAAACTACTTGTAAAGTTGTAGAGAGAGAGAGAGAGAGAGAGAGAGAGAGAGAGAGAGAGAGAGAGAGAGACGAGGAGTGGTACTCAGTACTGAAGAAAATACCTATGCCTCCCCTAGTTCTCGCCCCACTCAGGTTGTCCTTTCTTGTGGAGTACATAGCCTCGTGGCTCTGGGGTGTTTGATTGATAGAAATCAGTCTCCTGGAGACACAGACACAGTGGTCTGCCCTCAGAAGAGACAGAGTTCCTCCACATGTGTCCTGAACCCCTGCAAGTTCCACTGTAGGATGGAAGCCATTTCATCAACATGGTTTTAATTAACCCCTATCTTTGCACTGCAGAGGTGAAGAACTTTTAGAGCAAAGGGGGAGTGGAGGGGCTGTCTGGATCCAAGGCATCTAACTCCATAACGTCCTCCTCATCAGTAAGAGGTGAAAGAATGTCTGATGGCACTCGGGACAGCTTTTCACCCGAATGTCGTGAACCTTTCCCTGCACCCTGTCCCTTCAAGGATGAGGGCGGAAAGGGGGCATTGAGAGGCACTCTGCTTGTCGTATGCCTTCTTGACACTCACTACGGAACTGTTACTGGTCTTTTCTGTGGAGATTGCTTGGATTGCTTTATCCTTACTTGTTTTGCTTCAGCATGTACACATGCAAGTACAGGTGGTGGTGGTGGTGGTGGTGGTGGTGGTGGTGGTGGTGGTGGATGGTTGTACACTGGACGATGTCTGCTTCGAGGCGTTGACCTTAGGAACAGGTTTCTGCATAATGGAAGCAGAAGAAGTGGTAAAGATGGGAGGTTTCATCGCCCTATATTCCTTTTTTGGCTTCAGCACAGGGGATCTGCTTGGTGACTTTTAGTTCCTGAATTTTTTATTCCTCTTCAAAAACAAGGCAGTCTTTGCTCCAAACTGGGTGGATCCCAGAGCAGTTAATGCAGACTGTTCAAGGTGAACAGTCAATATCAGCTTCATGGGCTGCCTTTTCACATTTCCCACAGGTTACTTAACCCCACAACATAGCGTTGTGTGACCAAAATTCTGGCATTTGTAGCACCGCATAGGGTTAGTTACATAAGGCCTAACCATAAGTCGGAGGAAACCTGACATGATGATGTCAGGCAAAGTTGGAGAATTAAAGGCCACAATGAAGGGGGCAGTCTTCTCAATTTCTCCATTATTCTTACACATCCTTTGCTCTAGGTCCACTACCACTGTAATGTCCATTCCTGTTGAAGTTCAGCTATGTCAACATCCATAATGTCATGGCATGTGACCACACCCTTGCTAGAGTTAAGGAAGTTAAGCAGTTCAACAGTAACATCATATCCACCCAAGTTTTTGGTCTTCGTTAAGTAGTTCCACCTTCTTTGCCCTGTTAGTCTCGACCAGTAGGGAATCATTCTGCAGCCGCTTAATAGATTTCAGGCTTCTAGAAAGCCTTCAAAGCCTTTATGGATATAGAAGGGGGACACTTTTTCATACCTCCCCTCCCTCTTACCAAACACAAATTTTGATTTCCGATTCCTTGAGCTCTGTTACTTTAATTTGACTGATGCAGGTTACCAGGAGGACTATCCTCCCTCATTCGTTTGGAGGATTGGTTGTGAATACTCCCAGGCAGTACACCCTTCCCATTGGGAGGAGAAGATGATTTTGAGGGTTCCATCTCGGTCCCACAAGAAGATAAGGAAACGATGGTCCACTCAGAAAGAGCCCCACGTGCCTGAGTAAGCCTCATACAACTGAGGTGCGGCAGGTTCCTCAGATGTTGTCTGCTAACGAGTGTTCCACCTCAACAGCCATACATCTCATCAGCGCGCAGCACAACCTTGAGGCTGAGGTTTTTTTATAGAGGTTTTTACCATCCTCGCGATTTGAGTGGTCAAGCCAAGATCCCCACTCCCTGCACCACACAATGTTCCACTGCTGTGCCATACAGTGGTCATTTAAGCATGCCCAGACCTTATGGTAACATAAGACTGGCAGCGCTTACCAGTCCCCAGCTCAGGAACCCTGGGGTCGCCAAGCCCAAACACAGCAAATGAATGCTGAGCCACTGAGGTGGTGAGCAATAGCCATGGCTGAGCAGGGAATGTGGTTTTAATCAGAACTTAACCACTTTTCAGTTTCAAAATTGCTTCCACTTTCCCAGACATTTCCTCAAGAATAATGCCTTTGTGACAGAAAAGGATTCACATTGGTCCTAGAGCAAGCTAAGTGTTGTTGGGAGTATTTATCACCTTGTTTCTTAGACCTATGTTCCTCCCACATGCAGTCAGGGAAGGAATCATTGTGGGGTCACATTGCTATGTACTGTAGTAAACCTTTCCTTCAGGAGAGACTGCTGAGGCTGTGCGGCCATCAGCGGAAATAAGTCTGAGCCGCATCTTTTGTGAGTCATCAGTTTTGGTGCCAACCACTCTGAATGGGGCTCTCCCCAAAGGTGCCACCAAGCCATAGCAATGGCTACCTCGTTGGGCAACGGTTGGCTAGCTTTTCCATGCCCCTTCATGACGGGCCCATACTCCTTGGCATACACAGGAAGTTTTTAGCGCAGGCACCAATACTGCAATCCCTGCTTGGTTACAGGGCTACCCAATGTGCAAGTACTCAGCGAACACCCTACTCCTCCTCCTCCTCCTCCTCCTCCTCCTCCACCCCCACCACCACCACCCCCACCACCACCCCCACCACGAAGGTGCAATGATAGGAAGTCACAAAAGGTATAATGTACATCAAGTTGCGCAACCTTCCCTGCACAATCTGCAAAATGTCAAACTCAACACAACGGAGACCATGTAGTGAAAGATAACAAGTTGTATAAAGTGCCAGAAGAGAGAGTGAGAGAGAGAGAGAGAGAGAGAGAGAGAGAGAGAGAGAGAGAGAGAGAGAGAGAGAGGTGCCCAAAATCTTACACCAAATCTAAGCCCAGTCAGCAGCAAGATCATTCAATGGAAAGGCAGAGAGGAGAAAAGAACAGTAGAAGGTTGGACTTTTAGCATGGAAAGGGAAGTGAGCTGAATGAGCGGGAGCCCCGTATTCGCCAAGCATATACTCGGAAGAGATGTGGTCCCTGCAAATCTTCACCTAGGATCGTCAAAGCAAAAGGTAGGTTGGTGGGGGGGGGGCAGCAAGAGTAATTGCTTCTCCAGCCAAATGGTCAGCCAGTTCACTTCCTGGGATACAGACATAACATGGGACCCAAACGAGGACAACAGATTAGGCTAAGTCCTGAGAGAAGGTTCTCAACAGCAGATATCCCAAAAGTAACACTGGTCAACACAACAGCTTGAAGACTGCTCACACAGTCACTAAATATATTGAAACGGAGTCAAGGGAGCCACATTTAATAACACAGTGGCTTCTGTTAATGGCCATCAGCTTTACCATTAAAACACTGTATGTTTCCAGCAAAAAAGGGTGTTCCTAATTGACAGGAGATGTAAAAGCATAACCCATACTATCCATGGTTTCACAGTCATCTGTATAAAAGCACCATGAAACTCCTGAACAACTGAAAATAAACAACACCAAAAGGTCATGGGGGTGACAGACTGTGGGTCCTTGAAATAGTTTGGTCATAATTCATGGCCTGGATACCAACAAAGGAGGGTTGTGCAAGAAGAGGATCGGTGGAGGTTCTGGCAGATGGTTGTGAGGCGCATAATAGTTGGTAATCCCACCCGAGGACAAGTATCATGGGGTTGATGGCCCACTTGTATGCAGAAAGAATAGACTGTTACATAATCAGGAAACTGTTGAATAGCGATAGCATAAGTGATCAAGAGTTGGTACCATTGGGCTGTATCTGACAGTTTCAAAGACAAAGCTGCCATAGAGCCATAAACCTGTAAATCATAGTCCAACGTAGGATTTAATCCCAGCCTGGTAGATACAACAGAGAGTAATCTAATGCACACCCCAAAAGTTGTAGGCAAGGAAGCAAAGAGCATTATGCTTTGGCATGCAGTTAGTATTTAGTTGTCGAATTCGGGGCAGCCAATTCAGCTTCTTTTCAGAGAAGAGTTCCAAAAATAAGGACAGTGTAAGTATGTCCAAGTGCAGTGTAACCAAGTACAGTTCCAGATCACAATGGACAGTGGTATGGAGGGAAAAATGCATGGACCACTTTTTTTGCAGGGACACAATTGGAAACCATGATGGCACCTCGAAGGTGGTGTTTAATCGAGGCTACACAGTGGGATCTGTATCAAATGCAGAAGTTGTCGATAAACAATGCAGGGGTGATGCGTGGACCAGCCTAGATAATCCAGCCCACTGATTTTTTTTTTGCATGTGATTTATTTTAGGGCACAAAAATATCTGAGGTCATAAGCACCTAAGTAATAACCTTCAAACAATGGAACATCCAGGATGCAATGTAACAATATTATGAAAAGGATAGTTGCTACTCACCATGCAGTGAAATGCCGAGTTGCAGATAGGCACAACAAAAAGACTGTCACAAAATAATCTTTCGGACAACCAGGCCTTTGTCAAAAATAGTCACCCTCGATCCAGATCAAGAAGATGTCATTAAACACATCTGAACAAGGTGAGGGGTTTAGGAGTCTGGGTGTTTAAAAAGGACTCCTCTAGATGGTCCACGAATAGATTGGCACACGATGGTGCATGCAGGTGTCCATAGCTGTACGCCACATTTATTTGTAGGTAATGCCTTCAAAGGAGAAGTAATTGTGGGTGAGTATATAGTTGGTCATGGGGACTAGGAAGGAGGTTATTGGTTTGGAATCTGTTGGGCACAGGGAAACGTAGTGTTCAATAGCGGTAAGGCCATTGGCATTAGGGATGCCACCACTAAGGGAGGTTGCATCAATAGCAACAAGCAGGGCACTGTTGATAAAGTAACAGGAACTGCGGAGAGTATGTGGAGGAAATGGTCGGTATCTTCTACACAGGAGGGTAGATTGCAGGTAATAGCTGAAGGTGTTGTTCAACAAAATCAGAGACTCTCAGTTGGGGCACAGTATCCTGGTTGGTTGGGTTTATGTGCTTGAGGAAGCATGTAGAAGGTGGGGGTGCGGGGAGCGGTCGGGGTGGGGGAGTGGTCGGGGTGCGGGGAGGGATGGACTCTGGGGAAAAGTTCTGGGAGGGGCCTAGTGATTTGAGAGAAACTGGAGATCCTGCTGGATTTCTGGAATGGGGTCTGAAAGACAGGGTTTGCCAACTATGAGGGGAAGTGAGGGAGGTCTGGAGGTTGTTGTAGAGGTGGTGGACAGTTGTAGTCCAAGGTGTGAATAATAAGTGAGCACAGTGGAGAGTTAGTTTGAGGTGGCACAGTGCATGTTGCTCTAGTTCCTGGAGAGCAAAATTTCAATGTGTGTTGTAGGACCCAGGAGTTTGGGATTCCATAGCAGGAAAATTTTACGGACGGAGAGAAGGTACAGCAAGGAGGTTTGGGCTTGATAGATATGGTTTTGCAGGACTATGTTGGTGAGGATTAAGGACTGGTGGAATCTGAACAAATGGAGGTCACTGTGGAAAGAGGGGTGGCAGCTGGAGATGAGGGATTCCATGAGCCAAACAACAATGTAGGAATGGTATGCGGGACTAGGTTCTGGCTACGTATAAGGAAACTTTTCTGTATTGATGCCGATGGAAGAAGAAAGGACCCACGGTGATGGAAGAAACGCGGAAGTAAATAAGAGAATTACGTCCAAAAAATTCGAAAAAAGCAACCAAATATGTGGAAAAAAATCATGAAAGGTTGAAACAGTGAAATGCGGGGAAACAAAATGAAATCTGAGGGAGTACGTTGATAGTGAAAGGAGAAAACCAATTGAAATTGGCATGAAGTCACAAAGAGAGCAAATAAGAAATGTAACCAAAAAAAATTATTATGGGTTGCTGGAGCATTTCCCTCATGTCGCAGTACCACCCAGGACTGGAGCAACTGATTTACATTCTCCATCAGGGTTTCCACTATCTCTTCTTGTGCCCTGAAATGAGAAATGCCCTACCCACTATCCTTCCCCCTCCCACCCCCACCCCCACCCCCTGCAGTGGTATTCTGCTGCTGACAGAACCTACACAATATCCTCATCCATTCCTAGGCAACCTCTGCTCCCAATCCCTTGCCTCATGGCACATATCCCTGTATGACACCTAGATGCAGCACCTGTCCCATACATCCTCCCACTACTCCAGTCCACTCACAATCACCACCTAACCCATTAAAGGCAGGGCTACCTGTGAAACCGGTCATGTGATCTACAAGTGAAGCATTCTATGTGGGCATGACAACCAACAAGCTGTCTGTCCACATGAATGTCCACTGAAAAACTGTGGTCAAAGAACAACTGGACCACACTGTTCCTGAGCACAACGCCCAACATGACATTCTTTATTTTAGTGACTGCTTCACAGCCCGTGCCATCTGGATCCTTCCCACCAATACCAGCTTTTCTGAGTTGCACAGGTGGGAACTCTCCCTGCAATATACCCTACATACCCTTAAACCATCCTGGCCTCAACCTTCGTTAGTCACAGCCCTTACCCATCTAGTCCCTTCCCTGTTCCCATTCCAGCTCTATACTGCCCTCTATTCCACCAGACATCCAGGCTTTTTACTTCTCTCTGTTTCTGCTACCCCCTCCTCCCCCCCCCCCCTCCATCTAACCTCCCAACTGCACCTAGCTGCCCTAACCTCTCTCCACATTGTCCTTGCATGCTCCCTCAGCAGCACTTTACTGTCCCCCCACCCTTAGCCTGCTATCCCTCCCACTCCCCGCCCCAGCCTCTTCCTTACCCCCACCCTGCTGCCTCTCCCATCATGCGCTGCTGTTCGTAGTCTGGTTTCAGCTGCCAGAGACTGTGGGTCATGTGTGTGCAAGTTACATTTGCGTACAGAGTGTGTGTGTGTGTGTGTGTGTGTGTGTGTGTGTGTGTGTGTGTGTGTGTGTGTGTCCTTTTTGACAAAGGCCTGGTTGGCTGAAAAATTATTTTGTGATAGGCTTTTTGTTGTGCCTATTCTCTGCATGGTCCATGAACAGATTGGCACAGGGTGGTGCCATGCAGGTTTCCATAGCTGTACCCCACATTTATTTGTAGGTAATGCCTTCGAAGGAGAAGTAATTGTGGACGAGTTTATAGTTACTGCAACTCAGCATCTCCACTACATGGTGAGTAGCAACTATCCTTTTCATAATGTTGTTACATATCATAACCTTGGTACATTAGAAAATAAAAGAAGTTAGAAGTGGCTACACATTAAGCCCAATCAATGGAAGGAAGGAGCTAAAAACAAGCACTTCTCCTTGGAGAAAGATCCACAAAATAAGCCATAGAAACAGCGGTGGTCCTGAACTAAAGATTAAATGTCCTTTGTCTCATTGCTATGAGGGGTGAAAGTAAAATGCAGCCGACAGCCCGCACATCATCTCCTAAAATGGCTGATAACTCAGATGGCAAACATGCACTGGAATCTAAGCAGTTAAAAAAAGGGTATTCGATCAAGAAATGGGGAACTGTCAAAGGCTGATACAATTAAACACAAATCGTTGGGGGGAGCACCACTTAACAAATGGTGATGGCTAAAAAGACAGTGCCCAATATGCAATCTTGATAAAATAGTTATCTCTGAATGAAAGGGTGAAGAGGAAGTTGGTCAAACTGCTCGGAGAGGTTTAATTCCCCGGAGCTTGTTCCTATGAAGTGAAGAACATTGGTGAAACCAAAGTGATGCCATCTGCAAACAAATGGAAACAAGGAGGTCTTCCAAGGAAATGGAAGAGCTAGCAGACTGAGGTAGGACTGCAGCCTTGGAAGCAGTTTCAGCTTCCTCTTTTCCTGTCAGACCGACATGACGATGAACATGAACCCACATGAACTCCACAATGGCTCTCTCACCCGCGAACAAGTGGGACCATTCTTGAACCTGTTGCACTAAAAGATGGACTATGGACAGCATATAGAGGCTCTGAGAGGCACTGACAGAATCAGAGTATATGAGACAATTTAACAGCCTGTGTCTCCAGATGTAATGCTGTGATAGAGGGGGAAGAGCTCTGCTGTAAAAATTGAGCTGTTTCTGGAAGCCAATACCAAAAATCGTCAGGGCTGATGAAGGCACACCCAACACCACAGTCAGTGTTATAGCCACCAGCGTGCATGAAGTTACTATCACTAAGTTGCATGCAAAGGTCGAGGAACTTAAAGTGATAAATCGAGTCCGTAGTAGTGTCCTTGAGATGCAGATGAAGTCTTAGATGAACAGCGGTCGACGCACGAAGCCAAGGCAGTAAAGGGTTCACACCCACTGGGAACATGAAACGTAGTAAGAAGTAAAGCTGGTAGAGCACTAGTTGAAAGTGAACTCCGGGAGGTAACACGCGAAGGGTGCACCCCATAGCGACTGTCAACAGAGTTACCAAAAAAAGAGGGCATAGGATGGGTGACCAGACATGGCAGACAAACGGCATGCATATGCACTGAGGAGGACATCACGCTGGTATGACAGTAGTAGTTCAGCATCTTCTGCTTGGAGTCTCTCAACAGAACTAGTGTAAAAGGCGCCAGCAGCCAAACGTATTCCACGATGGTGGATTGTGTTAAGGTGGACAGATGTGCAGATGAATAAACAAAACATTCATATTCTGGTTTGGAACAGACAAGAGATTGGTATAAATAGAGAAGTGTGGTCTGATCCACTCCTCAAGCAGTACCACTTAGGACCCTAGGGACATTGAGGGACCAGGTACAGTGTACAGCCAGGTAAGATACATGGGAGGATCATGACAGCTTCCTATCAAGCGTGAGCCCCAGAAATTTCACAATTTCAGTGAACAGAAGAGCAACAGGCACAAGAAGTAAAGACGGTGGGAGAAACCCATTTTGCCACCAGAGATTCATACAAACAGTTTCATCATTGGAAAATTAAATGCCATTGTTGATGCTCCACAAGTAAAGGCAATCAAGACATCGCTGAAAATGCCACTCAGGGAGACAAATTCATGGAGAACTGCAACAGACTGCGAAGTTGTCCACAAAAAGGGAGCTGGAGATGCCTGGCGGCAGACTGTCCACAATAGGGTTAAGGCTATAGCGAAGAGCAGGACTCTCAAAACAGAGCCTTGAGGCATCCTGTTCCCCTGGATAAAGGTGTCCGATGAGGCCAAACCCACATGTACCTTGAAAACTCTTGTCTTTTATAAATTCCTGAAGGAAAGGGGACAGGCAGCCTTGGAAGCCTCATGTGTAGAGAATAAGGATACCCGTCCTCCAGCAGATGTTATAGGCTTCCTCCAAATCAAAGAATGTGGCCCCAGTCTCTCATTTCCGCAGAAAACTGTTCATGATACGGGTTGACAAAGTGATATTGTGGTCAACTGATGAACAGTACACTCAAAATGCATACTGTGTAGTGGTTAGTAAGCTGCAAGACTTGGGCCACCAAGCCAGCCGACCATGAAATCATATATTCCATCACCTCGCAAACACAGCTGGTGAGAGAAATGGGGTGGTAGCTACAAAGAAGATTTAGGTATGGGTATGACAGTGACTTCAACAGCTTCATGCCAGTATCTGGGAAATATGCAATCTGTCCAAATGCAATTGTATATATGAAGAAGAAAGTGCTTGTCCACAAGAGAAATATGATGCAATGCCTGAATGAGGACATTGATCGGCCCTGGATTGGAAGATGGGGATGAAGTAAGAGCATGATCTAGCTGACTCATAATAAAGGCAGCCTCTTAGCACTCACGATTCCAAGAGAAGGACACCACCCAAGCCGCCTCCACTCATTTCCAAGGAAGGAAGGGTGATAGCAGGTGGAGCTCGAAATCACGGGAAAATAGTAGCCCAAGTTGTTGGAGACAGCAATAAGGTCCACAATGACATCGTCTGCTACGATCAGGCTGGAAATCGGGGAATGGACCTCAGTACCAGAGATCCGACGGACGTTGCCCCACGTGACGAAAGAGGGCGTGAAACTGTTAAAAGAACTAGTAAATGAAATCCAGCTAGCTTTTTTGCTATCATGAAGAATGCAATGACACTGCGCATGCAACTGTTTATAAGGAATACAGTTCACCATCACAGGATGATGGTTAATCGTGTTGCGACGCACCTCAGTCCACCAGGGGACCAGGACATGGCGTGGTAAAGATGAAGTGTGAGGTATGGAATGTTCTGGGGCAGTAAGGATAAAGTTTGTAAAGTATTCTACGTGGTCATCACAACTGGGGAAATAACGTCATCAGAGGTCGTGAGGGGGGAGTGAAGCCTCCAGTCGGCCTTAGAAAGCTGCCAGTTGGGTTTACATGCAGATGAGGTAGGAGTCAGCAAATAGATAGCGCACAGGAAATGGTCGCTCGAGTACTTGTCTGCGAGAACGGACCACTCAAGATGACAGGGAAGCAGGGCAGTGCAGAGCTGCAAATGGGAATAGATGTGAGTGGATTCTGAAAGGAACACAGGTGCTCCAGTGTTAAGACAGATGAGGTTCAGTTAATTGAGGTCAGCCAAAAGGGAACCTCTTTCAGGATTCTCAAAGAATCCCAAAGAGGATGGTGGGCATTATAGTCGCTGAGCAGCAAAAAGGAGTGAGGGAGCTGACCAAGCTGGAGTAAGTCTGCCCTGCGAACAATGTGTAATTAAGGGATGTAGACATAAGAAAGAGAAAAGGTGAAACAAAGAAGGAAAATGCAAACTGCAACAGCTCACAGCTGGGTGTTAAATGAGATGGTTTGGCTGTGGATATCATCCCGAATGAGCAGCATCACCACCATGTGGTGGAATGGCATCAGGGGAAAGGTCAATGCATATCAGAAGGAAATGCAAGAGGTCAAAGCAATCACAAGGACACTATTTTGTTTCTTGGAGACAGGAAACAACCAGACACTGCCATCCAAGAGTGGCCATACTTCCTCATTGTTGGATCTAATACCACGAACATTTTATTGGAAAAGAGTCATAAATGGGAATGGGGAGGAGGGAAAAAATGAAAGGCATTCACCTCAGTGGCTGCCCAGAGCCAATTTTCGAAGACTCTCAGTTACAGGGAACAGAGGCTGGAGGATCCTGTTCCATGAAATTTGCAGAGGCATCGGCATTCTCTCTGGTTTGGCCTGTGAATTTCAGGGCAGAAAAACGGTAGGTGGTGTGCACCGGCAAAATGGAGGTTGGCCAGGTGAGGGTATCACTCGGCAACATCATTGAAAAGGATTTCCAAGTTGGAGTATAAGAAGACCATTTGCCTTTGTTCGATTTCTTACAGCTTTTATGGTTGGCAGACGAAGACTCAGATGTTTGTTGGCTGGAGTGATGTATAAAGTCTTTGTGGGAGTATTTCTTTTATCCTTTCCAGCCTGCCGGTTGTGTAGCAGGTGATTTCGTCACTGGGGGGGGGGGGGGGGGGGGGGGAAGATTTGGTGGAGACCAAGATACTAGCCTGACACTGGGAGACTTCACAACTGTAGTACTGAATTGGAGGTTACAAGTCTCTGTGGCTATGTCCTTCATGGAGTGTGGTGTACAAAGAACAATATCACAAATGCCAGATGATGAAATACAGGGTTTTTGACTAACCAACAACTTGCAAACAACAGGATATACTACTACTTCCTTCACTCAGATAACATGGATGACCTGCTCATCCGAGATATATGGGATTAAGCGGCATGGTCACCATAACAGTTGATAGAGCAGGGAGGAGGAGGAGGAGGCAGGCAGTCGCCCCTGTCAGCATCACTAACACAGTAACACATTTGGCTATGTTTGGACAAGACAAACGAGTGTGGTTATAACACTGACAATGTTAGCAACATGTCAGGTTTGGAAAGTATGGTTGGACCTTTATGACTTCATAGCCTGCTTTAATCTTTAATTGAACTACTACTCGATCAAATGTGAGAAAAAGAGTGCATGTATGCACTAAGATGGCATCAACATTTTTAATTACCCGATGAGCTGCAATGATGCCCTGATCTGAAAGAGAATTTTGGATTTCTTCCTCAGTCAGACCATCAAGCAGCCAAGTGCAAATAACACCACATGAAGAATTCAGCATGCTAGACACAAACGTGTAGCCATGGAGGAGTGACACTGTTAACAACTGTTGGGCTTGAAAATCACAAATGATCTCCAGAAGCAAAGTCCCATTATATAGGAGAGAGGAGGATTTCACAGAGCCTGCAATTGCATCAGCAACTTTCTGTATAATAAATGGATTAACCATAGCAAAGGTCTGACCTTTCTCAGTACCTGATACCATGAGGAACTGAGATGCAACTGCAAGAGTCTTTGAATCTTTAGCCTCATTCTTTTTACATTCAGTAGATGTAGACTGAAATGGTGATTGGCTCACAGTGAAGAAATCCCCCATGACTAAGTGTGTGTGATGGTGTGCTCTTTCCAACTGGCATCCCCCTTAGAGGGGGCTGACCCACCTTAAGAGATTGTTCACACCTCAGGTCACACATCCCAAACTCCTGACAGAGGGATTAATTGGCAGTTGGGATGGCAACAGCTCACACAAACACTCCTCCCTGGGGCTGGCCTGTACCAGGGCTATGTGTGAACACTACCTCTTGAAGGGCTGGGAATTGCGCATTTCCCAGTCACCTGCTATGCATCAAACATGTGAGCTGGTCTTCAGGAGTGCACATGGAGGAAGAGGAAACAAAGAGAGATCTCAAACACCAGAGCAGAGGAAGGGGAGGAGATGTACAGACAATGGACTGTTCCAACGTTGGGGTAGCAAAATTTCAGAATGGATTCCCGCAGATACCCAATACCACGTTCCCCAATAGAGGGAAAAAGAACAGAATGAAGATAATCAAAATATCCACGGGTGTGCTGCCGGTCTATAGTGTCCAACGGGTACAATATTTTGGCGATCATACATGTCGCCATCATCAGGTGAACTGACGGACTGAGCTCCTGTGAACGTGCCGGCACGGAGATCCGTATGCTATGGCTGCTCAGAGGGAACTGGGTTCGGTCGCGGCGGCGGCCGATTTAAATACCCTCCGCCCGCGGCGCGCTCCCTCCGCCGTCCGCGCCCCGCGCCACGGTCCCGCGGTGGAACAGATTGCGACGGCGTCTGAGATGACGTCGGTGTGATGGCTCTGTCCGCCGTCGTCGTCACAACTATACGTTTGCTCGATTTACTCTCGATTAACCCAATCGCTGGTTCCCAAGCCTTGCTAAGATTATAGCCACAGTCACGGTTTATGAGGTCGTCATTGGTGCGAATTTCGATGGCCCCTCTAACAACGCTGTCCCAGTATCTCGACGTCTGTACCAGAATCCTCGTGCGGTCATACTCCATAGCGTGATTTTCCGACAAACAATGTTCAGCGACCGCCGACTTGCTCGGATACATCAGTCGAGTGTGCCTCTGGTGTTCACGGCATCGATCCTCGACGGTACGCATCGTCTGACCAATATACGACTTGCCACATTGACACGGAATCTGGTACACGCCGTGGTGGCAGCTGTCTGCGTGCAAATACAGATCAGTGTGCGTTGTCTTCCGATACACCCCAAGACCTAGGGTGCCGTCAGCCCTTCTCTTAACCAAGACATCAAGGAAAGGTAATTTACCCTCCGTTTCAGTCTCCATAGTGAATTTGATGTTGGGGTGTATGGAGTTTAGATGTGTAAGGAAATCAAGGAGTTTATCCATACCATGTGGCCAGATGACGAACGTGTCGTCCACGTAACGGAAAAAGCAAGTAGGTCTCCATACGGATGACGACAGGGCTTCCTCCTCGAAGTTCTCCATGTACAAATTCACTACCACCGGTGAGAGTGGGCTACCCATGGCGACTCCCTCCGTTTGTTCGTAGTATTCTCCATTAAAAAGAAAATACGTGAAAGTCAAGACATGCGTAAAAAGTTCAGTGGTCTTCTCGTCAAACTTCTGATTAATCAATTCTAGTGACTCTCGCAGGGGTACCCTCGTAAACAAGGAAACAACGTCAAAACTCACCATGATATCTGACTCATCCAACCTGAAGCTATCAAGGGGTTTAACAAAATCCACGGAATTACGGATGTGATGAGGGCATTTACCCACATAAGGACTTAATATTCCCGTCAGGTATTTGGCCAACAAATATGTAGGTGCCCTGATGTTGCTGACAATGAGGCGTAATGGTACCCCCTCTTTGTGAACCTTCGGGAGTCCATATAGTCTAGGCAGTACCGGACCTTGGGATAACAAGTTCTTAGCGTCACGCTCCGGTAAATCTGCGTCCTTGAGAAGCGCCCTCATCTTGCTCTCCACCTTCTTTGTAGGGTCAACGCCGATCTTCCGGTGGGAATCGTCATTTAGCAGGCTCTGCATCTAATCAGTGTAGTCCTTATGGGAGTCAACAACTGTAGCATTGCCTTTGTCAGACGGTAAGACAACAATTTCAGAGCGCTCCCTCAGATCAAGAATGGCCGCCCTCTCTTTACTGCTGATATTTGACTTCATCGGCTTGGATTTCGTCAACGCACGACAAGTTTCACGACGTATTTCCTCGGCTGATTCTGGCGCAAGTCGAGCTGCAACCTGTTCAACAGCACTAATTTCGAGGAGGAAGCCCTGTCGTCATCCGTATGGAAACCTACTTGCTTTTTCCGTTACGTGGACGACACGTTCGTCATCTGGTCACATGGTATGGATAAACTCCTTGACTTCCTTAAACATCTAAACTCCATACACCCCAACATCAAATTCACTATGGAGACTGAAACGGAGGGTAAATTACCTTTCCTTGATGTCTTTGTCAAGAGAAGGGCTGACGGCACCCTAGGTCATGGGGTGTATAGGAAGACAACGCACACTGATCTGTATTTTCACGCAGACAGCTGCCACCACCCTTCACAGAGGAATGGGGTACTTAAAACTCTAGTACATAGGGCGCGCACTATCTCTGACGCTGAGAGTCTACCCCAGGAATTGGAACATCTGAGAACTGTATTTCGAAAACATGGGTACTCAGAGTGGCAGATTCAACGTGCTCTCCGCCCAACCACTGCAGCACAACCTGTTGAGACGGATGAAGTCACGAGGGAGGAGGTAGGCACTGCATTTATTCCATACACAGGCGCACTCTCGGGGAAAATTGCCCGCATTCTGAAGAAACACCGGGTCGGAACTGTGTTTTGTCCTCCGAATATAACCCTTGCACTGGTGGGGAGCGCCAAAGATGACCTCAGTTTGAGGAAGGCCGGCGTGTACCAGATTCCGTGTCAATGTGGCAAGTCTTATATTGGTCAGACGATGCGTACCGTCGAGGATCGATGCCGTGAACACCAGAGGCACACTCGACTGATGTATCCGAGCAAGTCGGCGGTCGCTGAACATTGTTTGTCGGAAAATCACGCTATGGAGTATGACCGCACGAGGATTCTGGTACAGACGTCGAGATACTGGGACAGCGTTGTTAGAGAGGCCATCGAAATTCGCACCAATGACGACCTCATAAACCGTGACTGTGGCTATAATCTTAGCAAGGCTTGGGAACCAGCGATTGGGTTAATCAAGAGTAAATCGAGCAAACGTATAGTTGTGACGACGACGGCGGACAGAGCCATCACACCGACGTCATCTCAGACGCCGTCGCAATCTGTTCCACCGCGCGACCGTGGCGCGAGACGCGGACGGCGGAGGGAGCGCGCCGCGGGCGGAGGGTATTTAAATCGGCCGCCGCCGCGACCGAACCCAGTTCCCTCTGAGCAGCCATAGCGTACGGATCTCCGTGCCGGCACGTTCACAGGAGCTCAGTCCGTCAGTTCACCTGATGATGGCGACATGTATGATCGCCGAAATATTGTGCCCGTTGGACACTATAGTCCGGCAGCACACCCGTGGATATTTTGATTATCAAATACGCCGGGAGAAACTCAAGAATCACAGAATGAAGATAGACATGAAGCATGGAAAGGGAAGAAAAGACTGCAAAGGCCGGGGTCCTGTGGTAGCCAAGCACAGACTCACCAGAGGTGAGCCCCCTTTGGTGAGGGGGGGGGGGGGGGACTAGCTCACTGATGGTGATGAGGAAGGGCGTGACACACAGCATCGACCCTGTAGGACACTGTTCCCTTGGACCCCTGAAGAGCTGATAAGTATAAATTCTAAACCAGCACAACCAATAGGATAAAAACTGACAATTAAAAACTGTTAGGGAGCATCGAACGCCACAGTCAAGGAGAGTAAGTAAAATGTCAGTGTCATATGCCTTATGTAGATCAAAAAAAAGAATGCAGTGAGACATTAGCATTTTGCAAAAGCCCTGCAGATTGCCATTTGAAAGGTAAGCAGGTGTTTGGTTGTGGGCCATGCTGCCCAGAAACCACATCAACTGGGGGACAAAATTACTTAAGATTAGAGAACAGAGCATAACTGGCAGGTAACCAACCTTTCAAGCAGTTTACGGAGCACATTGACAAGGGTAATCGGGTGGTAATTATCAATGGCTGTCAGGTTTTTGTCCAGATTAAGGATGGAATGATGATACCATCTCACTATTGTACAGGGAAGACACCACAAGCCAAATACAGCTGATGATTTGGATGAGATGGAGCCGCTGAAGTCAGATTTTTTATCACCTGAGTGTGAACGGAAATAGGGTCCACCACTGTATTTTGACGCATGCAGGAGCCTGAAGCAATTCCCAGTCAGTGAAATGTTCATTATATAATTTGGCATGCTGAGGTGTGAAGGAAAGAGGAGATGTCTTCAATTTGTCACTTACAGATCTAGAACACAGCTCACGAGAAGAGGACATAGACACAGTTGCAAAATGGATTCTGGTACAGACACGTCCATACAGAGACCATCCTGAAAGAAGATACTAGGTACAGTTGTGGGTCTTTGATGGTCCAGGAGACTACAGAGCTTGCCTACACTTGGGATAAAGAGGGGTATGTTCCCAGAAAGAAGCCTTAGTGCTCCCAGCATTCCTTCTTACTCTGCTTAATTCCATGGTGAGCCTTACCACGAAATAACTTTATAGTGATATGGGTGGTTTTGAAAGGATGTCACCTGTAAACTGCAACGCTCTTTGGTGATTCTGAACAAGCTATTACCATGTCTTTGGTCCACCAAGGCACAGACCAGCGATGGCGGGGACCTGTAGAAATGAAATAGCAGTTGCAGTACCATAGGTGATCACATCGGAAATGTCTTACGCAACATCGATGATGCAATCTGCTCGGGGGCAAAGGTAAAGCAGAGGTGTACAACCGGCAATGGCAAGTAAGTGACAGGATCACTCGAAAGTGCTCACTGTCAAAGACCATCACGTACTGACCAAAGCAGTGTAGTCACCAGGAGATCGTCAGATCAATACCCAAAAAGGCACCATGGGCGACAACGAAGTGGGGAAGAATACCATCATTGAGGAGATGTAGATCATGATTAGTAAGAAATTTGTCAGGTAAAAGGCCTATACCAGGCGACGTGTAGCTCTGCAAAAGATCTAGTGTGCAATGAAATCCCAAAATAGGAGAAAAGGGAGGAAGTAGCTGGAGTAAGGTGATCACCTCAAATAAATGGCCTGCAAGTAAACGTTGCAAATGGAGATCATCAAGGTCATTTGCACCCCCACTACTATTCCTTCCAATGTGGTATGAAGTGGAATCCACTGGCCGACGACATCTCTAAAAACGAAAGAGCAGAACCCAACATATGACCCAGCACTATTCAAACAGAGTGCACAACAACCACAGAGTGTTTTGAAATGCCCATCAGCGAAAATTGTTTCTTGTACCAAAAGGCAAATTGCAGAAGAGCAGGAAATACAGTTGTGTAGTTCTACCAGGTGACAGTATCCACTACAGTTCCACTGAATGATCACATTACAGTTGTCAACATTAAGCATGAAGAGGCCATAAGGACTGCCTTGATGCCACCTCCTCCAACCACGGGCTCTGCAATTGGACTCCACCTAGTTGCAGCAAAGGCTATCTCTCACAATGGCCACTGCTGGGTGTCCTGATGCCCCAGTAAGACAGGCATTTACTCCTTGGCACAGGTGTGGAACTAGGAGTTCAGACACCGGTGTGATTCCTGTGTCGTCAAGGAGCTCAACCCAACAGGTACATAATAACTCAATTGTCTTGGATTGGCTACCACGTTGGTTTCGGAGCACATACAACAGCCTACGCAGGTACTGTGCACACATCATCTTTAACAGTGTATGCAGTATGTGCTATTTAAGGTGGTCTTACCTAGAAGGGGACCAGAAACTACTACAGTCAAAAAGGTAATGAATGAATGAATGAATATTCCGAGAAAGGAAGGCAGAACCTAAGGAACAGTCAGGTTGATATTGAATGCTGCCATTATGAGAAAGAGAGCAAGAGAAAGGAGGATAGTCACAGATGACAGGTTCCAGCACACGAAAGGAAGTAGACACTGTGATAGCTTGGTGCCCCATGCTCACCACGCACACTCAGGAGTCATGAGTTTCCTGAGGGACTAAGTAAACTAGCATCAGGGCAGAATTTACTGAGAAGCCAAGCAGAAATGTTCAAAGAAAACAGGATTATTGAAGTAACTTTGGACAAATCAGCAACTGGAAACCTACTCTCTCCATTCTATACATAATAACCTTAAATTATTAAGTTAGTTTGTGTGTGTGTGAGAGAGAGAGAGAGAGAGAGAGAGAGAGAGAGAGAGAGAATTTATTTTGTGGTTAAATTTAAACTAGTGACCTGACCTGACTACACACAGGTAGCACGAAGTATCTAAGGCTCTGTGACTTGGAGGGTGTAACAGTAATAAATATGAAACAAATCTTCCTCTTGAGTATGTCTACCAGTTGGTGAAAACTGGAGTTGTGGTTGTCTAGTGGGTACAGAACTAGCTCTAGAGTTCCCGGGATTAATTCCCTGATAGGGGAGGGTTTTCCCTTGTTCCAGTCCCTCCAGGATGGCTCCAGGTCATCTCAGGCTGCTGTCAAATAAGTACTGGGGTTCTTTGCTGAGGATAAAAACTTGCCACGGTGAGTGACAAGTAAATGTGTAATGAAGAAATAAACAGTAGTATGTGTCTGTGTCATGGAATTTTGACGATATGAAACTGGCTAACTGAACTGTTCATCAATTTGAACCGTGCTCATTGTACAAATGTTATATATTATGATGAATAGTCATTCAGTCTCCTTTTTATCAATTTCCCAATGGCCTCAGTCACAATACAAATCTAATTCGACAATCATGTGAGCAAACTCCATGATCAAATGTGTTGTTTCATAGAATGTAGTACCCTTTTCTAAATTTTAGTAAAGTGGAGTTCTTGATGAAACAGAAATAATGTAACTGTGGCAGTGACTGGTTGCGAGGTGCCTAAAAATATGGTAAACATTGTTTATGTTTCAAAAGACTACTACTTCAGAGCTACAACACACACGCACGCACGCACGCACGCACACACACACACACACACACACACACACACACACACACACACACACACACAACTGGGTATGTCTAGTGTCAGTTCTAGTGAATATCTTGCATGTAATGGATAGCAAACTGATAGGCCTATACTAGTTTTTCTCATGATGCTGAATTACAACACTGATTCAGGTTTGGGGGATTCTCTCTCTCTCTCTCTCTCTCTCTCTCTCTCTCTCTCTTTCTCTCTAAGCATGCATTCTGGAATCAATTTTGTAAGTTTCTTCCGTATTGCTTTGCCTCCAGCTCCATATGTAATCATCTCAAAAAGATCTCCATGGGTTTATACACCCCACCTGAATTTCCTTATGAAATGTTTATTTTCACAATTACATATTTGTATTTCTGATTGATATCTTGAACTACACAAACACGTAACGTAATCTGAATGACAATGTCGTTTTCTCTTGGTTGTCAGTCACTTTGCTATCTGCATTCTAAATTGATTAAATGTGATGCCTACCAAACATAAATTTCTGTTTTGGCTTCTTGATACACTCATTGGTTTATATTTACTCTTAACTACTTGTCTGCTCTTATACTCCATTTCTCAGATGTGGTACTCTTTTTGTACCCTTCATCGTTCCACCAGCAAATATCTACACATTCATGTTTCATTTTGTTCTCTCTTTAGCGCTGAAGAATATTTGGACTAACAATCCAAGTTTTGGTGTCCTCAAGAGTGTGTTGCTATTAGCCGAAACTTAACTGTTCAGAGAAATAGTCTTTTTACTGAAATAAATTTAAACTTTTTTCTATGATTATATTAATAAAAATGGCTCTGAGCACTATGGGAGATTATATTAATAATTATATGCTTTTAATACAAAAATCTACCTGTAATAGTAATCCATAAGAGTACAGAAAGAAATATCCATGTATGCACACATTTGCATTATGAAAATGTGAAATACTTGAGCTGATAGTAAATCTGGGAGGGGGGGCATCAAGTATTTATGCTGTTTTGAATACGTATGATGTCCAGAAATCTCATGCTACTGTTTTCCAACTGTCACGGTACATAACTTGTGTAGGTGGTATACTCATTATGCACATAAAACAAATAAACATGTAGTGACCAAAACCAAAATAAATTTTACCTCATGGTCACGATAAAAAGGTTCTCTGATGTTTTCAGGAACTTTGTTGTTGTATGCTTTTGATAGCAACCATTTTATTGAAGCCCGCTGTTTAGCCTGGAACAAGAAAAAGTGAGAGGTTAGGTATGGCTATGTATGTGATGATGTCTGTGTAATGTTATTAGTGAGATCTTAACATTGTATTTCTCATTATCATATGAAAAGGAATCATATCAGGTTACAAAATAAAGACAATACGGAATATAGTGAAAAAGGAAGCTGGTAGAATATGAAATGAAGTTAAGCAGATGGTATTAAAAGTAAATGATGCATTGGAAAAACGTGCAGTGTTGTAAAACTTACAAGCATTTCATAAGTGTTACTAAAAAGATGTTATCAGGTCAGTATATGCTGGAATATCATACCATCCATTACAAATCCCTTCAATAATGTGAAAATAACCCTCACTACACCACGAAAAGTTATAAGGAACAAGTGAAAGTAGTATCATAAAACTTTAATTTTTTTACAGCATTCTCAAAACTTTTATAAACGGTAATATATATGCGTATTTTTAACCATCAGACTACAAATAAATATATTGTCAATGTCACAATTTGGATTTATGAAATACTGCGATACTGAGAAAGCTATTTACACGTACAGTGCACATGTACTTTATTCGCTGGACAAATTATACACTACTGGTATATTCCACAATCTGCCAAAAGGTATTTGACAGTGTAAATCGCAATATCCTTTTGCTGGGTCTGACAGGAAACAGAGTATCAGTACGAGAGAGCCCAATATTACATTATTATTCATCACCCAACTGGGAAATAATTACATGTGGTGTCCCATAAGGTCCCACTTTATTATCATTACTTTTCTTTGTGTATATTAATGATTTTTCGTTAGTATATTAACAAATGCCAAGCTTTCTCTAGAATGAGATTTTCACTCTACAGTGGAGTGTGCGCTGATATGAAACTTCCTGGCAGGTTAAAACTGTGTGCCGGACCGAGACTCGACCTCTAACTCGAGCCAAGCTTTTTGTTTGTGAATTGTACAAACACCTAAATAAATAGAAAATCAAGTATAACTTTGAAAATGTCAGTTATTGGAATTTTTATGGACATTAATAAATGGTCCCTAGCAAATTATTTGTCATTAAACTCATGAAGTGGTCTCATTTTGTAAACATTAATGGTATATTCTTGTTTGATGACGAGTTCTAAATCCTTGAAGACGTAAGTTTCTTCAGAAAAAATTATTAATACACTGACTAGCAGAACCGGCTACTTCAGTGTAATACGGATCTGGTGCTGGGAAGTACTACGGAGAAAAAAGGCCTGGGGAACAGTTCCGCAATTCGGATGCATAATGAAATGAACGGCATCCTACGGCCAGCGACTGTAACGACCAAATTAGGCGTGACGAGGCGAGCCGGCTACTTGCATTGCTCGCATTAAAGACATTTACGGAGGGCTCACGACATATTTGGAGCATCAGCAATGGTAGGTAGCGCGAGCGAGGCACAGGTGGAGGCGCTCACACAATGATTATTCTTTCGCGTGGTTTGACGAAGTAGCTATATTACTACTGTGTTCGATGTATTATGAAAACAGCCGTAATAAAACAGCACTGTTATTTTGTACCAAATATTATTATGCCCAACAATACTGGACTATGCCTTCGAGAAATTCCTCAGCCTTTTTAACAGCGCAGTAGCACGCGAAACTAGATATCTGATAAAGCAGACACCTCGAAAATGGCCAATATACAGGGTGATTCACGAAGATATGCAAATATTTTAATACGTTATTCTACAAGTATAACTAAAAAAAAGTTCATATCAGCATAGGTCCGCAAACGTTTAGTTACGGATTTACGGCTAATAAAAGATTTTGCCTGAAATTTAGCAACTTCGGTAATATGAGGCCATCGCAAAACCGTACAAGGTTAAAGTAGAGCACGATTTCCATTCATTTAGTTGTTATTGGTCTGGTGAATCTAATTCAACATGTCCTAGACGTGTATTTGCAGTAGTTTTCCCGAACATCCAGAGAAGCAAAGATTATTATACAAGTGTTTTTCCTTTGTATTGGCTTCTAGCATACAAACGTTTTAGCCATCACAAATAACTGTACTGACACTCATAACAAGGTAACTTTTTTCTACGTCATACATACCGTTTAGGGCATACATTCATATGTTTTCAGATAAAAATTATTCTAATCAGATTACAAAACACAGTTGACTGCTAAAAATTTATTTGTTAATCAAGTTCTTTAGTTAAGTTCAAATCATTTTAGATTTTTATGTCTTCTTCCGCTAGAAACTGGGATATGGCATCGTATGTACTCCGGGTTGTGTCTCCGAGAATTGGGATAGTACAAAGCGGCTGGCAGTGACCAAGTCTTAAGAGCTCCTTTAAAAAGTTGACTGCCTTTCTCAGAGCGTCTACACTGAAATATGATATGATTTACATCGCCATTTGTTCCTCTTCACATTGACAGCAGGATGTCTCCGATACGCCGATTCTATGATAGGTGGCAGGGAAAGATCCATGATTGAGACGCATTCTCACAATGGACGTTATAATTTTCCTTGAATGTTCGCAAACCATGTCCGTCTTGGTATGAATGTCTGTATACGTGCATAGCTTTCACCTCTTGTTTGTTGGCTTTCATTCCATTCTTCCTGCCATGAGAGAATCGCTTGTCGTTTTACTTTTAGGAGGTATTCTGTGTATGGGAGTTTAATGTCCATAGGTCTTCCACTGTTGCATCACTCGCTAGTTGGTCTACTTTGTAATTGTATAGATTGCCGCAATGTGATTTGACCCCTACAAATTCTATAATTTGGCCAGTCTTCTTAGCTTTGTGATAATGATCCAGTATGTCGAGAGTGTATTTACTAATTCTTTTGTCCCAGTTCCTGTAACTAATGGATTTCAGTACGCTTTGAGCGTGTGATTCTTACTGCCTTGGGTATTCTGAGAGATCTTGCATATTTGATTGCCTCTATAATAGCGAAAGTTTCAGCGAGAAATATGGAAGCATCACCCGGTATTTGAAACTTCCTATCTTCTGCAGATTCTGGACAGAAGAAAGCACATCCGGTATGATTTTCCATCCCCATTTTTGAGCCACCTGTATATAGTTTAAGATATCCTGCCCACTTTACTGTCAGGAGTGATGTAGGTGAAAACTGCCCATATCCTTTTTCTTTGCTGGAATAGTCTACGTATGTTACAGGAGTATCGTGATAAGAGCTGTGATAGTCATATAGGAACATTGGAAGATCCTCACTTCGATATACTTTCTTTTGGAGATATTTCCAGTCTTCGTACCGCTTGTAGATATAAAACAACTGTTTCCTGAGCATTTCGCACTTTTTTATCAGTGGGTGTTTAGTATCTGCCATCCGCTATAAGATACAACTATCACACACCGTTGTTCTGCGAATATGTGGAGGCATTTCTGATGCTTCCAGGAGAAGGGCGTTGGTGGGAGAAGAATGCATAGCTCCGAGACCGATGCGTAAGCTTCTGTATTATCCAATAGTGCTAAGTACTTAGCAGCAGTGTGATAGACGGTGCATCCGTAGTCTATGCGGGAATGTATCAACGTACGGTGGAGAGTGAGCAGAGTGTTGGGGTGAGCAGAGTGTTGGGGTGAGCAGAGTGTTGGGGTGAGCAGAGTGTTGGGGTGAGCAGAGTGTTGGGGTGAGCAGAGTGTTGGGGTGAGCAGAGTGTTGGGGTGAGCAGAGTGTTGGGGTGAGCAGAGTGTTGGGGTGAGCAGAGTGTTGGGGTGAGCAGAGTGTTGGGGTGAGCCCCCCCCCCCCCCACCATACTCTTGTCACTGATCTGAAAAGGTTCAATGCTTTTTCACACGTACTGACGAAGGTTTGAATATGAGGTATCCAACTCATTCTGGAATCGAAGAGAACACCAAGAAACCTCGCCTGGGATTTTAGTGGTATTTTACGACCATTAAGTCTTACACTATTCAAGCAGTCTGGCATAGTTTGGTTCCTGAACGGAACAAGTACCGATTTTTCTGCCGAAATCTGTAATTCACAGCTACGTAATGTTTGATCCAGTGTGACCATCGCCTTTGAAATTAGTTTTTGGTAGGCCTCTTTCGGAACTAGCAAATTGTTCAAAGATTGAAACTTCACCTGGACTGTTGCAGTATACTTTGGCCAGTCAACAACCTTTATTTTCCACCTGTTGTTTGAGTAGATAATTTCTACTGTGTTTATAGGTAAGTCTATTGTGATTTCCAGAGGGAAATGGTCTATTTCTACTGTGTTTATAGGTAAGTCTATTGTGATTTCCAGAGGGAAATGGTCTGAGTCAAGGGGGTCTCGTTTGAACGTCCACTCCGTTACAGAGTTGAAGTCAACAGAGCACAATGTCAAATCGATGGCCGACGGTCGTCTGTTTGGGTTATGTATCACAGTAGGTGAACCATCATTTAGAAGAATCAAATTGAACTTTTAAAAAAGTGTAACTAACTCTCTGCCATCCGCGTTATCTATTTCTCAATCCCATAGTGAGTGGTGTGCGTTGAAGTCTGCAAAAAGGAGAAATGGCGTTTGAAGCTGGGCTACAATGTTATCCAGTGAAAGATCTTGTATTTTACACTTAGGTGGTTTGTAAAAGGTAACGATGGTGAATGCGCCGTTAGGAGTGTAAATTACAGCAGCAACTACCTGGCATTCTGTTGTCCTAATACTGATGTCCAATTTTTTAAACTTAACTGTCTCTCTAATCAAAATGGCTACTCCTCCTCATCTTCCACCATCTCTGTCGTTTCTGAGAACTGCGTATCCTTTGAATTGTATTCGTTGGGTTGGCTGAAACCAAGTTTCGCAAATTCAAGCTACCGGTACGTGGTTGCTGCTAAGCTCCCGATAAAGACTTTCTCTGTTCGAGATTGCTGACCGTGCAGTCCACTGGAGTATTTTAAAAGCCTTTGTCAGATTTGCAGAAGTCTTCAGCAGCATTATGGATAAGAAAGAGCCTGTGTCGTTACCATGTCTGTTTCATTTTTAAGAGAAAGAAAGATCTGCATTATTAAAGCACAAGGGCTGTTAATAGTAGTTTCTCAACCAGTATAAGATGTTGCCCGAGGAATGGGAGGATATGGAATGGATTGTTTTGTATTGAGTTCTGTGGAACCCGAAATTCGTATCCATATCATAATAAGCCTGCTTGTATGGACTGCGAGTAAATGGTTTATTTTTGTAAGACCTGGGAGCTGGAACCGACATAACTGCATGCTTAGGTCCCTATTGTAGCCTTTTGTCCGTCGTGTTCAAACCTTTTGGTTCCTCACATATTTTAGGCCAGTCACTAGGAGAGAGCTCTCGTGTTGTAGAAACACCAGCAGTAGTCTGGGCAAATGATGGTCGCGGTAACGAGACGGCAGTTGCATAAGAAGCGCCATAGGCTTCGCTGCGCTTTGCTTCCATGTGCTGCTGATAAATTGGGCAACAGCGATCAGTAGCGAGGTGGTTTCCGTTGCAATGCAATCACCTGAGCTCTCCGGCATGTGAGCACTGTGAGGTCACATGGGCTCCCGTGTATTTGGCACAGCGGGCACTACTACGACACTGCAAACTTAAATGAAAATATTTAAGGCAATTGCGACATCGCAAAACTGGACATACGGCGCGTCAGGGCATCGCACACCGCACAAATATACATATTCGGGAAGTTGTTGAAATTTAAATGTTACTGCACGTTTCGTTGTGGGAAGTACTTTCAACTCTCCATTTTCTATAACTTTCTTTGTGAACCTTCGTACGTCGGTTACTAAAGATTACGACTTTCTTTCTGCAAGGATATCTTGGTGGGATAATGCAATATCAACATCACGGATAACTCCGCTTCCGTTGGTTAGGAAATTTGGACTGTAAGCCTCAAAATTCTTCAGCCGAAAAACATCACGCACGCACGCGATAGCCGAAAAACATCAAGCACGCACGCACGCGCGCAAACACACACACACACACACACACACACACACACACACACACACACACACACGCAGTCAGTGGAATCCTCGTAGTAAAGACGATGCATCTTCTTTGGTGCCAGTGACATTTAACCCTATTCCCCTCGGCATCGTGTTCTGTACAGTACCGGTAGAGTTAACTGTTTCAAGTCCGCGTCCGTAATTGGGTGGTAAGCGTCGCCGACTGACAATCGGATGGCCCAGGTTCGATTCTCGGTATTGCCAGGGATTTTCCCCTCAGTGGGCGGACTGGAACGGAGTCCACTCATCGTGATGCCAACCGAGGAGCGGCTTGAAAATTAGCAGCGCCAGATGGCGTCATTGGATGAGGCTGACATGGGGTTGCCCCATCTGTGGTCAGAACAGGGGTGCTTTCCTTTCCTAACATTAGCACGCACATTCACTGAACTTCACCGTTACCACCGTCACTATCGTACCTTTCTCACTGCCAATAAATTTAATTAATTACAACAAGCGTTCTCAGCTATCATTTCCCAGGTATGCACAGCGACCATGTGAATTTCCCTAGCAGCGGGAGCTCGCTTTGCTTTGTTGAGTTATTCGCTCTTATTAGTAGCTCCAGTAAGCCGCAATAGTCATCTACTTCTACATCCATACTCCGCAAGCCACCTGACTGTGTGGCGGAGGGTACTTTGAATATCTCTATCGGTTCTCCTTCTATTACAGTCTCGTATAGTTCGTGGAAAGAAAGATTGTCGGTATGCCTCTGTGTGGGCTCTAATCTCTCCGATTTTATCCTCATGTCAAAACAAAGAAGCGATGTCGCTCTGCAGTCAGCGTCAGTGGTAGGGATGGCCGCTATTTCGATGAAACTGTCGGTTGTCTGTTATATCGGTTTTTTCCCAAGCCAGTTTTACCTGACTGTTCAAACCACTCAAAATTACCAATTGCTGAAATAATGAATTTTTTTGTTTTTATTCGTATTATTTCCTGCAATAAACGTAAAAATCGAACAAAGATTGAAAAATTGAGTCCCTCAGTTTCAAGATATATAAAATCAAAATATTAAAGAGGCAAATAAAAGAAAATGTAGTCCGACCACTGTCCGGTGCTTTTCTCGAATAGTAATAAGTGTCCGAATAATATATTTAAAAAAATCACCAGTATTCTCCTACAGATTCAATTTTTTTGAAACTCTGATCAAAAATCATGTTGTAATCGGGGATGAAACCACTACTTGGGCATTACGAAGAATAAGTGCTCAAGGGTGAAAACTGAGGTTGAACTTTATTTTTGGTGGCATATTATATAGACACAGGCAGCACATCAGTTCCTTTCTATTTTTTTGTATACTATGAATGAATTGTTACTGTTTCAATTTAATACTTTTAGGATAATTTCTTTTCTCTTTTTATTATTTCATAGAAACAGACAAATCTTTAATCTTTTAAAGTAAATTAGGCATTGAAATTCATCGTTATGCCACTTCTTAAAAATATTCTCAGACCAGGGTTAGTGCCATTCTGAAATACAACGGACATACTGCGACGACTGCGACGACAGCGGCAAAATACCATAAAGATCGGTAGGGGCAAGTCTTGCACACTGCACGTAAACGGGTGCCTTAAGCTACGACACACGGCAGAATGTACATTATCATCTCAACAACGCTGTACTGATTCTTATACCGTTCGTCTCGGCATTGTTATTAAAATAGCGCTGATCGCTACAATAACGCAATATTTCAAACCAATGCAAATTTTACGAATACAAATTACTCCTTTTTAAGAAAAGGATTATTTAAAAACGAAAAATTTACAACAACAACAACAACTCGTTTATAATCAGAAAATTAAAAAAAACACTTGTTATAACCGAGACAAACAAATACCGAAAAATATACATTATTCAGAACTAAAATACCGGTATCGGTTTTAACCGGTCGGTTTTTCCCATCCCTAGTCTGTGGACGAAGCAGTGAGAGCGGTGTGAGTGGTAGCCAAAAGCCGGCACGGGGCTGGGTCCAGCTTTGACGTTCGCTGCCCACACTCGACGGGGCAAAGGCGTGGCTCCCAGCTGAGAGGCTACGCGGCAGCAAGGAGCAGGCGACGCAGCGCGGCCTTGGCTATCGCTGGTGGGCGGCGCGCGCATTCCGCAGCAACGCATCTCGCCGGGTTGCAGCCCCGTTGGTGCCTCAGCACCAGCCAGGTCGCGCTATTTTGCCATATGCGTGATTATTGACAATCCGCGAGGGGCGTTCAATAAGTAATGCAAGCAGGTTTGTTTCATTCAGGGTTCCAATACACCATATTATTCCCCCACTCTTCTGACTACAAAGCCCTGCTCTTCATCGTAACACCTGTTCACTGCGACGGCCTTACGCCATATTACTAGGAGACCCGTATGCTCGCAGGGTACCAACCTACTGGTCGACGTCGGAGCCATCAATAATCTCCCCATCATCCACATACTGCTTCCCACGGAGTCACTGTGCAGTCGGAAGACGCAAGACCCAGCTGTGGGCGGACGAGGAAGAAGAGCCCAATGACATTTTGTGAGCTTCTGTCGCGTGAGCAGGCTTATGTGAGGCCTTGCGTAGTCATGGAGAAGTTCGTTCGCATTTTTGTAGCGACTAACATGCTGAAGTCGTTTCTTCAATTTGCTGAGGGTAGCACAATACACTACAGACCTGAACGTTGCACTATGAGGGAGGACATCGAACAGAATAACCTCTTCAGAGTCCCAGAAGACTTTACCAACTGAGGGTCCGGCTTTGATGTGATAAGGCGCCACTTCAAGGATTGCAATTTTGTTTCTGGTTCGAAGTGACGAACCCACACTTTGGGGCCTGTGACGGTGTTCGACAAACAATTCTCACGATCGATCTCGTATCGCACAAGCAATTACGCACAGATGGCCCTTCATTGCTCTTTATGATGATCTTTTAGGCGACGAGGAACTCGGCGAACACACGTTTGAGTTCCCCAGCTGGTGGACGAATGAGTCAGCACTACCAACAGACGTCCAGTTGAGCGGTGAAGTATGTGTGATCTGTCGGTCACGTAGAATGAGAGTGTCCGCACGTTCCAACACTGCAGGAGTCACAGGTGTGCGCGGCCGGCCGGCCGGCCCGCGGTTGTTCGGACATGTTTGCGCGACCTAGCCGCGATGATGACAGACACCTCGCTCGACGACTCTTGCGTTGAAGCCTGCAATAATTTTCGCAGTCGGATTCCCACGAAATATTTATCAGAGAAATCCCAGGAAGTTGTGGCCATACGTAAAGTCAAAGAACGGATTCAAACCTTGCACACAATCTCTCCTGAATCTGTCTGGTATCCAAACTGAAGAGAGGTTTCCGGAACCAGAAGTTTTAAATTTTGCATCTGAGACCCTTTTTATGCAAGAGGATACTATTTTTAGTTATTTTAGAGCACCAAACTGAAAATTTTTCGAAATTTGTGGTTAAGTTCTATGGGACCAAACTACTGAGGTCATCGGTCCCTCGCCACATTGACTCACGAATGGGAGATAACGATATTAGCTTCTCCGGTACAGAAAAACAAGTAGGACTATTTGAAGCTAATATTGTACCACGCCTTGATAGACTTCCAGTCAATTTTTACAATACTCCGCGGAATAAGCTCCTTTCCTAATCCATATCGAGATTCGTTTGCGCCGATATTCGACAGGGCAACAGAAGTTCCGACCTGTCACCTGTGATTGGAAGGGAGTGCGAACCACACCTGTTTTGGAGTCATGACACACAGAATTATACTTTTGCACTTATGTCACCAAATTCCGCCTGCTGCGGGTCCCTAAAGCACATTCTAAGCTTAAAAAAAATCATGACGATGCTGGAAAAACATGCTGCTCTCATACAATCAACGCGGATAAAAAAAAAAGCACTCGCATGTAACACGGCTTGCTTACAAGATGCCGGAGAACATGCGGTTTTTTTTTTCCTTGATTTCCGAAAGGCGTTCAACACTGTACCTTCAACTGCTAAACAAGATACGACCACGCGGAGTATCTTCGCAATCATGTGATTGACTTGAGGGATATTTCACTAACAGAATCTAGTACATTATAATGGACGGTGAATGTTAAAAATTGAAAGCAATTTCGTGTGTATCCCAAAGAAGCGTAATAGGACGTCTAATGTTTTCAATATACAGAAAAGATTTTTCAAATAGGATCAGCAGCTCTATCAGATATTTCGCTGGCAGTGCATCTGTCTATAATCTATAGCAAAATATCCTCCTTGAAAGATCGCAAGGCAATATTGATAGATTTTACCACAATTTCCACTCCTTGCAATGAATGGCAACTGATTATACGTGGATAAATGTGAGGTAATGGCTGTAACAAAGACAAAGAATCTGATAATATCTAATTAAGAGATTAGCAATGACCAGTTTCAGCACGTAATATATTAGCATATAGGTGCAACATTAAAAAGCTATGGGACGAGCACATAAAGTAGTATGGAAGACAGATTTGTTGCATGGGTTTTTACAAATTGCTGTGCATATGTGAACGAAATCGCCCAAAGACGCTAGTGTGACCAATTCTACAATATTGTTCCAGTGTTGGAGTCCTTATCACGTAGGCGTGATCAACTGACTTCGAACAAACTTAGAGACGCGCTGCTAGGATAGTAACTTGTCGTTTAGTCCGTACGAAAGTATAACAAATGCTCGGGGAACTTAAATGGGAATCCTTGGAAGAACCACGACGTAGCCCTCGCGAAATCCTGTCCGGTATATTTCAAGTATTTGTATTGGAGAGAAGGATGCACGTTAGGGTAGTTACTCGGAGATGAACAGGATGCACGGGATAGATTAGCATAGAGAGCTGTATCAACCAGTCTTTGGACCGAAGACCACATCATCATCATCATCATCATCATCATCATCATCATCATCATCTAGTGCTGTCCATGTGAACTGTGAGAGTGCGTATATGTTTGTGAATCACCTGAGGCGGGATGTGGGTACCAGTCCGATATTCACCTAGTCGGGTATGGAGAAACCGTCTAAAAACAACATCCAGGCTGGCTGGCACACCGGCTCGCGTTGTTAATCCACCGGATGGGTCCGATCCGGGACCGACGCACCTCCCCGAATCCCGGAAGCGTCCTCCCAATGCGCGGCTGCTCGGATGGATTCAGAAGTGGCGCATGTCATCCTGATGAACAACATTTGACGCTAATTGTATCTTCTGCACCACTTCCTCATAGGCTGCTGCCTGAAAGCAACCTTGCGTCTTTTGAGAATTGTCAATTACATTTAAAAAAAAAACAGGTGATTAAAACACAATTTCCTCTTATTTATGCAGGATTTTCATTAATCATCATCACGATGAATAAATTCGCCAAACTAATATTTTTCTCGTCACTTGCACTGAGTTTGGGCTACATTCTCACCGTACTTTCTCATCTTTCGCTTACTTTTTATTTTGTGCTCAGGGTTTCCCCAGGCCCATAGGAGTTCATACTTATCGAAACAAGAACACAAGACTGCACTCCAGCTCGGCGCAATATGTATCTGTATCTTTATTCAGAATTGCAGATGTCGTCCCTTAAATACAGTAACAAGCCCTTGTCAGAATTATGTCGCTGCTTAGCAATGGAGAAGCAAAATGAGGTTAAACGTCTGCGACGCCGGCACATTCTATTAAGGAATGCAATAGATCAGCTTGCTAAATTATAGTGGCTGGAGAAACACTAGTTCCCTTCTGCGGCGGCTTGAAGAGTTCGTGGCGCACGCCTTTAAAGGTCAGGAGTACACCCCTTTGTTATAACTTCGAATTTTTAAAAATTCGTGTTACAGTAGCATTTAGCTTTCGCTTTTCCTTTCCGGAATGCCCAATAGCGTGACTCGAAATATGATACATGAACGTCCAACAATACGAACGTTGTTTCAACGCTCTAATTTCGTCTCTTGCTTGACTCGTACGGTACATGAGAACAAAAACATGCTCTTCACTCTTAATATTCTACAAGAGTTGTCACATTAATTGTAGTTTCTTACAGGGGTAAGAGTAATTCAGTTTCAGACTAACATTGCAGGATGACCAGGAAGCTACAATGTTGGTAAATTCCAACGCAAACAGCAGAGAAGGTATCAATGAAAGGCGATACACTGATTTCTATCACCTCACTACCTAATGGAATGGTACCGACAGAATATTATGCAACAATTAACGTGTGATCACAGTGCAGTAACAGCACGGCCAAAAACCGGTTTTAACACGATGTTCTGCATGGGATGTGTTACCCGTCGCTCACAATGTCTATGAAATTAAAAGGCGATGTTCGAAAATGACATGTAAAAACACATACCGCATCTTGAAACTATTGCTGACTGGCAGCACACCAAAGACGTCATCGTTGGCTTAGAGCGTAGGAGGCAGACATAACGTTGATTAACAGGTCATTCACGATGTTGAAAAGATGTGGCTGTTTAAATGTATTTACTTCACTCGAATCTCGGAAAAAGTTCAAATGATTGCAGTCATGAAAATGATTTTTGCTATGCTGCTATAGGCTACACCACACACAGCACACAATTGCACTATGTGTTCAAAAGTATCCGGCCACCCCCAAAAACATACGTTTTTCATATCAGGTGCATTGTGCTGCCACCTACTGCCAGGTATTCCATATCAGCGACTTCGGTAGTCATTAGCCGTCGTAAGAGAGCAGAATGGGGCGCTCCGCGAAACTCACAGTTAGGCGGGAAATGAGAAAACTTGGATTTCATAAGCCACACATCACGCCGGCAAACGACGGCTCTCTTGGTGTAAGCAGTGTAAACATTGGACGATTGAACAGTGGAAACACGTGTGGAATGACAAATCACGTTACACAATGTGGCGATCCGATGGCAGGGTGTGGGTATGGTGAATTCCAGGTGAACGTCATCTGCCAGCATATGTAGTGCCAACAGCAAAATTCGGAGGCGGTGGTGTTATGGTGTGGTCGCATTTTTCATGGAGGGGCTTGCACCACTTGTTTTGCGTAGCACTATCACAGCGCAGGCCTACATCGACGTTTTAGCACCTTCTTGCTTCCCACTGCTGAAGAGCAATTCAGGGATGGCGATTGCATCTTTCAATACCATCGAGCACCTGTTCATACTGCACGGCCTGTGGCGGAGTGGTTACACGACAATGACAGCCTTGTACTGGACTGGTCAGCGCAGACTCCTGACTTTAATCCCATAGAACACCTTTGGGATGTTTCAGAAAGTCGACTTCGTGCCAATCCTCACCGACCGACATCGATACCTCTTCTCAGTACAGCACTCCGTGATGAATGGGCTGCCGTTCCCCAAGAAACCTTCCAGCACCTGGTTGAACCTATGCCTGCGAGAGTGGAAGCTGTCATTAAGGCTAATGGTGGGACAACACCATATTGAATTCCAACATTACCGAACTTGTCAGTCATTTTCGGCCAGGTGTCCGGATACTTGTGATCACATAGTGTGTGTTTAAAAGATGTGGCTGTTTAAATACGCTTACTTCACTCGAATCTCGGAAAAAGTTGAAGTGATCGCAGTCATGAAAATGATTTTTATTATGCTGCTGTAGACTACGCCACAAAGCACGCACAACTAGCTGCTGCATTTGTCGTGCGCAGTCTTCTCAGCAGTGGATTGTATATAAGCGTTGTGATTAGGGCACAGACCTTGCTATGCTGTCGAGATTATCAGTTGCTTTCTTGTATGTGAAATACTACTTGCAACCACAAATAGGTGACTGATTTTTACATGGTTTAAATGACACTTCGTAAGGTTTTAGAGTGTAATAAGAACTTATGAATAAATGTTATAGTGTCTGCATTTTCCCAAAATTTCCTGTATTAAGAGAGCACAGTGATCGGTGCCGTCCAGGGACGCAACCGATAAAGCTTGAAACATAACCCTCAGAATTTAATAAAATAAGAGGTCGGAACATTTTGTATAATTTTCTTGACTGTGCCAATTCGTGTTCCCACAAAGGATCACTAGAACTGTTTAGTTAGTAGTGGAAGAATTTCTTTCACTGACACTAAAATCTTATAAATTACTGGAATTTAATCCTAAGCTGTCTTTTTTGTGGGTGTCGCGGAAGCTTGGAGGGAACTGGTGATGAACTAAGAAGCAAACTGCTGTGCCCTACCACACTCCCCATTTTGTACGTGTCCACTTTTACTCTCCTGTAGCATTAACTTGCAGTGGGGTATTTTGCCAGTGTTGGATTCATACGGAACATTGTTGTGTGAAGCACCTATTACTTGTCAGATAGGCAGTAATGGCAGACGATTGCAAGGTGGATAGGTTCTTTACTCATTTCATTATCACTGTGATTGGCGCCTGAGTTGTCGCAAAGGGAACGGTACACCAACCGCCAAGTTGATCGCATTTCACATTTGACAGCAGTGATGTCCTATTGTTGAAAACTTTTTGCATCACTTGTCCCAACTCTTCTTTGCTTGGAATCGAGCGTACTTGGAGGCTAGTTCAGCCAACTGGGCGTTACCACGTGTGAAGCTACTGAAGGTGGAAAGTTGACATGCGTACCAGACTTTTACACAACGTTAAAGCAACTTATATAAAGGCAATAAGATAGATGCCATCGACTTCTGACACAATTATCTTCAGAACCTCTATATACGAAGGTTGGAACTTAAAAAGAGGCAACTATTTATTCACAACCGATACAAAATAGTTACATGTTTGCACCTGTTACTATCCTTCAAAGTAGTCACCAGCGTTGTGTAGAACCCATCGCCAGTGATGTGGAAGGTGTAGTACACCGTTAGCAGAGCCTGTTCTGTTGATGGTGCGAATGGAGCGGTCTACTGCCTGTCGAATCTCTGGAACTGTTCTGAAGCGAATGTCACGCAGTGGTTCCTTCATCTTCGGAATCAAATCAAAGTCACAAGGACTTAAGTCCGGGGAGTATGGTGGATGGTACAGTACTTCCCAGTCCCATCGACAGAACAGAGCAGCCACAGCTTGCGTTGTATGCGCCCGCGCATTGTCGTGAAAAATGATGGGTGGATTGCGCAGTGTCGGCGCTTCTCTCGCAAAGCTGGTCGCATATGATGCTCCAAAAACGAACTGTAATAGTGTGCATCGACGGTATGCCTTGGAGGAACGTAATGCGTTAGGGTAACACCATCATAGTCGTACAGGAGAATCCGCATAACTTTAGACCGTTCCATTAGCACCATCAACAGAACAGGTTCTGCTAACGGTATACTACACCTTCCATATCACTGGCGATGGGTTCTACACAACGCCGGTGACTACTTTGAAGGACAGTAACAGTTGCTAACATGTAACACTTTTGTATCGGTGGTGAATAAATAGTGGCCACTATTTAAGTTCCAACCCTCGTATCAGCTTTTCCAGCAGACTGGACAGAAAGTACGTCCGCGGCTCCAGTTGCGCGCGGAGAAAAACTCAAGTAGAAAGTCAAGATCGCCACGGCCATGTTTGGCGGGCAGCGTGTGTCGAGAATGCGGACGGCTGGGCTGCAGGTCGCCGAGGTCACACATCTACCAGTACTCCTTCCTGTTCCTGGTCGTCCACGGCCTCGTCGCAGTTCGGGTTAATATCGGTCAATTTCTTAATTTATCAGTAACCGCTGTATAAATCATTCGCGACCACTGACACTGCGTGAACAGCTACTGCAAATTATCAAAAGAAAATCACATATCATAAACGGTGAACAACGGAAAAACATAGCAAATCTGCTGCATATAATAAGCCAGTATTTTTCGGATCCTACGCAGACGCGGTGTACGAGGGATCGCACCGCCTCACCCCTCGCAACCACTCTTCTGAGCTGTTTACAATACCTCAAATATAATACACGCGAAATCAGTCGTCCATGTGACGCTAAGTGTTCAGTTCGAAAAACGCAACGTTCATAATACACTACGTGAATGGAAAGTTTACGAATACTACTGATTTCATGAGAATAAATCAAGTTTCATAAAGACGGCATATGTTAACGGATGATATTACATGTGTGTCTGCAGAGACAGTTCAAAATATGGTAGATGCTAGTAGCAGTATTTTCTATTGTTCAACAGACAGGAAGTCTAGAGTAACCGTCATCAGACAACGGCTTAACTTTTAAACAATGGATATGAATATAAGAAATTACATTGTTTCCAATGAGAGGAAGAATAATTTGTGAAATCAATCTGAAGAGGCCCACACACCACCCTTAAGTAATATAATGCCGACGACTAGCAGGAAAGAATGTTGTATTAGCCACAGAATAAAATCCACTATTTCTGGAAGGGATCAAACTGGCTATGAATATCAGAAAACTATATCCCAAATCTCTACTTCCAGTTATAAAACAGTGGCAAGGGTCCATTACTTAAACGTCACGGACCTCGCAAAAAATAGTTCAGTCACCTCCATAGCATTTTGATTTGTATCATTATCAACCATGAAATAAAAATGTTTAATTTCATTATCATGATTCGTTTGCTGACGTGTATATTTGATCTTCACTGGTTTTCTGCTCGCTTAAAAAAAAATAGCACTGCATGTTCTGAATATTTGCAATACCCTCAATTTATGTTGGGATTATAATTCAGCTCTCTCAAAAACAAAAAACGAAATGTGGTCAAAAAGAGTATAAATGTAACATTTCGATCGTGTGGGCAAGCAAATTGTCCTCTTAAAGCCTTTAAGGTATATTAATACAGAACTTACTGCGCACCACACATGGACGAGCACATGCGTTTTTAACTTTTTTGTACTTCAGATACGAGAGATCATCACCTCCCAAATTTTGAGACCGTGTGCAATAATACATCTTCAGAAAATTGCCCGTAGCCAATTATTTTTCGTCTTCGTCGTCGTCGTCAGCTGATTTATCTGAGGCAGCTTTCCACGCTAGTCTATTTTGTGCAAGTCTCAATCTTTGTGTAAGTACTGCAACCTACGTCTATCTGAACCTGCTTACTGTAACTGGTTTGTCTCCCTCTATAATTGTCATCACCCCACTCTCCCTTCATAACCAAATTAACTATTTCTTTTAACTGCAGTCAGATTTCTGTAAAAGCTGTAAATAACCTTTCGCTCCCTGTGCTTTACTTCTGCTACCTTCAATTCCAGTCAACATCGTCAAAAGCGTTCTTTACGTCTAGAAATGCTACAAACGTATGTTTGCCTTTCCTTAGACTATCTTCTAAGAGAAGTCGTAGGGGCGGTACTGCCTCGCGTATTCCTTCATTTCTCCGGAATCCAAACTGATCTTTCTCCTATTTGGTCACTACAAGTTTTCATTCTTCTGTAAGTAATTCGTGTCGGCATTTTGCAACCATGGCTTATTAAAATGATTTTTCGTTATATTCACACCTGTAGGCCCTTGGATTCTTTGGAATTGATATATTCGTCGCAAAGACTGTAGGTATTTCGCCTGTCTTACATAACTTGCAAAGCAAATGGAACAGTGTTTTTTTCTCTGCCTAAGGGAGTATGTTCTCCCAAAGATACCATTACTTCTGAGGGCTGTCTACTCTAGAAGCCTTGTTACGACTTGGGTCTTTGACAGCTTTGTCAAACTGTTCTTGCAGCATCATATTTGCCTCCTTATCTTCATTTGCTTCCCTTTTACGTTGTATAATACAGTCTTCAAACTTGATTCCCTTGTATAGACCCTCTATAAACTACTTCCACACTTTCCCTTATTTAGTTCGAAATAAATTCGCTATATGCTAATAACTTGGTGTCAGCTGTATTAGTTACAGATGTTCTACCTGTTGGTGACATGTGAAAATTAGTGCTGGACCGGGACTAGACCTGCTAGAACCCAGATTTCCCGCTTATCGCGAGCGGTCGCCTTACCATTAGGCTATCGGTGCACGCCTTCTGAACAGACCGAAACTTCAGCGTGTCACACTGTCTACATCCCCATACCATAGTCTCTTACTTTCGTAACTGAATGCTCGCAGCTTAATTCTGTATTCCCGATGGTGATAAGCTGGAAATTCTGGTTCGTGTGCCTATCCAGCACAAACTGTCAAATGCCACCAACAGGAAGAACATCTGTACCAAATACAGCTGACACCAAGTTATTCGCATATAGCGAATTTATTTCTATCTAATGTAAATATCTCCCTTGTTTGATTAGCGATGGCCTGCTATCTGAGTTATTATTATTATTTCTTTACTTTCTCAGACGTTAAGTCTGGTTAAGAATGGAAAGTGACGCGGACCTTGATCAAGCGTCACTTCCTATTAACTGTACGGTATGTGTTATACTGCATTTAGGAACTTTCGGGTAATTGAACATGTATCAATAATTACGGATTTCTGTAGTTGTATATATATGTTTGGATGTAGCTGTATTGCATTGATGTACTGGTGGATATAGTGTGGTATGACTCCTGTAGTTAATAGTATGATTGGTATGATGTCAACTTTATCCTGATGCCACATGTCCTTGACTTCCTCAGCCAGTTGGATGTATTTTTCAATTTTTTCTCCTGTTTTCTTTTGTATATTTGTTGTATTGGGTATGGATATTTCGATTAGTTGTGTTAATTTCTTCTTTTTATTGGTGAGTATGATGTCAGGTTTGTTATGTGGCGTTGTTTTATCTGTTATAATGGTTCTGTTCCAGTATAATTTATATTCATCATTCTCCAGTACATTTTGTGGTGCATACTTGTATGTAGGAACGTGTTGTTTTATAAGTTTATGTTGTAAGGCAAGCTGTTGATGTATTATTTTTGCGACATTGTCATGTCTTCTGGGGTATTCTGTATTTGCTAGTATTGTACATCCGCTTGTGATGTGATCTACTGTTTCTATTTGTTGTTTACAAAATCTGCATTTATCTGTTGTGGTATTGGGATCTTTAATAATATGCTTGCTGTAATACCTGGTGTTTATTGTTTGATCCTGTATTGCAATCATGAATCCTTCTGTCTCACTGTATATATTGCCTTTTCTTAGCCATGTGTTGGATGCGTCTTGATCGATGTGTGGCTTGTGTTAGATGATACGGGTGCTTGCCATGTAGTGTTTTCTTTTTCCAATTTACCTTCTTCGTATCTGTTGATGTTATGTGATCTAAAGGGTTGTAGAAGTGGTTATGAAATTGCAGTGGTGTAGCCGATGTATTTATATGAGTGATTGCCTTGTGTATTTTGCTAGTTTCTGCTCGTTCTATAAAGAATTTTCTTAAATTGTCTACCTGTCCATAATGTAGGTTTTTTATGTCGATAAATCCCCTTCCTCCTTCCTTTCTGCTTAATGTGAATCTTTCTGCTGCTGAATGTATGTGATGTATTCTATATTTGTGGCATTGTGATCGTGTAAGTGTATTGAGTGCTTCTAGGTCTGTGTTACTCCATTTCACTACTCCAAATGAGTATGTCAATATTGGTATGGCATAGGTATTTATAGCTTTTGTCTTGTTTCTTGCTGTCAATTCTGTTTTCAGTATTTTTGTTAGTCTTTGTCTATATTTTTCTTTTAGTTCTTCTTTAATATTTGTATTATCTATTCCTACTTTTTGTCTGTACCCTAGATATTTATAGGCATCCGTTTTTTCCATAGCTTCTATGCAGTCGCTGTGGTTATCCAATATGTAATCTTCTTGTTTAGTGTGTTTGTCCTTGACTATGCTATTTTTCTTACATTTGTCTGTTCCAGAAGCCATACTTATATCATTGCTGAATACTTCTGTTATCTTTAGTAATTGGTTGAGTTGTTGATTTGTTGCTGCGAGTAGTTTTAGATCATCCATGTATAGCAAATGTGTGATTTTGTGTGGGTATGTTCCAGTAATATTGTATCCATAATTTGTATTATTTAGCATGTTGGATAGTGGGTTCAGAGCAAGGCAGAACCAGAAAGGACTTAATGAGTCTCCTTGGTATATTCCACGCTTAATCTGTATTGGCTGTGATGTGATATTATTTGAATTTGTTTGGATATTAAGTGTGGTTTTCCAATTTTTCATTACTATGTTTAGGAACTGTATCAATTTAGGATCTACTTTGTATATTTCCAATATTTGTAGTAGCCATGAGTGGGGTACACTATCAAAAGCTTTTTGGTAATCAATGTATGCATAGTGTAGCGACCTTTGTTTAGTTTTAGCTTGATATGTCACCTCTCCATCTATTATCAGTTGCTCTTTACATCCTCGTGCTCCTTTGCAGCAGCCTTTTTGTTCTTCATTTATAATTTTGTTCTGTGTTGTATGTGTCATTAATTTCTGTTTAATGACTGAAGTTAATATTTTGTATATTGTTGGTAGGCATGTTATGGGGCGATATTTAGCTGGGTTCGCTGTGTCTGCTTGATCTTTAGGTTTCAGATAAGTTATTCCATGTGTAAGTGTATCAGGGAATGTGTATGGGTCTGCAATGTAACTGTTAAATAATTTAGTTAGATGTGAATGTGTTGAGGTGAACTTCTTTAACCAGAAATTTGCTATTTTATCATTTCCAGGGGCTTTCCAATTGTAAGTAGAATTAATTGCTTGGGTGACTTCATGTTGCAAAATTATCACTTCAGGCATTTGTGGTATCATCTTGTATGTGTCTGTTTCTGCTTGTATCCACCGTGCATGCCTGTTATGTTGTACCGGGTTTGACCATATGTTGCTCCAGAAGTGTTCCATGTCTGTTATGTTTGGTGGATTGTTTATTTTAATGTGTGTGTTATCTATTGTCTGGTAAAATTTCTTTTGGTTTGTGTTGAATGTTTGGTTTTGTTTCCTTCTATTTTCACTTTTTTTGTATCTTCTGAGTCGTTTGGCTAATGCTTGTAATTTCTGCTTCTTTTCGTCTAATTGCTCTGTCGCTTCTTGTTGTGAGATTTTACCTAACCTTTTTCGTTTTTTTTCCGAGATTTCATTTCTTATAAATTGTGTTAGCTGTCCGATGTCTTTTCTCAGTTTTTCTATTTTGATCTGTAGCCTGTGTTGCCATGCTGGTTTTGTGGGTTTCTTCTGTGTGTTGGTTGGTTCTGATCTCTGCCTAGTGTGTATATTTAGTGTAGTGAGTGCTCCTATATAAACCAGTAGTTTTAACTCTTCCATAGTTGTGTTTTCATTTATTTTGTTGTGTATGATTGTGTTGATAGTTTTTATTGTTGTTTCGACCTGTGGGTTATTTGGTGGTCTATGCAAGAATGGTCTAATGTCTGTATTTGTGTCTTTGTATTCTATATATGTTAGCTGAAATTTTTCTTCTATATGTAACATCTGTGTCACTTCGTGTTCTATTTGTGCTTGTTCTGGTGGCTGTCTTAAGATTTCGTTTTCCTCTGATTGTTTAATTGATGCGTGTTGTTCTTTGTTTGTTTGCTCTGGGATGTTTGAGTCCATTACTGTATTTTCGTCTTCTTCTTCTTCTTCTTCTTCTTCTTCTTCTTCTTCTGATTGCACATTATTTTGTTCCAGTATTTGTTGTACTTGTTGTTTGATGTTTTCTAATTCTGACTGGGGTATCCTGTTATTTTTGATTACTACACGGATCTGATCAGCTAGTCGTTGTTCTGTTAAAAATTTTAATTCTGGGTATCTGGTAATAAATGTTGTGTATACTTGTGATCTGTATCCAGTTGTGTTGGTTCCTAGGTTTGTTGCTTGGTAATAAAAGAACATGAGGTGTCGATTAACTTCATCTGACCATCTCATCCTCTGTCTTTGTTTTCCTTCAAGGGTGGTTGCAGGAAGCATATCCTGCAAAACACCTCTATTTGGATTTAAATCATTTTCCAGTTGGCTAGCAGTGTCGTTACCATTGTGGGCAGGCATAGGGTTCAAGCGTCGTCCCCGACCATGACGGCGCTTGTCCGAGGCTTCTTTAGTTCTGTCCTGAACCAACTAATCACACTAAAAGGAGGGTTAGCCCTATTAGTGGTTTGTTCTTTTCGTCGCCTTTTACGACTGGCAGAACATACCGGAGGCCTATTCTTTTCCCGGGCCTATTATTATTATTATTATTATTATTATTATTACTGGTACGACGTACGTACGAGTTACATCATCAAAGACGATTCCGACTTCAAAGTGTGAGGTGAGGAGATGGAGGGAATCACTTCTTCAAAACACTTTTATGATTAACTTCTCGGGGCCCATATGTCTGTCAGTAAGACACCTCCAACGGGTAGAACTGCGTCGTATTGCTATTCTACCAAGGAACGTATACTGTGTCATGGGAGAGGAACATTCCGGTACAGAGTTTGTACATTATGTACATTGTACAGAGTCTCGCAGAACATCGGTCTTGTAGTACAATTTCACTGCCCGTTTACGTACTGCTTCCGTGATCGTGTGCAGACGGAGTTCTGCATGTAGACCGACGAGGTGAGTGAAGCATCTGGTCGCCCGACTACATACCGTTTATCATGTAGCGATGAGATTATTCTTAATTATTTAGGGCACCATCCATGTCTAGAGTTGGTATATCACACTTATGATCGCTGGACAAGTTACGAACGCTGTACAGAACACAGATCCGTAAAGCTACAAATACTGCGGATTGTCAAACTAAATGTCAGTAAGTAACATACGTGACATAATCCAACTTGTCAGTGCAATGTACGGAAAGAGATAAGCAAGCAAATGAAAGCGAATGCTAGGGGACGGGTGGGGCAGTGTTTGCGAGCGGTCCCAGAGGGAGCGGCCGGTGGCGGTGGGCGGATTAAAGAGCGCTTATTGGGTTAGTACTGCGCGCCGGCCGCACCATTACACGCCGGGCAGTCCACTACAAAAGCTGCGGCGCCTGTTTCCACTGTGCTTTTGTTTCTTCATTTCATGTAGCTGAGCCTCAGCAATGCTCGACGGAGATGCGAGTGACTTATTTAGCAGTGCGCGACGTCCGGACACATTTCCATTTTTTTAACTTAATGAACACAACACAGTCATGGGTCTAGTATTACTTGGTGTGTGTGTGTGGGGGGGGGGGGGAGGAAATAAACAATACGCGATTGTGGTAATGTTCTGCACATTAATTGTAACAGTCGCTATGAGCCCTGCACGAGATGCCTGCGTTTACCACAAAAAGTATTTGGACAATCGTCAATTTTCAGAATTTGACTAATTTCGCTGCTACACTGGAAATCTCACACTTCTGTGTAGTTAGAATCCTTCAAATTATTTTTATAAGTGGCTCAGTCTTGGAAATAAGGGCAAATTACGCTGTCTTCTTAGTTTCTGCCAGCGTTTTTCTAATTAAACAGCACAAATTGTTTATGTTAACAACTGAACAATCCACTGGACACCGAGATATCAATTTCATTTCTTCCAAGAAATCCAAACTCCCTTAGGCAGAGAAAAAAAACTCAAAAATAAACAAAACGCACCCATCCCCTTCATAAAACAGGTGCCCTTAGAACACAATCTTGTTTTCTAGCACTCAACACTTTGCACACTGTTCAAAGAAATCGAAAGAGCATTCATTTCTGATATCTGCATCTCCACCTCCCAGCAGGAAACAGGGTAAACAAAAGCTTTCTGTTGTACGGCTAAGCACTTCTATCAGTACTCTATCTTGCCACTTAGACAAATTGTTTATCGAATAAATCGGTATCACTATTCAACGGCATGGTCGGTATATACGTAACAAGCCATTCGTCATCGAAAAATCTTTCGGACAGCACTATTCTGCACATTTTCTTCCGATAGGCATTTGAAAGGATCGACTGTTGTTCTTGCAGCAATATCGCACGATTTTAATTATGGATTCTGCTCAGTTGTTGCCGAATAACGTTGCATCCTTGGACGTAGCAATCCACATTCAATCTTACTACACGATGGCCTGCGCCACCGAACTACCTATCTACCTACGCCTGCGTCTCTCTCCCTCCCTCCCACCATCCCTCCCTGCAAATGTGGCTTTTAAATCTCTCTGTCTGATGTGCTGAAAAGTAATGCCTGCGATCCTTAAAGCTTTTTCATATGAAACAAACTGTATTAACATTCTATATCTTTATTCTTCATGTCTACATATTTATTTCTCAACAAGATTACCCCGGCGACGAACACATTTCTCCCAACGAGAGACTGGTTTGTTGATACCGTCACTGCAGAATGTTTGGCTTTGTTGGCGCAGCCACAACCTCATCTCTGTTTGCGCCACTTCATCACCATCGAAGTGAAGTTCTGTAAGGTATTTAAGCTCTGGAAACAAGTGAAAATAAATGGAACCAAGCCTGTATGGAGGATGACAGATTACAGTGAACCCAAGGCGTCGGATTATTGCATTCATGAAATGTATTCGCTGTTGCGAGTATGAACTATTACCAGTTGAATAAGAGAATGACGATTACGAAAATTTGTGCCGCACCGAGACTTGAACCCAGATTTCCCGCTTTACGCGAGTGGTCGCCTTAACCACTTTGGCAATCCGTGCACGACTCACGGTCAGACTCAAACTCCCATACGTCGCCGTTCCTGCGTCTAAATCTGTATTTGTCCACACGTGATACGATTCCTGCACAGGGGACGACATTGTAACTGCAAGCTGCTGCGTAGCATCAGCGCGGCGGATGAATACGATACCGCAGTGCCTGTGTTGTTAAGAGAAACGATGCAATGTTCTTGCGGACACGAATGCATGACGCATCTTCCTTCGTAACACAAGCACTGCAATATCGTATCACTGTATATGTCGCGAAGAGGGTGCTCCATTATGGACGAACTCTTCGAATTCGATAAGTGATTACAATACGCTGTTCCTCTCACACCGACATAGTTACGTCACGCACCGCCATCTAATATGCTACAATTCGAAGCCCTCTAATGGTAAACAAAAAATTCTGAAGCACTGCTTTTCACCATGACCGCGTATCAAGTACCTGCTTATGTCGCACCACCACCGTTACTAAGCTTTTAACTGTCCCTAAAATGGATTGTACTTGGAACATGCCTTTAGTTAGTAAATGCAATAAAGAAAAATAAGCATTAGAGAACAGCGATACCAAAAACTATACGAAAAGAGAGTAATATGTTGCGGAGTATATGGGTAACTCTAGCAGGATCATCGCAATTTGGCGAGTGAAGCAGGCGCGTGACGTGCAGTAGAGTGTGCGATGATTCAGCTGCATGGAGGCTAGCGCCAGACATGCGTCAGCTTTAAATCTGACCTTACCTTCCTTCAGCAAAGTTAAGAATCTCGGCAACGGTTTTAGGCGTGAGACACACGGCGCTACACCATTCTTGTTCGTCCGTGCCTGCCGATGTACTCACGATGTAATTCAAAATAGCCTCTAGGAGCACGTGGAATGAATTGGGACCAGGACGTAACGACTATTTAGCATGCTCTTACAGCGCTTCGGAACACGTTATGAACACACCTTCCTCGCTGAAAGTAAAGCGACGGTGTTTACAATAGCTACGCGTCCACCAATTAATTCCCGAAAATATTTGTGCCATATGTTCAAACCCAAACCTAGTGATTTTGGATTACGAGGGAGCAGCGATTCCTAACAAAGACAAAACGTGACGCAGAGCATCGTCCTCTGCCGCCAGACAATGCCTCGTGACAAGGTCAATTATATGGGCATCTACCACTAGAGAGCAGCGTAAAGCGCACACTGCTGGCAGATCTGAATAGTTCACTGTGGTGACACACATCTGCAGTGCGTTACGAGCAGCCTTGCCAAAAACACCGCGTGTGCGCTTGCAATACTCTTATCCGGAAAACAACCAGTTTCACTACAGTTTAGCTAAACTACTCTTTCTCGGTTCGGCCAAAATCTTAGAACCGCACTTCCAATACTGCTAAAAAGAAACTATCAGAGTAAATATTAACTGCAAAACGAGAATTCAGAATTTGTAGGCTTTGATGATCAATAAAATGCTACTGGGAACAGAACGAGTGCCGCACACGACGCGTTCCACGTAATGTAAACATCTAATGCGTCATGAATTCTTCAAGATATTGAACAATATTTTCGAAGAAGTGATAGCAGCGTTACGAAGATGCTGAAAAATCAACTGGCAGAAGCTGCCCTAATGAGTGGCAACTGTGGGAAGGTCCCTTTGCCACGCGGTTCAGTATTTTGCGCAGTGTACATGTAGGTGTAAAAGAGTATTTTGGCGTGTAACATGCGAGTATTTAATTAACGAGATATTGCAGCAATTATATTCTCATAATATGACGGAATACTTTTTTAGCAGCGTTCTATAGTTCTTAGGTAACAAAAGCTGACGGTAAAAAGCATGTTAACTTTTGCTTTTAAATGTATCGCAGAAATATCCTACATGTGAAGGCAATTATTGCACCTCCAATGCTAAGTATAATTAGTGTAATCGGACAAACTGCATGGCGCCAATCATTGACAGTTAAAATCGTCTCAGAACTGACTAAGCAATTCAGTAATTGGGAATTATATAAGTAAAATGTACTCCAAAAAGAAGCCACCGCAATGATGATGATTTGGGTTGAGGGGGCGCTCGTCATCACGATCAGCGCCCTAACGAAAAATCAACATGAAATCTCATGGGTGGGGACGAAGGTTGCCCCCACATGCAGAGCAGTTTATAACGTACTAAAGTCAGTCGCTCTTCCCCATCAGTTTAGGGGTGAGGCCTGATAGTTCACAAAATTTCACCACTCTGTTAGCACTGGTATCGATATCTGCGAGAACGGTGAGCAGATCTCCAGCGAGACCAACGGCTGCCCTATTATCAGTATACAGGACACACGTAGCCACAATATGCTGAACTGAAAGCGGCACGCCACAAACTTCACAGAAAGGTGGATCCTCCTGCCGGAGGAGGAAGCTATGTGTAAAAGGGATATCCCAATGCGCAGTCTGTTAAGCAAAACCTCCTTCCAGCGACGTGGCTGACACGAAGGCCGCCAAACTTTTGTGGTCGGTTTGAGTGACCGCAGTTTGTTGTCCGACACCTGCAACCATTCAGTCTCCCAGTGACGCATGATGCATCTGTCAGAAAATGAGATAATGGCGTGCAACGGGATGGGACATTGATGGAAAGCACCATCCCAACATGCTTCTTGGCAGGTTTATCAGCCACGTCGTTACCCTGTATCTCAACGTGGCCAGGTACCCAGCAAAAGATCACCTCCTTGCCACGGCGTTGGAGCCGCTGTAAGCAGTCATGGATGAGTTTAATCAGTGGGTCTACCGGCTACATTTGGCGAAGCGCTTGCAGTGCACTAAGAGAGTCGGAACAGACAAGAAAACTCGTACGGTGATGTCTGTGAACCCTCTCCAGTGCCATTAGAATGCCATATAACTCCGCATCATAATTTGTAAATTGTTCTGGAAGACGCACTTAGAAACCCTATCAGGGAAAACCACAGAACAACCGAGAGCATTCCCCTCCTGGGATCCATCTGTAGAAATAACGATAAAACTAAGGTACATACTTAAAATCGAAGAAAACAAAGTTGTAAAAACCATATCTGGAGTACAATTTTTCGGGTACTGCGTCAAGCTTAAAATAACTTTGGGCCTCCGAAGACACCAAGGCGGCAGTGCGTTCCATCCCCAGGTGTGTATTTTCATTACCCGCGAGATCCAGATGCTTGGGCAGGCCGTAGCACGTATACCAAATGACTGGGTCGCTTGGGGCCGATTCCTGAATAGTCGTTCGAAGGTGGGTTGGATCACTGAATTAAATGCCAACGACTGGGGTGACGCTGAGATTTTCAGCGCCCGTCGAGCCAAAAGGATAGGTCGCCGAATCCAGAGTGGTGGTTCACCAGCCTCTGCACACAGACTCTGAACTGGGCTGTTCCGAAAGGCTCCAGTCTATATCCGAATGCCCGCATGGTGGACAGCATCTAACATCCAGAGGTAGGAAGGACGGGCCGATCCATAGACCACGCTGCCATAGTCTACGCGTGATCGAACAAATGCCCTATAAAACTGCAGGAGGCGGGACCTGTCAGCTCCCCATGTTTTTCCGCCAAGGCATTCCAAAATGTTCAACAACCGGAAGCCTTTTGTTCTTAGGTCTTTCAGGTGTGGGAGCCATGTTAATTTCGAGTCAAATAATAAACCCAAAAAAGCGCACTGTGTCTTGAAAAAGTAAAATACAGTCCCCTGGTTCGTTAAAACTCCGACGAGCACGATTAAAATTGAAACAAACAGTCTTCTCAGGTGAGAACCGAAAACCAGTTGTCTGGGCCCAGGCTTCCAGCCTCCTGGTCAGTTTTAGCTGCCTCGTCGTCGTCGTCGTCGTCGTCGTCGTCGTGTGATCAGAGGAAGAGTAGAAGATTGCAAAGTCATCCACAAACAAAGAGCATTTGACAGGGCTCCTGACTGCAGAGGAAATGCCATTGATAGCGATGGCAAACAATGTAACACTGAGGACACTGCCCTGGGGCACACCATTCTCCTGAACATAGCAATCAGATATGGCATCGCCAATGCGATAACGAAAACGCCTGTCCTCGAGAAAAGATTGTTTCAGAAGCGGTAGGCGTCCACGTAGTTCCCATTCATGAAGTTGGCGAAGGATGTACGGTACAGGCAGTCGTGTGAGGTGGTTACTAGACCTGGGGATGGACTCTGCGGCAGCCCTTTGGAACTCATGAGTGACATGGGCCACAGCATCTTGTGCACAATCCTTTCGTTCAAAAATAGCCTGTCGACTGTACTGTAACCAATTTGCCCGTTGTATCATCCACCTGCGTGGTCTCCTGCTCGTCACTGTCCTAGGCGGCAGACAAATCCACACGGGAAGTGGTCACTAGAACGTAAATCTGGAGCCACTTCCCACTGAACTGAATCTGCAATAGCTGAGGAACAAAAGCAAAGATCAATAACTGAAAAAGACCCTGTAGCTATGGAAAAGTGAGTCAACTGACCCGCATTCAGAAGGCTGATATCCTCAGAATGGACGAGTCGCTCGATCAGCCGACCCCTGGAGCAAGTAGTAGCCGAGCACCACAGCACTGAAGGCCCCAACACGAAGGAATGGGCGCGGGAGTGCCTGGAAGAGGTCTGCCAGTGCGTCCACATCCGGAGTGTCAGGGGGAGGGGGGGGCGGGCAGGTACAAAGAACACACTGGTGGCTATCAAGCGGCTTACTACCGAGGTCTTCTTGTGTTGAACAAATTTTCAATTTGAAGATGCTATTGAAATATGTTGGTCGACTTCAAGAAGTCATATGATTCGGTCGATCGACAGTCCATCTTTAACATCTTAGGAGAACAAGGACTTAATCGAAAAACATTAAGACTCATCAAGGAAACACTCACGGGCACGAAGCCAAAAGTGAAACTAATGGGCAAATTGTCAGAGCCCTTTGAGATAAAGATCAGTGTGCGACAAGGTGATGGATTGTCACCACCGCTCTTCAACCTTGTTCTGGGTAAAGTCAACAGAGAATGGGAGAAAGAATTGAGAACACAGGACCACTGGAAACCCATTCAACTCTGGCGAAAGAATGATGACATTAAGGTCAGTTCAGCTTTCGCAGACGACCTAGCGATATTAGCGGCCTGTGAATATACACCGAACAAACAGATTGAAGTATTCAAGGAATGCGCTGAGAAAACTGGATTACAAATTTCATTCCAGAAGACCAAGTCCATTTGCACTAAATTCCACGTTCAGGAATTGAACACAAAATACGGGCAGATCAAACGAGTTCCACACTTCAAATATCTCAGTGAGATAATAGAACAAAGAGGGTTGGAAAATGAAGCACAGAAAGTTCTGTTACAAAATCTCAAACGAGCATATGGGAGAACGCGTGAAATCTGCATCAATAAATGTATGTCCATTCATATAAAGATCAAATATTATAATACAGTGATTAAACCTGAAGTGCTGTACGCGAGTGAAACCTTGGTACTTAATAGAACAGGCGATCTGGATAACATCTTGGACGAGGAAAGAAAGATCATGAGGAATGTGCTGGGACCTTATAAATCAGAAGAGGGGTATAGACTCAAATCACGCAAAGCAACAGAAGAACTGTCCAACCTTGCCGCAGATATCAGGAAGAAGGCTGAAATTCTATGTATACATTCATAGACTCCCATCTTCAAGGCTAAATCAAGATTTTGACATACACTGCAAAACTGAAGAACATTCCATGGATAGAAGAAGTCAAATGTGAACGTGGGACGTACTAGACAAGAAACTTTACCGTCAGAAGATAGATGGGTAGTAAGGCCAGAGACTTCATAGTCCCTAAAAGATCAGGGACCAAGTGGTCAGAAGAAAGGAAGAAAACACATAGCGAAAGAATGAAAGCTATATGGGCTATAAGAAAGGCAAATCATTAATGCAATTCGTATATATATATATATATATATATATATATATATATATATATATATATATATATATATATATACTCCTGGAAATGGAAAAAAGAACACATTGACACCGGTGTGTCAGACCCACCATACTTGCTCCGGACACTGCGAGAGGGCTGTACAAGCAATGATCACACGCACGGCACAGCGGACACACCAGGAACCGCGGTGTTGGCCGTCGAATGGCGCTAGCTGCGCAGCATTTGTGCACCGCCGCCGTCAGTGTCAGCCAGTTTGCCGTGGCATACGGAGCTCCATCGCAGTCTTTGACACTGGTAGCATGCCGCGACAGCGTGGACGTGAACCGTATGTGCAGTTGACGGACTTTGAGCGAGGGCGTATAGTGGGCATGCGGGAGGCCGGGTGGACGTACCGCCGAATTGCTCAACACGTGGGGCGTGAGGTCTCCACAGTACATCGATGTTGTCGCCAGTGGTCGGCGGAAGGTGCACGTGCCCGTCGACCTGGGACCGGACCGCAGCGACGCACGGATGCACGCCAAGACCGTAGGATCCTACGCAGTGCCGTAGGGGACCGCACCGCCACTTCCCAGCAAATTAGGGACACTGTTGCTCCTGGGGTATCGGCGAGGACCATTCGCAACCGTCTCCATGAAGCTGGGCTACGGTACCGCACACCGTTAGGCCGTCTTCCGCTCACGCCCCAACATCGTGCAGCCCGCCTCCAGTGGTGTCGCGACAGGCGTGAATGGAGGGACGAATGGAGACGTGTCGTCTTCAGCGATGAGAGTCGCTTCTGCCTTGGTGCCAATGATGGTCGTATGCGTGTTTGGCGCCGTGCAGGTGAGCGCCACAATCAGGACTGCATACGACCGAGGCACACAGGGCCAACACCCGGCATCATGGTGTGGGGAGCGATCTCCTACACTGGCCGTACACCACTGGTGATCGTCGAGGGGAGACTGAATAGTGCACGGTACATCCAAACCGTCATCGAACCCATCGTTCTACCATTCCTAGACCGGCAAGGGAACTTGCTGTTCCAACAGGACAATGCACGCCCGCATGTATCCCGTGCCACCCAACGTGCTCTAGAAGGTGTAAGTCAACTACCCTGGCCAGCAAGATCTCCGGATCTGTCCCCCATTGAGCATGTTTGGGACTGGATGAAGCGTCGTCTCACGCGGTCTGCACGTCCAGCTCGAACGCTGGTCCAACTGAGGCGCCAGGTGGAAATGGCATGGCAAGCCGTTCCACAGGACTACATCCAGCATCTCTACGATCGTCTCCATGGGAGAATAGCAGCCTGCATTGCTGCGAAAGGTGGATATACACTGTACTAGTGCCGACATTGTGCATGCTCTGTTGTCTGTGTCTATGTGCCTGTGGTTCTGTCAGTGTGATCATGTGATGTATCTGACCCCAGGAATGTGTCAATAAAGTTTCCCCTTCCTGGGACAATGAATTCACGGTGTTCTTATTTCAATTTCGAGGAGTATATATATATATATATATATATATATATATATATATGTGTGTGTGTGTCCGTTCTTTCAGACGTGGCCACAAGAATGGACACCGTTTTGATCCTGCAGCCACAATGATTCAACACACAAAGGAATTAAAGAAATTAGCTGCCTGTGAGCACTGATTTCATTATTTTTGCCATGTCTCCTGCATACTAGGCGGAAGCGCTGACCACTACACCATCCGGACACAGTACTCACCGCATTAACTGCCCTAGAATGCCTCCCGCCGGACCCTAATTCTCAACTTGTACCACACATTACTGATACAGTGCTGCTACTCATTAGCATCATTACTCGCGGCGTCTCGCCGATTCCCGTAAGAGTTCAGCTTGATGTGAATCTGCACTGAAGGGATCATTGGCCGTCTTCGCCTTAAATTACATAAATGTAATGTCAGTTCTGCTCGAACTCTTACGAGAATCGGCAAGATGGCGCGAGTAATGAGGCTTAATGATCAGGGACACTGAATCGCTAGTGTGTCGTACAAGTTGAAAATTTGGATATGACGGTCACCCTGCCCCACTGATAAATCAACGCCCAATGGCAACTAATGTCCTTAATTCCTTTGTGTCTTGTTTTGTCATTCAAACCATGTTAATTTTCTTTTGCATAGGACATCATGTAATGTAACTTCTGTCAGTTTCTGCGTAGGACTGATAAAGAATGTTATGTAAACCTCTACTAAGTGGACAGACAATGCAACAAGAAGTTCATATGGATCAGAAATTATTATCCGTAATGGTATAGAAGAACACGTTTTTCAACAATGGTCGAGTAACTAGCTTTTTAGGTGCGTGTCCACAACGCCGAAGTACTTGAGAGGGTCCCTCTCAACGACCCGGTCGTGAACTGTTGTTCCTGATGTGTAATCGATGTGATTAGACAACAGATAGTCTGCGGTAATCTGACAATGTCCATCGGAAGAGGCGTTCCCAACCTTAATTAAGGTGACTGGCATGATTAATGAAGAAAGATTAACGAATATCTAGCTTTCCCTGGACTTGGGGAGCTTCATGGCGCGCTACCGGGCAGCATGTTCGATAAGGGAATGCGCTGTTTATCGCTTACAAAATTCACTAAATGAATAGACATAGCGGAATTATTCTGACTCAGCCTATAGAACCAAGCTTTCGAATACCAACGCGCTTACTCTCACTATTCTGTTCCCCGAAGATTTATGAATCACCTCCCGCAAACGGTCAGGTGGCTCCTTATTCAAGGTCGTGACTAATTCCTCCGCCAATACTCCTCCAGTCTCAGTAAACGCTCCGCTTGTAACAGCCTCGCTGCCAACAGGATGTTATACACACCAGGGCGGAAGAACATGCGCCTACGGACACACGCTTCTCTCAGTGAGACGCGGAGGCAGTCTGTGGAACGCTGGCTAGCTCGAATGCATGGGGTTAGCGAGAATACGTTATGTTTAGTTTACAAGTGGACAATGAGCACACAAAACTATATTGAGTTGTCAGCGAGTAACTTCAAATTTTCTTGAAGGAGCGAAACCATTTACTCCGCATTTTTGCAAGAAGATGGGTTCTGTAACGGTTTAATTTACATCACTAACATTCACAGCCGAAAAGAGCTACTTAACATCAGTGCAATTACGCAAGCACAGGGCATACCTCTGGAAATGTAATTTAGTAGAATTTAAGAGCAAAATTTGTGAGGTTTCTCGTGACTTTACCCATCGACCACAGACAGACATATGCAGGTCGATTGCATCAGTATTGCCAAAGTTCTAATACAGCATCGAATAAAGTTGTTCTAAAAGAAATCAAATAGATAATGTCGCATCAGGTGAACATACCGAACGGCCATCGCATTTACAGTCGAAGGGCGAACAAACTGGAAAACCTCCGATAAACTAGATAGGTTTTTCGAAGCAAGATTCCTACATGTCCGAAAAGGAAGATTCACAGTCACTGCACACCAACTGGTTTTTACTTTGTATTGTAACAGTGACTCAATTCTAAGTAGATTCAAACACTAGGAGGGGGGAGTGTGGCGGGAGGCTCAGGAAGCAATGGAGTGATGCATGTAAATTATCGGGACAGGTAAACATACAAATGGATCAGATTACAGCTGGGAGTCAAAGATGTAACTATGCCTGTAATGGAAATAAAATTGAGCAAGTGAGACACGTAACTAGGCGAACGGATGGAAGACGGGCCAAGGAGGTTCTTTCCGGATTCCAACAGATTAGGAAAGACCGAGACGACGACCTAATGAAAACTGAGAAGACAACGTTAGTAGACATGCAGGGACAAGTTTGATGCTTGTATCTGAAGCCTGTAGAAACACGGAAAAATTTAGAGGTGACATTTATCCAGCAGTGAGTGATAAGCAGCAGATGACGATGATGCACTCAAATCTAGTAGGGAACGCGGAAACACAGCAACAAAATTTGTATACTTCTTTTGTGTGCGTGTGTTCCAGGATCTCACTGGAACGCCTGTAGCAAGGGCGATGACGTGTAAAAATCATAGAACGGAATGTGCCATTAGGAAACGACGTTGAGGAAAAGAAACTAGCATGCAGAATAGAATTTGCGTTACAGTTCTGATTTAAGTTCACAGCAATCTCCTTTAATTCTGGGATAGCTGACAACCCGTAGCTGCGAGAGCCGCGTTCCCAACTGCCCGCAAAATGCAAGTGTGTTAGTACTTCACATGTTGCAGACGCGCTTTCCCACACACAGAATAATTTTCTCGGAATAAAAACTGCCTTTTCTTTACGAAACTGGCTAAATATATGAAAACTGACCCTGAATACAAGCTGGGAGTGGAGCGGGAGTTCTTATTTAGGTTAGAAACGTGTTGCGGACGTTATTATCCCAAAACGGAAGGTATACATATGTTTCAGCATCGCCTAAAGAGCTAAACGTATGATCAACAACTACTTCCCACTGACGTATTGTGTTCAAGGATAACCGAGTGGAAAAAAAAGAGAGAGAGAACGATTGCCATTATTAATAATGTTAGAATTGCCTAAGGTGCTATCGGTAAGGATAACACCAATGGGAGTACTGTATGCTGTGCTGATTTCTAACAGTGGACAAAAGACCACGCTGATTTTGAATCATTGTGTAGGATAGCATAAAGACAGCTAGTCGGTACGGCAGATGCTATTTGCCTACCTTACAAATGCCAATTCTTGGACACACAAAGGCGCAATAATTCAAACGTATACAAGGAAATGAATTTACGCTGTCTTCCCCACATGAATGGTTGGTTGGTTTGGGGGATTAAAGGGACCAGACTGCGACGGTCATCGGTCCCTTTTTCCAAAAAATTAAAACCACCCAAAGAGAATAAAAACGAACAGCAGGAAAGACGTCAGACGACACAGGACAAGAAATACTCCTACAGAGATCAGACAAAACAAATTAAAATCACACAGAGTGTGACGGTGGTTGGCCGACCATAGAGATAAAAAGGAAAAGCCAACCACCGAGAACCAATTAAAAACTCTGCGTAAAATCGTAGGCCAATGGCCAGAATCAACACAAAAGAACAGAACAAACACTCCGAGTAAACGATAAATACCCCCTGCCCGAATAAAACTTAAAACTAAGCCAGCCATAACAGGGTCATCAGATAAAAGGGCAGGGAGCGTACCAGGCAGCGCAAATGTCTGCCTGACCACAGCTTAAAGGGGGCAGGCCAACAAAATGTGGGCCACTGTCAAAGCCGCCCCGCAGCGACATAGAGGAGGGTCCTCCCGGCACAGTAAATAACTGTGTGTCAGCCGGGAGTGGCCAATGCGGAGCCGACAAAGGACGACTGAGTCCCTGCGGTTGGCTCGCATGGATGACCGCCACACAGTCGTCGTCTCCTTAATGGCACGGAGTTTATTGGGCGTGATCCGATCGCGCCATTCAGCGTCCCAAAGCGCAAAAACTTTTCGACGGAGGACCGCCCGCAAATCAGTCTCTGGGAGGCCAACATCCAGAGATGGTTTACTCGTGGCCTCTTTCGCCAGGCGGTCAACATGTTCATTGCCCGGGATACCGACATGACCGGGGGTCCACACAAAGACCACAGAGCGGCCGCAACGGGCAAGAGTATGCAGGGACTCTTGGATAGCCATCACCAGACGAGAACGAGGGAAACACTGGTCGAGAGCTCGTAAACCGCTCAGGGAATCGCTACAGATAACGAAGGACTCACCTGAGCAGGAGCGGATATACTCTAGGGCACGAAAGATGGCGACCAGCTCAGAGGTGTAAACGCTGCAGCCATCCTGCAAGGAACTTTGTTCGGAATGGTCCCCTAGAGTGAGCGCATACCCGACACGACCAGCAACCATCGAACCGTCAGTGTAAACAATGCCAGAGCCCTGATACGTGGCCAGGATGGAATAAAAGCGGCGGCGGAAGGCGTCTGGAGGGACTGAGTCCTTCGGGCCCTGTGCCAAGTCGAGCCGAAGGCAAGGGCGAGGAACACACCATGGGGGTGTATGCAAAGTGGCCCGGAAAGGAGGTGGAACAGTGAAAACCCGAAGCCCGGAGAGAAGCTCTTTGACGCGGACCGCGATTGCACAACCAGACCGGGGCCGACGTTCTGGCAGATGGACGACCGATTGCGGGAACAGGAGACGATAGTTTGGATGCCCGGGCAAGCTTAAAACATGGGCAGCATAAGCGGCCAGCAAACGTTGGCGCCGTAACCGCAGGGGAGGGACATCTGCCTCCACTAGTATGCTGTCCACAGGGCTGGTGCGGAAGCACCAGTGGCAAGCCGTATGCCGCTGTGTAGGATTGGGTCCAGTACCCGCAGCGCAGATGGGGATGCTGAGCCATAAGCCAGGCTCCCATAATCCAGACGAGACTGAATTAACATCTGGTAGAGCCGTATCAGGGTAGATCGGTCGGCGCCCCAGCGGGTGTGGCTCAAGCATCTCAGAGCATTTAGATGCCCCCAACACGTCTGTTTAAGCTGCCAAATCTGAGGCAGCCAAGTCAGCCGGGCATCAAAAACTACACCCAGAAACCTGTGGGTCTCCACAACAGCAAGGAGTCCGTCGGCAAGATAAAGCCGTGGATCAGGATGGACTGTTCGGCGCCGGCAGAAATGCATAACGCGGGTCTTGGCAGCCGAAAACTGAAAACCATGCGCTACAGCCCAAGACTGCACCTTGCGGATAGCGCCCTGTAGCTGACGTTCAACAGCTGCAATGCCAGTAGAGCTGTAGTAAAGGCAGAAGTCGTCAGTATACAGGGAAGCGGAGACAGAATTTCCCACGGCCGCAGCGAGCCCGTTAATGGCTATTAAAAACAGGCAGACACTTAAAACAGAACCCTGTGGCACACCGTTCTCCTGGACGTGGGAGGAACTATACGAGGCCGCGACTTGCAAGCGGAAGGTACGATACGACAGAAAATTGCGGATAAAAATCGGCAGAGGACCCCGAAGACCCCATCCATGAAGCGTAGAAAGGATGTGATGGCGCCATGTCGTATCGTACGCCTTCCGCATGTCGAAAAAGACAGCGACCAGGTGCTGACGGCGGGCAAAGGCAGTACGGATGGCCGACTCCAGGCTCACCAGATTGTCGGTGGCGGAGCGGCCTTTACGGAACCCACCCTGAGACGGAGCCAGAAGGCCCCGAGACTCCAGTACCCAATTCAAGCGCCGGCTCACCATCCGTTCAAGCAACTTGCAAAGAACGTTGGTGAGGCTAATGGGACGGTAGCTGTCCACCTCCAGAGGGTTCTTTCCAGGTTTCAAAACGGGGATGACAATGCTTTCCCGCCATTGCGACGGAAACTCCCCCTCGACCGAAAGACGGTTGTAAAGATCGAGGAGGCGCCGCTGGCAGTCCACTGAAAGGTGTTTCAGCATCTGACAGTAGATGCCATCTGGCCCAGGAGCGGTATCAGGGCAAGCGGCTAGGGCACTGCGAAATTCCCACTCACTGAATGGAGCATTGTAAGATTCTGGGTGGCGGGTGCGAAACAAAAGGCTCTCCGACGTTCCATCCGCTCTTTAATGGAGCGGAAGGCCAGTGGGTAATTGGAAGAAGCGGAACTAAGAGCAAAATGCTCTGCCAAGCTGTTGGCAATTTCGCCGGAGTCTGTACAAACTGCTCCATTCAGTGAGAGCGCAGGGAGCTGACAGGGGTCCGATAGCCATAGAGGCGTCGGATCTTGGCCCAGACCTGCGATGGAGAGACATGGAGGCCAATGGAGGACACATACCGCTCCCAGCACTCCTGCTTGCTTTGGCGGATAAGGCGGCGGGCCCGCGCACGCAGCCGTTTGAAGGTGATGATGTGTTCAATGCAGGGATGTCGCTTGTGACGCTGCAGCGCCCGCCGGCGATCTTTAATCGCTGCAGCGATCTCAGTCGACCAAGGCACAGTCCGCCGCCGAGGGGACCCAGAGGAACGGAGAATGGCAGATTCGGCGGCAGTAACGATGCCGGTGGTGACCGATTGAACCACCGCATCAATGTCATCATTAGAGAGAGGCTCAATAGCGGCAGTGGAGGAGAACAAGTCCCAGTCAGCCTTATTCATAGCCCATCAGCTAGGGCGCCCAGAAGAGTGACGCTGTGGTAGTGACAGAAAGATCGGAAAGTGGTCACTACCACACAGGTCGTCATGCACACTCCATTGGACAGACGGTAAGAGGCTAGGGCTACAGATTGAAAGGTCAATGGCGGAGTATGTGCCATGCGCCACACTGAAGTGTGTGAAGGCACCATCATTTAAAATCGAGAGATCGAGCTGCCTCGAGCTGTTGCCATTGACCCACCCCACAGAGGGTTATGGGCGTTGAAGTCGCCAAATAGCAAGAAAGGTGGCGGCAATTGGGCTATCAGCGCAGCCAGGACATGCTGCGAGACATCACCATCCGGTGGAAGGTAAAGACTGCAGACGGTAACAGCCTGTGGCGTCCACACCCGAACAGCGACAGCCTCGCTGTGCAGAGTGTGAAGGACATAGAGGCAGACGCCACCAGACACCCTTTCATATGCTGCCCGGTTCTTACAATAACCCCGATAGCCACAGAGGGCGGGGGTTCGCATTGCTGGAAACCAAGTTTCCTGAAGAGCAATGCAGAAGAAAGGGTGAAGGCTGATAAGTTGGCGGAGCTCAGCTAGATGGTGGAAGAAACCGCTGCAGTTCCACTGGAGGATGGTATTGTCCATTGCGGAGAAAGGCGTGACGGGACTGGGAAGGCAGATTACGCCGCTGGGTCACCTGCTGCCTCCGATGCAGCACCCGTGCAAGTGCTATCCATTGCGTCTAAGGGATCGGCGAGATCGAGGTCCTCAGCGGACGCAAGGATCTCCACCTCATCCTCAGTCGCAGTCGCAGAGCTTTTAGGGAGCGGTGGAGTAGGTGCCACCGCAGGTGTCTTGGACTTACGGGTCTTCAAAGTCGTTTTCTCTCGCTGTTTCTTTGGTTGCCGTTGTTGAGAGGGCTTATTGGAGTCAGTCTCCGGGACCGAAGAGGATCGCGAAGCCCGTCGACCAGCGACCTGTAGCTTCTTCAGCCACTGGTTGGTGTCTGCTGTGCCGCTGGTAGGAACCTGGGAAGGGAGTGACCCAAGGGATCCCTTCCGAGCGAGAGAAGCCGAAGAAGACTTACGCTTCTCCGGCTTAGAAGTGGGGACTGGTGGCCCCGGTGGTTTAGTGGGTGCTGCTACCGAGGTAGATGGTGTGGGAGCAACAGCGAGAGAAGGGGCCCCCATCGTCAAGGGGGCAGGTGAGGTCCTCTGACTCTGAGAGCTGACTGTATATCTTGCAGCTGAAGGAGTTGGAGCAGGAGTGACAGTGGAGGCATAAGAAGACATCATGCGCATGGGATGTAGCCGTTCAAATTTCCGCTTAGCCTCAGTGTAAGTCAGTCGGTCCAGGGTCTTATATTCCATGATTTTGCGTTCTTTCTGTAAGATACTGCAGTCTGGCGAGCAAGGGGAATGAGGCTCTCCACAGTTGACACAGACGGGAGGCGGAGCACATGGAGTATCGGGATGAGATGGGCGTCCACAATCTCGACATGTGAGGCTAGAAGTACAGCGAGAGAACATGTGACCGAACTTCCAGCACTTAAAGCACCGCATCGGGGGAGGGATATAGGGTTTGACGTCACACCGGTAGACCATCACCTTGACCTTCTCTGGTAAGGTATCACCTTCGAAGGCCAAGATGAAGGCACCGGTAGCTACTTGATTGTCCCTCGGACCCCGATGAACACGCCGGACGAAATGTACACCTCGGCGCTCTAAATTGGCGCGCAGCTCGTCATCAGACTGCAAAAGGAGGTCCCTATGGAAAATAACACCCTGGACCATATTTAAACTCTTATGTGGGGTGATGGTAACGTGAACATCCCCCAACTTGTCACAAGCAAGTAACCTGCGTGATTGGGCAGAGGATGCCGTTTTTATCAAAACTGACCCAGAGCGCATTTTGGACAAGCCCTCCACCTCCCCAAACTTGTCCTCTAAATGCTCTACAAAGAACTGAGGCTTCACGGATAGAAACGAGTCACCATCAGCTCTGGTACAGACGAGATACCTGGGCGAATACACGTCACTGTCATTCATTGCCTTTCGTTCCTCCCATGGTGTGGCCAGGGATGGGAACGATTTTGGGTCATAAACGTTAGCTTTAAAATGAGCCCTCGAACGCTTAGAGACTGCTGGTGGCTGGCCGCCAGCGAGAGATGATGTACCACGCTTCATTGCGGGTCATCCGCCCTGATGCCACCTACTCCGACCAAGGGCCCTCCCCACGGGCGCCACCCAGCCGCAGCAATAGCCACCTGGCAGGATGGCCATTGCCGGGAGTCCTGATGCCCCAGGGAGATGGGCATCTACTCCTTGGCATACGTGGGGAGTTAACGGCGCAGGCATCAGTAGAGCGATCCCTGTGTTGTCAGGGGGCTACAACCAACAGGGCACATGGCGGCCCCACCACAACGGACTGGCTACCGTGCTGGATCTTACGTGCAAAAATGTCCAAGGTCGTCGTCGCAGTTAAAAGCAACACTGCAGAGTGCATCGTGGTAATCGCACCCAGGGACGTATCCTCGCCCAATAGATGGAAAACGAGCGGGACACCATTGCAACGACGAAAAAGCCGGCTTAAGGTCTCAATGCACGACGGATACAGTGCACCATGTAAGGCGAGCTTCCCCAATTGGCTCGCTCTTCGGAATAATTTAGAAAGATGGAGGTCAAACCCGAGAGGGGACCATCACATAAGGCCGAAACATTTGAGACTCCTTTTAGTCGCCTCTTACGACAGGCAGGAATACCGCGGGCCTATTCTAACCCCCGAACCCGCAGGGGGGCCCACATGAATGAGTTCGAATTAAATCATCGTAGTTAATAAACGTTAAAAAACGAGGATAATGGAATGTAGTCTAATTAAATCGGGTGATGCTGAGGGGATTAGATTAGGAAATGAGACAAAGTAGTAAAGGAGTTTTGCTATTTAGGGAGTAAAATAACTGATGATAGTCGAAGTAGAGAGGATATAAAATGTAGACTGGCAATAGCAAGGAAATTGTTTCTGAAGAAGAGAAATTTGTTAACATCGAGTATAGATGTGTCAGGAAGTCGTTTCTGAAAGTATTTGTATGGAGTGTAGCCATGTATGGAAGTGAAACATGGACGATAACCAGTTTGGACAAGAAGAGAATAGAAGCTTTCGAAATGTGGTGCTACAGAAGAATGCTGAAGATAAGGTGGGTAGATCACGTAACTAATGAGGAGGTATTGAATAGGATTGGGGAGAAGAGAAGTTTGTGGCACAACTTGACTAGAAGAAGGAATCGGTTGGTAGGACATGTTTTGAGGCATCAAGGGATCACAAATTTAGCATTGGAGGGCAGCGTGGAGGGTAAAAATCGTAGAGGGAGACCAAGAGATCAATACACTAAGCAGATTCAGAAGGATGTAGGTTGCAGTAGGTACTGGGAGATGAAGAAGCTTGCACAGGATAGAGTAGCATGGAGAGCTGCATCAAACCAGTCTCAGGACTGAAGACCACAACAACAACAGTTAATAAATCCGCGAAAACCTTAAATCTGGGTAGTGGAACAGTGTTTTAAAGGGTCATTATTAGAAGATGATTTCACTGTCTTGAAACGTCACTAGTTTTGCGCTACCCATCCAACGATCAGATCGGTTTTAGACACCTTTATTCTTTAGTGTATCACCAAGAGGATGCACGTACAATTATGATAACGACTGAACACCGTGAAACTTTTACGTAGCTCAATATTTCAGTGTATATGAAGAACTGTTAAAACTATTTTTGGCTGTACTTGAAAATGATAAACCCGTAACAAGCATGCCGAATCGTGTGGTAGTTGCGGCACCAGTTACGAAGTAACCGCTAGTCGAACAAAATTACAATATAGCAGACACGTACAATGCCAGGATTAGACATAGTACGACCGATACAGCCAGTCTTGTCTCCGAGTAGACGTGGATGTTAGTGAGTACCGTGCATTGAAACAATTCTGACTTCTGGAACGCTCCAAATCAACAGCTAAAATCTAGAGAAGGTGAGCACATTCACGTACGTGAGATCTATTTAGAGAATGAACAACACTAATAACATTGCCAAACTAACAGTTAGAAAAATGGGGAAAGAGTTAAGCTCAAATCAGCAAAATTATGTTAACAATAGAGAAAAAATAAAGCCGAAAAACATGAACTGACAATTTTCTTTTCGTGTGAGGAGCAAGAGATTCGTTTTCAACAACAAGTCAAAGAGTCCAGTGTCCCTGTAACAATTATTTCAATTTTCCTTTTCGCCCGCATCTCGTGGTCGTGCGGTAGCGTTCTCGCTTCCCACGCCCGGGTTCCCGGGTTCGATTCCCGGCGGGGTCAGGGATTTTCTCTGCCTCGTGATGGCTGGGTGTTGTGTGCTGTCCTTAGGTTAGTTAGGTTTAAGTAGTTCTAAGTTCTAGGGGACTTATGACCACAGCAGTTGAGTCCCATAGTGCTCAGAGCCATTTGAGCCATTTTCCTTTTCAATTATTATACTGCCAATCGGCCACCTGCAAAATGCCATAATATTACGTAATTAACAATGATTCCTTACATATGTCCACTAAACAGCCTAATGACTCCTTCGCAGTATGAGGATTTACTGATAAGTTTCGATATTTTAAAAATCTAGTTATACTTTTGCGAGAAAACTATCACAGCAATTCATTTGCGAAAAAAAATCTCAGCATATTCATCGGAACAATGCATTTGGTCATCAAAAAATAATTCCAACTCTACATAATACATAATGGCGAGTCCATGATTCGCCTCAGGCGCCCCGAACTCATAAATACGTTACGAACAAACTTACACAAAATCCTTCCTTCACCTCCATAGGTCCGGTGCCAACAAAAGCAGAAAACTCAACTGCTTCGTGATCAGAATTACAACACAGTGTACATCAGTTCGTATGACATGACTTCCACCCCCGCCAATCCTTTAATCTTACCAGGCCTACAGTAGAGTTTTCTATAGCGATATAGTAAACATTATTTAGCACAAAAGACATTTCCAACAGTCATTCAGAATACTACTTGATTAATTAACTATTTGTAATAAGCGCAGATTTTCTATGAGGTAACTATGTATCTGACCAGCAGTCCGCAAATTTTAAGTAAAAATGTTTAATCAGTTGTGATTACTCCCAAGAGTTAACTTTGTGTCTCATCGGTATTTTACAGTTTGAAGAAAAGACTTATAATACCAACACAAACACACAGCACTTACAATAAAATATTACGTCCATCGATTTATCTTTTAGCTACTAAATGGATGATAAGTGGCAGACGTTATATAAATAAGCCAGTGTACACTCCATGTCGGTCGGTATTGGAGCCAATATTAGGTGTCTGCCTTATTCCGTTCATGTATGGAGCGAGGAGGGAAAAAAAAACCGGATTTACATATGTATGCGTCTGCATGCGCACTAGTCTCCCTCCTTATAATTCCTAAGCGAGATGTATGATGCGTGGTGCACAATTATTACGCAGTCTTCCTCCAAAACTGATTTCTTAATTCATCGAAAATGTGTACGCGAGGAGAATTTCCCTATCTTCCAGAGATTCCTATGTATCTTCCAAACTTCTCTGTATCTGTCGAATGAGATCTGAAAGCTAAAACAGTAATCTGTGACTGATCCACTAGCATCTCAAACGCTGTTTCCTTTATAGATGCAATGCACTTTCCCAAAACCTTCCCAGGTCATCCCTACTAAAGATTTGTCACGCTAGTGCCATTTCTCACCGTTTTTTAGTACTCTCACTAAATGGTTAAAGAATATGTGAGGTTTGAGTTGTTTAGCAGTAATCCTACAGTCTGACACTATCTAGTTACCTCTACATTTTATTTGACGACATTTAACGAGAGCTTCTATCCAACACACAAAATGGAATTACTGTACAGTCTCGTTCTGCACTTCTTTACAGTAATCCACCAACGAACCTTTCCCGAAGGCGACATAGTCATAGTCAGCGAACAATTAGTATGCTGCTGACTCTCGCTGATACATGGTTTACCTACACAAATGACATTAGTGATCCCATTAAGCTTCCATAAGGCACATCCGATGTTACATCACCTCTGTTTAACATTCGCCGTCCAGTATAAGGTTCTGGGGTCTATCTTCAAAAAATTCTTCGACCTAATCACATCCGTGAAGGCAGTCGGTACGATTATATCTTAATGAAATGTAACTCACCCACGAAGAAAGTGGCTTACAAGGACGCTTTTCGACCGATTCTTGAGTACTGCTCAGCAATCTGGGACCGTTACCACGTAGGACTGATAGAAAAGAGAGAGAGAGAGAGAGAGAGAGAGAGAGAGAGAGAGAGAGAGAGAGAGGATCCAACGAAGAGCGCCACGGGATCGTTTGGTCGGTGCGAGAGCGTTACAGTGATGTTTAACAACCTCCAATGGCAGACGCTACAAGAGAGGCGCTGTACATCACACAGGGATTTACAACTGAAATTTCGAGAGAGCGCTTTCCGGCAAGAGTCGGACAACATACTATTTCTGCCCACAAACATAATACAGAGACTTACCGGCAATTATTCTTCCTACGCGCAATTCATGAGGAAACAGGGAATGAGGGGAGTGGGGGGATTGGTTAGTGGTACCAGAAGTACCTTCGGCCACACGCTTTAGGTGGCTTGCGGTGTATGGTGTAGATCCACATATCACTGTTATGATCGGATAATATGGTGTAGTGTTGGAAAGCTGTTTACATCAACACCGTGTGTACCAATTGCCTAGGTCTATCTGCAAGATATCTTGTATGGCAAAAGCGAGTCGTACTTCACCCCAGTGGTATCTACTGAACCTCTGACGATTCTCCGAGAGAAGCTTTTTTGCTCGACGAACGTCGTATTAGAATATGATCTAGCAACCTGCAAAAGATACGAGTGAGGGACACTAGTCAGTAAGTCAGTGTTTTCGTACACACACCAATGAGCTGCTTTCTTTTCGCAGTGACAATCGATCGTTCTCTGCGGGAAATAATCTAGATAAACGTAAGAACCATACTCCGTGTAGAATCTAACAGGAGTTCAGCAGCTCCCTGGGTCTACCTTCCCTTTCTGTAGTTGCAACAGCTCTTCAATAGCAGGGGTGGCTCGTACAATGGTACCTGAGGTATCTGCCCAGGCAGGGGAGAGCCCTTTGAGAGACTGAGATACGGCAGCGTCTGTGAGTGGCGGTGAGTAATGGGTGCGCCGTGTGTCTGGAGGCTGCGCGCCGCGGGCCGCGCCGGGCCTGCCGCCGCCAGCCACCGCAGGCGCAATGCGACACAGCCTGCTGCACCCACCGCCCGCCACGCTGCACCGCTCCGGCTCATTCCAGGCAGAGCTTTTTGCCTTCGCCGTGTAGTGTGTGTCTGCTGGCACAGACACGTTTACTTCACTATTGCAAACAGAGGCGACCACTTTACTTGCAAGCGGCAGAGATCTTGTCATCTAACCACATGTCTTCTCTGTCATCAATTACTCCCGAGTTCAAGGCTGGCGAAGCTGCCATTTGTACGCAGGCGGTCCATGTGCAAAGGTTCCGCCTCGATTTTGGGCGCACAACGGGAATTAACGAACTTTGAACGTGCAATAGTAGTTTAAGCTAGAAGCATGGGACATCACATTTCGAAAATCGCTAGGGAATTCAATATTCCCGGAACCACCGTGTCAGGAGTGTGCTGAGAGTAACTGATTTCAGGCATTACATCTCACAACGGGTAACGCAGTGGCCGACAATCTGTGCTTAACGGCGGAGAGCAGCGGCTTTTGCGTAAAGTTGTCACTGCTGAAACACAAGCGCCACTGAGTGAAATAACGGCATAAATCTATGTTGGTACAACGAACGTATCCTTAGGACAGTGCTGAGAAATTTGGCGTTAATGGGCTATGGCACCAAACGACCGACGCGAGTTCTTTTGCTAATAGCACGACATCGCCTGCGTTCGTGACATCGGTTGGACCCTAGACAGGTGGGAAATCCTGGCCTGGTCACACGAGTCCCCATATCAGCTGGTAAAAGCGGATGGTAGTGTTCGAATATGAGGCAAACTCCATGAACCCATAGACCCAAGTTGCATTGGTGCAACTTGGTCGTGGCTCCATAATGTGTGGACTGTGTTTACATGGAATGGACCGGATCCTCTGGTCCAACGGAACCCATTAGTGACTGGAAATGGTTACATTCGACTATCTGGAAACCATTTGCAACCATTCATGAACTTCATGTTCCCAAACAACGATGGAACTTTTATCAATGACAAGGCGCCATGTCACTGAGCCACAACTGCTCGTGTTTGGTTTGAAGAATGTTCTTAAAAATTCGAGAGAATTATTTGGCCGCCCAGATCGCCCGACACGAATCCCATCGAACATTTATGGGGCACAATCGAGAGGTCAGTTCGTGCAAAAAATTTTGCACCGGCAACACTATCGCAATTATGGACGGCTATAGAGGCAGTTTGGCTCAATATTCCAGCCACTTGTGGAGTCAATGCTACGTCGAGTTGCTGCTTTTTTCCCCTCTCTTCTTTTGACTGATTTGATACGGAACGCCGCGAGTTCCTCTCCTGTGCCACTTGCACCCTATGGCCTCAATTATTTGCTGCATGTATTCCAATTCCTGTCTGCCCCCTACAGCTCCTCTAGTACCATGGAAGTCATAGCCCCCTTATGTCTTAACAGATGTACTATCATTCTGTCCCTTCTCCTTGCCAGTGTTTCCCACATACTCCTTTACACTCCGATTCTGTGCAGAACCTCCTCATTCTTTACCTTATCAGTCCACCTAATTTCCATCATTTCGTCCGTAGCACCACATCTCAATTACTTCGATTCTCTTCTCTTCCAGTTTCCCATAGCCCATGTTTCACTACCATATATGCGTTCCAAACGTACATTCACAGAAATTTCTTCCTCAAATTAAGATATGTTTTATACTAGTAGACTTCTCTTGGCCAGGATTGCGTTTTTGTCAGTGCTAATCTGCTTTTGACGTCCTCATTGCTTTGTCTGTCATTGGCTATTTTTCTGCCTACGTAGCACAATTCCTTAACTCTACTTCATGACCAACAACCCTGATGTTAAGTTTCTCACTATTGTCTTTCTCGAACAGAGTATTCGCTGTTAGCACCTGAAATTTATCACAGAACTCAATTAGTCTTTCTCCTCTCTCATTCCTTGTCCCAAGCCCATATTCTCCTGTAACCTTTTTTTCTACTTCTTCCCCTACAACTGCATTCCAGTCCCCCCTGAATATTAGATTTTCATTCCCCTTTACGTGCTGCATTACCCTTTCAATATCCTCATAGCCTCTCTCTTCATCTTCAGCTTGCGACTTCGGCACGCATACCTGAACTATCGTTGGTGTTGGTTTGCTGTCGATTCTGATAAGAACAACCCTGTCACTGAACTCTTCACAGTAACACTCTCTCTGCCCTACCCTCCTATTCGTACGAATCCTACTCCCGTTATACCATTTTCTGCTGCTGTTGACAGTACTCTATACTCATCTGACCAGAAATCCTTGTCTTCTTTCCACTTCACTGAGCCTTACTATACCTAGATTGAGCCTTTACATTTCCCTTTTCAGATTTTCTAGTTTCCCCACCAGGTTCAAGCTTCAATCATTAAATGCCCCGACTCGTAGAATGTTATTTCGTTGATAATTCAATCTTTTTCTCACGGTAACTTCCCCATTGGCAGTCCCCTCCCGAAGATCCCAAGGGGGGCTATTCCGGAATCTTTTGCCAATGAAGAGATCGTCATGACACTTCTCTTACAGGCCACATGTCCTGTGGACGCACGTTACATGTCTTTAATGCAGTGGCTTCCATTGACTTCTGCATATTCATGCCGTTGATCATTGCTGGTTCTTCCGCCTTTATGGGCAGTTTCCCACCCCAAGGACAAGAGAATGCCCTGAACCTCTGTACGCTCCTCCGCCCTCTTTGACAAGGCCGTTGGCAGAGTGAGGGTGACTTTTTACGCCGGAAGCCTTCGGCCACCAATGCTGATAATTAATCAAAATTCAAGCGGTGGCTGGTTTCGAACCCGGGACCGAGCACGTTCTGATTGCTAATCAAAGACGCTATCCTTTTTTTGGTCGATCTCATTGTTCTTTATTGTTCGTTGCATTTATTCGGGGCGGACGTCCCATGCCACGCTTGTAAGTTCATCATTGATCCGTTCACTCAGTTTTTTATATTATTATTATTACAGAGGACAATTAACCCTGTGACCGAACACGCTGAGCAACCGTGCCGGCACTCTTAGACCACGAGTGCTTCTTGCACTACGCAGGTTAAAAAGGAGGTCCGCCACAATATTAGGAGATATCCCATTACTTGTCACCTCACTGTAATGCGCGTTGTTACCCGACATTGCAATCACGGCAAGTGACCGCGTAAAATAGCTCATAACAAAATTTAAATTGTTGTCGATGACCAGGAGACAGCAGCGATAGTGCATACGGAACAGATTGAGGAACGTGCAAGCGAAACGTTAAAGCTAAGTCGCTGGTGTGCAAATTATGGCACGAGGGACACGATGATGCTGAGATGAGTGGAACTGAGCCATTTATGCTAAGGAAAAAGCAGCAAAGTGTGCGCAATATATAAGGTGAACCAAAATTCGCGTTCTCCGATGCCACAGCGCGATTCCTCGCATGTTAAGAGTATTACAAAATATCGTAAAGCGCATATTTTCTGTTTATAACTCAAGATAAAGAAAGGAAATTTGGCGACACATGCAAAGCAAGTACCTTCATTCAATAGAGTCTGGCTATGTTGCGTATGTAGTGCAGTGCAGTGCAGTGCAGTGGATTACGCGTTAGAATCCTCGAGTTCGTGACTTACATTCCGAGTGTAGAGGATTTTTTTTTAAATTTTCTAATTCTGATCCGACCAATGATGCTGTAGTATTAACAATAAGTATCCTACAACTACAGTTTTCTTAACGTTGAGCATAATTATTGGTCAGGTACGTCAGAAATATTCACGAAAAGTAATAAACATTCAAAAATAAATTATCTGTCATAGCACAGAGATAACTACAAAAATTATGAAGCAGCCTGTTGTAAAATGTGAAATATATTATCAGCGATAGCATGACTTAAAAAAAAGACGGCCTTCATATCAGATGCTCAAAGCGCCCTCCCTGAATCTCTAATCATTTATCAACTCACTGGATCATGCTTCTCTAACTCCACAGCAGCATAATTGCATCCACAGTTAAGAACAGCATGGAAGAGCGCTGTCATTTCCTCCATATTCCCTGTACGTGGAAGAGAGAACGTAGACACTTCATTTCTCCAAACGGACCGTTGTCACTACCGCACATAACCCCTCTCAAAGGCTATTTTTGGTGGTGTTTTTATATATGGAAATCAACTTTAAGGTTTTTAAACTCGAATTTAAGTAGCAGGCCACTCCTTGCCAAAGTCAAAGGTATAAAAAAATTTCAGAACAGTATGGACTGCTTTTGGAGAAACAAAATATTGAAGAATAATTATTAGTCCGCAACAGGAATCGCGTAACATGTGAAGCTCCCAGACATGATGTCAACAAGCAGTCGACAGTGAGTGTGATTCACAACTTGTTCTCGCCGTCAGGAAACGCATTACACCCTTTTGATCTTCTTTCAAAGTCTCAATTTCTGTTTTCATCAGTACACCATTGAGCGCAGCGGGCAGTCAACGCGTGCACATGCCCACTCTGTCGTCACATGGGTGTGCGCCCATGTCCTCTTAGCGGCGAGCACGGGGCCAGAGCGCTCTTGCAGGGACCACATCATCCGCCGTAGGCAATGGCAATTACGACCCCTTCAGCGATTTTCATTTCACAGTCTCTGGCTCGTTCGTTTTTCAATGATCCTTATACCACTTGTACAGAGTCTTCTGCTCCGAAAACGCAATGATTTCACCCTTCCAATGGCTGTAGCGAGACAGATCGTCATATTGCATAGAGGGTTCAAGTAATCATTTCATAACCCTTGGCTGAATCTTTTCCATACAGAATCTGCAATTATGAATTGTCACGGTGCATTAACAACAGAAAGACGAACGTGTGGCCGCTAACCACACCTACATCTATATCTATATTCTGTAAACCACTGACGCGCGTGAGAAGACGTACTTAATACACCACCTGATAGGGCATCTTCCCATTCTATTCGCGTATAGACGCGGGAAGAATGATTGCTTAAATGCCTCTAAGCGTGCTGTAATTAGTCTAATCTTGTCCACGCCGCCCCTACGACGATGATACACAGATAGCTGCAATATACCCGTATTTAGATTCCTCAATGCCAATTCTCCAAACTTTGATGCCATCTGTCAATCTAAAACCTACTTACAATCCTTCAACCGTCTGCCAGTTCACGCCCCCCCCCCCCCCCCCAAGCATCGCAACGACGCTCCCGTATCAGTCAAACAAATCTGCCCTTCTTTGCATGTTCAATATACCCTGTTTAATTACATTTGGATTCCACAAACATATTAGACATAGAATATTATGAGTTTTTTTGTGTGCCCCATTTCACGTTTTTGAATATTTAAAGTTAACTGATTATTTTCGCACTATTTTGAAATGTTATTAAGCTCTAACAATGTTTATTTAGCTTCATTGCAGATATAATATGCAAAGAAACCTTAAGCTATTAATAAATTGGTTAGCAAGGTCATTACATGCAAGATGAACAGCACGGGTTCTAGCACACTCTATATACAAGTGGACGCATGCCTGAAGTTGCTCCAATGATTCATTTCGAAAGATCGTCACATCTCGCCGGTAGATGTTGCTAAGAGAGTAAGCGACGGAACTGGCTACCCCAGTTATCTTCGCTTTCACACGGCAACGACTGCTGCCCTACTCTTAACGAAGCAATGGATCAATGTAAATATTTCTGCAAGTTTTTCGTGCTGATCTGAGCGGCAACAAAATAGTAAATTTCTGTCTGTTTTCCTTTGTTCCCACGGATAGTTGCTGTTCGTGATTTTTTTTCTCCGAATTCGATTCTTGCCTTTTCTCCAAACACAATGTCGAACAAGGCTGTTTAATTTTAGTCTATTTGAAGCCACGCCGGCTGGCAAGTCTTTCGTGTCCAGTAACCAGAAAGTCGGCAGGCTAACAAAGAGGCCGCACGCGAATGCGAATTGCGATGCCGAAGGATACTGGCGCGGCCACTTCCCGCCTGCGCTAACTGTAGAGAACGAACCGGTCATGCCTGTTGTGCAGCAAGCAGTCTGCTGGGTTCGTGGGCCTCCCGGCGTCGCGCCGGCAGCTGCCTGTTGGCCGTGAAACAGGTGGGCGTTCACCCGGCGCGCTCTCTCCCAGCACAGCCTCCGCTTGCCGTCCCACGGCAAGGAGGCTGGCTACCACGAGGTCCTGTGCTGTTAGCATCACTAGGTAACGATCTTCACAGCTTGCTACATATTAGACATCTTCATGGAGGAGGACCATTGAAGCTTTGTGGCTGATGGTCACAACAGATATCGCAAGACTACACAATAATACCATCAGGAAAAGAGGCGTCTACCACTCCCCCTAAAAAAAATTATCGTCGCAACTTCACAATGACTGTTAAATCTTTAAGAGTACATTTGGAAATCAAAAATTTTACATGTTACTTTGGGGGAGATCGGTAATTTAATGAAATAATTTTATTTTTGTACGAAATTTTAGGATATTTCCACTACAGACACAGATTTTACTGATGTCAATCCAGTAATTGGAATACACAGCTTTCACGAAAAGCAGAAGTTAAAGCAATCGACTGTAATTCGACAGGAGCAGGATACAAATACCTGTTCACCAACTAGATTTACGTTTCCAGTGGTTTCCCTGAGACAAATCACGAGAATGATAGGCTTTGAAAAGGCAAGGTCAATTTTTTTCCCTGTACTTACACAGTATGAGCTTGTAATCGCCTCTAAACACCTTACTGTCAGTGGAACGTTAAACACTGATCTGTCCCTTCTTCAATAAAGATGAGAATCAGTAACGCCCGGAAGAGAATAGAAGCTTTTTAAATGTGGTGTTTCAGAAGAATGCTGAAGATTAGATGGGTCTACCATGTAGCTAATGAGGAGGTACTGAAAACAGAATTGGAGAAAAAAAGAACTTCGTGGCCAAACCCGACTACACGAAAGGATCGGTTAATAGCAAACCTTTTGACACATCAAGGGATCTTCAGTTTAGTACTGTAGGGAAGTGTGGGAGTAAAAATCATAGAGGGAGGCTAAGAGATGAATACAATAAGCATATCCAGAAGAATGTAGCTTGCAGTAGTTATTCGGAGATGAAGCGGCTTGCACAGGGTAGAGCAGATGGAGCGTTGAGTCGAACCAGCCTGTGGACTTAAGACTACTATTATTACAACAACAACCGCTTATTGTGATGGAATACATCGGTCTATTTTCCGACAAACAGTCCCTATGTAGCAAACAAGAGAGAGCAAGAATAGTTAATGTGGTAAGAGACTAGAATAGCACCGGGCGTAATTGGGCTTTGAAATGTCATTTTGCAATCTGTAATTTATTCCTCTACATTTTCCATGCGCTATTTGAGGGTAATGCAGCAACTGACTCTTCACAAACTCTACGCACTGACTGATTTCACAGTCCCTGTTCATTTAAACTAGCGCTCCATCTCGCTCTAACCTCAGTGTCTTGCGGGAGATTAATACTGTTTCCTCTAGAACATTGAACCAATGAAGGGATGACAATCATCGATGGCGTACATAGAACCTAAGTTTTCTCCTGTATGTGATCTAAGAATTTAGGTGTTGTTAAATATGACAACACTACCTACATGACTACGCTGTGATTGGCTGAGGACGGACCGAAGTCGAGTTTCTTCCCTTTAAAAATCTTGCCGAGCGGTAAATTCCTGTGTGGTGCATACTTTGCGGTTGCCACTTTGGTGAAGCTATGGCGTCCTACTCAGAGGCAGTGATTTCCCTGGAGGCCGACGGAACTACACCGGCGTAACAGCCCATACGGGAAGAGGAAGGCGTAGCTAACGATTCAAGCACAAACTGTTATACTGTATATGATAACCACTATGGGCTCCAACTTCAAGGAATAACACAGTCAATTGCGTGCGTTGGAAATGAATGCGTGTTTCCAAGCGATCGGAATAAGAAAGATGAGAAAATATATGCGTCTCGTGATGGAGCCGCCGATTTCATGTCAGCAGCATCCGCCATCGGATTAGTAATTACAGGAGGTCAAATATTTTATATCTAGTGAGGCCACGATAATGCTCTCACATCACGTTTGACATTAGAGAAATGGAATCCATTACAAGCGCAGCCCTAATTCATTACAAAACAGTCTTATACTCGTGTAAAAATATCACAAAGTATATCCAAAATTTATAACCGATCTGACAATCGCTTTCCAGTCGCAACAACGGTCCCCTATGCGACGTGCATAACGGAATTTCTGGAGCTGGAGCTTTTCACAGCAGCTTCTGTAACTCAATCTGTTTCCACAAAAACTGACTTGTTAAATCATCCGAACACAGAATTAGAGAACTGTAGTCAAGCGGCAGTCAGTACTGGCTGCTATCTCCTATATAGGGTTCTATACTGCCCCAAAGTATCTACTGTATAGCCGAGTTCTTCACAGCGATATAGAATTTGAGTTCACAAAACTTGCGCAGGTATCTAAAGATGCTCAAGCATTTTTTCCCAGTTTTCTAAAAACAAACTGAGGTTACTGTCCATTGTACATCGACGTCAAGGTCATTAACGGCAGAATCCTCGTCCGGACTGGGCAAGAATGGAGAAGGTCGTGGTCTCTCTTAGTGCTGGCAATCATCTCATGTGAATTTAGTAAAAACAAAATAAATCTAAATCCGATTGCGTGTATGGCGATCTTGACCTGTTCCTCATGAATATGAGATCTGTCTTCAGCACTGCGACAGATCACTGTTGCTTTTGGAGATCGTGCATAATGAGCGAAGTGTAACATCCCTCTAAACACGAGGTAAACACTTGCGCTACAACTATCTCCGCCATTTTTTTCGCACCACTAATTTGCCTGTTCCGGTAACTATCTCGCAAAACAAAACTTGTTGACGAATCACATTACTAACAGTTATATCAGAGGACGGACTGAATTGACTCCACAAAGCAAAGTTATCTTCACTTTTATGGAACGAACCCCAAATTCTTTTCCTGAAATTACCTTTCAGCATGCATCACCATTATATATATTCATTATCAATCGGCTCTGGGCTAAGCTGTTTACTCAGAGGGCACAGATTTCATGTTTGTGCTAATACAAAAAACTGAAAGGAAATTCTATCGAAGCAACGCATTAATTGATACTTTACAGATACAAGATCAATAGGAAGTTATGTCTAAATTTCTACGGCACGTCTAGAAACTCGGTTCATCTACATCTACATGGATACTCTGCAAATCACATCTAAGTGCCTGGCAGAGGATTCATCGAAATACCTTCACAATTCTCTATTATTCCAATCTCGTATAGCGCGCGGAAAGAATGAACACCTATATCTTTCCGTACGAGCTCTGATTTCCCTTATTTTATCGTGGTGATCCTTCCGTCCTACGTAGGTCGGTGTCTACAAAATATTTCGCATTCGGAGGAGAAAGTTTGTGAGAAGATTCCGTCACAAAGAAAAACGCCTTTCTTTTAATGATTTCCAGCTCAAATCCTGTATAATTTCTGTGACACTCTCTCCCATATTTCGCGATAATACAAAATGTGCTGCCTTTCTTTGAACTTTTTCGATGTACTCCGTCAGTCCTACCTGGTAAGGATCCCACACCACGCAGCAGTATTCTAAAAGAGGACGGACAAGCGTAGTGTAGGCAGTCTCTTTAGTAGGTCTGTTCAATTTTCTAAGTGTCCTGCCAATAAAACGCAGCCTTTAGTTAGCCTTCCCCAGAACATTTTCTGTGTGTTCTTTCCAATTTACGTTGTTCGTAATTGTAATACCTAGGTACTTAGTTGAATTTACGGCTTTTAGATTAGACTGATTTATCGTGTAACCGAAGTTTAACGAGTTCCTTTTAGCACTCATGTGGATGACTTCACACTTTTCGATTACTTCAGAACACCAAAATTGCAGTATACTGGAGCTGGAAGTATTACGTGTTTTAAGGCGTGTCACCCGGCCAAACAAATAAGTTGATTTTCTATATTAATATTTATATGTCGCCTATAATCTTCTGTTTTAAGAAAAAGTGCAAATTTCATGTCAATGATAAATTCAGTACATAATGCTGGATGTTTGCAGAGTCTTCCTACGAATCAGATCACGTTTAGATCTTTGCTTCTGTCTTTAGGGCAGCAACACCGAAGAAACGTTGAACACAGCGTGGATATCGAGTTTAATCTCTACTTAGAACCAAAAATATGTGCTCTAAGTCCCCCGAGGCATTAAAAAATGGAGAGAGATTCAGCGTTATTCGAAGATGATACGCCAGTTCATGTCCAGAAGATGATGCGCCAGTTCATGTCCAAACGCCCAGAAACAAAGGAGTCAATGGAACAAAATCAAACAAGTTACTCAAAACAAAAACTACATTTAGTGCTACGCAATGATTCTCCACGGCGTGACAGTGATATTGAAGGTCATGGTTTCTCATCTTCCATGCCATCATTGTAAGGTTTACGATATAGTGACTATGGCAAACCATACTAGCTACTACGAAAACAGGTAGGTACACCACAAGTTCGTAATACAGTCTCTGATGTTACATAAACTACAGCACGCACTGGAGCAGGAACTGAAAAACTACATCAATGCGAATATTTCGCTCTTTCACACAATGGCAGCGGCGACATCTAATCTGATCACAATGAGATGCATGTATTCTTACAACACTGCGCTGGCGAAGCGTTGCAGGAAGAGCTCTACTTCTGCCAATAACATATCGTTTAAATGCCGTTGGGCTAGTACAGACCCATCAACATGTATCAAGCAGTAACACTAACTGTAGCAAAAGCCTCATCAAAATTTAAGTTCGTTTTTTGTAATCACAGCGCTGTACAACAAGAGCACCCTAGAAGTTTCTCAAATGAGTTTTTACAGAAGAATGCCGAAGATTAGAACGGTAGATCGAGTTAACAAAATAGAGGCACTGAACAGAATCTGGGAGGAAAGAGGTTTGGCTGCAAGGTGTCCTTTCTCCTGGTGCTGCGGTTACAGGGAGAGTCCGATGTGGACACAAAAACATCTTAAACACAAAAGAGTAAGGAATAAAACTCTCATCAGATTTAGCATTACTTTTTATTTTACGTGGAAAAAATTAAGAAAAACCATCTGTTTTTCATGCGTTCAATGACGGCTACACCTTTACGTAGAGATGAATAGGTTCGCACAGGACAGACTAGCGGGGACAACTGCGTGAAAGCAGCTTTGGGACTGAAGAGAGGAACATGCTGCGTTCTTGGCCTTACAGCGACCGGTATTGCCTAGCTGTAACACAAGTAAACGACAAACTGATCACTTACGTTGGAGGAGGTGCAGTGGAGTACTATACGCAGGCTCCTCTGGCTACAACAACAGTGGTCCACATACAGTTGCCAATGACGGTGTTGTGGTAGGGATGAGTGTGATATGCAAGCATGTGGCTGTAAGGTCTCGTGCCATGCTGTCTACGTGCAGGGCCCAATGGTCAATGATTTTAAGTATACATGAATAATAGCAGTTAGACCTGTGCACAGGGCAACTTACGGAGCAGAACCAGCATCAAACCAACAAACTCGTCGCCCTTACATCCGCCAAATTTTTTTAACACATTCTACAAGAGTCACAGTGTCTCAAGAGGCGTATTTGCCAGCAGTGGGTTTACAATTACATATTTTTCTCCAATAAACCGCTCTTTACACTCCAGTTACAGCAGTTCTTGTGCTGCTGCTACAAGCTATCGAAAGCAGTAACGTCAGCATACAAATTTATATCAACAGCATCCGTCTGGTACATAGTAAATACACTAACTGAAAAAACAATTAATGTAGAGAAATGAATTTCAGGAATACATTTGTCTCAGTAACATGTTGAAGTGATTAACACTGCAAGATCACAGGTAAGCACGAGATAAGACACTGCAAAGGTGAAATGCTGATGCACGAATAACCGGTGCAACCGCCAGAATGTTGAATGCAAGCGTGCAAACGTGCATGCATTGTGTTATGCAGGTGCCGGATGTCTGTGGGATGGAGTTTCATGCATGTTGCACTCGGTCAGTCAATACAGGGACGGTTAATGCTGTTTATGGATGAGGTTGGAGTTTTCATCCCTATGATGTGCCATACACACTCCATTGAAAGACAGATCTGGTGATCGACCAAGCCAAGGCAACATGTCGACAGTCTTTAGAGATGTTGTGTTAGAGCAGCGGTATGTGGACGAGCGTTATCCTGTTACAAAACACTCCCTGGAATAATGTTCACGAATATCAGGTCGAATCACAGGATTGAAGTACAAATTTGCAGTCGGAGAGCGTGGGATAATCACGAGACTGCTCCTGCTGTCATACGGAATCGCAACCTGACGACTCCAAGTGTAGGTCCAGTACGTCTAGGTCACAAACAGGCTGGTTGTAGGCCCCCCAACTGGCCTGCTTTTAATCAACACATGGTCATCACTGGCACCGAAGCAGAATCAGCTTTCGTCAGAAAATGCAACAGATCCCCACCCTGCCCTCAAACGAGCTATCGCTTATCACCACTGACGTCGCAAATGGTGGTGATTTTAGGGTCGGGACGTCTGGTTCGGAGCTGTCTTTAAATTAACATATGTAACAGTTCGTTGTTTCACTGTGGCGCCAACTGCTTCTCAAATTGCTGCTGCAGATGCCGTACAATGTGCCAGTGTCTTACGCCTAGCACGATGGCGTGCCCTCTCGGTAGTGCCACGTGGCCGTCCGGAGCCCGGTCTTCTTGCGACTGTACGTTCTCGTGACCACCGCTACCAGCAATCACATACAGCGGCCACATTTCTGCCAAGTTTTTCTGAAATATCACAGAAGCAACAACCAGCTTCTCGTAGCTCTATTACGCGAACTCGTTCATCTTAGTCGCCTTAAAGGCATTCCTGATTAACATCAATTCACCACGTCCAGTTTCAAGCTAACTAACGATCACGACAGCTACAGCGTGTATTTAAAGCAAACCTTGAGATTTTTTCCCATAATGCCACTCCTCCCAGATAAGATTTTTACATATTCAGTGCGGTCCCGATCGCCTAAAATTTTTTCTATCAATTTTGAGTATGGTCATCGGCAATTTGCTTTGCATGACTTCATATATTTAGGTCTACTTATACACCGACGGAAAAAAGACCACTACGGGAAGGAGGTAAGTGCGACATAAATGTGGCTGAGCGGCTCTAGGAGCTTCAGTCTGGAACCGCGCGACCGCTACGGTCGCAGGTTCGAATCCTGCCTCGCGCGTGAATGTGTGTGCTGTCCTTAGGTTAGTTAGTTTTAAGTAGTTCTAAGTTCTAGGGGAGTTAGTCCCATGGTGCTCAGAGCCATCTGAAACATTTTTGCGACATAAACCAATGTTGGTAGGAGAGTTTCTACACTTGATGATGTCTAGACAAATTTGCACGTTTGCATTCCACATTCTGGCAGTTACCACGGTTATTAATGTATCTGCATTTCACATTTCAATGGCCTATCTCGCGGTCACATTAATCTATGATCCTGCAAATGTAATCAAATATGTTACCACACAAATGTATTCCCGGAATTTTCTCACTCTACATTAATTACTTTTTGTCATTTCGATTTTTTTCCGTCAGTGTATATTCCGCAAATAACTGGACTGCACTCCAGTTTATTTGTTGTTCAGATTTCATTTTATTTCCATTCACAATAAAAATTAGGTAAACTTTGATGGCAGGCAGTTTTTACTGTGTTTAATAATCTGAATCCTCTGCTTCCACTCACATTTAGTCGCAGTCAGTTAAGAATCTTAGCGCATGACGCACGTAGGTGACCAATGTTACACGTTTTATGCATTCTTTGGTACTAAAAATTCACTCTGAAAGAGTCGTATGAAGACTCGAATCAGTGAAGGTACGGGACAGGAAAGTCTGCCATGGAATGTCACCAGGAGATGTAACAGCAGGAACGCTGAGCAGTATTACGCTGAAGAGCCAAAGAAACTGGTACATCTGCCTAATATCGTGTAGGGCCCCTGTGAGCATGCCGCAACACGACGTGGCATGGACTCGACTAATGTCTGAAGTAGTTCTGGAGGGAACTGACACCCTGAATACTGCAGAGCTGTCCATAAATCCGTAAGAGTACGAGGGGGTGGACAGCACAATAAAAGGCATCCCAGGTATGGTCAATTATGTTCAAGTCTAGTGGCTAGCGGAAGTGTAACCTGAGAACATTGTTCCTGGAGCCACTCAGTAGCAATTCTCGACGTGTGGGGTGTCGCATTGTCCTGCAGGAATTGCCCTAGTCCGTCGGAATGCACAATGGATATGGATGGATGCAGATGATCAGGCAGGATGCTTACGTACGTGTCACCTGTCTGAGTCTTATCTACATGTATCAGGGGTCCCATATCACTCCAACTGCACACGCCCCACACCATTACAGAGCCTCCACCAGCTTGAACACTCCCCTGTTGACAAGCAGGATCCATGGATTCGTGAGTTTGTCTCCATACCTGTACACGTCCATCCACTCGATAAAATTTGAAACGAGACTCGTCCAATCAGGCAACATGGGTCCAATCATCAACATTTCAATGTCAGCGTTGACGAGCCCAGGCGAGTCGTAAAGCTTTGTGTCGTGCAGTCATCAAGGGTACACGAGTGGGCCTTCGGCTCCAAAAGCCCATATGGATGATGGTTCGCACGCTGACACTTGTTGATGGCCCAGCACTCAAATCTGCAGCAATTTGCGGAATGGTTGCACTTCTGTCACGCTGAACGATTCTCTTCATTCGTCTTTGGTCCCGTTCTTGCAGGATCTTTTTCCGGCCGCAGCGACGTCGAAGATTTGATGTTTTACCGCGTTCTTGACATTCATGGTACACTCGTGACTCGCTCTTTACCTAATTGGAAAGTGCCTGGCTATCTCTAGGTTGTGCAAGGTAAGTGCTTTGCACTATTCCTGCGCTTCCTAATTTGTATTTTAGGTGGGCCTATTGTTTATTTTGGCCCTATTGTGTGATGAGAATTTTATGATGGTTAACATACATTGCTGTGGCGGTTTTTACTGCCTTAGCAGGTCGGGCCATCTTGTGGTGCCCCTTGTATGTGGTATATTCCCGAGGTTCGCGACCAGTCTGTTTTCTGACTGCTGTGACTTCTCGTAGAAAAGTCGAGCAGTCTGTTTTATTCTATCCTTTATTGGCTGCACTCCTGTGATATTATGTAACTCCCTAGTGGGGAAGTCACGGGGGAGTTCCATGATCATCCTAAGTATTCTACCCTGGAGGCCCTGCAATCTTCGGATGTGGCAGTCAGCCGTGCTGCCCCACACTACTGCCGCATACTCTATTACCGGCCTTGTAAGGGCGAGATACAGCGTAATACCGCAGCGTGTGGGTAGGGTTGTCTTCGGCTTCAACATTGGGTGCAGAGCTCACAATCTTCCATAGGCTTTACCCCTAATATCCCTTATGTGTGGCCCCCACATGAGGTGCCTGTCCAGTGTCACCTCGAGGTACTTAGCGGTGCGAGTCCATGGGATGGGGCCGCCCATGATCCGGACCGGCTCTAGGTCAATGGGGATTCTTTTCCTCGTGAAGATGATTGCCTGACTTTTGCTGGCATTGTATTTGAGGCGCCACTTTGTGGCCCATGTGCCTAGAGCGTCCTATGCCGTCTGCAGGCGGCGGCGCCTGAGGTTCGCATTAGTGCTTGTGGTATACAGCGCGGTGTCGTCCTCGTATAATGCGAGCGAGAGACTGTTAGCCTTTGGCGTGTCCGAAGTATATAGGGAGTATAGTAGGAGTTCGAGAACAGAACCCTGCGGTACTCCGCTTGTATGGGCCTTGCTGTAGATATGTCCGCTCCCGCACGGACATTGAACGTTCGTCCACTCAGGTAAGACTCGATGAGGGACGTGCCGCAGCGACGTCGGAGACTTGATGTTTTACCGGGTTCCTGATATTCACGGTACACTCGTGAAATGGTATACGGGAAAACCATACTTCATTGCTACCTGGGAGATGCTTTGACCCATCGCCCGTGCACCGGCTATAACACCACGTTCAATCTCACTTAAATCTTGATAAGTTACTATTGTAGCAGCAGTAACCCATCTAACAACAGCCCCAGACAGCCGTCTTATACAGGCGTTGCCGACAGCAGTGCCGTTTTCTGCCTGTTTACATATCTCGGTATTTGAATACGCATGCTTATACCAGTTTCTTTGTCGCTTCAGTGTATATCTCCATACTTACTCCACAAGTCACTTACGGACCATGTTAAAGTGTGCTTGCCATTTCATATTCCATTTGCACATGGAGCGAGGGAAAAATGATTATATGCCTATATATGAACGTTTGTTATCCTTATTTGACCCTTAGAGTCCTTATGCGAGAGGGAGCAGAACAGTTACTCAGGCCGGAAATGACGCCTGTCTCGCAGGTGTTCGTCACATGCGAACTCCTGACTATCATCATCTTCCTGGAATATAGTAGTTCGCTATTTGATGATGTCTTCCGACCGAAGACTGGTCTGATCTACTTCTTGATTATTACTCTGCAATTCACAATTCACTGTCTGGCAGAGGATTCATCGAACCACCTTCATGCTATATCTCTACCATTCCATTTTCGAATAGCGCGCGGGAAAAACCAACACTTACATTTTTCCGTGCGAGTTCTGATGCTTATTACGATGATCATTTCTCCTTATGTAGGTGGGCGCCAACAAAATATTTTCATGCTCTGAGGAGAACGTTAGTGATTGAAACTTCATGGTAAGATGCTGCCACAAAGAGAAACGCCTCTGTTTTAAACCAGTTCACGTACCATGTCCGTGGCAGTCCAGTTGATGCAGCTGTCCATACTGTTCTCTATTTTGTGCAGGCCTCTTCATCTCCGAATAAGTCCTGCAACCTAGACCCTTTTGCATCTCCTTACTGTACTGATCACTTGATCTCCCTGCATGACTTTTACCCCCCACACTTCGCTACAATATTAAATTGGTGATCCCTTGATATGTCAGAATGTGTCCTACCAACTAATCCCTTCTTTTCGTCATGCTATACCACAAAATTCTTTCCTCTCCAATTCTATTCAGTACGTCTTCAATAGTTACGCGATCTACCCATCTAATTTTCAGCATTCTTCTGTAGCACATTTCAGAAGCCTCTATCCTCTGTCTACGAAAGGCATTAGGTCTGATCATTTGCTGGCCGTAGAAGCGCCTGGCGCATCGAGAGATGACCGGGCACACGAGAAGTGTGTCAACATGCCGAGGCGTCAGAAGCCGTTTGAGTTAGAAAGCTGTCACTTGCCAAGAAGCAGCAGCCGCCGCACACAAACCCTTCCAAATCGCTTTGCATCATACCTAAGTAGCTGTTACAGTGCATAACGCATTTCATTAATGAAACCACCTGCCTTGACGGATGCTGACAAGAACCTGTGTGACGAGCTCACCGACCTAATTCCTGGAGCGTAACCGCATCAAGTGGCAACGAAACATGCGATGTTCGCTAACGTCAAATCTAGTCCCTCAGTGTTTGCGAGCCCAGTTCAATTAACCGTTCTGAAATAACTAACAAGAAACCCATAAAATATACTTCAAGACACGTGTGGCTACTGGTGATACAACATTTAGAGCAAGTGTGCTCCCTGCCACAGGAAGTCTGTCAAGTTGCAGCAGCGAGGATGCTCCCTTGTGGGGCCGTATGTCTCGCTGGATTGGGAACCGAACAGCTTACCTTGACTTAAGTAAATGTACGTGAGAAGAAACCGCACCTGTCGTGCCAAGCAACATGACACAATGGTTAGCCATGCTGGATTCGCATGTGGGCGAATGACGATCAAACCCGATTCCGTCTATGACACCGTAGTTTACCAAAATCCGTTAAGATGAAAGCCAGGATCGTTCCTTTTATAAGAACACGGTTGGTTTTCTACCCCACCCATGTCATGTTCGAACTTTTAACTCCGTGTCTAATGACTTCGTCGTCTATGGTATATTACAATGTAACCATCCTTCATACCTCTCGTGAAAAGATCTCTTCCAGTCCGTCCTGCGTTGCCACTACTTCTAATTGACAACTCTATGGAGAAACACAACAATCCAAGTCAGAGTGATCAGATATTTTCGTCAAAGAAGCTACTTTCTGTCGTCTGGTGTCTTAAATACTAAGTTCTACGTTTGTATTTTGTGATGAATGCAAGTCGCCAGGAGACACTCGTGGAACTGACGCAGGGTAGTGTCATTTTATCCATAAACTTTGTTTAGTTAGCTTACGGTATTCTTGAATTTACATGCGATTACCGGTAGAATTTGTTTACACTTTTCAATCTAAAATTCTTGATCACGGACAAATTTAACCACCTATACCACAAATGCGCTGACACACGAGCTTAATAAACTATCACAGTATCCTTAATCTTGGTCGTTCTCGCAGTTATCATAGGGTCGGGAACGTAACAAAAGCTTAAATGCATTTAAGTAAGAATCTCTTAGAGGTTCATGTTTATTATATACATAACATTGTATGTCTGGAAGTCAGCCAGCGTGAATTTTGACAAACAGAAAAATGCGAAGTGCTATGCTATGTCTGTGGAAATACATCATACTGCAAAAGTGGAAACCACTGTAGTACTTTCTCAGACTGAACTTGAACCACTGTAAACGAACGCGATAGTGGTAAGACTTCATCCGTACGGTCAGTAAACCGATGAACATTGTCAGCGTACAGCTCCTTCAGCACAAAAGTACGTACATTGAGACTGACGAGTGAGAAAGTCGTGTAAGAGGCATGTGACCATTCTATAAATTTGAAATTTTTATTTATACAATGCTGTTATAGTCGCTGGAGAAAAATGTAGTCACTTTATGTTCAGCAACTCAACTTCATTTACGCGTTTCGAGTAAACTGACCTTCAGAATATCAAAGGAGGTGAGGGGACTCATACACACGGTGACGCGTCGTGTACAAATAACCTATTACAAAGCTGTACCATTACAGCGATGGATGGATAAAAATTTCAAATACGTAAAAAGAGTTACCGCATCACTTACCTATTTCGTACTACTTCAGGGATATCGGGCCAGCAGAGTGGTATAAATAGTCATTACAGTTACAAATTTATTAAAAATTATTATAACTTTCATATGTCATACAGTAAACTCTCGTTGATCCACCCCTCAGTAGTCCAGCCTCTCACTAACTCGGCTCATAACCAGCCTCTGGTCGCTCAGACAAATTACGCATACAACAACGAATTCTCGTGTGCAGCAATGTAGTTAATTATAGTGTTAAACAATGCTATCCATATCTTTAATTGTAGCTTTCTTTACAGTTCAATACCACGGCTTCTAAAAGGAAACACATTATGTTAGACCTCCAGCGGAAATCGAGATCAGAGATAAGTTGAAGTGAACTTCTTTGCAGAAAGCCATTGCGGCTGAGTTCAGAGTTGGGCAACAACAATTTATGACCAAACTTTAACAGACGAAGAGATAATCAAGGGCGTACAGCAAAGTTGCGATGGGACTGATGAAGAAGAGGGCATAGGAGAGAACATTAAGATATCTCCCGCTGCTGGTGCTAAAGCAGCTGGCATACTCCTGGAATACATAATCCAACAATCAGAAACGTGCAGTACCGATGTAATACTTGTAAAGCCGTTGCGTGATAAAGCATACTACCGTCGCGTATCATCATTGCGACAACTAAAAATTTGGGAAATGTTTCATTGTGAGTGATACTACTGTATATGTACACACTCAAGGACTAAATTATCTATGAACATGAATGTATCTTTGGATTTAATAAAGTATAATCCCTATGAGTTTACACTAAATGTAAGATAACTAATAGTCCGGCACTTCCCTAATCCGGCACCCATGTGTGCAAGGAAAGGCCGGATTAGCAAGAGTCTAGTGTACCTACAACAATTTTACCGATATGGTGCTTTCACTTGTGTCGCATATTATTTCTCTGGGGTACGACTGGAACAAGAATTTCTCCCATACGGTTTAAGTGAGAGGGAGATTACATAGTTATGTGTAAAAATAGATTTCTCTAAATATAACGGCTGGAGTATTACGTCAAGCTGCACAGCGATAAGGAAAATATATGCGAAGAGAATGGTACATCCACTGAGTTTACCCCGTAAGACAGCGATAAGTACTATCTCGAAACACGCTCCGCCTACTCCGGGTTCGCAGAAAATTAGAGCAACTACGCCAGACTTGACAACTAGCCTAATTAACGCAATCTGTATAGCAGAACGTTGCATTTCATATGATCACCTGCAGCTTGTCACGCTCGGTAACCAAAGACGAGTACCGTCTTAGTAATTTGTTACCGAACAACAACGCAATTACGCGTAAGATTTTTTGGTTCATCTTATCGTTTCCCCGAAGATAGCCAGTCAATGGCACAGTGCACCTAGTAGCTTGGTGTGTTTATAATGCTCGAGAATATATTTTTTGTAAGTATGTTACTACTAAGAAAAATGTTTGGAACACTATGACCAACAGTTTTCTGATCTAAGAGACGGAAAAATTACTCTTTACTTTCAACCAAATGAAACAATACTCAAAAATTTTGCAAACAAATCGATATCATGTTCTGTACTTAACTTTATCAGGGCACTGTGTAAGCATTCGTACACAGCATATAGCTACAAAGATTTCTGGGACAGCCAACGCATTCATGGAAGAATTAATTTATGCTATTCCCCTATATTCATTATCTTCTGTGTTATGATCAAATGTGTGTTGACAGCTGTTACTTAACTTCCTAATCAGCTTATCCAATTTACAAGAGTGCGTACTCTTCAAGCCATTACTTTTATTACTACCAGCTAGCACCCAAAATAGCCGCCGTTTGGAGCAAATAAATAGCAGCTACATGCAATGGAAGTTTATCCAGGCATACGCCTTAGAGGTGGTCTCACCTACGTACAGATATCTTAAGATCCGGGAAATATGATAGAAAAATTCCTTTATGTTTTGAAAGTTCCGTACAGTCGTTTCTAAGCACTGACAAAGTGATCAGCCTGCTGAAAGATCCCCCTCTTCCCAAAGAAGAAAATCACGTGGGAGTGAACCCGATCCTCTAAGAATACGTAAACGCAACCGGTCACACGTAACTTACACGGCGATTAATAATCAAAGAAAGCCACAAAAGCATTTGTGAGACCATACTGCCGTGCCGATTGTCTTGCATTTTTGTACGAACGTTTGTATAGTTGGTGCTTTCGGTAACTTTTCCTTCTGAATACGGGAGTTCCATATAGTCACATATGGGGTGCAGCAAATTTCCACAAGTTTATTAACAATGGTGTCATTGATTCGTTCACGATATTTTGGCACAGAAACAGGAAAACAATCTACAAATTTTGCTATTTCAGAATATTTACACCCCATATCCACCATGAGAGAGTAGTCAATACCCATACACTATTCTAATAAATAAAGTGCTTTGTTTTATCTACAATAGCAATGATAAATGCATAAAATAACTTGTAAATTTATTTGCTTGTTTCCTCATTTCAAAGAGCACACTACGTGACATATTATGATGTAACCCAATGGGTACCTCAGTTTGTCTTTTTTTCTTCGCGGTGATAAATTTTGTTTAATTTTTTGCTCTCCTACATAGCCATGATTCGTGGATTAAGGTGTTGTTATAAGCATAGGAAAACACTGAACCAACCGATGTCATCTATTTACACTGACCCAGATCATCAAAATGGCGGACGCACGCTGTTACTACAATCCAATATGCGTAAGATACGAGTCATAACTGTACAGTACGCATAATACCGGAAACTGTGATCTTACACGCATTATACATACTGAATGTCCAATAACAAAGCTTTGCATTATGTTCTGCCAATTTAGGAGTAACTATCTGCTGAGTGAAAGCCTACATAATCAGTATCATTTATGTTTCGCGGTTCAATGCCCCAAGGCAGTGAACTCTTGTGAGAGATAAGATTACAGCTGTAACCGCTTGCAGAATAACCGAATAAAAATCAGGTAATACGGAGCGCTTTGACCCTCGCCTGGAACACCAAACTCTCAGGCAGCCTGGTGCCGTGTGTGTATCATGCGGTGGACAGTGAAGGTGGCTACATGCATTTGTCTCAACTTTCTGTTGTCTTATCTGGCACAAGGCGCTCCCTGGCGCCAGGCACGCCGAGACGTGAGAAGAGCACACTTCAATGGCTCTTCTAGACAGACTTCTTCCGTATCTCGCTTGCGGCGCTCGAAAGCTATAAACCTCTAATGGATAAGATACGTAAGCACGTCTGCAACTCTTGCCTCCACTGGGATGATGATCATCACCATCATCATCATCTCCTCTCCCTCTCTCTCTCTCTCTCTCTCTCTCTCTCTCTCTCTCTCTCTCTCTTTTTCTTTTCAGGTCAGTGTCAGGTAATCCAACAATGACATATTTCGGAGAACAAGCTCTCTATGAACAGTAAAACCCTTCGCTAAAAGTCACCGCCTTTTCCACTCTACAGTCTCTGGTACAAGACAATCTAAAACTGCGACTAAGTTTTAGTCTCAAAACAAGCAGTTAAAACAGAAAGTCACTAACGGACGGGTCCAAACCAGTAAATCAGGATGTTGTGGCTGGCTGATCAGTACTCAAAAATTAGATTAGCCAGCCACCGTGGGGCAAATTGAAATCTTCTGATAATTTAGGTACAAGATAGAGAGCTTTAAATCTCCTAGCAAAATCTTTCCACTGCCGCCTACAATCCAGTGAGTATCAGTTGCTAAGAAGATTGCTGCTCTCCAGATTGTATCTCATGTTGAATTTTGCTTCCCTCTGTCAAAACGGAGAAACAAAAAGGTAGCACTATAAGAATTAATTCACTGCGTCACCACCAGAGACAGAACTGCCACTAGCTTTTAGAGGTGTAATATCAACTACCAGCGCCAAGTCCTAGAATAGGACAAATTCATGTTTACATCGCGATCATTGCGTTCGGATTGCGTTGAAACGTTTAATGTGGGCGAAAATAAAGTCAAATATCGCAACGTCTTCTGGTCGGATGAATAGTCATATAATAGGTGTCTAACAAATGGGGGAGGTGGAATAAATGTAGACCTCAGAGTACCTTTTACGGAACTGAAAAAAGTCGCTGAGTAGTTCTATACGGTCATGTAAATGTCTTGGTGTTTCTAAATTGAAGCATCTATAGCATGCTAGGACCTAAAAAGGCAGCTGTAACATATGAATCAAAAAAGTTAACACTCTCGTCACAGGAAACTTCACGACACAGTGAGACAGTGCACATGCCTAACGACGAAACAGGAAGGGATGTTTGTTTAACTTCTCTTTCGCGGTGAGGTCATTTGATATGGTTTCCAAGCTTTGCATGTGAGTGATAGGGGTAGGAACTGGCTGAGGGATTTTCAAGGGGCTGCGTCGAGTCGTCTGAAGCGCTAACTCAGGGGAAACCTACGGGATGGCTAAGATAAAAGAGGCACCTTTTATACTTACCGGAAGCTATCCGAGTGTTATTTCTTAGTGATCAGTGCTACGCTGTCAGTAGTCAGTTTCAAGTTTGTTGTGAATACAATTCTGCAGAATGCATTTTTTATCTATATTTTTTTGTTGAAATTTTTTGATGTAAATCGTTTAAATCGTTAAATGAAAGGTCACGACAAAATATCCAGAGAGAGAGAAGCTCCTGCAGAAAGGGTTGCGCAGAGATGTATCACTAAATTTCGAGCAACAGGTTCAGAAGCTAACGCCAAACATAACCGTGTAAAGAAAGTTTACTCGCGGGAAAATATTGGACGTGTTCACCGAGACTATGGTATGAAGTCCACAGAAATCAATTAGCCGTCTATGCTTCCAACTAAAAATCAAACTAACGTCATGCCAGAAAAAAGTTGAAGCTGTTCCATTTCCGAGAATGCAAAGTAAGAATTATGCTAGCATTAAAGTCTACGGATTATGCACAACGACAATATTACTACCAATGGCTACTCACACTTGTTGCTGATGGTTATCTCAATCCAAATCTTTACTTCAACTCTCACGAAACGTGATTTCACCTTAATGGATACGTGAACTCTCAAAACACGCGCAATTAGCAAATATACAATCCCAGGGAACACTTTGAGGTGTCCCCGTATAATCTGAAAGTAGGTGTTTGGTATGCATTTTCAGGCCAACGGATTATTCTTTAACACCACCATGTACTCTAAAGTCTATGTAACGGCATTGTTGCAACCATTCACAGCGCAGCTAAGTGACTAAGAACAAGAGTATGCGTTTTCCAGCAAGATGGCGCTAAGGCGCATACTTCATGGTTTTCGATGTCGTACGTCCACGAAGCTTTAGGAGAACAACTTACAATTCCCGCACGTTTATGGCCTCCCAGATCGCCCAATGTCTACCTGTGATTTTTATCTGTGGCGTAATTTAAAGGATAAAGTCTACAGAAAAAACCCAAAGACATCTGAAGAGTTGAAAACAAACACTCGGAATGGGATTGAGGAATCACACTACATGAATTGGCAAAAGTTTCCACAAACATGTTTAGACGTGCAGAGTTGTGTATCGAAGTTTATGGCTAACATTTTCAGCACCTCCTGTGAACTACTGAATGTTCAGTTCGTTGTTTTCATAATCATAATTTACTACATCGTATTCTGTATTTACGATAAACAAGAGAATTGTCTGTATGTTGTTTATAAGACATGGGGCCTATTTTATTCTGGCCACCCTGTACAAATGGATGGAGAAATTATTGTTCAAACATATTTCGGGCTTGCAGCCGGTCGTCGTTCAATACTTCGCACGATATTTCAACTGGGCACCTGCCAGTCATCTTCAGGTGAGCCGTCGCAGACTGGCGATAAAGTTCTCCGCTCCGCAATATATAGCGTACTGTAACTATTCTGCGCATGCGTCGAAAACTTGATAGTTGAACCAACACTGCCCGCCGGCAGCGCCCTCGCTGGTGGAATAGCGGAACTCAGTCGCCCTCTGCGTTGCTGTTTGCCACGGCCGTCGACGCACTCTGTCGTCTTCGATTTGAGCAAATCGTGGAGATGATGAGATTCCATGCACTGTCCAGCTGGTAGCCGCTGTCACGGTTTAACAGATTTTCCGCCAGTCGTATTTCTACGGATTCTTTAATAATGGAGTCAGTCCCAGAAAGACGTTGCTGTAGACAAAATCATTGTTTTCTCATACTCCATTGAATGTCCAGTAGAAATACAATGTTCAGCAATAGCGGACGTGCTTGGCTGCAAAAGGCGGGTGTAACGTTGATGTTCAGTGCAGCGTTCTTTCACGGTGCGTGTGGTTTGACCTATGTAAGCCATACCACATTGGCACGGTATCTTGTAAATTCCGGCCTTTCGTAGTAACAGATTGTCCTTAACTGATCCCACAAGGTCCGCAATCTTCGATGGTGGGCGGAAAACCACTTTTACCTGTAATTTTCGGAGGATTCTCGCTATTTTAAACGAAGTGTTGCCAACGAAAGGAAGAAAAGCTAAAGATTGTTCCGGCATGTTCTCCTCTTTATTCACTTCCTGCTTCTTAGTTTTAACTGTTAGTGCCCTGTTAATCTGCCGGATGGAATACCCATTTTCGCTGAATACTGTCTTTAGATGGGCGAGTTCTTGAGATAAGCTATCTAGATCTGAGACAGTATGAGCTCTATGAACAAGCGTTTTAAGCAAACTCATGGTTTGCGATGGGTGATGGCAACTCGATGCTTGCAGGTACAAATCAGTATGAGTGGGTTTCCGGTAAACTGAATGCCCTAGAGAACCATCATTCTTCCTTCGAACCAGGACATCCAAGAAAGGCAAACAACCATCTTTCTCTATTTCCATGGTGAACAGGATGTTGCTATGAATGGAGTTGAGGTGATGTAGAAACTCCATTAATTTATCTTCTCCATGAGGCCACGCTATGAAAGTGTCATCCACATACCGCCAAAAAACTGTTGGCTTCAGGGCAGCTGATTCAAGCGCTCTCTCTTCAAAGTCCTCCATAAAAAAGTTGGCGACCAAAGGAGAGAGGGGGCTACCCATGGCGACACCGTCAGTCTGTTCAAAATATTCTTGATTAAACATAAAATAAGTTGGGGAAAGTGCGTGCCTGAACAAAGCAGTGATATCAACAGGAAACATGTTACCAATCAGTGTCAAAGAATCTGCAAGAGGAACTTTTGTAAAAAGTGAGACCACATCAAAACTTACTAGAAGGTCTACACTGCTAAGACGAAGAGCCCCCAGTCTATTGATAAAATCAGCTGAGTTTCGTATGTGATGTGTGAGCACTTGCCTACGAAAGGTCTCAGTAAGGAAGCGAGATGTTTAGCTAAATCATATGTAGGAGCTCCAATGTTGCTCACTATTGGACGCAGAGGAAGATCCTCATTATGAATCTTTGGAAGGCCATACAGTCTTGGAGGTACACAACCATGTGGTTTTAACCTCTTGATGGTCTCTTGCGGTAAGGAGGAGGAATTTAATAGTGCTGAAGTTTTTCGTTGCACACGTCCTGTAGGATCGTAATCAATACTCCTATAGGTAGAGTCACTTAGCAGACCATACATCTTATCTTTATACACACCACGAGGTAACAAAACAGTTGCATTACCTTTGTCAGCTTTCAATACCACTACGTCAGGGTCCTCCCTCAGATTTCGTAATGCAGCCCTTTCTGCAGAGGTTAAATTACTGCGTTGAGTAGGAGCCTTCAACAGAGCACGGCAAGTTTCCCTTATTTCGTCTGCGGCATCCAAAGGAAGACGTCGTACAGCTTCTTCACCACCACTCAAAATACTTATTAATGGCGGTGCTGTAGGTGTAGGTGCAAAATTGAGTCCCTTGCTTAATACAGACAGCGTAGCGTCGTCCAAATTCTTCTCCGTGAGATTGACAACGGAACGTCGTACCATTATCCCTTCTGGCGACGGCTTCTGTGGCAACAGTCGATCAAATTTTGATGTCTGCCGACAATTAGCATCATTGTGGATCCACTCGAACTTGGCCGAAGTCACTCCATCAACCCAGTCCCATAATGCAGGTGAAAGATACCTTGCAACCTTGAGATGTAACTGGTAAAGTTCTGCTGAAATAGCATCTAACCATCGTCTTGTATAGCAAATATCGTGCGAAGTATTGAACGACGACCGGCTGCAAGCCCGAAATTTGTTTCAACAGTCAATTCGCCGGGAAAATTTTAAAATTCACATCAGACGCCTTTACGGGGAGGAGATGGCCTCACATATCCGAAGTTTCGAGAAGCTACGTGGTAAAAGAGCAAAGCTTTTAAGTTCATTAACCTTTTTATTGAGATGTCGGGACCATGGCATTATACCAAAATTTGCTAGAGTGACTCATTTCATTAAGACCACTACTGCACGGAAGATTACTGAGAAGGCTAGTCATGCTATTGTCAAGGAGAGGATTTGCTATACAAGACGAAGGTTAGATGCTATTTCAGCAGAACTTTACCAGTTACATCTCAAGGTTGCAAGGTATCTTTCTCCTGTATCATGGGACTGGGTTGATGGAGTGACTTCGGCCAAGTTCGAGTGGATCCACAATGATGCTAATTGTCGGCAGATATCAAAATTTGATCGACTGTTGCCACAGAAGCCGTCGCCAGAAGGGATAATGGTACGACGTTCCATTGTCAATCTCACGGAGAAGAATTTGGACGACGCTACGCTGTCTGTATTAAGCAAGGGACTCAATTTTGCACCTACACCTACAGCACCGCCATTAATAAGTATTTTGAGTGGTGTTGAAGAAGCTGTACGACGTCTTCCTTTGGATGCCGCAGACGAAATAAGAAGGGAAACTTGCCGTGCTCTGTTTAAGGCTCCTACTCAACGCAGTAATTTAACCTCTGCAGAAAGGGCTGCATTACGAAATCAGAGAGAGGACCCTGACGTAGTGGTATTGAAAGCTGACAAAGGTAATGCAACTGTTTTGTTACCTCGTGGTGTGTATAAAGATAAGATGTATGGTCTGCTAAGTGACTCTACCTATAGAAGGATTGATTACGATCCTACAGGACGTGTGCAACGAAAAACTTCAGCACTATTAAATTCCTCCTCCTTACCGCAAGAGACCATCAAGAGGTTAAAACCACATGGTTGTGTACCTCCAAGACTGTATGGCCTTCCAAAGATTCATAAAGAGGGTCTTCCTCTGCGTCCAATAGTGAGCAACATTGGAGCTCCTACATATGATTTAGCTAAACATCTCGCTTCCTTACTGAGACCTTTCGTAGGCAAGTGCTCACACATCACATACGAAACTCAGCTGATTTTATCAATAGACTGGGGGCTCTTCATCTTAGCAGTGTAGACCTTCTAGTAAGTTTTGATGTGGTCTCACTTTTTACAAAAGTTCCTCTTGCAGATTCTTTGACACTGATTGGTAACATGTTTCCTGTTGATATCACTGCTTTGTTCAGGCACGCACTTTCCCCAACTTATTTTATGTTTAATCAAGAATATTTTGAACAGACTGACGGTGTCGCCATGGGTAGCCCCCTCTCTCCTTTGGTCGCCAACTTTTTTATGGAGGACTTTGAAGAGAGAGCGCTTGAATCAGCTGCCCTGAAGCCAACAGTTGTTTGGCGGTATGTGGATGACACTTTCATAGCGTGGCCTCATGGAGAAGATAAATTAATGGAGTTTCTACATCACCTCAACTCCATTCATAGCAACATCCTGTTCACCATGGAAATAGAGAAAGATGGTTGTTTGCCTTTCTTGGATGTCCTGGTTCGAAGGAAGAATGATGGTTCTCTAGGGCATTCAGTTTACCGGAAACCCACTCATACTGATTTGTACCTGCAAGCATCGAGTTGCCATCACCCATCGCAAACCATGAGTTTGCTTAAAACGCTTGTTCATAGAGCTCATACTGTCTCAGATCTAGATAGCTTATCTCAAGAACTCGCCCATCTAAAGACAGTATTCAGCGAAAATGGGTATTCCATCCGGCAGATTAACAGGGCACTAACAGTTAAAACTAAGAAGCAGGAAGTGAATAAAGAGGAGAACATGCCGGAACAATCTTTAGCTTTTCTTCCTTTCGTTGGCAACACTTCGTTTAAAATAGCGAGAATCCTCCGAAAATTACAGGTAAAAGTGGTTTTCCGCCCACCATCGAAGATTGCGGACCTTGTGGGATCAGTTAAGGACAATCTGTTACTACGAAAGGCCGGAATTTACAAGATACCGTGCCAATGTGGTATGGCTTACATAGGTCAAACCACACGCACCGTGAAAGAACGCTGCACTGAACATCAACGTTACACCCGCCTTTTGCAGCCAAGCACGTCCGCTATTGCTGAACATTGTATTTCTACTGGACATTCAATGGAGTATGAGAAAACAATGATTTTGTCTACAGCAACGTCTTTCTGGGACTGACTCCATTATTAAAGAATCCGTAGAAATACGACTGGCGGAAAATCTGTTAAACCGTGACAGCGGCTACCAGCTGGACAGTGCATGGAATCCCATCATCTCCACGATTTGCTCAAATCGAAGACGACAGAGTGCGTCGACGGCCGTGGCAAACAGCAACGCAGAGGGCGACTGAGTTCCGCTATTCCACCAGCGAGGGCGCTGCCGGCGGGCAGTGTTGGTTCAACTATCAAGTTTTCGACGCATGCGCAGAATAGTTACAGTACGCTATATATTGCGGAGCGGAGAACTTTATCGCCAGTCTGCGACGGCTCACCTGAAGATGACTGGCAGGTGCCCAGTTGAAATATCGTGCGAAGTATTGAACGACGACCGGCTGCAAGCCCGAAATTTGTTTGAACAGTCAATTCGCCGGGAAAATTTTAAAATTCACAGGAGAAATTATTATCTGTGGTCTTAAATACTGCGCCATATTCCACAATGTAAGATGGCATAAAAGTTGTCAACGAACAGTGAACAGAGGACTGGACCACCAGTTCGTACGTTTGAACAGTTCCCGATTCTGACGCTGGTAAACTGATTGGGTTACATCTGCTTTACAGATGATTTCCCGCGTTTTCCAGTCTTTAGGTTGTGAATGCGTAAACAGCGCACTCGGAGATATTTTTTTTCCATACAGCCTGCGGGAATGCTCTCGCAATTGTAGCTTCGTAAAAAACGATTTCCAGCCACTTACTCCCTAAATTACTGCTGCGTTTCGTACGTCAGCATCAAGGACAGGTGTAACAACAATCGCCGTCGAATGGATATTACTACTGTGGTGAAAGCTACTATATTCTGAATTCTGCAAAGGTAATGTTTTTATTCCTCATCCCCGGAAACGACAGCGTCAAGCACCAATCAACGTGCCTGCACCACATGCTGTAGAGCCCTGCACAGCAGACAATGTCGCCCCGGATCGATGTTATTTGAGAGCGGCCATTGTGCGTTCTGCAGACGGGCAAATGAGCCCGCTTGGAAAGGTGCCCACTCTGATGAATACTTGCGGAAGCCTCCAGACTGCCGTGTTCCTGAAACAATAGAGCGCCGCACAACTCCGGCAACCTACCGCCCGACTATGGCTTTCACAATCAGAGAACACAAGCAGCTTTGGTACGCGATAGATTCAACAAACCGCGTAACGAAGTACTATGAGCTCGTATGAAGTCGCCACACACAGAGCTGACTGCATGAAGCATACAAGTCTGACCTCTGTAAACAACACTGAATACGTCCTCACATTTCAGGTCGCAGAACACGACATATCAAACTCGTTTGCGTTGAGATAAGTCAACTTCTTTAACGGAACACTGCACGCAGACCTGTATATATAATATACAAGCCACCTTACAGTGTCTAGCGCATGCTACTCCATGTACCACTATAAATTTCAACTTTTCCAGTTAAATCGTGTATAGTGTGGGGAAAGAACAATTATCTAGGGTTTCACATAAAATCGAATTTCTCCGATTTTCTTAGTCATGGATATTTTGCAAGAAATTCATGTCTGATAAAATAAGTTGCCTGATTTTGTGAGACGTTTGCTTTCAGAATTTTTGCAGAAAACCATTCCTTTATGCACAACAGTTATCCTGAAGGGATTGGGACTAGAGTGTGATGGAATACCATATTTTACTTAGAGGGTGTCAAATTAAACACCTTTCAGCCGTCAAACTTCGAACTTTATTTTATTTGGCAACCAGTCTCAGCGTTATACTACACCATCTTCAGGCTCCTGACTGACTTTTAGAAAGGATCTACCTCGGTTGTGATCTAAACAGGGGCCAGTAATACTGGTATTAGTAGATACTTGCTACAGGATCACTTCAACTATCACTTGCCGACCTGTGGCAAGTACCTACTAATACCAGTATTGCTGGAACCTGTTTAGATCACAACCGACGTCGGTCAGGGGCCTGAAGATGCCGTAGTATAACGCTGAGACTGGTTACCAAATAAAATAAGGTTGGAAATTTGACGGCTGAAAGGTGTTTAATTTGAAATCCTCTATCGAACAACATAGTCCCACAATCATCTCTAAGTTGGACATACAGAGATATTTTGCTTGACTTTAAATTTAGGCATTAGGTGAGGAAACAAATCTGAGTAGCTGCGTAATGTACACACATTTGTTAAAATTGATCCTATCCATTCAAAGGGTGTGCTGGTTCCCCTGCCAAGTGACGGAGTCTCCCATAGGTGTATCAGTTGCACGCCCACAATTAAAAATTAAAAAAACTGTTTTGTCCCATGAATTTTTCAGACATCTACGTCAACTGTTTCTATGCCCGAGGCTTCATGGGACACACATTACGCCGGGAAAACTTCAAGACCCACAACTGTCATACCGCCGCCTGGATGACAGCATTAGCAGACACTTCTTTCACTGCTCGAGATAAATTTGGTTAGACGCTCTACGTCACATATCTCGTACCCACAAAAAGGACTTAAGTTTGTTGCAGTATATTTCATGTAGTAGGAAGGTCCGACTCCAAAATACAATCACTTAACAGTCCGTTAAAATCTGAATCAACGACTAAGTGACGATGGCCAGTGGACTTGGTCACGAGGAGTAGGCAGTGGCAACACTTGGGGAGCACGGGGTAAGGGCAAACTAATTAGCATTTCCTAATCAAATCTCTATTTTAGTTTATCGAGATTACCACGACTTTGCCGGCCGAAGTGGCCGTGCGGTTAAAGGCGCTGCAGTCTGGAACCGCGAGACCGCTACGGTCGCAGATTCGAATCCTGCCTCGGGCATGGATGTTTGTGATGTCCTTAGGTTAGTTAGGTTTAACTAGTTCTAAGTTCTAGGGGACTAATGACCTCAGCAGTTGAGTCCCATAGTGCTCAGAGCCATTTGAACCATTTTACCACGACTTTACAATTAAAGGTACATACTTCAGAAATTCTTTTTAGATGATGTAATTTTTTATTTGGTAAACACGCAATCCAAAGTAGCACCGTATGCAACACGTGATCCCCTCTTCATTGTTTCATTGCCGATAAATCCAAAGCCGTAACAATCAAAAGAAACGCAAAATAAACTTTTTACACTTTTGCTGCGTTGGCTCACCCGACATAACGAGAATGGCTAGATACAGCAGTCGAGAACAGAAACTAGCGTCTCTGGACAATGGAAAGGACGATCTGTTGCTCTAAATAGACCAATCCGGATCTCGTAGTTCCTTCTGATGGCAGGCCTGTATCTGTCCCTCCCCACTTCGGTGGCCCCAAATCGATGATGTCCTCCTCCTCCTCCTCTTCCCTCTTTTCTCTCGTTGCTGTTCTCTGTTGAGAGCGTCACAGAACTGCGCCCCCACGGAAACGCCACCCAAGGCACGGCCCCAGCTCCCATTCTCTAGTCACGCCATCGCGAACAGAGTTAAAATTCCTGTCAGGGAACAATGACTTAACTTTCTCATAACTTCATTAAACCATCTCAAGCCACCACGATAGCAGCCTATCCTTTTACTTTCACAGTGAGCCAGTGTATCCTGTTTACGATACAAACTACTCTACATTACACACCCAGCCATTCGCATTTGCGCACTTTAATACTACTCCAGGTAAGGGTTTGAATATCGGTTAATTTCTTGTTGCCCACATGTAAGAGGGGCGTTCAATAAGTAACGGCACACTTTTTTTAAAAACCAAGTTGGTTTTATTCAGGATTGCAGTAGACCATATATTCCCCACTCTTTTGGCTACAATATTTTTCAACATAATCTCCGTTCAATGCGACGGCCTTGCGCCACCTTAATGGGAGGACCTGTATACCCGCATGGTACCACTCTACTGGTCGACGTCGGAGCCAATGTACTGCTTCCTGTGGAGTGCATCCTTCACTGGGTCAAACGGATGGAAGTCAGGCGGTGCGAGATCCGGATTGACCCATGGATGACGACCAACAGCCCAATAAAGTTTTGTGAGTTTCTCTGGGTGAGGTCTCGTATTGTCGTGATTGGTCGATCACCTCCAATGGTTGTGTCCACACGTTCCAACATTGGAGGAGTCACAGCTGTGTGTTACTGGCTGCACAGGGTGATTGGGCAGGTTGGCGGACCTTGATGCGATGATGATAGACTCGCCGTGCTCTGGTTTTCCGCCAAAAGAAACTCAATAACAGTGCTCTACTTGGAACACCTCCTTCCTTTACAGACGCCATTTGGAAGGCTACGTATAGCGCCCCCACTTATCGGAGCTTCATGAAACTGTAGGGGCTGAACCGGGAATATTCCACGATGTCTCTCAACAAATTCCGTATTGGTTTAACCGAAACTAGCCGAGGAAAAAAAAAACTGTGTTGCATTACTTATTGAACGCCCCCCTTGTACGTACATATTCTGTAACCCACTATCCAGTGTGTAGCAGATCGAAATTTGCTTCACTGCTAGGAATTCCATTTCCTACTTGCTAACAGAGCTAAGGAAAAACAATTGGCTACACAAGTCTGTACGAGATCACACTTTGTCCTTATGGCCATTAGGCGAGAGTAATCATGTAGGTGGCAAAATAATTTTGCACTCTGTCGCTAATGCTTATCTTTCAACTTCGTAAATAGCAGTTTACTTAAAGTCTCTTCTTCCCGTCGAACCTAATGGGAATTAACGTAAAACTCTTTTACTGTTCCTGCTTCTGAATGCTTCACCTCGCTGTGCACTGTGGTGTGTACTCATTGCTTGCTGATCTCAGAGCTAATGCATAGAAATTGCCCACTACGGCAGCTGGTGAGATGGTCGTGGAGGCAGGGATGTGGCCACAGCTGTGCCGCAGTCAGTCCCACGAGAGAGACTGCCTCCAGGATTCCTCGGGCGCTGATGTCGGGCACCGGGGCGCCCTCAGGCAGCAAGGCCGCGGAGGGTCGATAGCGAGAATATGTGGGCTACAGCCACACCGTGCCTCACCAGCCCGCGGCGCATTAGCGGCCTCTGCCACCACCAACCACTCCCATTCTGTAGCTCGTTGCTTTTCTGCACCTAGTCTCACTGTGTAGGCCAGTACGATCACGCAGTTCTGTCACCAAGACGAGTGGAGCAGTGAAATGCGCTGTTCTGAATCTGTTTTCATTCGTCCCAATACTGTGAAATGATGGGATGCAGATGATTGAATTTACTGTAATACCTGAACAGCTAGGGACACAACCGCCATATAAGCGAATTATGGGCATAAAGCACTGTGACTGATGTGTGAGATGAGGGAATGAAATAGCATCTACACCTCCAATGTGCTGTTACAATTGTCACTGCAGTGTGTTATTACTGTACACGTAATACACTGCAGGAAAACTGAAAAATGTTTGTGACGCACTTTCATCCAAAAGGTTCTCTGATTAAATGGAGTCATCAACACTTCTTCCGTGTTATGTGACAATACTTTCTCTCGGAACCATAAAATTTATTAACCCTTTGAATGGTTAAAGTTTTATACATCGGCGTAGAACTTCCCCACACTTTAGAAAATTAATCCCCCCCGTATAAATGAAAATGTTCAAATGTGTGTGAAATCTTATGGGACTCAACTGCTAAGGTCATCAGTCCCTAAGCTTATACACTACTTAACCTAAATTATCCTAAGGACACACACACACACACACACACACACACACACAAGCCCGAGGGAGGACTCGAACCTCCGCCGGGACCAGCCGCACAGTCCATGAACGCAGCGCCTTAGACTGCTCGGCCAAAAAAAGCGTTTTGGAGAGGTGTTTGATGTGCAGCAGCATGTACGCTGCGTATTTTCGTATTACGAAAATATAGATTTGAATTCCACAAAACACAGCACGTTAGTTTCCTAAGCATTCGAATCGAGATAGCGACGCGCTTTAGTAAACCAATCATAGCTGATGCAATTTTAATATCAAATTGATTACAAATTAATTAAATTAGTCGATTAATTACCCCGACCACGCCCACCCCCAGGTGACTCCCCGTGTTTTCCTCAGCCTGCACATGCATTTCCAACCCCTCCCCCATCCCCACCCCCACCTACCTTATAGGTGGGAATTTCTTTGTCCCAGGGCTGTGCTGATGCCCCCCCTCCCCCCCCCCGGGAAATGGCGGGAAATTAAAATTGGCGGTGCCCTTTCCAGGGCTTGAACCCTGGCCCTTATGGACAGAAAGCCCTACTACAACCACCAAACACTTGGAAGCTGCCCAGACGCAGGAGAGGAAGGTTAAGTTGGCGTACTCTATTTTGGTTGGGAAACTGAAGTGAAGATGTCATAATTATGTTATTAGTTATAAAGATTGGGCTACACAAGGACAGCCTAAAATAGCAATAGAGCTCAAAACTTGACGCCGCCAGACAACAGTTGTGATCCTGCTAGGAAAAAAATTCACAATATCATTCTAAACAAGTGGTAGACGTACAACTCTACCCTTCACCTACAAGCTGGCGGGAGAACGGGTTGGATGTAAGGCACTATATTTATTCATTTATTTATTTATTTATTTATTTTGGCAGTAAATATATTAACGAGTTTCTGGTGTTGGACAGAAAAGAGTTTAGTAAGTGTATTACCTTTAAGCATACAGCTGAGGACCACATCCATCAATGTTTGACGTCATAGTTCGTTACAGACGCCTGCTCGACGATCATCTTGCAGCCCAGGTAATTGAAGCCCGGAATTGAAGCCAATAAACGCTAACACAACTGATGGAAAGAATGCATCACTGTTCTAATTACACTTCGAAATTGTGAAAAAACCAGCACTCCTAATCAATGAGTCATTATGCAACACATGTACTGGGGATTCGGAAAAAAACATTGTAATAACTACTGCAAAAAGCGACCCCAGAATATTGCAGAGGGGCTGCTGTGTCCTCGTCAATGGGCGCTCATTAACTATTCAACTTGGAGGTAGTCTTACCCTCCATTCCACCTCTCGTCCCTCCCTCTCTCCTTCCCGCCCTCATGCCCCTCACTGTAGGTAGGGACAGAGGTCTCTGGTGGTCCAGAGAGATCCTTCCGGTGACATTGATATACTGTTACCAGTCCGCAGAAATCAGTCACAGATAGACAAAAGACAACAACAAGACATTTCATGCAATCTGTTAAACCAATTTCTCGGAAAGATTGAACCCCCATGGAACAAAAATGACTTGAATAACAGGAAGCCCTCAGCCTAAAGCGACAATAGACCCCCCATATCTGGGAGCACAATCTTCTCAGCTGTGACAGGAGCAGCCTGCAAGGCGTGGCACGAGCTCGTGGTCTCCTTGAGGCGACGTTCCTTCGCCAACACATAAGGGAAATATAGCGGCACAGGCCCGACCCCACACGCTGCCCCTGGTTGGAGCGCAGCTGTGTTCAGTGACCACACACAGAATACATGCCCCCAAAGCCACCCGCAGCCAGACGTTCTGCGATGGATAACACTTATTTAACGTCAACGCATCTCATATAATCAAGCATCTATTAAAACGGAGAGTACAATGGGATGATAAATATCATATTTCCAGGAAAATAGCCACATCCCACTTTTTTTTTTAGTTTAAGAGCAAAATCGTTATAGTTTTTACGTTTGACTGCAGTCTACAATTCGCATCTTTTCGACAACCAACAAAGCGCACCGCCGCTGATTACTTAACTTCCACTATTTTGCTGCAACAACTATCGACCACCACATAATATCCCCGTTATTTCGAAATCATCGGAGTACAGAAAAAGCGAGAATTTAAAACTCTGACGAAGAAACATATATGTTAAGCAATTTCTGTCAGCTTGATAGGCAAATTACACGACCTGAGAGCAACTCTAGCATTCAAATCAGTGTCTGTAAATAAACTGTCATGCGTGCGAGTGTTACAAACATTTCAGACATGGGGAAATAACATTAGCGAATACAATCTTTCACGCCATCGTACACATGCCAGAAAAAAACAATCATTTTACATTCGACAACTGCAAGCTATAATTCAAGAGGACGGTGCTGTTTTGTACAGTATGGCAAGTCCCATTACATCAACGCGAAGCTATATCACACCTGCATTTACGAAACAAATCCTGAGAGCCTGTCTTGTCACAGAACCTCCTGTAAGGTTTTACCGCATCTTTCTTCCGTCACATCAAAACCAATTACCACCTGCGTCCTTGCATTTGACATTTTTGCTCCAATAATTTCCCTCTACCGACATGTCTGTAGAGTTTCTATCAAAGTATATTCCGGCGTTCTAGTTTTGTAAGCAATCTGGTCATCACAGCCTGTTTCACACAATTTTCTCACACTGGGGGAAAAAACTGTCATTTCTAGGTTCCACAACGAGCTATAATTCAAGTGGTCTCCTTTATAATTAGAGGTTATGAAGTAACACAGGACTTGGGTTAACACGTGTTTTTCAAACACACAATCATGACGATAATAATAAAAACAATCATGGTTTCACGATAATAGATACATCTGATTTCTATCAGTTTTATGAGCAAAATCGGTGTTGTTTTGAGAGAACTATATGCATCCAAACTCTAACAAGTTATACCACTAATTTTAATAGAGCTCCCCATAAGATTTTACCACGTGTCTCTCTTTCGATACATCGAAAAAACAAATTTCGTCTGAGTGCTGACATCGAGCATATTACATATACACATATCGCTCCAATGGAGCACATGGCCAGTGTTGAAAGTCGCTTGCGCCAGAGCTGCATAAAGCTTTGTCGACTGCACTGGAGGAAGAGCATATCCAACAGATTATCAGTCACAAGAGAGGGTTCCTGTATTGCTCCTTCATAAGCAGTTTAATACATTATTTTTTCGGCTGTGACACATCCAAGCAGTTTACGACTACAGTTATGTACACCACCCTACACTGTTTTTTTACCATGACCTCCAAGTATGTGTCAGCTGCTAAACAGACATTAACACCTTTCAATCTTTGGCTCTCACAGAATGCTGAACATCGCATTGTGTACACTATGCAGCTCCTGCAACACACAGGTTGGCAGTAATGACATACAGAGGTGATGCTTCTCATTCACGAAAATGTGGAAACTGAAAGAGTTTGCAGCATTGTAAAGCATTTACAACAGCTATCCGAAGGTGATGAGGTATACAGTGAATCTCATTTTCCACAGCAACCGTGTAGTAGATGTCTTGGTGTTCTGTTCGATGAGCTTCGTTTCCTCGTTTTGCAATCACGTACGTGACTACTGTTCCAGAGTTGGCTATCGCCGGAAGGTGCCGTTCACAACACGCGTGAGACAATAGAAATAAAAAGATGTACTGTTATCTCATAGGTGAAAAAAAAAAGACTGTTGAGGGCATCGTAGTATATGGAAATAGGACGAGTCTGTAACATTGAGGAACACTTCCAAACAACTGTCTGAAGTTGATGACCTCTGCATTTAATCCCATGCTCCACAGTGAAAAGTAGCAGATATCCGGTGTGTTCCAGTGAAAAGTAGCAGATATCCGGTGTGTTCCAGTGAAAAGTAGCAGATATCCGGTGTGTTCCAGTGAAAAGAAGCAGATATCCGGTGTGCTCCAGTGAAAAGTAGCCGATATCCGGTGTTCTAGTGAAAAGTAGCAGATATCCAGTGTTCCGCCAAGGTTCCCTCCATCTCAACCAAGTGCTGTCAGTCAATCACTGTTCTTCAATCAACAGCGTACCAGTGGACAGAAGGGACAGGAAAGACACTGTTGATAGTACTGTAATACACATCCCATTTGAAAGCGCGATTAAGTTTAGCAATTTTACCAGTTGTTCCGTAATTTAAATACCAGCCAGTGGCGTAGTAGAATGAATCCCAATTCCTGTGTCCTCGCTAAATCACCCCTCCACTACTTTGCACCTACAATATACTAGATTGCAAATGCAGCTAGATGACTGTGCAGGACGTCCATTCGACCATATAAACCGAAGTATACCAGACAGCATCCTATACCGACACAATTAGGTTATCTACATAATTCCAGCGTATTGATTACAGAACGAAGTTTACGATTATGATTGGCCACCTTTCCAGTGTGGTGGGGGTCACAGGGTATTTACGCATTCATAAAATGAAGTATGAGATTGGCAGATCCTTCCCACATTGTCCTTGACCAACCCTCCCTGCAACACCAATCTTACCCATGGCACCCATCCAAAAGCACAAGATGCCTCCAGAGCGTGTGTGTCGAGGAGGGTAGCGCCTCTTACCGGTGTGCAGTAGACATGAGAGTGCTGTGGTGATGTAACTGACAGTTAAGAAGAAAAGTGTGGTTTATGCATGTTGGAGCTCCAGATGGATGGAGTTTGAAACATTTCACGTAAATCAACCGTGTTATCACTTCTGAAGCATTATTCCACTGCCTGGAGTCAGTACCAGGAAGGTACTGGCATGAGAGAAATGACCGTAGAGCATAAACACACAGTCCAATGGTTACATGCTTATGCACCTAAAAAATGCTATATTGTTAATGACATACAGTTTCCGAATATTAGTCGTGCGGAATGCAACGCTCTTAATACTCTAATGCAGGATATATTTATCGAGCATCAGACATGCAATCACCCCGTAAGTTTCCTACCCCAATCACTATGGTAACAAACTTTAAAATGAAAAAACTATTTCCTTCTGCACTATTCTGGTGTCCTAGGATGGCATAGTCAGAGTATATCCACCGTTCGAGCTGCTTATAAACCAATTAGAACAAGTCCGGAGACTGCTGTCCTGTCTTCTAGGAAATTAATATATTTTATGCGTCGGAAACGTACGTACCCTCAATGACAGTTCCTGCGTCAGTCATGCATATTATTATTATTATTATTATTATTATTATTATTTCTTTACTTTCTCAGACCTTAGGTCTGGTTCGAAATGAAAGTGACACGGACCTTGATCAAGCGTGACTTCCTTTTAATTGTACGGTATATGTTACATTGCGTTTAGGAACTTTCGGGTAATTGAACATGTATCAATAATTACGGATTTCTGTAGTTGTATATATATGTTTGGATGTAGCTGTATTGCGTTGATGTACTGCTGGATATTGTGTGGTATGACTCCTGTAGTTGATAATATAATTGGTATGATGTCAACTTTATCCTGATGCACCATGTCCTTGACTTCCTCGGCAATTTGGATATATTTTTCAATTTTTTTCTCCTGTTTTCTTTTGTATATTTGTTGTATTGGGTATGGATATTTCGATTAGTTGTGTTAATTTCTTCTTTTTATTGGTGAGTATGATGTCAGGTTTGTTATGTGGCGTTGTTTTATCTGTTATAATGGTTCTGTTCCAGTATAATTTGTATTCATCATTCTCCAGTACATTTTGTGGTGCATACTTGTACGTAGGAACGTTTTGTTTTATAAGTTTATGTTGTAAGGCAAGCTGTTGATGAATTATTTTTGCAACATTGTCATGTCTTCTGGGGTATTCTGTATTTGCTAGTATTGTACATCCGCTTGTGATGTGATCTACTGTTTCTATTTGTTGTTTGCAAAGTCTGCATTTATCTGTTGTGGTATTGGGATCTTTAACAATATGCTTGGTGTAATACCTGGTGTTTATTGTTTGATCCTGTATTGCAATCATGAATCCTTCCGTCTCACTGTATATATTGCCTTTTCTTAGCCATGTGTTGGATGCGTCTTGATCGATGTGTGGCTTGTGTTAGATGATACGGGTGCTTGCCATGTAGTGTTTTCTTTTTCCAATTTACCTTCTTCGTATCTGTTGATGTTATGTGATCTAAAGGGTTGTAGAAGTGGTTATGAAATTGCAGTGGTGTAGCAGATGTATTTATATGAGTGACTGCCTTGTGTATTTTGCTGATTTCTGCTCGTTCTATAAAGAATTTTCTTAAATTGTCTACCTGTCCATAATGTAGGTTTTTTATGTCGATAAATCCCCTTCCTCCTTCCTTTCTGCTTAATGTGAATCTTTCTGTTGCTGAATGTATGTGATGTATTCTATATTTGTGGCATTGTGAACGTGTAAGTGTATTGAGTGCTTCTAGGTCTGTGTTACTCCATTTCACTACTCCAAATGAGTAGGTCAATATTGGTATAGCATAGGTATTTATAGCTTTTGTCTTATTTCTTGCTGTCAATTCTGTTTTCAGTATTTTTGTTAGTCTTTGTCTATATTTTTCTTTTAGTTCTTCTTTAATATTTGTATTATCTATTCCTATTTTTTGTCTGTATCTTAGATATTTATAGGCATCTGTTTTTTCCATAACTTCTATGCAGTCACTGTGGTTATCCAATATGTAATCTTCTTGTTTAGTGTGTTTGCCCTTGACTATGCTATTTTTCTTACATTTGTCTGTTCCAAAAGCCATACTTATATCATTGCTGAATACTTCTGTTATCTTTAGTAATTGGTTGAGTTGTTGATTTGTTGCTGCCAGTAGTTTTAGATCATCCATGTATAGCAAATGTGTGATTTTGTGTGGGTATGTTCCAGTGATATTGTATCCATAATTTGTATTATTTAGCATGTTGGATAGTGGGTTCAGAGCAAGGCAGAACCAGAAAGGACTTAATGAATCTCCTTGGTATATTCCACACTTAATCTGTATTGGCTGTGATGTGATATTATTTGAATTTGTTTGGATATTAAGTGTGGTTTTCCAATTTTTCATTACTATGTTTAGGAACTGTATCAATTTAGGATCTACTTTGTATATTTCCAATATTTGTAGTAACCATCAGTGGGGTACACTATCAAAAGCTTTTTGGTAATCAATGTATGCGTAGTGTAGCGACCTTTGTTTAGTTTTAGCTTGATATGTCACCTCTGTATCTATTATCAGTTGCTCTTTACATCCTCGTGCTCCTTTACAACAGCCTTTTTGTTCTTCATTTATAATTTTGTTCTGTGTTGTATGTGTCATTAATTTCTGTGTAATGACTGAAGTTAATATTTTGTATATTGTTGGTAGGCATGTTATGGGGCGATATTTAGCTGAGTTTGGTGTGTCTGCTTGATCTTTAGGTTTCAGATAAGTTATTCCATGTGTAAGTGTATCAGGGAATGTGTATGGGTCTGCAATGTAACTGTTAAATAATTTAGTTAGATGTGGATGTGCTGAGGTGAACTTCTTTAGCCAGAAATTTTCTATTTTATCTTTTCCAGGGGCTTTCCAATTGTGAGTAGAATTAATAGCTTGGGTGACTTCATGTTGCAAAATTATCACTTCAGGCATTTGTGGTATCATCTTGTATATGTGTTTCTGCTTGTATCCACCGTGCATGCCCGTTATGTTGTACTGGGTTTGAACATATGTTGCTCCAGAAGTGTTCCATGTCTGTTATGTTTGGTGGATTGTCTATTTTAATGTGTGTGTTATCTATTGTCTGGTAAAATTTCTTTTGGTTTGCGTTGAATGTTTGGTTTTGTTTCCTTCTATTTTCACTTTTTTTTTTGTATCTCCTAAGTCGTTTGGCCAATGCTTGTAATTTCTGCTTCTTCTCATCTAATTGCTCTATCGCTTCCTGTTGTGAGATTTTAACTAACGTTTTTCGTTTTTTTTCTGACATTTCATTTCTTATAAATTGTGTTAGCTGTCCGATGTCCTTTCTCAGTTTTTCTATTCTGATCTGTAACCTGTGTTGCCATGCTGGTTTTGTGGGTTTCTTCTGTGTTTTTGGTTGGTTCTGATCTCTGCCTAGTGCGTATATTTAGTGTAGTGAGTGCTCCTATATAAACCAGTAGTTTTAACTCTTCCATAGTTGTGTTTTCATTTATTTTGTTGTATACGATTGTGTTGATAGTTTTTATTGTTGTTTCGACTTGTGGGTTACTTGGCAGTCTATGCAAGAATGGTCTAATGTCTGTATTTGTGTCTTTGTATTCTATATACGTCAGCTGAAATTTTTCTTCTATATCTAACATGTGTGTCACTTCGTGTTCTATTTGTGCTTGTTGTGGTGGCTGTCTTAAGATTTCGTTTTCCTCTGATTGTTTAATTGATGCGTGTTGTTCTTTGTTTGTTTGCTCTGGGATGTTTGAGTCCATTACCGTATTATTATTATTATTATTATTATTATTATTATTATTATTATTATTATTATTATTCAGGCATGAATATTTTCGATAGCTGATACATTGAGGTACCACCCATACTCTGCTGCACGAAAATGCACATGAAGAAGCAGCAACTTCTTACGAGGCAGCCAAAGGAGATTTAACAGTCTTACTGCTGTTTACACCCCGCCTCACGCTACTTAAGGTGATACGTGCAATATCGGTTCCTCCTACAGAACACTCTAGGGAATGGCTTTAGTTTGACAAACGCATTGATTCTTATACTTAATGAATAACATTATTTTTGAGAACCGGCCGTAATTCGGTAATACACATGGTTGACTGCATGTGTGAGAACACAGCTATGGATTGGGATACATATGTTTTGCTTGGTTTAATATGGTGCCTGTGTGTAATACTTTCTGTAGTATACGTTACAAAAACCCACGTAGTTGACAGGGGGAGGATGAGTGTTAAAAGTTAATGCAGCCAATGCATAATTTTTAAGTTTTCTCAGGCTTTAGTATCCCGGGTAGCGCCAATCCATCTCCATTCCATGCATTTCGTGGTAATTTTTCTCTAATTTAATGTGTTCTTAATCAATTTAAATAATTTTGCAAGTTTTTTGCGGATTTATATATTTCGACGTATTTCCCTCAATTTAACGTATTTTCGTTCAATTTGTCGTAATTATACCAGGTTTTCTTCGATTTTTACCGATTTTGTCAATTTTCATATTTTTTGATACTTTTCAGTGTGTATATGGTCATAATGCCGTCATACCCATGCGTTGTTTGATTTTATACGGGGATATTTGCTTGTCCTACACACCAGCATACTAAAAAATCCTACGAATTTCCCTCTTTCCTATTATCTACACACATGCTTTGTGGATAGGAGAATCACGAAAAATATAGTAACACCTCATACCTAGATGAGACTCGACAAGTGGTGCAGCCTGAAAACTCTTAGCCTGAAAACAAACCCGTCTACTGCTACGACACATCAGAGTGCTTGTCTGCAGACTCATGTAGCGACATATGCTCTTATTGCTTATCAGATGGGCTTCGCTATTTTTCTTTACACCTTCCTATCCTGATAAGTACCCACAACCATATCAGGCCATCTACGGATTGTAGATTTCGGTTATTATTTTTATCCTAGTTATAAGCCATTTGTTAGTTGACAGTTTGTCGATTGCACTTAGTTTAATGAACTGAGTTTCCCCTCCCCATACCTAAAAAGTGCGCACCCCCGGCAACATAATTTATAGACTAACAGTTATGCATTCGAATCGCAACCGTCCACCGCTGACAGCTCTACACACATACATATAGGGACTATGCATGCATATTACTGATCGCGAAGTCTATTTCAACCACTTGCACGTTATTTTCTACAGTGCTACAGCCACACAAATAGCGAAGAACTCTTCACAAATGGATTCTTTAGGGGATGTAAGCACATTTATATTCATCCTCCTAACAAGCGTAACATCTATGATGCAAGTTGTGTTACCAACATTTCGTAATATTATTATCTAGATTCTCCAGTAATAACAACAAACCATGGCATCTTGCTTTTATCTATCACGCCTCCTTTTATACTCTTTAAAGATCAACAGTGATGGCACATAATCATCCCAGTTCCACTATTTTGTGTCCGAGATGTCCGCTGGATGGAGTGAGACAGTCCTTCATATTATTCTTATGTACGGTACAGAACAGCACATTAGTCAGATGGTATGGTACTGTCTCGAATGCGCCTGGTCACTCACAACCAAATATTCTACAGAAGCAATGCATTTCCTCTACTTTTTTTGTGCGTGTCTATACCCATATACGTGTTGCGGATGGCTCCAATAAACCTGACGTCCTCCCACTAGTGGATCCACCGCACATTATATCCGGAATGGTGCCTAGAGGACAATCTGCAATGCAGTACATCGGTCTTAGGATTCGAAGGTGGATCCACGAGCGAGAGAACTGGGTGAGGTTTATGGCAGCCATCCATGACACTCACAAACATAGACGTACAGAAAAACAAAGCAAGTGCATTGCATCTGTAGAATATTTGGTTGTAACTGGGCAAAAGTTACAAACTTAAAGCTCTGTATAGAAATCACGGAAGAATGTGGAGCATAAGAGTTGCCGACATATATACGGGAAGACGGGAAGTGCTTTAACATTAGCATCATGGAGGAGATACGAGGAAAAAATTAAAAAACCCGAATGCTCTCGCCTAGAAGAACTGCAGGAAGGAACTGAGCTAATAGTTCAGCCATAAAAAAGGTATTTTACAGGAAGAAAATTAGATTTGTATTAGAATTCGATATTATACCTTCTTTATATTTGTCAAATTATGGTTGGAGAAAAAAATAGATGATTCAAATGTGGATTTAAGTTATAAGTTAAAGATTAAAGTGGACACTATTACAACTACACCTAACAAAAATAAGGAAAGAGTTGTTTTCTGTGAGAAAATGTATATGCAAAAGTTACTAAAGATTTTATATGAGAATATTTACCCGTCTTATTCGCTAACCTACCAAAAATCCTAAGACATTCCCTATATACAACGATCTATGTGCATGTATTTCAGAGTAGGGGTGGCTGTTTGGATGGTCTTGAAAAGTAGTTGAAACCAGGTAGCTAAAAGCGTAGTGACCCCCCTTTTCTTACCTGTATTAGTGCGTCTGCCACTAGTTTTGAGTGATATTGTGAAATATTTCCCTGCAGGATAGCACCAGTTGGATGGCATTGTCAATTTTTGAGCTGTATTGCGATTTTAGGCAGTTCTGGTGTAGCGTTATGCATGTAGTTCTGCAATTCGTTCTTTATGACTAATTACATAATTGGGACCGATCTTTACTTCAGTTTCCCAACCAAAATAAGTACCCTAACCTAGCCTTTCTCTCCTGCATCTGGACAGTTTTCATGTATTGGTTGGGTGCACTTGGGCTTTCCATCCAAAGAACCAGGGGTTGGTCCCACAAAGGGCATCGCCATTATTAATTTTCCCCAATTCCCGTGTGGAGGATGAGGTGGTATGTCAGCACAGATCTGGGACAAAGACTTTCCCACAAAAATTCTAAATTCCCAGCGATTGGGTAGGTGGGGGAGGGGCGGCGACTCACGTGCCACCTGGGGGAAACGTGACATCATCCAGAGGGCGTGGGAGGTAATTAATTGATCAATTTAATTTGGATATAAATTTTATACTAAAACTGGGACAGCACCTCCACCTCTCTGCTACTCCCTACAGTTAAGACTGTGCACGATGTACAGGATTAGCCATTTAGTAATACAGATTATTATTATTATTATTATTTCTTTACTTTCTCAGACTTTTTAGAAGCCTGGATAAGAATGGAGTGACGCGGACCTTTATCAAGCGTCACTTCCTTTTTGCTGTACGGTACATGTTATATTGCATTTAGGAACTTTCGGGTAATTGAACATGTATCAATAATTACGCATTTCTGTAGTTGTATATATATGTTTGGATGTAGCTGTATTGCGTTGATGTACTAGTGGATATTGTGTGGTATGACTCCTGTAGTTGATAGTATAATTGGTATGATGTCAACTTTATCCTGATGCCACATGTCTTTGACTTCCTCAGCCAGTTGGATGTATTTTTCAATTTTTTCTCCTGTTTTCTTTTGTATATTTGTTGTATTGGGTATGGATATTTCGATTAGTTGTGTTAATTTCTTCTTTTTATTGGTGAGTATGATGTCAGGTTTGTTATGTGGTGTTGTTTTATCTGTTATAATGGTTCTGTTCCAGTATAATTTGTATTCATCATTCTCCAGTACATTTTGTGGTGCATACTTGTATGTAGGAACTTGTTGTTTTAAAAGTTTATGTTGTAAGGCAAGCTGTTGATGTATTATTTTTGCGACATTGTCATGTCTTCTGGGGTATTCTGTATTTGCTAGTATTGTACATCCGCTTGTGATGTGATCTACTGTTTCTATTTGTTGTTTACAAAGTCTGCATTTATCTGTTGTGGTATTGGGATCTTTAATAATATGCTTGCTGTAATACCTGGTGTTTATTGTTTGATCCTGTATTGCAATCATGAATCCTTCTGTCTCACTGTATATATTGCCTTTTCTTAGCCATGTGTTGGATGCGTCTTGATCGATGTGTGGCTGTGTTAGATGATACGGGTGCTTGCCATGAAGTGTTTTCTTTTTCCAATTTACTTTCTTCGTATCTGTTGATGTTATGTGGTTTAAAGGGTTGTAGAGGTGGTTATGAAATTGTAGTGGTGTAGCCGATGTATTTATATGAGTGATTGCTTTGTGTATTTTGCTAGTTTCTGCTCGTTCTATAAAGAATTTTCTTAAATTGTCTACCTGTCCATAATGTAGGTTTTTTATATCGATAAATCCCCTTCCTCCTTCCTTTCTGCTTAATGTGAATCTTTCTATTGCTGAATGTATGTGATGTATTCTATATTTGTGGCATTGTGATCGTGTAAGTGTAATGAGTGCTTCTAGGTCTGTGTTACTCCATTTCACTACTCCAAATGAGTAGGTCAATATTGGTATGGCATAAGTATTTATAGCTTTTGTCTTGTTTCTTGCTGTCAATTCTGTTTTCAGTATTTTTGTTAGTCTTTGTCTATATTTTTCTTTTAGTTCTTCTTTAATATTTGTATTATCTATTCCTATTTTTTGTCTGTATCCTAGATATTTATAGGCATCCGTTTTTTCCATCGCTTCTATGCAGTCGCTGTGGTTATCCAATATGTAATCTTCTTGTTTAGTGTGTTTGCCCTTGACTATGCTATTTTTCTTACATTTGTCTGTTCCAAAAGCCATACTTATATCATTGCTGAATACTTCTGTTATCTTTAGTAATTGGTTGAGTTGTTGATTTGTTGCTGCCAGTAGTTTTAGATCATCCATGTATAGCAAATGTGTGATTTTGTGTGGGTATGTTTCAGTAATATTGTATCCATAATTTGTATTATTTAGCATGTTGGATAGTGGGTTCAGAGCAAGGCAGAACCAGAAAGGACTTAATGAGTCTCCTTGGTATATTCCACGCTTAATCTGTATTGGCTGTGATGTGATATTATTTGAATTTGTTTGGATATTAAGTGTGGTTTTCCAATTTTTCATTACTATGTTTAGGAACTGTATCAATTTAGGATCTATTTTGTATATTTCCAATATTTGTAGTAACCATGAGTGGGGTACACTATCAAAAGCTTTTTGGTAATCAATGTATGCGTAGTGTAGCGACCTTTGTTTAGTTTTAGCTTGATATGTCACCTCTGCATCTATTATCAGTTGCTCTTTACATCCTCGTGCTCCTTTGCAACAGCCTTTTTGTTCTTCATTTATAATTTTGTTCTGTGTTGTATGTGTCATTAATTTCTGTTTAATGATTGAAGTTAATATTTTGTATATTGTTGGTAGGCATGTTATGGGGCGATATTTAGCTGGGTTCGCTGTGTCTGCTTGATCTTTAGGTTTCAGATAAGTTATTCCATGTGTAAGTGTATCAGGGAATGTGTGTGGGTCTGCAATGTAACTGTTAAATAATTTAGTTAGATGTGAATGTGTTGAGGTGAACTTCTTTAACCAGAAATTTGCTATTTTATCATTTCCAGGGGCTTTCCAATTGTGAGTAGAATTAATTGCTTGGGTGACTTCATGTTGCAAAATTATCACTTCAGGCATTTGTGGTATTATCTTGTTTGTGTCTGTTTCTGTTTGTATCCACCGTGCATGCCTGTTATGTTGTACCGGGTTTGACCATATGTTGCTCCAGAAGTGTTCCATGTCTGTTATGTTTGGTGGATTGTTTATTTTAATGTGTGTGTTATCTATTGTCTGGTAAAATTTCTTTTGGTTTGTGTTGAATGTTTGGTTTTGTTTCCTTCTATTTTCACTTTTTTTGTATCTTCTGAGTCGTTTGGCTAATGCTTGTAATTTCTGCTTCTTTTCGTCTAATTGCTCTGTCGCTTCTTGTTGTGAGATTTTACCTAACCTTTTTCGTTTTTTTTCCGAGATTTCATTTCTTATAAATTGTGTTAGCTGTCCGATGTCTTTTCTCAGTTTTTCTATTCTGATCTGTAGCCTGTGTTGCCATGCTGGTTTTGTGGGTTTCTTCTGTGTGTTGGTTGGTTCTGATCTCTGTCTAGTGTGTATGTTTAGTGTAGTGAGTGCTCCTATATAAACCAGTAGTTTTAACTCTTCCATAGTTGTGTTTTCATTTATTTTGTTGTGTATGATTGTGTTGATAGTTTTCATTGTTGTTTCGACTTGTGGGTTATTTGGTGGTCTATGCAAGAATGGTCTTATGTCTGTATTTGTGTCTTTGTATTCTATATATGTTAGCTGAAATTTTTCTTCTATATCTAGCATCTGTGTCACTTCGTGTTCTATTTGTGCTTGTTCTGGTGGCTGTCTTAAGATTTCGTTTTCCTCTGATTGTTTAATTGGTGCGTGTTGTTCTTTGTTTGTTTGCTCTGGGATGTTTGAGTCCATTACTGTATTTTCTTCTTCTTCTAATTGCACATTATTTTGTTCCCGTATTTGTTGTACTTCTTGTTTGATATTTTCTAATTCTGACTGGGGTATCCTGTTATTTTTGATTATTACACGGATCTGATCAGCTAGTCGTTGTTCTGTTAAAAATTTTAATTCTGGGTATCTGGTAATAAATGTTGTGTATACTTGTGATCTGTATCCAGTTGTGTTGGTTCCTAGGTTTGTTGCTTGGTAATAACAGAACATGAGGTGTCGATTAACTTCATCTGACCATCTCATCCTCTGTCTTTGTTTTCCTTCTAGGGTGGTTGCAGGAAGCATATCCTGCAAAACACCTCTATTTGGATTTAAATCATTTTCCAGTTGGCTAGCAGTGTCGTTACCATTGTGGGCGGGCATATTATTATTATTACGTCTGTTGTAATTCGATAATATCGTCAATAACGACCACCAAGATTTAAGAAGTTAGTTTTGGAAATAATTCGCAATGATCCGAACTTTTAATGCTCTAATGGTGGTTTTATCTCGTCATGGAATATCAAAACATTTTTCAGTTATGCCGACAAACAACTCCTTATTTTGAAGCGATATCCTGATCAAAACTGATTAAGATACTTCATTCCGCTCAGTGCTGATTCAAGAACTTACAAGCCAGAGTGTGTGTAATCAAATCGAAATTCCCAGGACCACGATTCCAGGCAGTAAACATTACAGCGGTGTGAGTATGGCCTATGTCTCATGTACGTAGTGTCTGTATCAATCACGAACCGCCCAAGAGACACTTGAATAATCAAAAACTGATAACATAAATTCTACTAGTCGAACTGATATCTGAATTGGAAAGGAAGTGTTCCGTTGCACGCACAAACATTTATCTTTGTCCATTAACTATAAGTGCAACATTCTAACGCGAATGACGTCCATGGGTCATAGGTCACATCAGCGCGATATCGATCTTTTCCAGGACACTCGCGGACAGTGTGGGCGCCAGTATACGCCGACGAGGCCTTAACGATTTAATGCAGTTTTGTTACTCTTATTACCTTTGTGATTGTACTGCACTAATAATACGTCATATGAAAATGTGACGTTCGTTATGCAAACATTTCCACTGATACATAGCACTGGCTTCAAACATAATTAAATTCATTCTTGTGTCTTCTCGTCCGAACTTCAATTATGTTCTGCCCAGTTCTGTCTTGGGATATTATTCCGGAGCTTAAGATGTGCGTCCCACGATGCCGGGTAGTCGCAGTATACAGGGTGATTCAAAAAGAATACCACAACTTTAAAAATGTGTATTTAATGAAAGAAACATAATATAACCTTCTGTTATACATCATTACAAAGAGTATTTAAAAAGGTTTTTTTTCACTCAAAAACAAGTTCAGAGATGTTCAATATGGCTCCCTCCAGACACACGAGCAATATCAACCCGATACTCCAACTCGTTCCACACTCTCTGAAGCATATCAGGCGTAACAGTTTGGATAGCTGCTGTTATTTCTCGTTTCAAATCATCAATGGTGGCTGGGAGAGGTGGCCGAAACACCATATCCTTAACATACTCCCATAAGAAAAAATCGCAGGGGGTAAGATCAGGGCTTCTTGGAGGCCAGTGATGAAGTGCTCTGTCACGGGCTGCCTGGCGGCCGATCCATCGCCACGGGTAGTTGACGTTCAGGTTTCATAACTAACCTTTTTCGTAGGACTATCCATACAGTTGATTGTGGAATTTGCAGCTCTCTGCTAGCTCTGCGAGTCGATTTTCCTGGGCTGCAAACAAATGCTTGCTGGATGCGTGCTACATTTTCATCACTCGTTCTCGGCCGTCCAGAACTTTTCCCTTTGCACAAACACCCATTCTCTGAAACTGTTTATACCAACGTTTAATACACCACCTATCAGGAGGTTTAACACCATACTTCGTTCGAAATGCACGCTGAACAACTGTCGCCGATTCACTTCTGCCGTACTCAATAACACAAAAAGCTTTCTGTTGAGCGGTCGCCATCTTAGCATCAACTGACGCTGACGCCTAGTCAACAGCGCCTCAAGCGAACAAATGTACAACTAAATGAAACTTTATAGATCCCTTAAGGGGCTCCGGAAAGGCTCAAAATCATGAAAAGTTCAATTTTTACTTTTTTGCGTTTTCTGAATCTGCAGACTATTACCTTTTAATAGATATATAATTTATTCAATTCCGAAGACTACAACTATTTTTAAATTTTTTTTTGAAATGTGTTCTACATGGGCGTGACCCACTGTGGCGCTGTTAAACTGCTGTCAAATGGTGTTATTATTAACATCCGTGTTCATCAGGTACATTTTAGTGATGTGAGAAGGTATGTGTTGTGGCTAACCTGTGATGGTTCAATATATATCGCTGGTGTGATTGTCGATTGTTTCATGTTTATTTACTCTGTCGTTATCTCGAAAATATTCGTAATTAATTCTGTTTCTTGAGTCTCTGTTTTGTTGAAGTATAATAATGAGTAAAAGTAAAGTTATTAGAAATCCTCTGAAGGCTTTTAAGAAAAGGAGAAATGTTGGAAAGCCAAAGGTATGTGTTATTACTGTAAACAATAAAGACGATGAAAATCCCCAACATAGCTTGTGTCCCAAAGAAGAAGACAGTTGGTGTAAATATAACAAAGGATTGCTAACTGGTGAAGTGTACACTCATAAGCATAGTCTGCCTCATGCAATAATGGAGGTGATAAAACCTATTTTCAGAGACTTAGCAGCACCTGAACTGTTGAAAAAGTGTATTCACGGAAAAACTCAAAACCCCAATGAAAGTGTAAATAGTGTTATATGGTCAAGAATCCCCAAGACTGTATTTGTTGGAATAGAAACACTTCACTTTGGTGTGTATGATGCTGTTGCGACTTTCAATGATGGCAACATTGTAAGGTGCAAGGTATTTAGAAATATGGGAATGAAGATAGGTTCTAACATGGTACGAGCGATGCTTGCTTTAGACAAGGAACGCCCTCGGGCTGCAGACAGGGCTGTAAAGAGTCTAGAAATACAAGCAAGAGGAAACAGGAGGAGGAACAAGAGGAAGCTGGAGGAGGAGTTTGCAGAGGATGAAGATAATCCATCCTATGGACCTGGAATGCACTAAAAAGTTAATCCAATCTTTGTCGCTCGATTCCCAAAACTTTTATTTTCTCATACTAATTACATGTTTTCTAAGGACCTTCCAAACATATTTGTTTCAAACTTTCAGTAAATGTTACACAGTACCTTCTGCATAATTTAACACAGCCTTTTTCGAAAAAACTGTATATTTTTGAATATATAAATAAAAAATTGCAAAAAAATGTTGTGAATTTTCATTACAATTGAAAAAAATCATCTTTAATAATTGAACTAAAATTTTGTAAAATCCCTGTGTTAAGTTGTAGCCCATATTCCAATAAATCTGTAAAAAGTTCAACTTCCTACCTCAAATACGTTGTGAGGAAAGATGTAATTTATAAGCGTTATTTTAACATTGCAAGTATAGGGCGTTCCGGAGCCCCTTAATTCGCCGACAGATAGTGCTTAGCTCTGCCTTTTGTCGTTGCAGAGTTTTAAATTCCTAAAGTTGTGGTATTCTTTTTGAATCACCCTGTAGTTTTACGCCAATTTTCTACGCATTAGAATTTCCTGGGATTTCCGAATGTGGAAAGCAGTCCAGGCAGCATCGTTTCGGTAATCATTTTAACAAGTATTACGTATTGTAATGAATAAGGCGGCGATCATGAAGTTTCCGTTCCAAGGAACCCTGAACACCTTGCCTACAATACCTTATACAGCTGCATCGAAGACGCGCTTAACTGCATATACGCTGCTCCAAAGCCCTAAAACGCAAACGTTTTGATCGCCCCCTTATACTAAACTCAACGGATCATTAAGTTACCCATGTGGCAACAATACTCTGTTTTCTAATTTTTCGTTATTCGTTCTTTTACTCTGGACAGCTTTGAGCAGTGTTATTAACAGTCAGTGTACAAGTTTTCTTTACAAACTAAACACAATTATGTACTATACACGATCATGTACTGATGTGTGGGCTTTCTTAGCGTAAGACAGAGGTAACGGTAAAGCGGTGCAAAGAAACTGAACGAGCTACAAAGAAACAAAAGATACTGAGAATTTGAGCACCCTTGTTCTTGGTTCCTTTCGAACCCAATTCGACAACCATTAACTATTAAACCACCTCCAACAGTCAAAATTTCAGTTCTGATGAGGTATCGAATCAAGCAAATATGACCAGAGGCTAGGCACGTACTTGCTCAGACATACAGGCCAATTGCTAAAGTACTAAAAACTACAATGTAATTCATGTGGCCAGTAGCAATGCAAGTCCGGCAACAAGATTCACTGCTGGGCATTAACACATCAGCCACTTCTTATGTAACTACGTTCAACCTTCCTAGTTTTTCAAGATGATTATTTTCTTGCAATGAACGATTATGAGCTCGAATTTGGTGTTCTGCCTCATCTCCGGTTTCCCTCTGCCCCCTTCTCAACCGGCTATTATCGGCCTCCATGCTCTGTAAAAACAGTGCCTTGAAAAAATTGTCTTAGCTGTGAACGCCCACTCGTAGTGGGCCTGTATGTGAACAACCACTTGGGTTCTGTACAGAATTGCCAGGTATATCGAGTCAGGCAGGACTGCTCAAATTTCCTTTTGAAAACTCGTCTCCCGATTAAACCTCATGAGAATAATTGGCCTGCTCTGTTCAGTATGCAAGTGTAAGGTAAGAGACGGCCTTATAAAAGTAATAGAAATTAAGGCTTTTATCCCGAAGAGTGCAAATGCGGCAAATCAATAACCGTTAAATTGAACTTATTCACATTCAGTAGAGAGTCAAGTTGATCAACACAATCCGTTCATGTCAGTGTACAGCTCGTTAAACATTTTTACAATTTAATTAATCATCAAAAGAAAAAAATTAGTGAAGCGTCAGTGCCCCCGTAAGTACCTAACGTTGAAACTGAAATCCAAATATCACAATGAGTGCTGGAGGATTCAATTCGGCTTAAACAGAGGTAAAGAGGATTGTAAAGCTCACTTTACTTTTTGCCCTTTATTTTATTTTGTATCAATAAGGCGAAAATGACGTTAAAAAACAAGTACTGGAACACAGAAACCCTCCGTTCACAAGTCGGTCTAGAAAACGCAAATAAAGAATTTTTACCTTCTGTGCAAGCATGGAAAAAAAAGTGGTAAGCTGCGGCAGCCTGATAACTGCAAAAGTTTTTTTCGCTCATTTTCTACTGGGTAGGCACCAGGGCCTCTATAATCTTTTTTCGCTGCCATGCAAATTGTGCGAACCTGTTTAACGTTGTCTGTCTCGTGTTTTCTGCACCCCATTCTAACGCCTCTCTTCCGAAAAGAATATAGAGCCTCACGAAAAATCTTGGCAAGGTGAGAGGAATCCTCTCTCACTGGTCTCATTAGAATTTGAATTAGTGATGAACTTCTGATGTCATAATACAAAGGCAGCTGAAATGCAAGCAGAAATATCAGTAAAGTGAAATACAGAGCTTACAGTTTTGCTTCAGTTCAAACTTTGTCATTTGTGTCTTTCCAAAGCTAAGGATTAATAGTAAATCAGTAATTATACGATATACGTTTGAATTTTAGACCTGGCTACTAATTGTAAATTTATAAATGTGAGTTTCGAAAAAATCCCAAAGTTGTTCAGTTTACAAATATCAGGTTCGTACAAAATCACGACTTAGTTTAGAAAAAACTTGGTAATTATGGTTTGGTGTGTTATGCCATTTTTTTAATGTTTAGTGTACAAAGGACTATTTCTAGCAAAATAAAAAATATCTGGAAAATTCCGATGTCCGAGTTCGAACGACGTTACTTTCAGCGTTTAAAATTGTGGAATGTATCAAATCGACGACTGTTCCTTAATAACGTCTTGCACAATTTGCCTTAACCCCTGGGGCATGGGAGCTGCCGGCCAAGACGGCGACAGGGAAAGGAGGAGAGAGGGGCAGAGGCACAAAAAGTTGGCGACGCGGCGGCCGCGGTGATCGACCACGGCGCGCCTTGTCTCGCGCACGCCTATCGATTCCGGCGGCTCCAGCTCGGCTCCAGTAGGAGGGCGGGGACCGCAAACTGTGCCATGTGGGTCAAGGAGGAGGCTAATTGGGATGCAACACGGTTACGCCGTCTACCGTCCCAGCACATGCCAATTCCTGCCCACCTTCCAGCAACGTAAGAGAGTCAAAGGTACGCCGGCAGTGTACTGCTGCTGGACATACACAGACACAGTATCATCTGGAGGGAGGGAAGGAGGGAGGGAGAGAGGGAGGGAGAGAGGGAGGGAGAGAGGGAGGGGAGAGGAGGGAGGGGGAGAGAGAGAGAGAGAGAGAGAGAGAGAGAGAGAGAGAGAGAGAGAGAGAGAGAGAGAGCGCTAGCTAATAACGCTTTCCGAAAAAATTATGCAGAACCGCCTGGGTTACCGACGGTTTGAGGCGTGTAATAGAAGGTATACAGGGAGCGAGTAACGCAACGCAAACAGCAGTGGACTCCCACGTCGCCTGCTGCTGTTTGTACATGTGCTACACGTACAATGGCGCTCCCTGTGCTCTCCTCTCCCAGCTACAGCCGTTGACCTAAAGGGGAAATCATGAGTAACGCTTGCTTTAAGTATGCGCAATTTCCTGTCCGCATTTCTATACCTCCTTCGTGCTACTGTTAATCACAAGCTTTTGATGGTTCTAATTTCACACTCCGGTATGAAGTTAACGGTCATACTTCACTGGCGTCACTAGCTAATTCTCTCTCAGTATGGAATACCGACCGAGAGTGAATGTGGATCCCTGTAGAATTTGCTTAAATTGGTAAAAGCTGCAGTTTTACTAAAAAGAATTCTCAATCCATAACTTGGCCACGAGTCCATGACTGAATGGATGAAGCTATTGTCTCTTTCCCGCTAATGATTTCATCATTCATCAACAGTTCTTGAACACAAGCAAAACGCGGGTAGAAAAACAGAGGTAGTTGTTTTTGAGTACGACGTAAATAATGAATAACGAATGGGATTGGCGTAAAATTCAAGGTTACAGAAATAAATAATAGAAAATACGACAAATTTGTTATAAAAACATTACGAATCAAACAAGATTGCGACATGCGACGTTCCGAATGGAGTGTTCTGTTTTCGTTGAGGAATTACACATAATTTTTTTTTTTTTTATTCGCGAGACAAACATTTCTGAATTAAAGGAACGCTCACTAAAACAGACGGATTATAATTGTAGCAGCCAGTCTAAAAGAACGTGGCACACAGTTTAGGGTGGTATGTTGGTTGGGTGGTTAAGGGACTGAACATGGAGATCATCAGTCCCCGGTCAAGAGATAGGCCATCTGTGGTTAATGATGTCTCCCGGAAATTTGATAGAAAAAATGGTTCAAATGGCTCTGAGCACTATGGGACTTAAGTGCTGAGGTCATCAGTCCCCTAGAACTTAGAACTACTTAAACCTAACTAACCTAAGGACATCATACACATCCATGCCCGAGGCAGGATTCGAACCTGCGACCGTAGCGGTCGCGCGGTTCCAGACTGAAGCGCCTAAAACCGCTCGACCACTCTGGCCGGCAAATTTGATAGAATTGTGAAAATATGTAGAAGGCTAAAAATTTTATGAACATTAACTGGACAAACAACAACAACGAGAGAGCCCCTTGGCACTCAGCATGTGGCGGGATTTGTCCCTCCATGATCCGTTATAGTCAAGGTGTTAGAAATGGGAACAGGACTCTCTATTTCAGAGGAGTATAAAAGTATGTTGACCGGTTATTTCGTCATCAGTGAGTATCTAGGGTAAGGAGTTGCCTTCATCGGAGTGCTTCTCCTAAATTGTGAAATAGGAGGCAACAGAAAAAAATGGGGCAGTGCGAGTAGGACTGCCAAGACATCAGATATCGGTCACGGAAATTCTAAGATTTTAAAGTTTTAATTTTAAGTTTGATGTACGATATCAAATTAAATATTTTTTACGTGTGATATAATTACATATTAACAATTTTCCGATATTTTTCTTTACTTGTCTGGGCAACCTTGCTTCTTCCACATTTCATGACTAAGTCCATGAGTGAGTTTTCAGTATCTAAATATGGAAGTAGTAGTGGTGGTGGTGGTGGTGGTGGTGGTGGTGGTGGTGGTGGAGGAGGAGGAGGAGGAGGAGGAGGTGGTGGTAAGTTCCTATGGCACCAAACTGCTGAAATCATCGGTCCCTAGGCTTACACACTACTTTATCAAACTAACTTCGCTAAGGACAAGATACACACCCATGTCCAGGAAGGACTAACCTCCGACCGGGGCAGCCGCTCGAACCGTGGCAAGGCGACTCAGACCATCGGCGATTTAAATATGTGACATAAATGCCCGCATATTTTGATTACACTGCCTTCGGAGCTTACATTTATTACACCGCCAAGGGACCACAGATAATAGTATGAGGGGTTTTAACAGACGCACATACATAACAACTGAAAAGATTTTTGTTTTCGTTTGATATAATTACAAATTTGCAGATTTTCCACTTACCTTTTAATGTTAAACCTTGTTTCTTGTCAAATGTCATGATTCTAGGCCAAAGGTAAGTACCTATAGGTTTCGATGTGTGACTTTGCAAGTATCAAAATACACTCCTGGAAATGGAAAAAAGAACACATTGACACCGGTGTGTCAGACCCACCATACTTGCTCCGGACACTGCGAGAGGGCTGTACAAGCAATGATCACACGTACGGCACAGCGGACACACCAGGAACCGCGGTGTTGGCCGTCGAATGGCGCTAGCTGCGCAGCATTTGTGCACCGCCGCCGTCAGTGTCAGCCAGTTTGCCGTGGCATACGGAGCTCCATCGCAGTCTTTAACACTGGTAGCATGCCGCGACAGCGTGGACGTGAACCGTATGTGCAGTTGACGGACTTTGAGCGAGGGCGTATAGTGGGCATGCGGGAGGCCGGGTGGACGTACCGCCGAATTGCTCAACACGTGGGGCGTGAGTTCTCCACAGTACATCGATGTTGTCGCCAGTGGTCGGCGGAAGGTGCACGTGCCCGTCGACCTGGGACCGGACCGCAGCGACGCACGGATGCACGCCAAGACCGTAGGATCCTACGCAGTGCCGTAGGGGACCGCACCGCCACTTCCCAGCAAATTAGGGACACTGTTGCTCCTGGGGTATCGGCGAGGACCATTCGCAACCGTCTCCATGAAGCTGGGCTACGGTCCCGCACACCGTTAGGCCGTCTTCCGCTCACGCCCCAACATCGTGCAGCCCGCCTCCAGTGGTGTCGCGACAGGCGTGAATGGAGGGACGAATGGAGACGTGTCGTCTTCAGCGATGAGAGTCGCTTCTGCCTTGGTGCCAATGACGGTCGTATGCGTGTTTGGCGCCGTGCAGGTGAGCGCCACAATCAGGACTGCATACGACCGAGGCACACAGGGCCAACACCCGGCATCATGGTGTGGGGAGCGATCTCCTACACTGGCCGTACACCACTGGTGATCGTCGAGGGGACACTGAATAGTGCACAGTACATCCAAACCGTTCTCGATCCCATCGTTCTACCATTCCTAGACCGGCAAGGGAACTTGCTGTTCCAACAGGACAATGCACGTCCGCATGTATCCCGTGCCACCCAACGTGCTCTAGAAGGTGTAAGTCAACTACCCTGGCCAGCAAGATCTCCGGATCTGTCCCCCATTGAGCATGTTTGGGACTGGATGAAGCGTCGTCTCACGCGGTCTGCACGTCCAGCACGAACGCTGGTCCAACTGAGGCGCCAGGTGGAAATGGCATGGCAAGCCGTTCCACAGGACTACATCCAGCATCTCTACGATCGTCTCCATGGGAGAATAGCAGCCTGCATTGCTGCGAAAGGTGGATATACACTGTACTAGTGCCGACATTGTGCATGCTCTGTTGCCTGTGTCTATGTGCCTGTGGTTCTGTCAGTGTGATCATGTGATGTATCTGACCCCAGGAATGTGTCAATAAAGTTTCCCCTTCCTGGGACAATGAATTCACGGTGTTCTTATTTCAATTTCCAGGAGTGTATGTAACATAAATGGCTGTATCTTTTAGTTGCACTAGCTTAGAAGCTTCAGTTTTGTAGACCGCCTGGGGACCGTGGACTTTAGTACGTGACATGAATTTCAACGTCATACGTGTACCCTTTCCTGAGAAAGGATACTTAACAGTCGGGAGGGCGGACGGACGGACGGACGGACGGACGGGCGAACAAAGTGATCCTATAAGGACTCCGCTTTTACCAACTGAGGTATGGAATCCAAAAATGGGCAAACCGTATCTAAAACCAACTTAAAAGAAGGAAAAGAGGAATGACCAAGGCAGCTCGCGAAGGAAATAGAATAAAGGGTCCCCCAGACCTATAATGCGGCAGGGACCGCCCAATCCAAAACACACCGCTGCCGTGCCCACAGTAGTGTAAAACCTTGTATCTGAGGATAAAAACCATATCCTTGGAGAAAAAGGAAGTCTCGTTCAACTGTCCGTACGTCGTCAGCGAATATCAGAGGCACGGAATTCAGAAGACCATGCTTAACACAGAGTGCCAGAAGGAGGGGCATTGCACCAGTATGGAAGCTATTGTCTACTGAGCTCCAGAGCCACAAAGTGGGGATGCATCATTACAGAAGATAAAAACTATGGGTTAATCTGGTATGACCAATGCGAAAGAGATCTAAGGCGACGAATTTCTTCCAGAAGGAACGATAGAAGGAGTGCCAAGCAGTAGTAGCCTCCTTGATAGTGTGGAGTTTTAATTAAGAGGGGGTAATAGCCCACAAGACTATGTTCCATCTCCGAGTGAGGAGGGGACCGATTTGCATCCACAAATCTGCACCCGTGATCATCAAAGCGAATTTTGGACTAGTAATCGGTTCTCTGGCCAAACTGTCAGCAAATTCATTTCTCGAGTTATGCACATGTCTGGGAACCCAGAGACAGACAAATGAGCAGGCAGTATGACTAAGATCAGAGAAAAGATCGTGAGTAACAAATATAACCGCCAGCAGGCTGCTCAGTGAGTCACTACAAATTAAAATGCGATCGAGGGACGTTTGCTTTATTAAACCAACGGGCTCTGTTAATGGCTGCCCGCCTCTGTAGCCGAGTGGTCAACGCGACAGACCCTCCTGCGGGTGATCCAGGCGGTGTTCGATTCCCGAAAATGCCCGAGATTTCTCCTTGGCGAGAGGGCTGGACCAGAGTGCACTCAGTCTCCTGATGCCACCTGATTAGCTACTTGACAAAGATGGCGGCTCTAAGGTTTGAACATCGACAACTAACAGGAGTGTGGTTTGCTGACCCCATGTCCTACAATACTGCATGCGGTGATGAATGGCTGAAGATGATACGGCGGTCGGTCGACTACTGCGTGGTCTTCGGGGCATGGCATCAGCTCCACAGTAAAAACGATACACGTTCTGAGCAACAAATGTTGTTCCTGAGCCGCGGGAGATGTGGGTATAATAATGATTAATAAAACAGAAATTCTACAAGAGATGAAGCAAAATAGTAGCAAACGCGAACATTCAAATCTCTTAGTATTTACGAAAGAAATGGCAGTGGTTGGTTTTTCGCCAAATAAAAAGTGTGTAGTCCTCCGAAGAACCACACAACATAACTCTGTACATGAACAACATCAAAAAAGGAAGCCTGAGGTTGTGAAATAATACAACCAACGAAGGTTGGCGTGGATGTTACGGATCAGCTAGTGCTCAATTATAAATGCACAAGACATACGAAACTTTGGCACATACCTCTCTGGAAGAACAATGGACGCATGCACTCTAAATGCCTTCATTCTTTACACAACACAACATTCCGCACATCACGAACGGCGCTTGCACAAGAGGACACTTTTCATCAAGAAACTTCAAATGAGTTGTTGGCAGGTCTTCCAGTCCCTTTCAACAGAAATCCATATACCCATACATGGGGGAGTTCATTACTATCCCTTAAACACGAAACAGCAGTAGTGATAGCATGGTCGGCCGTCAGAAGAGGAGGGGTTCAACTATTTCAAACTACAGAAAAATAAAGTGTGTGCTGTAAGCGTACAAAACGTGTGCCAGGACCATAGCATTCTGTTGTGCACCAACTGCAAAAATTAAGGCGACGCTTTTGTGTTTAATGATTTGTTCTTTGTCAATAGCGTAATCACCAATTGGTGAAGAGTTTGTGATAAATAATACTGGTGGCTTACGTTCAATTTTCATAATGTAATTTATTCAACGAAAATTCTTCATGATTAATATTGTTCTTTTTAACTTCACAAAATTGCTAAAAATTATCTCAGCTGTCATATTACACTGATACGCCTTAAAAAAAAATTCGTGCATGATGACAAACACGAAATACTTGCTTGCATTTAAAATCTCTTATTGGACACAACGAGTCCAATGGACCCTGTTTATGTGCGTGTGCAAAAGACAGACTTTAGGTCATGCACAGAAGGGTTAAATAAGCCATTGCACTAAATAACTTTTTTTAAAAAAATAAATAAACGGCATGTGAGGGCCTGTGTGGGACAATTAGACGTAGAGTAACGGGCCTTAGATGAAAAAGGGTACACCTGAAACACGAACCAATTTTTACTGATGTACGCGATAGCAAGCTTACATCTGAATATACACACATCAAAAAACGTTTTGCGTCACCTCGGTTCCCAGAACTCCTGAAGAGACACACTGGCTGTGGATATTGTATACCAGACAGTCCCTTTAAATGTTGAGAAATGTCACTAAACCCGCCCAAAGATGTAAACAACCATGCATGAGCAGTGCCTATTAGATGGAGAGGGTCCGACATCCGATCAGTTCAGTCATTCAAGCAGGAAGGAGGTATACGGGTCGTGTTGTCTGTAGTTCAACCATGCCTAGGCGGCCAATACCGCAGTTCGATTCGCGTCTGCACTGTTACTTTGTGCCAGGAGGCGCTCTCGACAAGGAAAGTGTCCAGGCGTCTCGGAGTGAACCAAAGCGATGTTGTTCGGACACGGAGGTGATAAACAGAGACAGGAACTGTCGATGACATGCCTCGCTCAGGCCGCCCAAGGGCTACTACTGCAGTGGATGACCGCTACCTACGGGTTACGGCTCGGATGAATCCTGACAGCAACGCCACCATGTTGAATAATGCTTTTCGTGTAGCCACGGGACGTCGTGTTACGACTCATATTGTGCGCAATAGGCTGCATGATGCGCAACTTCACTTCCGACGTCATGGCGAGGTCCGTCTTTGCAACACGACACCAAGCTGCGCGGTACAGATGGGCCCAGCAACATGCCGAATGGACCGCTCAGGATTGGCATCACGTTCTCTTCACCGATGAGTGTCACATATGCCTTCAACCAGACAATCATCGAAGGCGTGTTTGGAGGCAACCCGGTCACGCTGAAAGCCTTAGAGACACTGTCCAGCGAGTGCAGCAAGGTGGAGGTTTCGTGATGTTTTGGGGTGGCATTATGTGGAGCCGACGTACGCCGCTGGTGGTTATGGAAGGAGCCGTAAAGGCTGTACGATATTCGTGAATGCCATCCTCCAATCGATAGTGCAACCATATCGGCAGTATATTGGCGAGGCATTCGTCTTCATTAACGACAATTCGCGCCCCCATCGTGCACATCTTGTAAATGACTTCCTTCAGGATTTACGACATCGCTCGGCTAGAGTGGCCAGCATCTTCTCCAAATATGAACCCTATCAAACACGTTGATGAGGAGTGGGACAATCTGGACCAATAGTGCCTTGACGAATTTGTGGATAGTATGCCACGACAAATATAGGCATGCATCAGTGCAAGAGGACACGCTACTGGGTATTATAGGTACCGGCGTGTACAGCAATCTGGACCACCACCTCTGAAAGTCTCGCTGTATGCTGGCACAACATGCAATGTGTGGTTTTCATGAGCAATAAATATGGCGGAAATAATGTTTATGTTGATCTCTATTCCAATTTTCTGTACAGTTTCCGGAACTCTCGGAAACGAGGTGATGCAAAACTTTTTTTGATGTGTGTATTACAACATGCTATACATCAAACGCTGTGAGTGTAACGAACACAGATATTCCTTTTGGCAACTTGAGGAAGCACAATTCACAAATTATTCGTGTACTATTTCCCTTCGACATGACGGGACGGGGTCATCTGGCAGACTGCAAACGACTTGCGTCTCTGTCGTACATAAGGACTTTGTGTTTAGCATGTGTATTTTACGGGTTGTAATACCTATCTTTGTTGCCTGAAGGCCATATTAACCAACCTACCTTACTTTCAATTAAAATTTCTACTGTTATAGTGCTTCTAAACAGATGGAAATACGAAGCGTCCATTCTTCATGTTCGGAATAGGAAGACAATGTCCCACGATATTTCTAATCAATGTGGCACGCGAAATCAAGTAATTCAACAGATTCTGTTTCGAGACCACTTCGTAATAGGTGATATAAATCTTCTATAATTTTGTATAAGGTGCTGTCATAGCAGCGCTTAATCACGTCGCCCATATTTCGGAGAAATAATTAAAACAGATGTTTAAGGTGGAAAAGGCGTTATAGTGCAGGCTTTGGTGCACTCTGGCATTGTGATTACAATTACAAGCTTAATTTTTTCACGAATTACAACTCTAATAATTATACGTAAAAAGACTAACGTTACCATTTGTGGAATTTCAATATTCTCAACCAGTGCTAGTGCACACGGCAGATCACTTCTGGACAGCAGCAAGTAAGAACGATAGAAGTAACAATTCACAAAATTTTGTACGAAATCCTACAGGCGACAGACAGAACAACGGCAACCCGCTATTCTAGTACACACTGCGCCATCAGTTTCGAAACGTAAGAGCGTTAGAATGCTGTGCACCTGCTATTTGCCAACATCCACTAACGGATGCAGGTGATGTCGCCAGTTCCAAGTACGTCACTTTTCTGACCTTTGCACTTACATACCGCTTTGGTTTACATTACCGTCGTTTTAGACGCTTACAGACATAGACAATATCGTCGAACAGTTCAGCCCTATCTGAAAACTCTCACGAACTATACACCGTCAATATATTTCATAACACATATGTTTCAGTTTCAGAGATTCAGAGAGATGTATCAATTTCAGAGATTACTAACTACCCTTGAAGCACAAACTAAACCTTCCTTGTAAAAAAAATTACTCCTTCACAGTATGAAATCGGCAAAACATCTGAAATTCAAACAATAAAAAGGTAAAAGCTATATTCGTTGTTCACTGAAAATGTTCCCGACAAGATTTCAGTTGACGCACAACGTAACGATACGAACTATAAACACCAGCACTGTTCAAGATCATTCGTAAAACGTGCATTTCTCCTTTAAGGCAAATTCACGCTAAAAACTAATTAAAAACATCTTCGCCAATGCTCTGACTTGTGCGCTTGAAGATTCTCAGACCGGAAATTTTATACTGCTGTGTGTCACATGGAAAATCGTGGTCAAACATCTCCCGTAGCCTCTTTGTAAATGATCCTCGAGCCGTGTTACAGAGCTTCGGCATCACAATATCGCCCTCGAGCAGAGCTTACCTGACAGCCACTGGAACCCCTATTTCTATGTCTTTACAGCGTACACTAAAGCGCTCGCTCAATGATACAAACCCACAAGTAACTGTCGCAATTCTCCCAGGAGTAGCAGTAAGTAATTTTGGGAGAGAGGATGGGTAACTGCAGTAACATTATTTGAAGCTAGAGCCACTGAAACAGTTATATAAATTAAAAACCTGAAATCTCACTTAAAAGCGATATAGCTTCTCAAACATGCTTCTGCCATAAAGTTCAACTTGGGGGTGGGTGGAGGGCGGGAAAGAGGGGGGAGGCAAGTAATTCTAATATCATTGCCAGTGTGCACTAAAGCTGCGCTTTAACGTTGTTTCCACTTTAGACATGTGTACAATAGAATTGCTCGAAAATTTGGTCGACGTGAGAGAAATGCGCTTATTCCTAGCATTTGTGTTGCTACAATATCGCCGGCCGCGGTGGTCTAGTGGTTCTAGGCGCGCAGTCCGGAACCGCGGGACTGCTACGGTCGCAGGTTCGAATCCTGCCTCGGGCATGGATGTGTGTGATGTCCTTAGGTTAGTTAGGTTTAAGTAGTTCTAAGTTCTAGGGGACTGATGACCATAGAAGTTAAGTCCCATAGTGCTCAGAGCCATTTGAACCATTTTTTTGCTACAATATCACTGTAAAAGCGGGAACAATATCTTACTGTAACGTATGACCGACATCCTTCGTGAAACGCCATCAGGCTTGAATCTGCTCCACCGTCATCCTTTCAAATAACATGTGGTTGTCCAAAAGAACCGATCCGCTTTATTTACGTTTCTGTATGTTATTCGTTACTGTTGTGCTATACGTCGGACTATAGATCAATTATATCAACAGTTTTAATTCACAAACATCAGTAAGTATTACACATTAATAGTGCCATTTACATTTACCCAATACGTGCGTCCGTGCACCTATTAAATGCATTTGGTTTGCTCTGAAATATAGAGGCCACCCACTTAAAAGCTAATTTTATCAGATAAGTCTTTTGCAAGCCAGGGTTTTGTCTACCCTGTGCTCACTCTTATCTCAGCGAGATACTGCGGAAACTAAGTTCAACCTGCAGTCTGAATCACGATGAAGTTTACAATTAAGCTCGTGCATAAAATACTAGTGTAAAAGTAGAAGTCAGTGGCATAAAGAATTTTGGAACCTATAGTCTCACACCCATGAAGCCATCCAACATCATTGTAAGGTACTTCCGTGACAGCAGTTTGACTGAAGTGACTTCTCGCCTCACTCTGGATTGTTGTATAAGTGAGCTCTAGAAGAAGTCATTTGCAAAAGAGTTCTGACATGTCTGGAGATTTGTTTGTAGAGTACGCTTTTGAGTTTCCCAATGAACAATTACTTTTGGTGGAGGTGAGCTGTGACCCCGTCGTTTTTAATTCACAGTACTATCGCTGACATGAGGGCCAGGCATGTGTAACTTTCGTGAACACTCACTAAGGAAATTTCCGAAGTAGTGAGTCCTTCAGTTATGCACTATTCCAACTCATTTAACTCATCCTATAGAAAATGTCTGATGGTGAATTTTGCTTCCACTCGTATTTACGTACTATCGGATGCACAAGTCACGTAGAACACGTTCGGCAACCACTTCCATCGAGAATGACTTCTTTACAGTGCAGTGTGCGCTGGTTTTGAAACCTTCTGAGAAGAAAAAAGTTAAATTGTGGCGTACTGGGGCACAAATACGGACTCATGGCAGACTAACTTCTGACTGATACTGTAAAGATTGGAAAGTGGATAAACCAATTGGTAGGCTGGAGTTCGGTCTTATCAGACTCTTTGCTTTTTTAGGCATGTACGGTAGACGCGAATTAAACGGTCATCTATTCTTCAAAGGTAACGTGATTTGCATTAGTCTTTGACGATTTAATGCCCTGGTAAACCACACACGGCGACACGCGATACACTACACACGCAATGGGTGGGGCCCGACCACGCACCGCAGCTTTCCTCTGCGTGCTTTCCGTGCCTAGCTAACGACTCTCAGTTGCCGCCTGTTCAGTACATCCGCAAATTATCTGCTAATACTAAATTTAAGGAATCTGGAAAACTATACTTAGTACCAAGGGCCAAAAGATCAGGACATTCCACCAATATACAGGATACCGTGAGTCTGACTCCACAACCTCATTGTGGGTGTGGTTCGTTATGCAAGAGGAAACAATGAATGACTCTCGTATGAGCAATTAGTAGACGGCATAAGAAGCGGACTCCTTCTGAGAGGAGCGGAAGGGAGAGCACCAAACTGCAGTGGGCTCCCCGATTGTGCTGAGTTTATTACTGAGAGCAGTGTCACAACAGATGTCATTCCAATTTTGGGCAAAGAGAGAGATGACGTAAATCCGCATATCCACAGCTGGAATCATGAAAGTGAAAGGGGGGGGGGAGGGATGTAAGTGCCTGCCTGCTTCTCTAGCCAAACGGTCAGCCAGCTCATTCCCTGGTACACCCACATGACTTGGAACCCAGAGCAAGACAACTGAGCTGGTGACACAGCCAAGGGCAGATAGAATGTCATGTACAGCAGAGACCAAAAGATGACGAGAGTAGCATCGGTCGATAGCCTGTAGGCTGTCCACTCAGTCCGTACATATTAATACACTGTGCAGGGAGACCTAAGAAACAAAATGGAGGGCTCTGTTGATGGCTCTTAACTCTGCTGTGAACACATTACATGATCTCAACAATAAATGGTGTTCTAAGCCAGTAGGAGACATGAAAGTGGACCCCACCTTATCTATCGTCTTAGAACCATCAGTGTAGAAGATGGTGGCACCCTGGAACTCTACAAGGATGGCAAATACAGACGATGGAAAACCATAAGGGCGACAGAGATCTTTGGACCCTGTAATAGGTCGCGTCCTGATCCGTGGTCTAGGCACTATCCAAGGGGGTGGGGGAGAATTACACGGGACACATTCCAGTTAGTGGAGATCCCGACAGAGGAAAGTGAAACCCATTCCAACTGGCAATCCCACCCAGGGGTGCTTACCAGGAGATAGGCTTCCACCGTTTGCAAAGAGGACAGAGTACACGAGATGGTCAGGGAATGTGCAAATGGCGACTGCGTAAGAAACCAGGAATTGGCTCTGTCGTACTGTAGAGGGGGAATCCACACTTCTGCGAGGAGACTGCCAACGAGACTAGTGCGAAAGGCACCAGTAGCTAGACACACCCAACAATGGTGAACAAGGTAGAGTATTTTCAGAATGGAAGGGGCCATTGAGATATAATCTAGTCTGGACAAGACTACAGCATGGTAAAGATGGAGAAAAGTAACATGATCTGCACCTCAAGATGTGTGAGCCAGGAGGTGGAGAGCTTTAAGTTTCGGCATGCATTTAGTCTTCAGGTGGCGAATATGTGGCAGCTACGTCAACTTTTTATAAAAAAATAAGGAACAGGAAATGGGACATCGAGGAGCTGGTCACCTAAATTAAGTTCTGGATTGGGGTGTACTGTGGATTGACGACAAAAATGGAGGGGGAAAACTGGAAGCCATGGGAGACGTACCACGCAGAGGCCTGTCGGACGGTGCCTTGGAGCCAGCGCTCAGCAAATGCTACAGAGTGGGAGCTCCACCAGCTGCAAAAATCTTAGACATACAATGCTGGGGTAACCACAGGCCCACCAGAAGCTACAAGCCCATTGATGGCTACGAGGAGGAGTGTGACACTTAACAGAACTCTCCATCACTATACGGAAGAGAAATGCATGCCTTCTCGATCATAATCAACATATTACATACTGATGGCCCTTCACTGATATGTGATAGGAACTGTCGACGTACCCACCGTGCTGCCACTTTGCAATAGTTGATAATGTGATGACCACAGACCGTCCGATACTCTGTTGTACGGCAGCTGTGACAATGAGAGTCACCGTTCCGCATTCATCACTGCAATATTAATGTTTGCTGGACGTGCGTGCTGTTAAAGTCTGACACACACTCGTTCATCATGGAACCGCTGACGTCACCGGCCAATCGCTGCGATATCACGTCTGGACCACAGGCCTCAACGAGCTGCGCATGTTTTCCGCCCACGTGCTCACTCGGAGCGAACAACTGTTCTAACTAGTTTCTTACAGGTCTGAGACCTACTTGTGCCAGTAAACATGCTGCAAGCCTTATAGAGTATAAAACGCCACGGAAGTAACACTCATCTGTCTATTTTTGTCTTGGCATGTTACAGTCGTTAGCAACAACTAACGCAGTAGACTGTATAATTTCTTCCTGTTTTCGTTAATTCTTTGCCTAAAAATATGTAAAAATTATCTCCGAAGCCACTAACATTCCTGAAGAGAATGGCCTTATCTGGATATATTAGGGCAAAGTGCAAAAACGATAACATTCTTTTTATTGTGTTGGTAGAGATAGCGTAACAACCGTGGTAAGACGTCAAATTCATCTGCGGAATATTTCCTTTTGTATGATTTATTAAGGGAATCTTGTTGTGCGCTTTTCATGCTAAAAGGATGTCGTATAACCAATGACAATTCATAAAAAGTCACAGAGGTTTATAAGGAGTATTTTCTTAATTTTTAAAGGCTGAGAAATGGGTAGCGTACTTATCTTGTAATACAGGTAAAGGACATCCCAAAATATCAACACTAGATTAAAACAGCCAAGTAGTCTGTGATTAAAGGCGTATGAAACAGTTATAAAATGCATATCAATATGAACGTCTTACGCAAAGAATTAAGTAATGGGAAAGTTTGAGCAAGATGGATAAATGTGTGTTTTGGTGAAAGCCAAGATCGTTTGATTTTAAGACCTTTATTCCGATTACCAGTTTCGACATACTCGTGCTGTCATCTTGAGATTGGCATTACACACACTGGTAATCTGCACCATATACAATCATTTTTTGGGATGATCCAAATTTTATAAAGACTTTTACATACCTTTACACACATGTTCATACGCATATGTCGTCGACATTTTGAGAACAATGTGAAGATTATATTATGATTCTGTCGAAACAGGTCATTGGAATAAAGGTCTTAAAAAGTTAAAAACTCCAAATTGTTTGTGATTTATAAAACAGAATGCTCACAGAAGGGTTGTCAAACGAATAAAAGGTAGAAGTACAACATCCGTAGCACCAACAGAGTTAAAACTACACGCCACGTCGACCACCTCAAGTAGACTAAACCGCGGCGCCGCAGAGTCCTTGTGACTTGACACGTAAACCCAAGGTGGTGCCATCGTGTTGCCCTTACCTTTTACCTACCTTACCTACCCTTACTTTTACCTTTTCTTCATTTGACAACCGAACTGGGAGCATTCTGTTTTATAAACGACAATCCAAGCGGAGTTTCTTTAGTGTATTTACACTTTGTTCTCAAAATTTCAGCGGCACATGTGTGTGGACATATACGCAAAGGTGTAAGTTTTTGTAAAATTTGGGACATCCCAAAAAATTGTTGTACCTCGTGCAGATAACCGATTACCTACTCTTTTCATACAGTGTAATGCCAATCAGAAGATTATATTATGATTCTGTCGAAACAGGTCATTGGAATAAAGGTCTTAAAATCAAGTGAGCTTGGCTTTCACATATTGTGTGGCGATTTATGACTGCAAATGAGACATGGGATCACTTCACACAAGAATCGAAACAGCAATATAAACAGGAGGCGTAAATGGCGACGATGAATTTATCTATCAGGCAATTTATACAATGTTCTCCACGATCCAAAAGGAATCCTTCTAACCGATTGTCTTGCAGACGGTAGAGTAATAAATAGCTGACAAATAATAAGAAAATTTTATAAACAACCTGAACAGAAAGGATACACGAGAGGCGCTTTCGATTGGACAAGAATAAAATCAGAACAATGAGCAGTCCAAAAAGCCACAATGGCACTGCGAAAACAGAACAGTGCGAGAGCTTTAAAGTAATAATTAGACAGATCAGTCGCCCTTACTTATATTAGTCCTACTGACATACTTACCTAAACCAATTTATGGGTGGCTTTCGCTCAGTGAAACAGTACTAGATGGTTATTTTGCACGTCTTCGATAGCAGCATAACAAATTTGGAACCTGGTAAGTGGGAAAATGCTGGATTGAGATGGAATAGGTACAATGGCGAAAAATAAGTGAATTTCTTTTACCTAAGAAAATAGTGTCGTTCACTGGCATACCGAGAAATTTTCAACGTGTCCTCTCATGTCATTCAAATTTGCTACCACACTTCTCTGTCTAGTGATCAAAACACCCGCTATCCCTACCATCTATAGTTTTCCAAGCACCACCATTTGAACCGGTAAAGCAGTGATTAAAATGAATTAGAGCGGAAGAAATCAAGCAGCCAGTGAGACAAGTAGTGTGTCTTTGTCCGGAGTGAGGTGGTCCGGTGATTCGGCCAATTACTCCGCAACCCAGAAAGGAGCGACGGGCGGCAAGACGAGTTCCCGTTAATTCGCTTGTTACTGCAGACGCAGAGCGCAACTCCTTAACGAAGTGCCGGCGGTGCAGCACAAACCACCGCGCCCGGGATTCCCCCCTCCCCCCACTTCCTCATCCTCATAGACCCGTCGCAGCTTCCGCTTCTTATTTTCGTCTCGCCTCTACGAATACCCGACTGTGCCGGCGGGAAACACAATCAGGCGAGGCAGGTGTCGGAAATAGCTTCGGGGCGAAGACAGACTACCGGAATTCAGTGAAATCCTCCATATGCTGGTCGACTACATCAAAGTTACCATCAAAGCGCGGGACACTTCCACAGACTGTATAGAAACCGAGTAACGACAGGGGCTGAATTACTGTGGAACATCTTTCTCGGATGCCCAACGGATTAACGTTCCGCCACAGTAGGGAACATTCACGTGCATATTACTGGGAACACGGACATTCCCCGCAATTCCAGTTATTGTAATGGACACTCTTCAGGGTCTATTGTCGCAACATGTACCGGTATACTTTGTCGGAATAGCAGGAATTTCAGGAAGATAAGAATGCTTGCACACGCGGGAGATAAGGAAACTTCGAGCGTGAAGTGCGAACGTTACAATGGGGCCTAGGTGACAAACCATTCGCATATATGAACAGCATTAGAACACGAACGAATTATTGTTGCTACCGTGCAAACCCTCTGCATTAAAGAGACGTTGCGAAGTACCTATGAAGAGCCTATAATATTTGACATTTTGAAATCAGTTACGAAACTAGCCATGACGGTATAGTAGCAATCAATGTCGATCTCTATAGAAACTGTAGAGGGAACAAGTTCCCTAAAAAGGGGATTCCAAGGTCAAAACGGTTGTGCTATTTTATTTCATCTAAACCCTAACAATTTTGCTAAATCCTACGGAAGACCCCAGTTCCTGACTACATAGTTTGGTTCATATTAAAAAAAAAAAAGTGACCATCATAGTCTCATTTCATCGGACGGGATACTGTCCCTCCGAACAGGTTCTCACAAGCTCCTTACAGTAAATCGTTAAAATGTACACATTATACACATGAAAGCACAGAAGTACAGCAGCTTGCTTAACGAATGAATGCTTACATTACACGTATACTCCCACAAAAATGAAACTAATTTTGGCACTGGAATGACGCAGTTCTTCGCGAATAAATTGTATTAATGGTTGGGATGGTCCCACTGTAATGTTCGGACGTGTCACCAACACTTTGCCGAATACAATTAAGAATATGACGTGGTTACATCTCGCAATGCCAAAGAGCATAATTGAATAGTAAGAGTACATCAATACGCTTTAGTTTTCGTGGTCGCACATTGAGTAAATATTGATGTTATATCGATGGCATCCAGGTCTAAATGGTTGGACATTCAACAGAAACATAAAATACGTATTTATAGCTCGTTTTACCGCGCGACTACATAGTGTAAAGAATACAGGTGCCACAAATAAAACTATGGAATGGCTGGATGGAGAATGGGATTCGATGAACTTTTTTTCACACTTTGTCACGTGCTGCTTCTCATCAATGCCAATTCTGTGTGAACAACAAAAGTAAATTCCCGGAACTGCGTTCTGAACGCTGTTTAATGAAAACGCGTAATCATGTTACTAGCAAGTTCTAATTATCATCAAAGATGCCTGTCACATAGACTAGCGTGAGGAAACAATTTTTGCAGAAAGAACCACAAACAAGACAAGATTGTAAGAGAAAGTATAATCAGTAAGAAAAACTCAATGCGCTAAGGGTGTTGGAAACTCAATTCGGCAACAGTTTTAAGTGGGAGTCCGTTAAGAGTGTCACTTAAACGCAAGTCGTAAGGAGGCGTGTCCCGCGACCCCTAAGCGAAACACGAAATTGTCTAGGAAGACATATGTTTGCGACTGTTTGAGATTTGGATCATCCACTATACCCCACAGGACAGGAGCAAGGGTACGAAAGATGGCTCCTAATGAAAATACTGGTTACCATCATTTCTGTTATCTTTTTGTATGCAAAAGTACGTTAATCCTCGATTTTCTTCACGGTATTGGAACTAAGAATGCAGTACATCGTTACACGCCGACCGGCAACATGGAAACTGCACCAGTGAACCACTGGGGCAAAACTAGGGATAACTCAGGGAACTACTTAGATAAGATTTGGTTGTTTGGCTGATTTGGGGGAAGGGATCAAACAGCGAGGTCATCGGTCCCATCGAATTAATGAAGGTTGGGGAAGGAAGTCGGCCGTGCCCTTTCAAAGGAACCATCGTGGCATTTGCCTGAAGCGATATGGGAAATCAGGGAAAACCTAAATTAGGACAACCGGACGTGGATTTGAACCGTCGTCCTCCCGAATGCGCGTCCAATGTGCTAACCACAGATAAGATTTACCACCCAATACTTTATACATGTTTGTATCGCTTAAGTTGGTGTCCAGAGCAGAACAATTTAACGACAATGAGACGAATGAACAATATGTTCGTTGAAACTTTCTGGCAGATTAAAACTGTGTGCCGGACCGAGACTTTCCAGGGCAAGTGCTCTACCATCTGAGCTACCCAAGTACGACTCACGCCCCGTCCTCGCAGCTTCAATTCTGCCAGTACCTTGTTTCCTACCTTCCAAACTTCACAGAAGCTCTTCTGCGAACCTTCCAGAAGTGCTAGTCCTGCAAGGTTCGCAGAAGAGCTTCTTTGAAGTTTGGAAGGTAGGAGACGAAGTACTGGCAGAATTGAAGCGGTGAGGACGGGGCGTGAGCCGTGCTTGGGTGGCTCAGATGGTAGAGCACTTGCCCGCGAAAGGAAGGTCCCGAGTTCGAGTCTCGGTCCGGCACAGAGTTTTAACCCTTAACTCCAGTCGTGCGGTCCCTCGGACCGCGCTACTTTTCACACCCCTGTTTCTAGGAACGCTATTGACCTTGAAGAGCTGGGCGGCCCAGTAGCTTCCTTATTCTCAGTCTGCTTCTTGTTGCCACGGCAGTCATTGTTGCAATTGTTGTGTTTGTTTTTGTTTCGTTGAAACGACGTCCACGGGACTGCACGGCTGTGTTAGAGTAAGTCAGTGACTGACTGAACATTTTTCCTTTTCGTTGCGGTTGTTTTGTTCTTTGCATCTGTCGGTGACAATAACTTTTGAACTATGTCAGGTAAGCCTGGTCCTTCGTTTGTGAGAACAGACGATCCAAATTTTGAAGAAAAACTTTCAAGAATTGTTGATTGTCTGGCGAGAGTGAAAGTGACGAGGAAGGGTCTGAAGGAGAATAAGAAAGCGATGAAGATGAGGAACGTGCTAGGAAATACTTCTATGGCAGAAATAGATTCAAGTGGTCGGCAGTAGAACAAACAGGAATGTCAGAATTCCAGCTCATAATATATTGAAGACAACAGCACTTCGACACAGATCGACCCACTGACTGCTCGGAGCTATATTTTCAGTGATGATATGCTGAACGAAATACTCACATGGACAAACGAGAAACTTGAAAAAATTCGTGGAAAATACACGAATACGGATAGAACAGAAGTCAAACCTTGTACAATGTCTGAAATGAAGAGTTTCATCGGCCTTCTTATAAACACTGCAGTATTCAAATCGAATAACGAAGACATACGGTTCTCTCTTTTGTACTGATGGGACTGGCCGTGATATTTTACGCATCACTATGTCATCATCATCAAGATTTGCTGTAATTCTCAACTGCCTAAGATTTGACAACCCTGATGACAGGGAATTACGTAAGTTTTCTCATATAACAAACATTCTACATAAATTCAACGAAAATTCGCAGCGATCCTATATTCTTGGGGCTAATGCTACAGTTGATGAAATGCTAATCGGTTTCAGGGGACGCTGTAAATTCAAAATGTATATTCCATCTAAACCGGCGAAGTACGGCCTGAAGCTTCAATGCCTCGCCGACTCCAGGACTAAGTACATCTTCAACATCTACCTCTACTGTGGAAAAGGTACTGATGGAGCAGGACTTTCCCCAGACGAGAAGAAATACGCCGTTCCCACTCAGGTTGTCCTCAGATAGTGCAAGCCAAAAGCACATACTAACCGAAACATTAGTGCTGATAACTGGTATGTGTCAATCGAACTTGCAGACGTGTTACGGAAAAATGGTTTGACCACAGTGGGAACAATGCGGAAGAACCAAAAGGAAATTCCGGCATCTTTCTTGCCTTCCCGTAGACGTGAAGTTGGAACAACACTGTATGGATTTATCAAATATATCACGCTCATTTCGCATGTGCCTAAGAAAGGAAGAGCAGTAATTGTTGCATCAACAATGCATCACACCATAGAAGATGACGTGGAAAGTAAAAAAACCTGTAACAATAGCCCACTATAATAACACAAAGGGTGGTGTTGATACTGTGGACGAAAAATGTGCCAAATATTGTTCAAGTCGCCGCACACAACGCTGGACCATGGCCGTGTTTTCCCGTATGCTTGACATGAGTGTTGTCAATACATATATCGTTCATCAGTCATTCAAGGAAACAACTGTGCTTACCAGGATGAACTTTATGAAAGCCCTAGCGAAAGAACTGATCGAACCTTCACTGCGCGAAAGGATAATGAATAAATGCCTCCCACGAGAATTGAGATTTTCTATCGGTCGAGTTTTAGGAACTGAAGTACATCTCCATGAAGAGCTGGAAAAGGACAAACTACCTAGGGATGGAAGGAAGACATGTCGCATTTCTCCACCAAAAAAGAAGAGAAAGAGAAGTTATTTGTGTCGCAAGCGCAAGGTCCCAATTTGTTTGAAATGCTCTTGTAAGGTGTGTCCGCAGTGCGTGTAAGATGGTGCGAAATGTGGCCACTTTCAGTAGTGCAGATATTTTATGTTTATATCGCTGTCAAGAATACTCGTTAAATTTAACACTGATTGTACTTGATCAACATTAACCTGCAACAACCAAGTTTCAAGTAACGAACTACACGTAGATTTTTCGATATTTGTCCATCACTGTAAATTTCAATGAGAATTTAGAGTGCAATATGAATAGGTCTTTTTCACAGCACCGAAACAATATTTTGCGCATACGTTACCATATATGTATAATTGAAGGATAAATATGTAGTGCTAAATTCAAAAAGTAGCGCTAGATTGGTAATTTTTACTATTTTTCCCGCCTTCTAAACGCGGTCCACGGGACCGCACGACTGTAGTTACATGAGAAGTACTCACGACTGTGATTAAGGGCTAATCTGCCAGGAAGTTTCATATCAGCGCACAATCCGCTGCACAATGAAAATCTCATTCTGGAGTATGTCCGTTATGGGATGATGTTAGCATCGTCATTTCCTCTATAGATCAGAACATGTAGAAACAGCATATTCAGATAAAAAACATTTCTGTGAAGGAGACTGTAAAAAATTATAAATTCTTTTGTAATTTAGTCATAAATAACTTAGTAAAAATAGCTTAGTACCAACATAAACATGATTCCTTTGTTCACGCCAGCAGTGAGTACGAATATCTCCTATTGCCATAGTATAGGTCTGTGACATATCCTCGTCACGGCGCATCTTCAGCTGGAGAGTCTTTCCTTCCAAATACAGGAAAGTTTCAATTAATTTTTCACTACTTGAGATGGCCCATGAAAAACTAGTGATCGTAGGAAAATGAAACTTTGTAGAAACATTTGTAAGGGCATGTGGAAGAGAAATAACGAATAAACCACTGAAAGAAACATTTTAATTTCCACATGAGTGGGTAAAAGATGAGTAATCTTGTGGCACTGATGGCCGGGAGGCCCCGTCCGGTTAAGTTCGGCCGCCGAGTTGCAAGTCTTATTTCAGATGACGCCACATTGGACGACTTGCGCGTAGGTGGCGATGAAATGATAAGGACAACACAACACCCAGTCCACGAGCGGAGAAAATCTCCAACACGGTCGGGAATCAAACCCAGGCCCGCTGCATGGTCGGCAAACACGTTACCACTCAACTAAGCAGCGAACACATGAGTGGGTAACATTTGTTAATTACGTACCATGTTTACGTTCCAGGTTACAAAAATTGCTCAATGTGACGACCACTTGCGTCCACGACAGGCTGGAACCTCATTACAGATATCATTTCACAATTTGTTCGCATTACTCTTCGAACGGTGGACCATGAAATGTTCAGCTGTCGTGACAGCTCATGCACTACTTAAAGATCGCACACTGCTTTCTCAGCCATGGCAGCAGTAATTTATTAACAATTTATGATGCAACTGGCCGTCGGCCTCTCCCGGGATCAGTTCCCAAAAGTCCAGATGCTTCTAACTCCCGAATCATGTTCAACCCCAGTACAGAAAGAGTCGATAGTCGCGATGAGCAGCTGCACTATTGCTGTCATTTTGATACAACATATTTACGAGGAACGCCCTGATCACTTTGTCCAGATCCATGTTGACTGTCTGCAACTCTAATCCACATTGATGTGTTTGATCCTACATCACCCTACAAGTACCGGCACTTAACCGCAAGTTATGACACACACACACACACACACACACACACACACACACACACACACACACACACTGCTAACAAAACAAATTCTGCAACGCATGGTCTGAACAAATAAAGTTGGGTACCCATGCGGTGAATAGTTTTCCGTCTACAGCGGCTCAAGTAATGGGAGTTTAATTATTACCACCCTGTACCGCTGCAGCGATTACGGATATGTGACGAAAAGACTGTACGAGGGTTCCCACGCTACAGGGGCTGCAGGTGACATACATGACATCTGGCGCATTCAACAGAGCCTGGGGGAAGCCAAGTTGCAGCGTGAGTACATACGACGCGAGACTTGACAGTAAGGAGAAAACCTGTAATTCATGCGCGAATGGTACTGTGATTTTTAATTATTTATAACAAAAAACGGCAATCGTCGAGGTGGACCGCAGGCACTACTAAAGCGAAATGGACTTCTCATTTTTCGGAACTCTTAAGATTGGAAATACTGAGAGAAGCCACTGGAAACTTGAGTGTTAAAGAGAGGTGTGATCAGGTGGCTCAATCACAAGGGCACTGTACGAGGAAAAGTGGATCTGGATTGGATTCCCAGTCCTACATGACATTTTTAACTTTCCGAGAGATTATAAATAGTCTGACAAACCGACTCCAGACGGACATGGTACACTCAACAATTAAGATACCCATCTGAGAAAGGTTAATGCCACGTAATCTGAAACATCAAGATCTTAAATTACTTTACGACCTGATCAGTTTCGTTTCTGTATTGACAATTATCAAGCGTGTTGCAGGCGTAAAACAGAAAACAATAAAAAGGAGTAAAATACCACCTATAATCTACGTTACATACTGATCAATATGTAAATATTTATCATTACGTGTGCTGTGCATTTTTGTATGCTTCTCAGACGTGCATGAAATGAAACTTTACTGAAACACTATAAATGAAGTTTACGTGAATTACTATATATACACACTTCATTTATAGTTTTTCAGTAAAGTTTCATTTCACGCACGTCTGAGAAGCAGACAAAAATGCACAGCACACGTAATGATAAATATTGTCATATTGGTCGGTATGTAATTTAGATTATAGGTGGTACTTTAAAATGTTCGTCGCACTTTTTTGATTGTTTTCTGTTACACGCTTATATATATATGAGTGAAAGGGTATGAAACTTCGTTAACTAAAGCGGTTGAAATCAGCGTATGCCACTATGGGATAACGTATGAGACATCTAGGGACGCGAAAACAATGTTTTCAACTCCTCCTAAAAAATTCAAAGCTGTTCTCTCACAGACAGGATGATGCTCAACGTCTTTTTCGACGTCCGATATTAGATGCTCATCGAACTCCTCAAGCACAGAAAAACAGTTGGCAGTGATGTGTACGATGTGTACTGTGAGACACCCTACAGCCTACGAAGTCAGTCACGAGCAAATGCCCTGATAGCTCGTGAAGGGAGGGAGTCTGTTCCAGGATAACATTAGTTCACCACACTCCAACGTCACACAAGTGTAAGGCCAAGTTCAGGTGGAAGCAGCTTTTAACATCCGCCCTACAGCCCGAACACGTCGCCCTGCGACTTCCATGTTTCTGGTCCGCTAAAAAATCTCAGAGGGAAGCGCTTCAACTCTGAGGGCGGACTGAAGGTCACAGTGGAGGGCCGGCTCCTGTTCACAGCCATGGGAATTCTGGGAAGAGGGAATCCTTCGGCTCTAAATCAGTGGGATAGTTTTTCTGAGACATCCGGTGAATACTTATGAATATACACTTCAAAGAAACCCATAGAGTTGTTTCGTACTTTTCTGTTGAATACACTGAAGACCACAAGAACAATAACACACACACTCATAATACAACTCTTCCACCTATCTTCATGAAATAGAACATGTGTTTGGAGGAGGAGGACGCGTACCACCCAACCTTTGCGGGAGACGAGGGAATACACCCCACAATATGGAAAAATGGACGACTTTGACCCAGAAACAGAATTTGTAAGTACGAGCAATTCACGTTAGATAAAATCTGTATAGTACTAGCAGTTTCAGCTTTGGTAAGCTCAACTTTATGGTTAAACTAATGAGTCATTTCTCCGGTACACCTGATCACATACTCTGATCATTAAAAACTGGAAACATAGGAAAAAACGAAATCTGTCAGGCAACACGAAAGAAATTTGATATTTGACATACGTCATCAGTCATCACCAAACTGGGGTCTCTCCCTGGCGTCATGGGATGATGCCCAATCCGCAGGCGAGGGAAGACTAGATTACTCTGTTAAGCCTTTGTGGCTTAGAAGCAGCTACACCACGGCCAGCTCGGGTTCCACTGACTTCATCTTTATTATTTCCAACCGCCCTCCTCTTAACTCCTTACTGTGCTCCTCAACAAATAAGTTACTGGAAGTAGTGCAGTTTGAAACGGTAGGTTATGATACACCATCTCGGCTACTGTATCCATCCCTTAGTTGTTCCGAATTCCCAGATACTCTAGTATCCAACAGAAAATCATGCGCTTCACATGATGTTGAAGATGAGGGAAGGTATCCTAGATGGTTGTGACTGCATAGAATATTCGCAGCTCAATTTCAGCTCATGTGTTCCATTGGCCTCAAGATCACATGCATTTTTCCGCCATAAACAGCGATTCACTCCATCAGTGGATCCAGCATAGTAAAAATAAGTGCTTTGTCGCATCTACAATAATTTAGACATCGTCAGTATGCAGCCGGCTCCATCCCAGTTAACGACTGAAATTCTTTCAATAAAATTTTTCTGGGTTTGTGACCGCATTGTCAATGTATATGAAACTGCCGACGCTTCGGTCCCTATTGCAAGCGACCTTCTTCCGGGTGTTTTTGTTTACTGCTTCAGTAACCAAAAAACACCCTGAAAAAAGGTCGCTTGCAATAGGAACCGAAACGTCGGTAGTTTTATGTACAATGACAATGCGGTCATAAACCCAGAAAAATTTTATTGACTGTGACAATGGCCGCGGAAGCCTACGTTTAGACTGAAATCCATTCACATGAAGGTTTGGTACTTAGTAAGGATACCAAACAGCTCTGGTATACGGGAGAGAGTCGACTTTTCCATGGTTGGACGGACACACGCACTCCTGCTACACCACTAGCAGCTGACAAACCGGACGATTAGTGGCGGCTCACCAGTCTCAGCACAGAGGTACAGATATTTGTCCCACAGGTGTCTAATCCTCCCCACTCCACTCAAACGATGGAAAGCGACACTGATCTCTAGACGTATAGGACTTGCCTGTCCATACACCCAGCACCCATAATCCAGCCGAGATGGCACTAAAGAGTAGATGTGCTCTCCATTATCTGCCACTAATGTACTTAATGAGGTTTAATACTTGGAGGCCGCGGGAAGGAAGAAAAGGTGTGTGTATGTGGGTGTGTGGTGTGTGAGTGAGAGAGAGAGAGATCTGTAGGAGACAGGCGTTAACGCGCTAGCCTTGAGAATTCGAAAAATTATTAACACTGTCAACAGACGCCGACGCTATCGCCCACATCCGAGGTACAAATTCGTAACGTTGGCACTGTGCTCATTTTTTCCACAACTGCCACCAGCCATTTACAGCGTCGCTACAGCACACTTTAAAACCTCACTCTTTATAAAATTCAGAAGCCTTTTCTTCGATTTGTGTTAACGTTGCGGCTGAAAATCCGTGGTAGTGACGAAATCCATTTTGTTATGTGATGTACAACATCGTAATGGCTTCATTATGGTTTAGATGAGGAAATTAGGAAACACATGAGGCACTGCTAAAAAGAGAATAGGACATCAAGTCCTATTATTGTTCGTGCAACTGATAATTTTACAGTTCAAAAGTATATTTTTAATTTTTGTTTTGAGTAGCAGCTGTCTGAATAAGCTAGAATATTTCAGTACGAAACATTATCTACGGATGAGACCCGGGGCGTTGTGAAGCAAGAATGGATTACAAAACTACATTTAAGGCTTAACGCAAACTGTACAGTCTAAGAAAAACACTGACATAACGTGGTGAATGTGGAATCAAAATATTGGACATGAGAATGTCAGCCTGTCTATTATGCAAATGGAAGAAAAAAATTAAGTCCTACAATCGAGCTTTGGTCATATAATTTACTGTTTCACTGGGATTAGTGATATACTGATATCTTCATGTCACTTTGATCATATCTGGAAAAATAAATACGCTTCCTCATACTCATGGTATCATTCAGCATGTTTACAAACGATGCTCCGAATAGTTTCATATACATACGAACTGTTCTCTTAGTCGTGACGAACCTAGAGACACATCTTTAACTGAGTACAGCTCAATGCAGCCGGCCGAAGTGGCCGTGCGGTTAAAGGCGCTGCAGTCTGGAACCGCAAGACCGCTACGGTCCCAGGTTCGAATCCTGCCTCGGGCATGGATGTTTGTGATGTCCTTAGGTTAGTTAGGTTTAACTAGTTCTAAGTTCTAGGGGACTAATGACCTCAGAAGTTGAGTCCCATAGTGCTCAGAGCCATTTTTTTTACAGCTCAATGCGTTTGGACTAGGCGCGCAAATGGATGTCTAGGAAATATCGCCAGCAATATCCACCGCGAAAGAAATCCACGTCAGTGTCCCACAACACACGGCTTGAAGAGAAGCTTCCTCAGATACATACACCCACTTTTTAAATAATTAGTGTACACAACACTAACATTTATAGCCCAACAAACAGAAATCTGACGATGGCACAATATACCACTTAAAAGGAGAGGTCCTCAGGGATGCGTTCAACTTTTTGAAACAATCTATTCGGTAGTGAATGTCATGGTCCCAGTTAAAACACCTTAGAGCCATTCATCAAAGTGCGCCTACATTTGCAAGGCATCGACACGAGAAAGAATTTCGCTTAATACTACAGAAACTTAAATAAAAAAGTGTTGTGAAGCGTGGTCGTGTAGTGCATTGGTGGTTGTTGTGGTCTTCAGTCCTGAGACTGGTTTGATACAGCTCTCCATGCTACTCTATCCTGTGCAAGCTTCTTCATCTCCCAGTACCTACCGCAACCTACGTCCTTCTGAATCTGCTTCGTATATTCATCTCTTGGTCTCCCTCTACGATTTTTACCCTCCACGCTGCCCTCCAATACTAAACTGGTGATCCCTCGATGCCTCAGAACATGTCCTACCAACCGAGCCCTTCTTCTAGTCAAGTTGTGCCCACAAACTCTTCTTCTCCCCAATTCTATTCAATACCTCTTCATTAGTTATGTGATCTACCTATCTAATCTTCAGCATTCTTCTGTAGCACCACATTTCGAAAGCTTCTATCCTCTTCTTGTCCAAACTATTTATCGTCCCTGTTTCACTTCCATACGTGGCTACCTACAATCCATACAAATACTCTCAGAAATGACTTCCTGACACTTAAATATATACTCGATGTTAACAAATTTCTCTTCAGAAACGCTTTCCTTGCCATTGCCAGCCTACATTTTATATCCTCTCTACCTCTACCATCCTCAGTTATTTTGCTTCCCAAATAACAATACTCTTTTACTACTTTAAGTGTTTCATTTCCTAATCTAATTCCCTCAGCATTACCCGAGTTAATTCGACTACATTCCATTATTCTCGTTTTGCTTTTGTTGATGTTCATCTTATACCCTCCTTTCAGGACACTATCCATTCCGTTCAACTGCTCTTCCAAGTCCTTTGCTGTCTCTGACAGAATTACAATGTCATCAGCGAACCTCAAAGTTTTTACTTCTTCTCCATGAATTTTAATACCTACTCCGAATTTTTCTTTTGTTTCCTTTACTGCTTACTCAATATACCGATTGAATAACATCGGGGAGAGACTACAACCCTGTCTCACTCCCTTCCCAACCACTGTTTCCCTTCCATGTCCCTCGACTCTTGTAACCGCCATCTGGTTTCTGTACAAATTGTAAATAGCCTTTCGCTCCCTGTATTTTACCCCTGCCACCTTCAGAAATTGAAAGAGTATTCCTGTCAACGCTGTCAAAAGCTTTCTGTAAGTCTACAAATGCTAGAAACGTAGGTTTGCCTTTCCTTAATCTAGCTTCTAAGATAAGTCGTAAGGTTAGTATTGCCTCTCGTGTTCCAAAATTTCTACGGAATCCAAACTGATCTTCCCCGAGGTCGGCTTCTACTAGTTTTTCGATTCGTCTGTAAAGAATTCGCGTTAGTATTTTGCAGCTGTGACTTATTAAACTGATAGTTCGGTAATTTTCACATCTGTCAACACTGCTTTCTCTGGGATTGGAATTATTATATTCTTCTTGAAGTCTGAGGGTATTTCGCCTGGCTCATACATCTTGCTCACCAGATAGTAGAGTTTTGTCAGGACTGGCTCTCCCAAGGCTATCAGTAGTTCTAATGGAATGTTGTCTACTCCCGGGGACTTGTTTTGACTCGGGTCTTTCACTGCTCTGTCAAACTCTTCACGCAGTATCGTATCTCCCATTTCATCTTCATCTACATCCTCTTCCATTTCCATAATATTGTCCTCAAGTACATCGCCCTTGTGTAGACCCTCTATATACTCCTTCCACCTTTCTGCTTTCCCTTCTTTGCTTAGAACTGGGTTTCCATCTGAGCTTTTGATATTCATACAAGTGGTTCTCTTTTCTCCGAAGGTCTCTCTAATTTTCCTGTAGGCAGTATCTATCTTACCCCTAGAGAGATAAGTCTCTACATCCTTACATTTGTCCTCTAGCGATCCCTGCTTAGCCATTTTGCACTTCCTGTGGATTTCATTTTTGAGACGATGTATTTCTTTTTGCCTGCTTCATTTACTGCATTTTTATATTTTCTCCTTTCATCAATTAAATTCAAAATTTCTTCTATTAGCCAAGGATTTCTACTAGCCCTCGTCTTTTTACCTACTTGATCCTCTGCTGCCTTGACTACTTCATCCCTCAAAGCTACCCATTCTTTTCTACCGTATTTCTTTCCCCCATTCCTGTCAATTTTTCCCTAATGCTCTCCCTGAAACCCTGAACAACCTCTGGATTAGTCAGTTTATCCAGGTCCTATCTCTAAATTCCCACCTTTTTGCAATTTCTTCAGTTTTAATCTACAGGTCATAACCAATAGATTGTGGTCAGAGTCCACATCTGCCCCTGGAAATGTCTTACAATTTAAAACCTGGTTCCTAAATCTCTGTCTTACCATTATATAATCTATCTGAAACCTGTCAGTATCTCCAAGCTGCTTCCATGTATACAACCTTCTTTTATGATTCTTGAACCAAGCGTTAGCTATGATTAAGTTGTGCTCTGTGCAAGATTCTACCAGGCGGCTTCCTCTTTCATTTCTCAGCCACAATCCATATTCACCTACTATGTTTCCTTCTCTCCCTTTTCCTACAGCCGAATTCCAGTCACCCATGACTATTAAATTTTCGTATCCCTTCACTATCTGAATAATTTCTTTTATTTCATCATACATTTCTTCTATTTCTTCGTCATATGCAGAGCTAGTTGGCATATAAACTTGTACTACTGTGGTAGGCGTGGGCTTCGTACCTATCTTGGCCATTGGTTATGAAACATTATTAATAGGAAGAAGGTTGTGGAATCGAATTTTGTCAGGTACTTTACGTTTTTTAATTTTTGAATCTTTTTCGAGACGATTTTTTATTCGGCTATTTGGTTAAAACGTATTTTTTGATTTTCAATACTTTGCCGCGTCATTTTCATCGTCGTACTGACTTTCTTATTTGCTCTTATTTCTTCTATCACGTTTTTCTTTCATATGGAATCGTTGTCCACATGATTCTGCTTCTTATTTATCTAATCATAATATTTAAACGTTTAATAAATACCGATCTACCGATTAAAAAAAGAAAAGATGAAATAATCTACGTATATTGGTTGTGCAATGGTATTAAAAATGTAGTTTTCGTTCTAAGATGCACATTTTTTGGGTTGTGAACATCACACAAACATTTAAAAACAAATTCTTGTTGCTCTATGGGCACTAACGTAGATGCAAAAAATGCAATGATAAACAGGGTAAATTAAATTGAAGTTAGTAAATACATATAATTAAAATCACATCTACAAAGATTCCAAATTAAAAACCACAGAAAGAAAAAAATTAGAGCCAATGAATAACTTAATACGACAATGAATCGCTACATCTACATACATTCTCCACAGGCCACCGTGTTGTTCATGGTGGAGGGTACCTTGTACCACTACTAGTCATTTCCTTTCCTGTTCCATTCGAAAAAAACACTTTCATGTCTTGTCATAACTTACGTGAAATGTACGTTGGTGTCGGTAGAATCTTTCTGCCATCACCCACAAATGCCGTTTCTCTAAATTTTCTCAATAGTGCCTCGCGAAAAGAATGTCTTCTTCCCTCCCGATATTCCCATCTGAATTTACGACGCATCACCGTAATATTTGCATGTTGATCGAAACTGCGGGTAACAAATGTAACAGCCCATCTCTGAACTGCTTTCCTGTTACCCGACCTGGTGCGGGTCCCAAGTACTCGAGCAGTACTCAAGAATGGGTCGCATTAGTGTTCTACACGTGGTACCTTTCGCCCTCCCTACAAAATCGTTCCATTTCACATAGCTTTGCAACAATCGACGTGATTGTGTCAAGTAGTAAATTAATAATATTGTATTCGAGGTATTTCAAAATTACAGGATTGTTTTCTCCACTTATCTGCATTAATTTTCATTTTTATACGTGTACAGCAAGCTCTCATTTCATCACACCGGCTAGAAATTTTGTGTAAGTCTTCTTGTATCCTCGTGCAGTAACTCCACGACATCTTCCCGTTCACCAAGGTATCATCAGCAAACAGCCATGATTGATGCTAATCCTGTACGTCAGGTCATTTATTTATAGAGAGAATAAAGGTGGTCCTATCACACTTTTACCGGGGCACTGCTGAAGATACGCTCGTCGCAGAATTAGAAGTAAAAATAATGCATTTTAACCAATTATTAGAATAAAAATACTGAAGTCATTTCAGTAACGATTTACACATCTACATGTCTACACTACACCTCACACTTAATGGTGTAGCAGATGGTTCTTCAAACCGTTTTCAGACTGCTTCTCTACCGTTCCACACGCTAACAGCGTGTGGGAAAAATGAACACTTAAATCTTTCTGTACGAGCTCTGTTTTATTTTACTACGATGATCACTTCTCCCTATGTAGGCTGGCGACAGTAAAATATTTTCACATTCAGAGGACGAAATTGATAATTGAAATTTCGTGGAAAAATCTCGCCGCAACGAAAGACGCCTTTGTTTTAATAACTGCACCCCGCCTTGTCTACTCGTACTGTGGTTCATATTACAACTGATGGTTCCTCGATGTCTACATACAAGGACATCAATACAGTTATGGTTGCGGAAGGATCGAGTAGCAAACAATCTCAAAGTTTGTCGGATTCAATGTCACAGCCGTCCATTATCCGCATCGAAGTTTTGTGGACTTCCTTCACAATACACCAATAGTAAGTGCGTGACCATTTCCCATTTGGCGAAGCACTGGGTCATCTGAACAGGGAGCGGAAGAGAAATCGAGCTCGCGTAGCGCACGTCCAATAAATTGGCGCTCACATAACTTTTAATCACTGCCGTACTGCTGGCTGCTCTCCTACATTTCGGCTTACGCAGCAATACAAGGTAAACGTCCAGCACCACGTACTGACAACTCGTGCGATACACTCTGCTGCGAAGTTCTCACCCAGCCAAGGGCACTGTGCACAATTGATAAAGCAATCACTCCACCAAAGTTTTGCGGAAACTTGTGTGTCACTGAATTTATTCTCCACAACCAAGTCACCGTCGTGTGCAACTATTTCTTTTTATTTCAGTAGTAAAGATCTTTCTAAGGGTTGTGGATATTCATGAATCTCTTGTCCTTATCTGTATTACAAAAGGTAAAATTGGAGTTTGCCGTCTAATCGATGTCTATCTCTCAGATTCGGAGCACTAGCTCTGACTACAGAACGATAAGGGTAGGAAACTACCATGGCCTTTTTAAGAAACAATGATATACAAACTAACTTGGAATTGCAACAACAAACGCGTAATGTCGCAAAAATTGTTAACTGCGATACTAGAAGGCAGGTGTTGGCCGGAAGACCTAGGCCTATATAGATTAAAAACCATATCCAAATGTCGTTTGAGAGTTGACGAAATTGAAAAACAGGAACAAAAAATCTGCTGATCAACGCGATCTGTCGTCGTCTTCAGTCCAAAGACTGATTTGATGCAGCTCTGCACCCCAGTCCCCCTTTTCCAAGTCTGCCTCATCTCTCCTTAAGATGTATTACAACCTACATCCATTTGAACTTTGTTACTGAATTCAAGCTTTGGTCTACAATTTTTACCATTTCACACTTCCCTCCGTTATCAAGCAGTTGATTCCTTGCTGATGGCTAGGCTCCAACTCTCTTCAGGTCTGACCTTATTATCCACGTTTCACTTCCGTGTAAGACTAGACACCGAACAACAACCTTCAGAAAAGACACAGTAACAAATTTAAATTCACTGTTGACAAATGTCTATTTTTCGGAACTGTTTTTCTTGCTTTCGCCAGCCTGCAGTTTAAATTCTCTCTGCTTCGCTCATCATCAATTATTTTGCTGCCCACGTTGCAGTACTGGTCTCCTACATTTAGTGTGTCATTTCCTAATCTAATTCGCGCACCCTAGCCCGAGTTAATTCGACTACATACTACTACCGTTGTGTTACATCTGTTGACGCTCAGCTTATGGCATCTTTTTCAAGACGCTATCCATTCCATCCATACTCTTCCAAGTCCTTTGCTGTTTCTGACAAAATTACAGTATCATAAGCAAACATCAACAGTTTTTATTTCTTCTCCCTGATCTTTAATTAGGCCTACCTCTCTAAATTTTTCCTTGGTTTCCTTTAGTGCTTGCTCAATGTACAGATTAAATAACATGGGGCTAGGTTTCTACCCTATCTCACTACCTTCTCAACTACTGCTTTCCTTTCATGTCCAACTCGTGTTAACTGTATTCTGGTATATCTACAAAAACCCGAGACTTATTTTCCCAAGGTCAGCTTTTACAAGGGTTTTCTTTTCTTCTCTAAACAATTCGTGTCAATATTTTGAAATTAATTACACCGACAGTTCGGCAATATTCACAACTGTCTGCGTTTGCCTTCTTTGGAATGGGAATTATTACGTTCTCGTTGAAGTCAGAGGACATTTCGCCAGTCTCACATCTTGCATACAATGAGGAACAGGCATCTTGATAATTCTGAGAGAATGTCTTATACTCCAGAGGCCTTGTTCATCTAAGGTCTTTCACCACCATGTCAGATTATTCTCGCAGCATCATATCTCCTTTATTTGCAATCACTTCCTCTTCGCTTTCTACAGTATCGTCTTCGAGTTCATTTCCGTTGCATAGGCTGTTCCTTCCACTTCACCTTGGCTTCGTATTGGCTTTCCATCAGTTCTCATTACTTACACAGTTTCGTTATTCCATGCATCATTTTGTACAGCTAATCGTAATGATGTGGAACGAGTCATTTACATCCACGTTACACATTCATATGTAGACATGGCTACAGGCTCACCAGTTACAAGAACATCCTACCCACAGCCTTTATTCCACAGAATAGAAGTTATTAAGGAGAAACGTTTTCAGTTCGTTTACGAATTCAACTTTGCTGCCTGTCGGTCATTTTACATCTTTGGGTAAACGATCAAAAATGGCGACTCAGTGTGGACCCCCTTTTGTGCTAAACGAAACTTAATGTGCAATAAGGAACGTAATTTCTTTTTCTTCTGTATTGAAATTATGTACCGTCACTGTTCTCTTTAGATAGCTCTATTTTTTTCTGCAGACAGCGTCTATTTTTCCCCGATTCTACAGCCTTGCAACTGTGGTTAAGTCGTATCTGTTTGGCCATTATGTTCTTTCTGTCCATACTTTGACGTCTGTACTCCCTTTTGGTGGCTTCATTTCCTGCATTTCTAAATTTTCGCCTTTCATTAGTTAAAAGCTCAATACCTCGCGTGTTATCCAAGGATTTCTACTAAGACTTCTGTTTCTTCCCGTTTAATCCTACGATGCCTTCATTATTTCATCTATCAAAGCTATCCATTCGTCTACTGCCGTACTAATTTCCCTGCTTCTCATCTTAAAATCTGATACCGAAATCCATGTCTTCTAATTATATAATATGCCTGAAGCTTTCTGTTGTGTCTATGTCTTTTCCACGTGTACAACCTTCTTTGATAATCTTTAAATCAGTTGTTGGCAATGATTATTTTACGTTATGTGCAAAATTCTACCAGCCGACTTCCCCTTTCATTCCATCCCCGCTGTCCATGTGCTATTATTTTTCCACCTCTTCCGTTTCCTACAGTAGAATTCAAGTCTTATAACAAATGTTGTGCCCTTTAACTCTCTGAATAATTTCTTTTAACTACTCATACATGTTTCCAGAATGGCAGAAGTAAAGCTGCGAGGACGGGACGTGAGTCGTGCTTGGGTAGCTCAGTTGGTAGAGCACTTGGCCGCGAAAGGCAAAGGTCCCGAGTTCGAGTCTCGGTCTGGCACACAGTTTTAATCTGCCAGTGTGCTTCCTGCCGCCGTTGGATAAGCAGCTGCAGCAGCAAGTCGTATAATCCTAGCTCACTCATTTGTTACATAGTTTAATTCTTAATTTCTTTGCATGTTTTTGGTACTTGCATTGTTTAATTCATAAATTTGAGAGTTGTAGCATCGCGTTTTAGTACCTGAATAGTGTAAAATCGCGTAGTCTCCTTCCGCCGCCGAGCAGTGTGTCAGCAGTGCGCAAGTAGTAGCATTACTGCATTTACTAGGCAATCTTTTATTTTAATAACCGTTTAAATTTTGTCGATTTGTTTGCGCTCTCTGTAGATTAGTTCAGACATTCTTTGCACAACAGTTTTTAGCATGGATAGGGACTGCAACTGCTGTGTTCGGATGCAGGCTGAGTTGGAATCCCTTCGCTCCCAGCTTCAGGCAGTGCTGGCTTCGGTCACACAGCTTGAGGCTGTTGCCAATGGGCATCACTGTGGGGGTCCGGATGGGGGTTTGTCGGGGACGGCAAGCTCGTCCCACGCATCCCCCGATCGGACTACGACTGTGGTTGCCCGGGATACTGCCCGCATTGAGGCTGACCCCTCACCTGTGGTAGAGTGGGAGGTCGTCTCAAAGTGTGGCAGGGGGCGAAAGACATTCCAGAGGGCTGAACAGAAGGCCTCTCCAGTTTGTCTGACGAACCGGTTTCAGGCTCTGTCTCAGGCTGATACTGACCTTCGGTCTGACATGGCTGCTTGTCCTGTTCCAGAGGTTGCCCCTCAGTCTGCAAGATCCGGGCGGTCGCAGAGGGTGGGCTTACTGGTAGTTGGGAGCTCCAACGTCAGGCACGTAATGGGGCCCCTTAGGGAAATGGCAGCAAGAGAGGGGAAGAAAACCAATGTGCACTCCGTGTGCATACCGGGGGGAGTCATTCCAGATGTGGAAAGGGTCCTTCCGGATGCCATGAAGGGTACAGGGTGCACCCATCTGCAGGTGGTCGCTCATGTCGGCACCAATGATGTGTGTCGCTATGGATCGGAGGAAATCCTCTCTGGCTTCCGACGGCTATCTGATTTGGTGAAGACTGCCAGTCTCGCTAGCGGGATGAAAGCAGAGCTCACCATCTGCAGCATCGTCGACAGGACTGACTGCGGACCTTTGGTACAGTGCCGAGTGGAGGGTCTGAATCAGAGGCTGAGACGGTTCTTCGACCATGTGGGCTGCAGATTCCTCGACTTGCGCCATAGGGTGGTGGGGTTTCGGGTTCCGCTGGATAGGTCAGGAGTCCACTACACGCAACAAGCGGCTACACGGGTAGCAGGGGTTGTGTGGCGTGGGCTGGGCGGTTTTTTAGGTTACATGGCCTTGGGCAAGTACAGAAAGGGCAACAGCCTCAACAGGTGCGGGGCAAAGTCAGGACATGCGGGGACCAAGCAGCAATCGGTATTGTATTTGTCAACTGTCTAAGCTGCGTTGGTAAAGTACCGGAACTTCAAGCGCTGATAGAAAGCACCGAAGCTGAAATCGTTATAGGTACAGAAAGCTGGCTGAAGCCAGAGATAAATTCTGCCGAAATTTTTACAAAGGTACAGACGGTGTTTAGAAAGGATAGATTGCATGCAACCGGTGGTGGAGTGTTCGTCGCTGTTAGTAGTAGTTTATCCTGTAGTGGAGTAGAAGTGGATAGTTCCTGTGAATTATTATGGGTGGAGGTTACACTCAACAACTGAGCTAGGTTAATAATTGGCTCCTTTTACCGACCTCCCGACTCAGCAGCATTAGTGGCAGAACAACTGAGAGAAAATTTGGAATACATTTCACATAAATTTTCTCAGCATGTTATAGTCTTAGGTGGAGATTTCAATTTACCAGACATAGACTGGGACACTCAGATGTTTAGGACGGGTGGAAGGGACAGAGCATCGAGTGACATTATACTGAGTGCACTATCCGAAAATTACCTCGAGCAATTAAACAGAGAACCGACTCGTGGAGATAACATCTTGGACCTACTGATAAACAGACCCGAACTTTTCGACTCTGCATGTGCAGAACAGGGAATCAGTGATCATAAGGCCGCTGCAGCGTCCCTGAATATGGAAGTTAATAGGAATATAAAAAAGGGAAGGAAGGTTTATCTGTTTAGCAAGAGTAATAGAAGGCAGATTTCAGACTAGCTAACAGATCAAAACGAAAATTTCTGTTCCGACACTGACAATGTTGAGTGTTTATGGAAAAAGTTCAAGGCAATCGTAAAATGCGTTTTAGACAGGTACGTGCCGAGTAAAACTGTGAGGGACGGGAAAAACCCACCGTGGTACAACAATAAAGTTAGGAAACTACTGCGAAAGCAAAGAGAGCTTCACTCCAAGTTTAAACGCAGCCAAAACCTCTCAGACAAACAGAAGCTAAGCGATGTCAAAGTTAGCGTAAGGAGGGCTATGCGAGAAGCGTTCAGTGAATTCGAAAGTAAAATTCTATGTACCGACTTGACAGAAAATCCTAGGAAGTTCTGGTCTTACGTTAAATCAGTAAGTGGCTCGAAACAGCATATCCAGACACTCCGGGATGATGATGGCATTGAAACAGAGGATGACACGAGTAAAGCTGAAATACTAAACACCTTTTTCCAAAGCTGTTTCACAGAGGAAGACCGCACTGCAGTTCCTTCTCTAAATCCTCGCACAAACGAAAAAATGGCTGACATCGAAATAAGTGTCCAAGGAATAGAAAAGCAACTGGAATCACTCAACAGAGGAAAGTCCACTGGACCTGACGGGATAACAATTCGATTCTACACAGAGTACGCGAAAGAACTTGCCCCCCTTCTAACAGCCGTGTACCGCAAGTCTCTAGGGGAACGGAGGGTTCCAAATGATTGGAAAAGAGCACAGGTAGTCCCAGTCTTCAAGAAGGGTCGTCGAGCAGATGCGCAAAACTATAGACCTATATCTCTGACGTCGATCTGTTGTAGAATTTTGGAACATGTTTTTTGCTAGAGTATCATGTCGTTTTTGGAAACCCAGAATCTACTATGTAGGAATCAACATGGATTCCGGAAACAGCGAAGGTGTGAGACCCAACTCGCTTTATTTGTTCATGAGACCCAGAAAATATTAGACACAGGCTCCCAGGTAGATGCTATTTTTCTTGACTTCCAGAAGGCGTTCGATACAGTTCCGCACTGTCGCCTGATAAAGTAAGAGCCTACGGAATATCAGACCAGCTGTGTGGCTGGATTGAAGTGTTTTTAGCAAACAGAACACAGCATGTTGTTCTCAATGGAGAGACGTCTACAGACGTTAAAGTAACCTCTGGCGTGCCACAGGGGAGTGTTATGGGACCATTGCTTTTCACAATATATATAAATGACCTAGCAGATAGTGTCGGAAGTTCCATGCGGCTTTTCGCGGATGATGCTGTAGTATACAGAGAAGTTACAGCATTAGAAAATTGTAGCGAAATGCAGGAAGATCTGCAGCGGATAGGCACTTGGTGCAGGGAGTGGCAACTGTCCCTTAACATAGACAAATGTATTGCGAATACATAGAAAGAAGGATCCTTTATTGTATGATTATATGATAGCGGAACAAACACTGGTAGCAGTTACTTCTGTAAAATATCTGGGAGTATGCGTGCGGAACGATTTGAAGTGGAATGGTCATATAAAATTAATTGTTGGTAAGGCGGGTACCAGGTTGAGATTCATTGGGAGAGTGCTTAGAAAATGTAGTCCATCAACAAAGGAAGTGGCTTACAAAACACTCGTTCGACCTATACTTGAGTATTGCTCATCAGTGTGGGATCCGTACCAGATCGGGTTGACGGAGGAGGTAGAGAAGATCCAAAGAAGAGCGGCGCGTTTCGTCACAGGGTTATTTGGTAACCGTGATAGCGTTACGGAGATGTTTAATAAACTCAAGTGGCAGACTCTGCAAGAGAGGCGCTCTGCATCGCGGTGTAGCTTGCTCGCCAGGTTTCGAGAGGGTGCGTTTCTGGATGAGGTATCGAATATATTGCTTCCCCCTACTTATACCTCCCGAGGAAATCACGAATGTCAAATTAGAGAGATTAGAGCGCGCACGGAGGCTTTCAGACAGTCGTTCTTCCCGCGAACCATACGCGACTGGAACAGGAAAGGGAGGTAATGACAGTGGCACGTAAAGTGCCCTCCGCCACACACCGTTGGGTGGCTTGCGGAGTATAAATGTAGATGTAGAAGTTTCAATGATACATGTATTAAATATCTCCATCTGAAGAGCAAGTAGGCACATGAACATGTACTATAGTGGCAAATGTGTGCTTTGTGTATCTTGGCTGTCGATAGTATCTTACCCATATTCCTATTTTCTGAATCATTATTAGACCGACTCTAGCATTACCCCTATTTGCTTTTGTATTTATAGCCCCGTACCAACTTAACCATAAGCCCTGTTCCCCGTGTCACTGCAACTCACCAATTCTCACAGTAACTTCAAATTATCCATTTCCCTCTTTAAATCTTCTAGCCTACCTGCCTGTTTAACGAGAAGGATTTTATATGCAGAATAATTTAACCCAAGATGACGCAAAATCATTAAGCCACAGAGCACAGCTGCATGCCTTCACGGGAAGTAATGGCTGTAATTTCCCAGTTTCTCCTTGCTTACAGTCGTTTGCATTCTCAACATAACACGGCCATATTGGCCAATGTTACAATGCTGTATTAGTCAAAAGTCCAGGATGCTGCCGGCCTTGATACTGAAAAGGCTACTACCCCGTCAGGAAGCGTAATATTGATTGTCTGTGCTCTTTAGATGCCTCTCCGTCTTGGATGCACCTACTGTATGGATATCTGTACTGTTGAGACACATCTTTGCTCTTTTCAGTTCCTGAAAAAGATGCTAACCCTCTTCAGGTACCATAGGACTGTGTGGCCTCTCCAGAGATCTCTCCATTATGGACGCAGCTACTGAATAGTTAAATGTACTGTTTACGCACCCGTACCTTTTTGCCCCTTGCAACTACTGATAACGCCGCTACCCCTCTTCAGAAACTACAGGACTGTCTAACCTCTCTATTGACACCTCTTCAATTCCCTTATCTAATGAGGCAGTAAACGTTCTGAGTGCAATGAAGAGTTCATGGCATACGGAGAATGGTGCTCTGTAAACCTTCGAGATCGCATTTCTAGGATGGAATCTCCTGGTTTGAAAAGTGTCGGATTAAGTGTATTGACGTGAATAGGGCTTCTGCTTATAACAAAAACATTCCCGAAAAAAAAAAAAAAATCACTGCCAGCCCGGCCGAGAAGTTCTCATTTAGCACTATTCACTGAAGGCTATGTCGTTAGATGAAACAATGTAGGAGAAACCATGGAAGATACACAAGAAACTGAGACGACAGTAGACTGAAAAATCCTGTAACCTCTGAAACTGTAAGCTGTATATAACTTATAAACCTTATACACTGAGCGCACAAAAGCCACGCGATACCTCCTAATATAGCGTCGGGCCCCCCTCTGAACGACGTAGTGCAGCAAGTCACCGTGGCATGGACTCAGTAAATCGTTGAAGTCCCCTGCAGAAATACTGGGCCATGCTGCCTCTATAGCCGTCCACAATTGAGAAGAGTTCCCAGTGCACGATTTTGTGTACGAACAGTCCCATCAAAGTCCGATGAGATCCATGTCGGGCGATCTGGGAGGCGAAATCATTCGTTCGAATTGTCCAGAATGTTCTTCGAACCAATGGCAAGCAACTGTCGCCCAGTGGCAAGGCGCATTGTCATCTGTAAAAATTCCGTTGTTTGCAGCCGAATATAACTATTTCCTGTCAATGAACTGTGCAGTTGGACCAGAGGACCTAGTCCGTTACATGTAAACATGGCTCACAACAAAGAGCCACCACCAGCTTGCACAATGCCTTGCTGACAACCTGGGTCCACGGCTTCGTGTCGTTTGCGCCGGCGTCGAACCCTACCATCAGCTCTTACCAACTGAAATCTGCCTCCTCTGCCCAGGTCAAGGTTTGCCAGTCGTCTAGGGTCCAGCCGATGTGGTCATTAACGCAGGAAGGCGCTGCAGGCGATGTCGTGGTCTTAGCAAAGGAACTCGCGTCCGCTGTCAGCTGCCACAGCCCACGAACGGATACGTTTCTCGTCCCTCTCACATTAATTTCTGCGGTTATTTCACGCAGTGTTGCTTGTCTGTTTGCAATGACAACTCTAAGGAAACGCCGCAAGTCTCGGTCGTTGAGAGAAGGCCGTCGGCCACTGCGTTGTCGGCGGTGAGAGGTAATACCTGAAATTTGGGATTTTCGGCACACTCTTGACACTGTGGAACTCGGAATAATAAATTCCCAACGATTTTTGGAGTTGAATGTCCCAATGCGTCTAGCTTCAACTACCATTCCGTGTTCACAGTTATTAATTCCGGTCGTGTGGCCATAACCACGTCAAACATTTTCACATGAATCACTTGCGTACAAATGACACCTCCGCCAATGCACTGCTCTTTTATATTTTGTGTACGCGATACTAACACCATATCTATATATGCATATCGCTTTGCCATGACTTTTGTCACCTCAGCATAACACTTGCACTGCAGAAGACAGCGAGAGACAACGCAGTCTCCCGTGAAACAAGATTAAATGGCCTTGATGGCGACACAAAATGAAGAAAGAAGGCAAAGAAGAAACGCTAAGCTAGGCCACATACGCAGGGGCAGGCCGCACGTGGTCACCGTGTGACGTGGTGGGCTCAAAGCGTCGGCGAGAGCAAGGTGCGGCGTCCCAGATAGAGCTTGGAGCGGCGCTCCCATATGAGGCGTCGCGTGGTCGTCGGCGTCGCCGACGCGAGCCAAGGTCACGCCTCCGCCCGCCCACTGAGCTCTTCGTAAGCCGCCGCGCGAGGCTTTCACTGCTGACTTACTTTGCCTGTTGCCACTGCTCTTGCTACAAGAAACTAATCACTTGCTACCCGAAATTACCATCATTTATCCAGTCTCCAAGACACTGACAATAATGCTCTAATCGTGAACACCAAATTACACTGAGGTGACAAAAGTCACTGAGATCCTCCCAATATCGCGTCGGATCTCCTTTTGCTCGACGTAGTGTAGCGAATCGACGTGGAATGGTCTCACGTCGTTGGAAGCCTCCTGAAGAAATATTGAGCCATGCTGCCTCTATAGCCGTCCACAACTGCGAAAGTGTTCCCTGTGCAGAATTTTCTCCACGAACTGACATCTCGATTATGTCCCATAAATGTTGGATGGGATTCACGTCGGGGGATCTAGGCGGCAAAATCATTCGCTCGATCGTCCGGAATGATATTCAAACCATTCGGGAACAATTGTGGTCCGATGACATGACACATTGTCATCTATACAACTTCATCGTTGTTTGAGAGCATTAAGTCGATCAATGGTCGTAAATGGTCTTCAAGTAGCCGAAGATAACCATTTCCAGTCTATGATCGATTCAGTTGGGCCAGAGGAGCCAGTGCATTCCATGTAAATACAGCCCTCGCCATTACGGAGCCATCACCAGCTTGCAAAATGCCTTGTTGACGTCTTGGGTCTCTGGCTTTGTGGGTCTGCACCACACCCGAACCCTACCATCAGCTCTTACCAACTGAAATCGGGACTCATGGGACCAGGTCACGGTTTTCCAGTCGTCTAGGGTCCAGCCTATATTGTTGCGAGCCCACGAGAGGCGCTGTAGGCGATGGCATGCTGTTAACAATAGCACTTGCGTCGGTCATCTGCTGTCAGCCCATTAACGCCAAATTTTGCCGCACTTTCCTAACGGATACGTTCTTCGTACGTCCCGCATTGATTTCTGCGGTTATTTCGCAGTGTTGCATGTCTGTTAGCACTGACAACTCTACGCAAAAGCCGCTGCTCTCGATCGTTAAGTGAAGGCCGTCGGCCACTGTTGTATGTGGTGAGAGGTAATGCCTGAAATTTGGTATTCTCGGCACACGCTTGACACTGTGGATCTCGGAATATTGAATTCTACGAAGATTTTCTAAATGGAATGTCCCATGCGTCTTGCTCCAACTACGATTCCGCATTCAAAGTCTTACTTCCCGTCGTACGGCTGCAATCCCATCGGTCACATTTTCACATGAATCACTTGAGCATAAATGATAACTCCACCAACGTCCTCTTGAGTACGCGATATTGCTGCCGTCTGTGTATGTACATATCGGTATACCCATGACTTTTGTCACCTCAGTGTATATTATTACTGTACCACTTCCGCGTGTTCTGCCGTAGCACTATGTTTACCTAGAAGCTCCCGAAGCGTGCTTGCGGGAAAGAAATTCTCAACACTGTTTATGAAGTTTCATGCATACACGCCAATATCGATTACGGAATGCTTTTCTGGCTACCACATTTCCTCTTCCAAAATCGATTTTCGCTCACACACGCTTGGGTTGTTAGGTTCAGTCTTATTTTAAAAAATGTTGGCTAATCTAGAGAAGCAATATTTGATTCAGGAAGAAGTTACACACCTACCATATTGAAGCAAAGAGAAACAGGTATCATGCTCACTACATCGGAAGCAAAGGACACCACACGCGAGAGGCGGGTTGCGGTGATTATCCACAGACCGCTCGTATGAGGGGTTAATTGCAGAACGCCACAATCGATCGATGGCTGCTCTTAATTCTCAAGCAATATGATGAATCGCAGGCGAGGGATCGGTCATATGGCAACATAGCTGAATGGAGGGATTCGTTTGTCTAGTTACTAAGAGTCGTTCTGGAGTTCCGCACAGTTTGGCTAAACCCATGTGAAATGAGGAATGTATAGTTATTTATGAAGGGCAAACCACTCTGAAAAGTTAAGCTGAAGGCAATGTTGGCATGACTTAAGAAGGAATACAAAACCAAAACAATGGTTTTCTTCGATTCTGCAATTTGTGTTACAGAAACAGAAATTCATACGAATCACAATATACTGGGCTGTCCAGCTGATTATTTTGAGTCCTTACGGAACAACTACACGTATTACTAACCTTAACTTCTACCAGAATGGGGAAATATTAAGTAAACATTTTAAATTAAATGTCGAGGCAATACCTAGTCTACAATTATACTTAGGTTAAGGGCTTGTCATTTCATATAATCTATTACCTCTCCCTCAAAAAACTTACAGCGCGAATGATGGGAACAGTAGTGCTGCTTTGATACTTTATTTTCTCCAAGTATTGGTCCACATATGGATTATCAGCTGCCACTGGAGGTAACTATAGTTAATTATCCATATTAAAACTTCGCGACAGCGACGTAAAAAAAATAAAAATGGTTAAAATAGGTTGCTACACTACAGGTGTGTGCCGGGATCGTGGCGAGTGACATATTGCTGGCGGTATCGCTGCGATCCGTCGCTCCAGTGTGCGACTAAACCCCAGCTTCCCAGTGGCCACTCGTATGAAACAATTGATGTGAAAATGGATATTTGACCTGGGTAGCAAAAACGGTCCAGACCTAAACATGGTAGACCAAAACGGCTCCCGAACTTCGTCTTCCGGATGCTATGTCGGATATAAACAAGGAACAGGGCTTGTCTATCGTTGGGAGGTGCAGCATTCTCCAGGATCTCTTCTTGTCCGTCGTCCTTTTGGTTTTATAGTGCAACGAATTGATCCTAATATCTGTTAGTATCTTCTCCGTGCTTTCACCTTTCATATATAGTTCCTCGACAAGCATCATCACTATGCAGTCTTATCACGGAATGCCCAGGTAATTAGTTCGCTATTAGTAACGCATCGTTCACTTCATATTTCTGATTAGCTCCTTTTATATTCACCCACATCCAACCTTTTAATTCTTCTAAATTATGGTTCCACGTCTTCACAATGTCCATGGTTTAGGACAAAATAAGGCAACATTAAGAACAAAACACTTCACAAACTCTTTCCTTTCATATTCATTTAAGGATCTTTCTCTCTCTCGCTCTCTCTCTCTCTCTAAAAACTTTCCTTTGTTGTTGGAGTTCTTGTTTCCGCATTTCATACAATCTTTATTTTGCATTCCAAGTACTTAAAACGGCCTTCCTGTTGCACAGTCTCTTCCCTTATTCAAACATTTATCTCCATACAATGTTGTTCTAAGTGTTCTTGACTTCCTTCAAACTGTTACGTATTGTCTCCTCCTCCTAAGAATGACTTCCAGTAAATCCAAATCATATAACATTTTATTTCCACCTACAGCTATTACTTCGTGGAGATATTTCTTTACCACTCGTTCATGATAAATGTTGAATATAATAGGCAATAACCCACTTATCTCAGAGCCATGCGGTAGTTCGGCTCTTCCCACTCAGTTTTTTTCATTTTCCGACTTTTTTGTGTCACACACAAATAGCTCATCATAACCTTTCTTTCAAGCAGTCTCCATATCCTTGGTCCACTTCACTCTATTATACACATCTAAAATAAAGCTAACACAGCCTTGTCGTTTTGAAGATATCTGTTAGCACCTATTCTCATAAGTTCAGCACCATCCTTAAAATGCCTGCAGCGGTTCGAACATCTTTCATAGAAGAATGATATAAATTGAAGACTACTTTAAAAATGAATCTCTCATAAAGCTATCAATTCATACCAATTCTGCGACAAACAGCATAAAATCCATATGCTACTTTACTCTCAACAGAACAGTTTAACAGATCGCATGTGTCTTGACCGCAACAAATTTTGTCACAAGGGTGCGGCTATGTACTAAAATTGTTCCAGAACATACTCAAAAGGCTTTGTGTCTTTCATTCTATTTACATACAATGAAACACTTATAAGTATTGCAGCAATCTACTATCGTTGTACTGACATTGCATTAAAACGTTTTTGGGGCGCCTCAATGAAGTTCTGTGCCTGTGCCTATGCCTATATCTGGCTAAAAGGTATAGAGAAAGCATCCATAAACTTACTGCCAACTACTGGCTCTTGAAACGGTAATTTTAGCCAGGGAATGACTAAACTAGAGTACTGAAAGGTCCATGCGCAATAGAGACAAAGAAGAGAAACAAAAAGGCTCGGAAACTTCGCGAATAGTCGAGCCACGCTGTGCCAAAGTTGCGAAACCTGCACGTACACTCATGACATAGCTTTCTTCGCGCCGCTCCTTATCAAGCAGTAACCTATTTTCTAATGTGCAAATGATAGCCGTGCTGTTCGATGACACCTATACGACAGTTCTTTGTAATAATACTAGTCGAATTAGTGCCTGCTCTCGACTGCTGTGCGCCTTCTTTCCAAGGCGGTGACGCCCTGGTGACTAACGTGCTCTTCCTGTCTTGCGGCTACAGCGCGCTAGCAACCATGTCTGAAATGCAAAAATAAGAAATTATAAGCTCTCTGAGAAGACTGTCTCAGATGCAGCAATCTTGCCACTTTATGGCTGGGCGTACCCGTTATTCAGTAACGAAAATATGACTGACAGAACCAGCAAACTTAGCTATGATAAGTGACACGCGAATCACTGGCACACCACACCAAGTGATTTCATTAGTTGCATATACTAAATCATGAATCGCTAATAATCATCGAAAGTTTTCCCACTAAACTACAATTTCAGCATTTTATTAAAATTTACGAAGAGAAGTTTAATATTTCAACTGCGGAATCCTCTTAGTCTTTGGTATTATGAAGTCTTTGGTATTATGAAGAGAACTATGAGAAACAAGTCTGTCTACCTGGAACATGGGCAGACTCATTCGTTTCGTTGACCCTTCCAATCAGCTCCGACGAACTTTTAAAAAGCATTTTACGTAAATAGGGTGGAAGAGATGCAAGAGGTGATCCCTAGGGCTTGCCTCGTACACTACAGAAGTAACACTCCAAATGTTTCGATTTCGCAGTCTTTCTTGCAGAAGAAACAGCAGGGCCCCAAGGGATGATTCGTACCTGTCTAAGACACAATACACATGTTTCCAGTATGAGTCTAAATGGTCGCTAGGAAAATACTAAGGTATAATGCATAGCGATTAATCTAGTTTCTACTTATTACATGATAAAAATACTGACTACCGAAGGGCTTTCGTAATATATATCAGGCGAGGAGGAGGAGGATTGGAGCGTGTACACTATCGAAGACGAGGTGTTTCAGAGACGGTGTAAAAGTAGTTCAGACTGTAGACGGCTAACTTTCAACAGTATCAAGCAGACATACAACTTAAGCGATTTATGGAACAACGAAAAATCTAAATTTGGATGCCGGATGTGGAGTTTAACATTGTAGCTACTGAATGCGATGACCAGACCGAGTCGTCGTCCACGTAAAACGAGTTGTTCCGCATTATTATCTATGCAACAATACTGACTCGAAACTAACCGTTCTCAGGAAATTTTCAATTAGTTGTGTAAACAAGCAATATTCTTTAAAACCCTTGGGAAAATAAAGAAAACATGCTATGGATAACTTGCTTATCAACAGATGGAAAATCTGTTGCGGAGCAGCAAAATCCAAGCGGAAAAAAATTCATGAAACATAATTTACGAGTAACGAATACTCGTTCTATGAAGAGGGCACGAAAATAAGAACTCAATTTTGCTAAACTAGAAAGATAAGACGGACATGATTTTCTCTTTTCGTAGCTGATATTGCAAGGAGCATGTGTTATGTGGATAGATTAATGTCGGTCGCTTTTCTTGCTGTACCACGTTGTAAAACATGGTATCAAAGTTGGTTTTGTGGCTCTACCTAGTATACAAAATTATCTCCATACCAAAGAATAATACCTGAACTAAAATACGAACATATTGACTGACGCTATTTTTATTAGCTCAATTTCCTTAAACTGAACACACTCTCTTGCCCCCCCCCCCCTCTAACACACACATACACACACACACACACATATGACGGGAGGAACATGAAAAACAAATGGGGAGAAATTAATCTACACAGTAAAACAAACTCAGTGAACCAAGACTTCCTTTACTGCAGAGAGAGAGAGAGAGAGAGAGAGAGAGAGAGAGAATAGAAGTTTGAAAAACCGCATGGTATCGATCCCAAATTTTTGTATATGGTATCGTTATTACTGCAACTATTATATTATTATCAACAATAGCACGCACACATTCTTTTTGCTGTCGAAGTGGGGCTGAAATCCTCAAGTGCTTGAATTAATTCAAGTAACGATTATACATTTTCCCATGAACTGTCTATGGTCAGAAGTACCACAATTAAAGTAGAATATCACATTTTCCGTGAGAACATACAGGTTCACGGCGTCAGTAATCAGACGATGTACTCCGCAGGCCACTGCCCGGGACCAACGTGTTACTCTCGAGTTCAAAAATTAATGATAAAGATTTTTCGTTGGATGGAGGGCGGCAAGAAAGCAGATTAACAGTATGAGATGACAATTTGGGGCTGGTTTTCGAACACTTCTTAGGAAAACATTTTCTCGTACACGACTAACTTTCCAGTGTATCCCAATGGAGTATGTTGAAAAATTCTGTGTTCCTTATTCTGACAACGCAATTTATGACGTACCCAAAACTATAAGGAATAGCTCACCAATGTATTAGATGAGTTTTGGCGCTCTGTCTCATTGATCGTAATCTAAATCATGTACGGCTAGTGAATCTAGGCCGCTCTTTACATTTTCGGCACTGTCCCATGTTAAAGTTCTACGGTCACTTGGGAAACATCTGTTATTGCGACATAGTAATCAGTGATGGTTTAGTGTTCTTCCTAGCATCCATGTATTGGATAATGGTATCTCTGAAACAGAGGCAGCGGCTCCAACTTGCGCCGCAAGCGAAGCATTGCACCATCCTTTGAACTCAGCTTTGGTGCCGAGTTTCGTTCGATAAACTGAGCAAATTTAACACTGTATAAGAACCCAATAATTTCCACAATTGTGTAGCATGTTCGGCTTCTAATAATTACTTAACGAGTAACTAATAGCCCAGAACATAATGTGCCTATGATACTGTGCGTCGTAGTACTACATTAAACAATTAAAGCACTTGGCATGAAATGTGGTGCTCAGTGAATTTCAGTTCATTCATCTAGGCGAATGACGGGCTCGATCCTCCTGTGTTCGTGGCACGCACAGATGACCGCTCACATCAAGATTGTTAGTAAGTGTGTGTTCTCGCGGGTTCATATTCAGAATTTAACTGATGCAATGGAATGTGTAAATAGCTTCAGAACGTCAGCTGTAAATGAACAGCGCCGAAGACCAAAGCTGCTGACATGTATAGTATGAGGGCCAATACCGGAAAGACGACTTCGCTCCCATCCCACTATAAAAACCGTACTTTATAAATTAACAACCATATCAAGACTAATTCGGTTACTATGAAGTTCAAGAGTTCAAAAGTATCGCCAGCCTGAACATGGTACAACATGATTCTTCAGACATCATGATCACTACGTTACTATATTTCTTTCAGTCAACAATGCGTTGTTTGTGAGTACTATAGGTTGCTTTTGTGATCTGGTGGCATTGTACGTTGCTGTCTTAATAAGTACTGCAGAAAACACGCAGGGTGTGAGGCACCTGAGAATCCTTGTAGGGATCACTTTCGTGGACTGGGCGCTACTGGGATAAGGCAATGATCCTACCATGCCTTTGTTGAGTAATCTATGCTAGTTTATCTTAATTCCATTTGAAGAAACCGTAGGGAGCCAACATCAGGAGGCACATATGAAGATTTCACTTTCTGGTAATATAAATGGGTTGTAGCAAAACAAGAACGGCACAATTCACAGCCACTCATGTTACAACGCATTTCGTAATCCAGATGCTACATCGGTTTGTAAATAATACTTATTCAAAAACAAATTTTGCAGAAATGTTCTCATTGGCTACTACTAAAACGTCAGGGCAATAAAAAAATATTTGCTCCAAACATTTCTCAGCAATGGTAACAAGTAGCCTACATCACATAGCTTTTAAATTACCACTATACCCTTCCTCGCTCGACCCGTGGAATATATTTACAGGTCCTTAGTTCTAATGGGTTCTTTTCTTTTAGGTCTCCAACAGAATGTTCAACAGTCAAGAGTGTACAGGCTGAACTATCAGTCAAACAGATGGACCTCGATGTCGTGGATGTGAACCTCAACGCAAGGAAGGTTTATCAAGCCACAAGTTGACACACAGGTACACAGAAGTAACACCTCACAGCGACAAACTTATGCAATATGATGATTTTTGAATATTTTAATGATGATAATCAACCATGCTTAGTCTTAGGTTATCAGGATCGTTGCATTAATACTAATCACATAGGCCTAATTAGAAATGTGAATCTGCGACAGCTAATGTGTTGGTATATGGTCACTTTGTAGGCCTCGTAAGAAATATGTGGAACAATTGGCTCACTGTGGTTAATGCCCGACAGACGAGAAATTGTTCTGAACATATAGAAAAAAAATTTATTGTCTACAGCACATGTGGACACGATGATCTGTAACGCACACAAAGCTTTCTGAAAGCAGCAAGTGTCAAAGTGTAAGCGTGTGCATATGATACTTTGTCTTCCCACGTTGCAGTAAATGCTAATTATTTTCATGCCTTACTAAGTTTTATGTCTGTGCATCTCAATCATAATTTCAGCTACGCGGCTGCTACTGATTTTGTCTCAGACAACGAGAGAGAGAGAGAGAGAGAGAGAGAGAGAAAAAAAATCACATTTACATCTGCATTCAATTCCTATGTGTGTAGGAAACTGTAAAATGAGCGAACAATAGGGCTTATAGTAGAAGCGCATGCACGTATCTAACAAACCTGGTGCATAAATTATAATAGGGGAGTTATGGTGCACACGTGTTCATGTAGATAGTTTCATCACCTGTTAAATGTTGAAAGAATAACAAAAAACATTATTCTAAAGTAAATAATCCATAATCTGGTGGCAAAAAACACGAAAGATTTGCTACTTTAGATACACTGCATCTGAAGTAAATTAACTCAGTGTGTACTAGTAAGCCTACCAAATGTAATACGAAGGGAGTGATAAATGCAATTAGAACATTCAAATTAAGAGTCATCCAGGACTTAAGCAACCCAGCTCTGTGCAGATCAAAAGGAAATTATAACTCACAATATTGATACCTAATGTCTAGGAGATACAACTAGGCCTACTGCATATGTAAAGACAATTTCATCATAAACTAATACCAAGTCAGAATACAAAAACCTAAACCGTATTAAGTTTCTTTTATACAGTTCGCCGTTCTCGGTAGTGTTTTCACTGAAGACTATTATTAAGTTTTAAGATTCTTTGTCATTCGATTACCAACTGTGTCAGAATAAATAGTGCTTTATATCACCTATCACGTACTCCATAACCAACGTCGCTATCGATCTTCCAGAAGTCTTCGGGCAGTGCTGTTCACATGAGGACGGAATACAATGAAACATACCTGTCTTGTGTCATAGGCGTCCTGCAACTCCAAACTGGCACCAAGTCTGCGTCGGTCTTCACTTCGATCCATAATGCTATCATTCACTCTTCAATATCACCGTTTCTCGAGCGTAAGCTCTCAGCTGAAAATAATATAAATATACCACTCCACACTCAATAACTTTCACAAGTCATGATCAGCCCTTCTGTCACCGAAACGCCTTGACCGACCTACACACAACATTTGACAGGCACTGAAATATCATTCAAACTGAGCCAATCTGAAATCTCCGAGCGCGGTTTTCTGCAGTCGCTAAATAATTAATGTAAAAACACGCCATTTTAAAACATCAGAGAAACACAGTGCAATGTCCTTTAACATCCTCCGCAAATCCACTTCCTCAAACTTTAATACCTTCCACAATACAAAGCTAAAATGGGAGAAATACATGTACTGGGCAATACCCTCTGAGCCAGAGACTTTCCACACAATGTCAAAGCAGTTCACAAACTTGAAGATACGCCACAGCTATTGACATACCAAACATCAACAGTATATCACGTCAGTGTATCCGTCACGACTAGTCAAATTTCGAGCAATCGTATCGCTCTTCATGGGGAAAAGATTGTATGTCATACCTGTAAAAATTATCAAGGAACAAAAACTGGGAAAAGTTGTAATTACGTGAAATGTATTTAACTTTAAATACATGTGAGTGTAGTGAAACTTCTACGTCATTTGCGATCACAAATATTCTTGGGCAAAAAGACAAATTCACACCTTCCCTCACGTCACTTCCCGTCAAAACATTAAACAACACATTACAAATGGCTGCATTCATACAGGCCGTGAACGTCAGGTCACTTCAAAATTTCTCCAGAAGAAAGCTTAGAAGGTGACATTGGTAGGACGGGGAACTGTGCCTGTTAACATCGGAAGTTAACCTGTACTCCTCGCACGCAAACCTAAAATAGTAGTTTATTTTGCACTTTTGTTTCTTCATAATATTTATTTTCTTTTCTCTTATTTTCGTTTTTTTTCTTGGCAAATTGCAAATGTTTGATGACGATTTGGATACTTTTTTCCACTGAGTGCTCTTCCATAAGCGAGGCCAGGTATCCAAACTGTAAAATTATTTAGATATTTCTTTAATGGAATAGGGCTAACTATGTTTCTAATTAGGAACATTAGTTGATGAAGAAATTTTCAGTAAACAGTATTTTATTAACTGAAAAAGTCAACTCTATAGAAGCAGAAAATACCAGTGTTTATGACATTATTTGCCTTGTAGGAAAGCAAACTTAATGGATCAGGCAAACAGACTCTATGTTTTCCCTTGTGTGACATCGTTACTGTGCAAGTAGCAGGCGCAAGAGATAAAAGACGAATCTTTGGTTTGAAAGAGAATACTTATTATCAGTGTAGTGTTCTGTACGTTACTTACGATTTGATGCACAATAAAGTTATGTATTGTGTAATCATCCGTGTCTGCAGTTTATATGGAAATTACTTCTTGCCATCCAATTGCCGATAGTATGAGCTCGACCTGACACCGTGAAGATAGAGAGATTCAGATCTGAGAGTATTTTTCTTTTTACAGTAATGATGGACATCACCTCGCAATCGCCTGGGACAGAAGTTAAAGTGGAACAAACCACATCTCTAGCTATGTTGCAACTTTCAAAAGCTGACACAAATCAGCAAAATATGCATTCCACGACCCATTCTGGTCATGTCAACCTCCCACTATTTTCGTTTAATTGCCTATTGACATAGTTCACGCACACGGAGTGCATTTTTCAACAACATGGAATGCACACTAACGACGAGAGGTACATACAGGGGACAGGCAAAACAATGTGAACATCTGAAACTTCCTGGCAGATTAAAAATGTGTGCCGGACCGAGACTCGAACTTGGGATCTTTGCCTTTCATGGGCAAGTGCTCTACCAACTGAGTTACCCAAGCACGCCTCACGCCTCGTCCTCACAGCTTTAATTCCGCCAGTACCTCGTCTCCTACCTTCCAAACTTCACAGGAGCTCTCCTGTGAACCATGTAGAACTAGCACTCCTAGAAGAAAGGATATTGCAGAGACATGGCTTAGCCACAGCCTGGGGGATGTTTCTAGAATGAAATTTTCACTCTACGGCGGGGTGTGCGCTGATATGAAACTTCCTGGCAGATTAAAACCGTGTGCAGGACCGAGACTCGAACTCGGGACCTTTGCCTTTCGCGGGCAAGTGCTCTACCAAATGAGCTACCCAAGCTATGAGGACGGGGCGTGAGTCGTGCTTGGGTAGCTCAGTTGGTAGAGCACTTGCCCACGAAAGGCAAAGGTCACTAGTTCGAGTCTCGGTCGTGCACACAGATTTAATCTGCCAGGAAGTTTCATATAAGTGCACACTCTTTTGTAGAGTAAAAATTTCATTCTAGTAATATGAGCATCTGTACTTACTTGGGAATGGTTTATTAATAAGGGACTGGATCCCCATTTGCCAATAACACAGCTGCAATTCTTCTTTGAATCCGGGCATAATATAATGATTGTATAGTCTCCAGTGGAATGTTACACCACTCTTCAATCAGAGCCCCTTCTAACTCTTGTAGTGATGAGGGATATGGAAATCTGCTCCTGAGTCTGCACTCCAATACCAGCCACAAGGGGACTGTGCTGGCCAGGGAAGACGCTGCAGTTCACCTTCGTGCTCCTCGTACCGAGACTGTACTGTTCAGGCTGTGTGAATAGGTGCATTATTGTCCTGAAATATGGCATCATTGTTGGGGAACAACATTTGAATCATGAGGTGCACCTAATCACTTACAATGTTCACATAGTCATTGGCTGTAACACGGCCTTTGAGAGTAATAGTGAGACCAGCAGAATACCATGATATGGCTGCCCACACCATCACACTTCCACCCCCATGTCTAAGCGTTGGAACCAAGGAATCAGGTTGTAGGCTTCTTGTGGCGTTTTCCAGACTTTAGCCCGGCCTGATGTGGGAAATAACGAAAATGTTGACTCGTCTGAACGTATGACGTGTTTCCGCCAGATCAGCTGCCCAGGATTTATGCTCCCAACACCACGTTTTAAGCATCTTTGCGTTGGGTATCATCACGAATTGTTCTGGTATAGCAACACCTCCCCGAATATTCGCTTTTTAAAGTTCTCAGCGGACAGTGTCGATAGAGATGGGGTCTTGAAGATGGCTATTGGCCTCTGCAATCACTTTAGCTGTTGTAGTTACGTGTTGATTTGACACAATTCGTGTTAGCATACGACGATCTCTTGGGCATCTCTACGAGGCATGAGGCACAAAAAAGTAGCTCCTGAGCATTTTGAGGAGTTACGCACCACTCAATGCCCACACAATTCCCTATCATTACTCCACGCCTCACGTGACTGACTGTTTCTCATGCTCAAGTGTTTAGTGGAGGTCGAGTGTACAAAAGCATTTTTTGCGAATGGCGGTAGTGCTGGAGGATGTCCAGAAGAATGGCGTAACAGCGTCTTTTGAACTTTACCAATACAAATTTTGAGTTGTATTCGTTAACACCACGAAGAGTGTTTCCAGCAAACGAGAGATGCAGTTTTTGGGACATGTAGTCGCATCAGCCAGTCTGTCACTGCTTCCTGGATGTGTGGGTGCATTGTAGGATATACCTTTGCCGACAAACTACAGAGGATTTGCAGATTTTTGGGAAAGTTAAATTATTACCAGTGACGCATTCCAGGATTGGCAGGTCAACAGGAAATACTGCACTGCTCTCTGGCAAGCATATGACCTTGGACTTCCATGATGTAAGCGGCATTTCATAAAGTCAAGCAATGTTTGGCACAGGTAGCACAGTTGGCTCACTATTACAAATCCAAACAACAAAAAGTGATCTCTGATGGTGCCATGCCATGCCATGATATGATGTGAAGTGAAAGTCAGTGTGAATTGGCTTAAGGTTCCTTTGAGAGTATGCTGATAAATAGCCCCATACTTAGCTGTCATATGCAACTCAAGAAAGGAAAGAGGAGTAATCAGTTAAATTACAGACTCATGCTATTTGCATCGATCTTCAATGGGATTTTGGGAAATATACTGCATTTGAATATCATGAAGCACATCGATGGTAAGTGCCCATTGAGACAGAATCAGTGTGCATTCAGAAAATATCGTCCTTTCGAAACAGAACTAGCTCTTTATTCGCAAGAAGTAATGATTGTCACCAGGGGATCTCAAAGTGATTTCATATATCTAGATTTCCAGAAGAGTTATGGCACCATTTGTCATAAGAGACTTAGTCCCCCCGGAAAGGTCACAGTACATAATAATCAAGAGAATATCATCGAGTAATTCAGAAGTGATATCTGGCGTTCCCCCTCTGCTGTTCCTTTATTATACAAATGATTTAAGAGACAATCTGAGCAGCCCTCTTAGAATGTTTGCAGATTCTGCTGTTATTTACCTTCTACTAAAATCAACAGAAGATCAAAATGATTTAGACAAAATATCTGAATGGTGTGAAAAGGGAAAAGTGCCTCTCAAAAACGAAAATGGTGTGGGCATCCAAACCAGTACAAAAAGAAATATGTTAAATTTCGGTTACATAGTAAGTCACACAAATTTAATGACTGTCAGTTCAACTAGATACCCAGGAATTACGATCACATAGATCATGTTCTGTGGTAGGCAAACCGAAGACTAAATTTTATTAGCAGAACAGTTAGAAGATGCAACAGGTCTACTACATTCAAGAAGTTTAATGTAGGCAGCCTCTGCTCTGCTAGATTACTGCTGTGCGTTATGTTATCCTTACCAGATAGGATTGACAAAGACATAGAAATAGTTCAAGAGCACCTCGTTATGTATTATCGCGAAATTAGGGGATTACCACGGATATGATAAGCGAGTTGGGAGAGGGACAAAGGTGTTTTCCATTGCTGCGAAACCTTTTTACGAAATTTCAATCACCAAATTTATCCTCTGAATGTGAAAACATTTCATTGTTTCCAACCTGCATAAGGAGAAATGAACATAATAATAAAATAAGAGAAATCAGAGCTAGTACAGAAAGATTTAAGTGTTCATTTTTCCCACACACTGTTAGAGTGTGGAACAGTAGAGAAATAATCTGACAGTGGTTTGAAGAACCCTCTGACAGGCACTTAAGTGTGAATTACAGAGTAATCATGTAAATGTAGCTGTAGGAAGCAAGAATGTTATCTGTTCTACTGTATATGTAATTGGCCTTTGAATAGACATGACATGGCACTCTGGTACAAAACTACTATTACTCTGTTGATGAGTTTTTTAATGATGATCTGATCATTTGGTCAGGATAAATATTAATAGTACATGTATTCAGATATTTTATAGTTCCAGTAAATGTTGCATTCCATGTACAACCTATTACAGTTATAAGGTTGATTAGTATCGTGTTCAATAATGATTTGACATGTATGTTATGAGACAATAAAATTCTGATTCTTTAATTAACAAGTGCAGAGCCAATGTGTATATTCTGTGCAAATCATTGGTGTTTGTGTGTGTGAATGATTGCATATGTCTTTGAATCTGTAGCATATCATGTACTGTAGGCTAGCTGAGTGGATTATGTCTGACGTTCACAAATAAAAATAAAAAACTGAAACAGTAAGATTCGTGGCTGATGGAAATGTGTAGCCCATGACAGTATTCCTCTTGTAAACCTTAGTACCCACTAATTCATTGTTCAGACTTACTGCCACAATTGTTCATTACAGTGTTTGTGGTTGACTTTTCACCTTGCCACACAATGGACCGTGGTCTGTATGTAGATTTGATTGAAATGAAAGTAAAAGCTGAAAATTGAGATTTCTGCTTTGTTGCAGAAAAAGTTTCTTTGGGGCATGGAATGAAAGGTATGTCCCTCGCTGAAGAAACATTTCGGAACATGTTTTACTCTTTACATAAAACAATAAAAACCACAGATTTGCTATTTAAGTGCTTTTCGCTATGCAGTATTTCCCAAACGTCCGCTTATGATAGTGTAAAGTTCAGTAACTCACTGTCCATTGCTGGAAGAATGTGCAGTGAATTCTGAGTGCAAATTGCAATTCAAATTTGAGGGAAGCAGAAACTGACAGCCTGAAATTATCGCTGTTTTACAAAGTACATCCCCAATCATCCCAAGCATCCCCAAAATCTTTCGAAATTTTCTCTAGTTGTCAGCTAGGAGTTTCTGAATGGCATCTATCCCCTATGCTCAAGGTGTCAAGAAGATCATGCCCATGTCAGTTTCCTTTTTTAAAAAGTTCATATATCCACAAATGTTTATGAGCAGTGCTGCTACATGTTGGTTGGAGCACTTAAGATTACTGAGTATTGCACACGAAATGTAGCTTAATTACAAAGAGTGCAAAGAAATAATAACTGAATATGTACAAGTTGCATCCGCACTGACGGTACCACACCAAAGACGTTCCTTCTGTTGTCGATACATCAAAGGATGTAGAGTGTTACACATGCTCTCACATTGCTGTGGCTACATCACGCTGTGCAGAGTTGTGGATCGAAGAACTTCTGCTGTTCGCCACCAGAAGGCAGTGGCATCGTTTTCAAAGCGGCGGTTGACGAATTCATTATAGTTCAGACCATTTGCTCGAAATATTTTTAAATTATAAACGCAAATCTTCCTCATAAAGCAGTCTGCCTATTAGTAAAATCCATATCCAGAACCCTACACTATTTCCTGAGATTAGCCCAAATGTACAGAAAGACATGAGCAGGGGACTTTGAATTTATATATTAAGGGCTTATTTCATCTGCAGATTTTTCAGCGCTCATTTAACTTTAGGACTCTGTATCTCAGAATGAACAAAAATGGACTTGTACCACTATTGAAAAAAGCCCTTCATATGTGGATATTACGAATGTTACTGTCTCTAACATAACTCCCAACAAATGTACCTTCGAGAAGGAACAAATGTTATCATAGTATCATGATATCATTTTACATTTATTAACAGAATACAGCGTTCTATGTTACGACACTGCCACAAAGTACAAAGGGAGATGATTTGAAATTTATTAATAAAAGAGTGATATAGAAGGATATATATTACCTTTACTAAATGAATTACAGTGGACTGTGTCCTCATAAAAATATGGCAATAATAAACTTACATATCTTTTTGCATATCTATACATTATAACAGATAGACATCACAAAAGGCACAAATGGTATTAACAATAATACCCATACTTGCACTGACCTACTAAAACCACCAAAAATGCAGTCCAACAAATTGAGATAAAAAATGTGATGAGATACTTCACACTAAATACAGAATATCTCCTTCTACAGCATTTGATGCGTGAATATATATATGTATGTATGTGTGTGTGTGTGTGTGTGTGTGTGTGTGAAGACTACATGTAGATATATACAGTTCTATGATGCTTAGAATTTTGGTGAGAAGAGAGATCTCCTTCAATATATTGCAAAAGACAAAAAACGAGTATTCTAAAAATAAACATATGTGTGAGTGTACATGATTCTCCACCATTATCATACAAAACAGCACAGCACAGTAAATATCTAGCTCTGTCTCCTCTCCTCTCTTTCTGTCCACCTCCTCTTCTCTATCTCTCTGATGTTGAGCCTTGTCTATTGTTATTGCCAACGAAACCTTGACTGGTAACTTAAATCGTTGAAAATGATTGGGTGGCTCAAATGGGATCATTGATGTATGGGATATGAAAGACCACTCCTGCTGCTGGATCTGTGAGGATAGTAAACAGTATTTATCATACTTTTACTCCCCAAATAGGTCCGATTACAAAGTTTTGGACAATTTAGATTCTGTAGTAGTATTATAATCATAAGCCAGTAAACCACAAATATAATGTTCTTGTTTCCTGTTGAAAGACTACAAGGAAGAAAACAAAACATTATGTAATTATGCTTACACATTTTATTTAAAATTATATATGAGGAGAGAGAACGTATATGGGAGAAACATTCTGTCTGTTGTTCAGATACACTGCTATGGTAGTTAAATCTGACTGTGAGAAAGAAAACGAAACTGCATATATTCACAGCACAGCATAGCACAGTATTTTTCTCTCACAGTCAGTTTCAAAAGAAGAGCTGCACACCACTGAATAAAGAAATATATATCCTGTGTCTATGTCTATTGTGTAAAAATTTTAAGTAAGTCAGTGAAAAAAATTTGGGATTCTTGTCAACAACATTTGTCTATTATACATTATATATGCATTTACATATTATATGTGTATATTTAAAAATAGATTCTGTCGATCCAAATGTTTATTAGAGGACCATGTAAAAATTTGAAGTGAAATGGTCAAGAACTTTCTGAGATTTTTTGGTAACATTATTTCCCTTATATCTACATACATATATAGCCTTTGTTCATACAGCTGTTTATTAGAATACTGTATTGTGCAAAAAATAATTTTGAGTAAATCAGCCAAGAACTTTTCAAGATTTTTGCTAACAATGTTTCGATTTTGATATATTACTTATACATCATTGTGTCCTCTATATATTAAAAATATATAGCTTCTGTCTTTCCATACTTTAATTAGGGCACCTTTTATATATTAAACAGAGCCAGAGAGAGAGAGAGAGAGAGAGAGAGAGAGAGAGAGAGAGAGAGATTTGGTAGCAGTTAAACAACGACTTACGGTACAGCTAACAAAGAGGAGTCATATGGAATACTAAGTCTGAAGATAAATTGAATAAAAATTGGAGGTATTTTGAGCATCAAGTATTAGATTTATTTAAGCATGTGGCTAGGGCCCCCCATCAGGCAGACTGGGTGCCTGTCTTTCAATTTGACTCCACTTCGGCGACCTGCAGTCGATGAGGATGATAGGATGATGATGAGGACAGCACCGCATCCAGTCGCTGGGCGGAAATAATTCTCCGACCCAGTCAGGAATTGAAGCTGGGCCCAAAGGACTGACAATCTGTCACGCTGACCATTCAGCTACTGGGGCAGACAAGTATTAGATGAAAGTTCCCAAAAGTTTACTGAAAAAAATAAGTTAGTCTTGAAGTAGGAAAATGGGGAAGAAGAAGCCATACATGACAACTGGTTGTATATTCATGCAATTTTAACTTTATAACACAACAACTCTGACAAATGAACAAAGAAAACGTGAGTTGCGTGTAGCTTTTCAACAAATTCCTAGGATTTGAAATGAAGGGCACTGATGATATAAAAAAGACAAAATTGGAAAATTCAGCCTCTGTTCTAGTGGATTCTGGGGTCTGTGGCATTCCTGAATTTGTTGAGTCTGAGGATGTTGATCTATAAATAATCTTTCAAGATCAAATACGTGTAAACAACTTTTTTATAAGGTAAAATACAAACGATATATTGAAAGCCAGTTAACCTTCAGATGATAACCTTCCTCAACTATTTCGCAACTTCAGAAGTAATCACTGAAAAGCTTTGTTATGAAAGGCGAAATAAATAGCTCAAACTGATATAAAAGTCACCGGTTGCTACCTAACAATTGGCAGCTTTATTATTGCAGTTTTCCTAGCACCAAATCTAAAATGTCACTTTGAACTCCTCCTGAAATTTGCAAACAATATGACTTAGTCACTTTGTATTTCTCGTAGCTGTGTTACGTATACATCTTTTTACTACAGTCGCCTTTGCGTTATTTTTCTGCCGCCCATTATCAGAAGACATGCCGTACAAACCAGCAAACAAGGGGGTGCATAGCAGACCGGTTGTGTGGTGAAGCAACTCGTAGGCACGAGAACGCGCATGCGTACATGTGTTCTATCCGCTAGTTTTTGTGTGGGAGAATCATGATTGAAAACTCGATGTCAAAACTCCAATTACGGCTGCCTGTAAGAGATGCGGACGTGCTGCATTGGACATTAAATATTACTTATACCAGAAATTCTGATATTATGTTTGTAAAATATCTGCTATTACACAATCACTAGGTTTACGTGTGACACATCTGCCGAAAGACGAAAACCGAATTTCAGCAACCGTTTCTCGCTGTCGTGTTTACACGTTATTGTCTGAAGCGGATTCACATCACAGTTAAATATGGAGTCTGAAAAATCGCTGTTACAGTTTCTTGTTCAGTCAGCACAGTGGCAATTTCTCTTAAATTAGACGAGTGTAAAAAGCTTCAGTTTAACATTTCGACTTATCCTTCACTGTGCAAAAAGCCAATCCATCCATATCAGCAGAAAATTTTTAAAAACATGACGAAAGCTGACCAGCGTAAGTGAGCGAAAATCGATTGGGGAAATGGAACTCCGGCCACTAGAAGTGGATTTCCATAAACGATTTTGAAGCATGTACAAGACCACCCACAAGCGGTATTAGGAAATCGGTTTACGAAATCCGGTTTTGGGAGCCCTATGTGAACGGGACGGAAGGTGTTTAGCTAAAAGGTTAAATAAATAAATAAAATACTACGTGTCTTTGGCTACTCTGAATGATCATAGTACACTAAACACTTCAAAGATCTTCGTTAATTGTGTAACAGATTGGAAGACAGTTGTTGTTGTTTTAGTGTTTTGTGTAAGAATTGTTGAATCTGGTGGATTTGGTATTTTGTTGATCAATGACTACCGCTGCCAGACCTACCTTCGAACCTGCCCGTGGTGGGCAGGGCAGAGGAGAGAAAGATTTGAGTGCAATTTCAAGACAGTATTCGAGTAGAGATTTGCCATCTCATAATAAACTGAAATACAGGTAAGATATAGCAAGCCCAGTGGATTTTTGAAACGTTGCAGAGATTTACCTTTTGCGTTCTACAAATGTATTGGCTAAATTCTTTAGTTAGTTTCAGTCGTATAGAACAGATGTAGTTATTCATGAGCTTATTCTTACTCTAAGTATCTAATAAATTTTGTATGTCGTAAGTGAATAATGAATTAAAGATCTGCAGCCAGTAACAGCATAGCTACAAACATTGTGTGTTTGGTGTGTTTAAAAGTAATGGCAGTCATGAGTCAACGTCTGTAGCCAACATGTACGGTTCACGATGTATACTTATAATTTTGCTTGTATGCCTGTAGCATCCATATAGTTTTGCAGTCCATATTCATACATCTGTTGATATGTAAACATATGATGTAGAACACCAGTAAATGCACGTGTAAGCCTACATACATAATGACGAAAATGAAATAGCACAGTAGCAGATAATTTGTCTGTTTGGCCATATACCTTTTGATACCAGTACCTATGAGAAAAGTATATAGCCTATTAAAATAATGTTTCATTAACACTTTTATGATGTATGTGCCTGTCCGCCGTTTATACTATTAGGCTGAGTAACAACCTGTTAATGGAAGTTTCTGTTCTTGTTGAAACATGCATCCTATTCAGCCATAGCATGGAAAAAGCTTTCTCTCTCTCTCTCTCTCTCTCTCTCTCTCTCTCTCGTCCTCATGTTTTGAAAATAAATATATTAATTATTTTCACACATCAACACTGTCTCTCGTCTATGTGCTATCTCTACACTTCCTACTTGTTTGATGTGCATTTGCATTTGGGGGATTCCATTGTTAAGGGTGGGACAGTGGTACTACATTTTTCAACAGTCAAAAGCTAATATAACAAAAAAGTACAAAATAGAAGTAAATTAAAGAGTGATTGATCACATGAATAATTGTTTTACCTTCTATTTAATTCCCGATGTCAGAAGTTTACAGCGTGAGCTGTTACTCGTCTTTAAAACTTTGTCTTTGGTGGGACAGTAAATGGTCTCAGCATTGGACGTCCACCAACAATTTACAAGAACTGTGAATTTTGCACATATTTTCTTTTTAAAACATTGAATTCCTGCTATTAAAACAATTCTCTACATGGCAAAATATCAATAGATGTTACATTATTAATAATTACTTATGAAAATTGCAATCCAAGAACATCACAGTATTTATGAGTTAAAATTAATTTGATAATATTTATTTTATATGAAAGAGCAGTTAATGTATTTGGAGCTCACATCCCATGTAAATGATTTTGTAGAAAAGTTTTGTTTCCTGTGTATAAGATAACAGTATAGTATTACATTAAAATCCTGGGTAGCTAATAGTTTTACTTTAAATAAATCCACAACCAAAAATGAACCATGCGGCTGACTACTCATCCAATTTAAATAATGTTTAAATTTCCCGAATACTCATTGCAGAGTGTCCTTAATGTTTAGACATCTGGATTTAGGAAACTAGCAAGCTTAGTCAAACTCAATGTAGGATGCATTCCTCTTGTCAAATTTGAACACCTTCAGTGAATCCCCTACTGATCTCGTACACACAGTCTGTATTTCTCCATATTTTTCCACAGCTCTCTATGTTCAGTTGCAGTGTACCTGTATTTGGCTGACTACCTTCTTGCAGTTTGAAACTCAGCGAAAGTAAATATTCCTGGGATGAACTTTTCCATAGCAGGTCCTGAGCTTGTAACTACTTTGAGATAGTATGTCTGCAGGTCGTGGGGACATGATCAATCATCATTCATCTCAGATTCTGTGTAGCTGAGAGTATATGTAGTGTGTAAGTTGAAAAAACTTGATTTCACTGGTTTTTCTCCATGGCATAGTCCATATCAATCCGGCAGTCTAGAAAGAAATCTTACCTTCATAGTCTCGGATGTTATTGAATTTAGCCTATGTTAAAATGAAGGACTAACTAAGGAAGGTATTTTTCTGTTTTCTCAAAAAAAAAAAAATTATATATATATATATATATATATATATATGGTAATCATAGAGGGAAACATTCCACATAGGAAAAATATATCTAAAAACAAAGATGATGTGACTTACCAAATGAAAGTGCTGGCAGGTCGACAGGCACACAAACATACACACAAAATTCAAGCTTTCGCAACAAACTGTTGCCTCATCAGGAAAGAGGGAAGGAGAGGGAAAGACGAAAGGATGTGGGTTTTAAGGGAGAGGGTAAGCAGTCATTCCAATCCTGGGAGCGGAAAGACTTACCTTAGGGGGAAAAAAGGACGGGTATACACTCGCGCACACACACACACACATATCCATCCACACATATACAGACACAAGCAGACATATTTAAAGAACAATATGTCTGCTTGTGTCTGTATATGTGTGGATGGATATGTGTGTGTGTGCGAGTGTATACCTGTCCTTTTTTCCCCCTAAGGTAAGTCTTTCCGTTCCCGGGATTGGAATGAGTCCTTACCCTCTCCCTTAAAACCCACATCCTTTCGTCTTTCCCTCTCCTGCCCTCTTTCCTGATGAGGCAACAGTTCGTTGCGAAAGCTTGAATTTTGTGTGTGTGTTTCTGTTTGTTTGTGTGTCTATCGACCTGCCAGCGCTTTCGTTCGGTAAGTCACATCATCTTTGTTTTAGATATATTTTTCCCACGTGGAATGTTTCCCTATATATATATATATATATATATATATATATATATATATATATATATATATATATATATATATATATATATATATATATATATATATATATAGGGATATGTGTGGATGGATAGGTGTGTTTGTGTGTGTATGTGAGTGTGTGTGTGTGTGTGTGTGTGTGTGTGTGTGCGCGCGCGAATGAATACCTGTCCTTTTTTTCCCCCTAAGGTAAGTCTTTCCGCTCCCGGGATTGCAATGACTCCTTACCCTCTCCCTTAAAACCCACATCCTTTCATCTTTCCCTCTCCTTTCCTCTTTCCTGACGAAGCAACCGGGGGTTGCGAAAGCTCGAAATTTTGTGTGTGTGTTTGTGTGTTTTTTTATTGTGCCTATCTACCAGCACTTTCCCGTTTGGTAAGTCATGGAATCTCTGTTTTTAATATATTTTTCCCATGTGGAATGTTTCTTTCTATTAGCAAACGAAGCGCTGGCAGGTCGATAGACACACAAACAAACACAAACACACACACAAAATTCAAGCTTTCGCAACAAACTGTTGCCTCATCAGGAAAGAGGGCAGGAGAGGGAAAGACGAAAGGATGTGGGTTTTAAGGGAGAGGGTAAGGAGTCATTCCAATCCCGGGAGCGGAAAGACTTACCTTAGGGGGAAAAAAGGACAGGTATACACTCGCACACACACACACACATATCCATCCACACTTATACAGACACAAGCAGACATATTTAAAGACCAACAAAAATTTTTTATTTGAAAGACAATTGCTTTATCATTACAATGAAATGATCCATTTGGACTTATTTGTCAAAGGTATTTTACTATAGTGCTCTGAACATTTTTTATAATTTATGGATTTTTTTTTCCAAAAATACCAATACATAAAATTTTGATTTTTTTCTGGTGATTAGTACCATATAGTTCTACATTCCCTGAAAAGGAGAGCTTCCACTTTTAGGTTGAACAGGTTTTATAAACTACTGAAATTTTTGCCATACATACAATGTGTTTTATGACCACATTGTCACATAACAGACTGATGAAGCTGTATTTAACATTTTGTTTTGTAAGATGAGCAAGAGACTCATTTTTCAAGCATTTTAAACGGTTCCAAACTGCATGTGAAAGGTCCAAAGACTCAAAGGTTTGGATTTTTACAACTTCTGTGCAATCTATTTTGTACTGAAATTAGCCAGTGAATGAACTAAAAATGTCTCACACTGCTTCAGTATTTTCGTTTGATACCTTCCTGCTGAACCAATAGGAACTGGAGCACTTAACATTCTTCAAAACATTGTGAACAGGAAGTGAGCACTGATAGCATTGTTGCTGTCCTTCAGCTGGAAACCTATAAGCTAAGTGGTCCATGTGCTACGGTAGTATGAAGTTCACTCATAATTGGTGTCTGTAATCTCTGCAATCCAGCGGTCACAGTCATACACACACCACAAACATTCCCCCACTCAGGTTTTGAATCTGATTATTATCCAGCTGTTTCTGAAGTGTTGGCCGAACAAACGGAATTTCTTCTTTCTTGCTCTTTAAAGTGTGTGCAATGTGAATTCGCCTATCACTTTGAGTCCAAAAATGTGTCTTTGAATTCCTTTCATGGGAGTAGTTTGGTTGGACCATTCTTCATTTTTCTGCTTACAGAATTCTTCGATTTCCTCTTTGGATAAAATAATGAGGGCTGTGGATGTGTAGGATTTCATGACTCTTGTAAAATCCTCAGCATTTTTGGTGTTGGTTTGGAAAGATTGTTTTGTAGCATGGTGTTTCAGCAGGCCTACACCATCACAAGGCCCCTTCCTGTGACCAGTAGCACTATATACCCAGCCATTTGGCATGAGCGACTTACTCAATTCAAACAGCTGGTAGACTAATGATTTTTAAAATGGCTAGGAGCACCATCAGAAATAATGATGATCTTCTCTGCCCCTGTTTGCAGTTGAAGAATTTTACGCATTGCTAGCAAAGCATGTGCTGAGTCATGTCCTGTGTCATCACTTATAACTACAACACTTGTGGTTTTGTTATGAAAATATGTCACTCCTGTAAAAATTGAAACCTGGTCATTACTCCAGTGATACCCTTGCACGTCTTGTGGGAGAATTATGGACCAGTTATGAGCAAAACCACAGTGAAGCACTAAACATAGTCCTTCAGCTTGTACACACCCTTTCACTTCTGCAGCACATTGTTGTTGCAATTTCTTGAGATGCCGTTGTGTTACTGCTTTCACTGACCATTTTCCAAGTTCATCATTGAAACTGTCAAAGGCAACAGTTTTCTTAATTAGTTTATTTCCCTCCCATGTTGCATATGTAATTTCTGCAGAGTTACCTGCTACGTCTTCCAGGCAAAGTGTCTGTAAAGACAGTCACCACATTCTTGAAACAAACAAGTCTCTCACTTTATGTCACAGACTACTAATGACTTCACATGCCCAACCAATGTGTCATATGTTATGTGCTCCAGTAAGTTCCCAAACAAAGTTCAAAATTATGCAGTACATACACTAACAGACATCTCTACGTGGGCATTGAACTACCCTCTTAGGTCATAGTGAATAAAATTTTGATCTTCCAATATGTGAAGTTGTATAGCTGCTCTTGTTAATTTGCAAAAGTTTCTTTAATAGTGCAAGTCATGTACCTCTTCACTTTCACAACTTTTTGACCTTCAACTGTTACAGTTATAGTGTCTTTTTTGTCGGCACTCTTGTGAGAACAGTCCCCTTTATCTTCCAGATAAAATGACTGCACTATTTGAACTTGAGCTGCTTATACAGGACCGTAATAATGATCTGGTCTTTGAAGACTCATTTTACAGACCTCACATTTTGTGATTTGTCTACCCTGTACTTTGATACTGATGGAATGTGGTTCAAAATTGTTTTATTTGAAAATGTCTCTGGAATAATAGTTAAACTTGCACCTTTTCACTGTAGGATGCACAATATTCAACAGCTGAATTGATATTTGTGAAAAATTCCTGACCGCTGTTTCTTAACAGGACTAACACCTAACTCTCTAGTTGACTGATTCAGGGTATTTAATTCTTCCTCTATTGGTGCAAAATCTGCATCATGTGCACCATGGGAAGCTTCACCTTGTTCAGATACTATTGTTGTTGCTATTCTGACAAACCATTCATAACACAAACATCTTCACTTTGAAACAGAGTTTTCTGATGAGAACACATACTTGTTTGTCTTATATATCACTCTTTTATGGATGTGCAAATAGTCACCACACTTCACTCTCCTGTGGCCCCAGTCAGAAGACATTTCAAACAGTGCTTTTCACAAAATACGCTGCAACTGTGTCAACTGGCAAATTCCTCACGAAAATGCAGAACTGCCTGGATGGTTGCGGATTTCTTAGAAGCCTCTTCAGTAAACAAATTAGCACTGAACAACTACCATACAGAAACCTGCAATGAACAACCACGACAAAAAAAATTGCCAAGAAACTACAACAAAGTGTAATAAATATCTGCAGCAAAGAAAGTGAAAAGAAATAACTGCAACAAAAAAGTGATAAGAAATAACTGCAATAAAGACAATAGAAATAAACATTATAACAAAGAAATTAGAAGAAACAACTTCAGTGAAGACATACATTACGCTTGAAAGTATATATATAAACGACGACTTTTTAAAATAATACCTGTCAAATTTAAAAGTTCTTCTTGATGGAGAATGTAGTACTTCATGGTACTGATGAACAGAAAAAAATCGAACTTTTCTGGATAGGTATTTTTGAGAAACAATTTTTTTCTATAAGTTATAAAAAAATTCAAAAGGCGACACTAAAATGTCTTTGATAGATATGTCCAAGTGGAGGATACCATTGTAATCTTAAAGCAATCATCTTTCAAACAAAAAAAGTTCTAACAAAATATCTAGAACTGTTAAGAATACAGCATTTTAAAATTTTTTCTGAAATTCGCTTCTTCAAAATGGTGTCACCAGTGTCATCTTTGGAGGCCTCTGTCTCTGGCCAGGAATTTTTTTGGAGAAAACAAAAAATATGTGTTTCTTGCTTACTCCAGAATATTAACATATGCTAAATTCAATAACCAGAAGGTAACCCCCCTTGCCTGAAGTGATAGAGGTTTCTTTCATTGTCTTTTACATGTAACGTTTCTGCACGCTGACTTTTCCTAGGATGTTGTATTTTCAGCAGATTACCATATGTAAGTTTGTGAGATTAAGTTTTCTTGCCTGCTAAGAAATTCTGTTTTGCTCCCTTTTTAGGCAGGCTTTTCCATACATTTTTTTGTGACAGCTGATTTTTTTGTGGCATGCTATGGCCACCACGTCTTCCATTCTGACTGTATACCATATTCCCTGTTTTCCTTAACCACCATGTTTTTTTCTGCTCTCTCTTGTCCTTCATATACATATCTTTATGTTATAGAAAATCATTTCTGCCCTTTCATATTCTTTTCGTGTCATATTACTAGCTGTTATCTCCTGCTTGCAAATTGAAGAAGTGAAGGTAAGCAGTCACCATATAGTCGAGTCTTTGGACAGTTAAAAAGCATGTAAACAATAATGGAAGTGGTGCTAAGCTTTCAGACAGTGTCACCCTCCAGAACTCTCATATCAATTTTCAGTGAATTTCAGCAATGTGTGTACATGATAATGCTATACTCTTTCACATGTTTAGATATTCTGGAGATTGGCATTTAAATTTGTTGAGATTTCTTATCTCATGAATTTACTGTTGCTGTAATAATCCCTGTGTAGCGAAACAGGCTGAGTAGTGGAAATTTACTGCCGTTAACGAAATATAGCACAATGTTTGGATAGAATGACATCTTCGCATGGTTTGACTTGATGTGCTACGGATCACTTTTATGGAACCAGAAATGCCTGTTTCTTGATTGTTTTCAAGCCTGTGCTGCTTTCTTATAGAGAACATGGGCAAGGAACCACTGAGGAACTCAGATCACGAGACTTCCGCAAAGAACTGGAGGAAAGAGAACGTGAGAAAGAAAAGAATAATGCCAGGGATCGCCGAACCCAAGAGTCCAGTTCACAGTGAGTTTTCATACTTGCAAGTTGTTTATTGGAATGAGGAATATTTAATGATAATTGACAATCAATTTGTTTCTTTACTAGCAAGAGACCCAAGCTGGACCAGGTCCCTGCTGCAAGCCTAGATGCGGATGATCCATTAGATGAAGATGATTCAGATGATGGTGACAGTGATGATGATACAGCACAGTTGTTGGCTGAGTTACAGCGAATAAAAAAGGAACGTGCTATGGAACAGGCAAAAAGGGTGACTATCTACGCAACGTATTGTTGAGGAACATGTTCTGTAGATATTTATAATATAGACTGCAAAGAGATGTGATTGACACTGTGAGCTTGAAGATATGAGCAATGGCTTCAGTGTTGACATTAGTCTACTTTTATAGCTTCTTTGTGGTAATAACAAGCTAGTATTTTGGTGGAGGGTTTAAGCTCAAATCCTGATCCTGTCCTTGTGTTTCTTATTTGTTGCAGTGTCCTTGAATCACTTGAGGTAAAACTGGGATTTTTATTTTAGGAACACTACCAATAGTTCCTTCAGAACTTCTACTAATTTAATTCTCCACCATAATTGTATCAGTGTTGCTGGGACTTTGAACATTTATTTAATTAATTTAAGTTCATTGTTTTGCTGTTTAAGTTTCCCTTTTCATTTCATTGTCATCACGTTGACTTTCAGATCCATCTCTACAAGGACTATATGGTCTAGTTTTGATTTTGGTTATAAACTCTGGATGTGAACAATGATAAAACATTTCCCTTTGCTCAAGAGCAATAATGATAAATAGCAACCATAACAGAAATAGTGCATTTCTTTCCCTTCTGCTGTTTTTTCAGTGTTCTTTCACTTTCATTCTGAAGTTTCATTCAACCCTCTTTCTCTACACTTACATTTTTCTGTTAAGAAATGAAATGAAAAGTTAATAACAAGAAATGATTTATTTACAATAAGGAGTGTTTAGGTGTTATATAATGTCACAGTTTGTCTCACAAATCTAGAATACTCAAACAAGATGATTTTATTTGTGAAAAGCATGAAATAGTGAAAGTTCCAGTAGTTTTTAAATGTTTAGGAATTCCAAATGTATGCCATCTGTGAGGTAGGCCTATATGTTGAATCATTTACTTGCAAATCAATCTCAGAGATTCTAGCTTAGATAAAACTGATTATGAAGTCCTCATGTTAGGAAATGCGAAACATATGCTGTAGTCTTCCCTGCTCATTCACGGTTGCCTCTTGTGTGTGTGCCATCCTTTGGAGATATCTTTATCGACCATGGGTTTTTGGGTTACCATGTCAATTTTCCATTGCTTTGTTGTGAATTTACAACATTATGATTTCCTGATTCACACTAAAGGTTATGGGTATTTATAAAGTATGATATTAAATATGGATGTATTTGAACACATATTGTTGACCATCATAGTATTCACATTACTAGTAAGTTCTCCGCATCTATAATAACCTCAGTGTTGCTTGGACTTTGTCCAAGTTTTTTGCAGTATTATGCTTCAAGTAAACAGATGACATAACACAATGAGCACCAGTTTTTATACATGTACTGTATATATATTCAAAGTATCTTATTACTGTTGCATTTTTTGACACCGGCTGAAAACATTGCTACGAGGATTTGTCATTCAAACTTCCTGATATGGAACAGTGTCAGATGACAACAACAGGGAATGGTCTTTCTATAGATGATGGAGAGAAAGAAAGAGGTTGTAAACCACTAGTTAAAACTCCAAATATACTCGTGTTTGGTTTAAGTCTAGCTATTGATACCTAGTCAGAAAATCCCCATCAGCACACCCAGATAATCTCCCACTTTGCTTGATTTTGAGTTATTTCTTTGCAAAGTCAGTACTTTTATTAGAATCAGTAATATAATAATAATAATAATAATAGTAGTAGTAACAGTAATCTGAACAGAATTAAGAATAGTTACTGTGTTATACAGGCTGATTATAATTAAACTTTCACTATTTGGGCCAGTGTAGACAGAAAATGATGATGGCGTCCTCTTGGGTAAAATATTCCGGAGGTAAAATAGTCCCCCATTCGGATCTCCGGGAGGGGACTACTCAAGAGGACGTTGTTATCAGGAGAAAGAAAACTGGCGTTCTACGGATCGAAGTGTGTGTAGAATTTTGCACAGAGCATAACTTAATCATAGCTAACACTTGGTTCAAGAATCATAAAAGAAGGTTGTATACCTGGAAGAATCCTGGAGATACTAAAAGGTATCAGATAGATTATATAATGGTAAGACAGAGATTTAGGAACCAGGTTTTAAATTGTAAGACATTTCCAGGGGCAGATGTGGATTCTGACCACAATATATTGATTATGAACTGCAGATTTAAACTGAAGAAACTGCAAAATGGTGGGAATTTAAGGAGATGGGACCTGGATAAACTGAAAGTACCAGAGGTTGTAGAGAGTTTCAGGGAGAGCATAAGGGAACAATTGACAGGAATGGGGGAAAGAAATACAGTAGAAGAAGAATGGGTAGCTCTGAGGGATGAAGTAGTGAAGGCAGCAGAGGATCAAGTAGGTAAAAAGACGAGGGCTAATAGAAATCCTTGGGTAACAGAAGAAATATTGAATTTAATTGATGAAAGGAGAAAATATAAAAATGCAGTAAACGAAGCAGGCAAAAAGGAATACAAACGTCTGAAAAATGAGATCGACAGGAAGTGCAAAATGGCTAAGCAGGGATGGCTAGAGGACAAATGTAAGGATGTAGAGGCTTGTCTCACTAGGGGTAAGATAGATACTGCCTACAGGAAAATTAAAGAGACCTTTGGAGAGAAGAGAACCACTTGTATGAATATCAAGAGCTCAGATGGCAACCCAGTTCTAAGCAAAGAAGGGAAGGCAGAAAGGTGGAAGCAGTATATAGAGGGTTTATACAAGAGCGATGTACTTGAGGACAATATTATGGAAATGGAAGAGGATGTAGATGAAGATGAAATGGGAGATAAGATACTGCGTGAAGAGTTTGACAGAGCACTGAAAGACCTGAGTCGAAACAAGGCCCCGGGAGTAGACAACATTCCATTAGAACTACTGATGGCCTTGGGAGAGCCAGTCATGACAAAACTCTACCATCTGGTGAGCAAGATGTATGAGACAGGCGAAATACCCACAGACTTCAAGAAGAATATAATAATTCCAATCCCAAAGAAAGCAGGTGTTGACAGATGTGAAAATTACCGAACTATCAGTTTAATAAGTCACAGCTGCAAAATACTAACGTGAATTCTTTACAGACGAATGGAAAAACTGGTAGAAGCGGACCTCGGGGAAGATCAGTTTGGATTCCGTAGAAATGTTGGAACACGTGAGGCAATACTAACCTTACGACTTACCTTAGAAGAAAGATTAAGAAAAGACAAACCTACGTTTCTAGCATTTGTAGACTTAGAGAAAGCTTTTGACAATGTTAACTGGAATACTCTCTTTCAAGTTCTGAAGGTGGCACGGGTAAAATACAGGGAGCGAAAGGCTATTTACAATTTGTACAGAAACCAGATGGCAGTTATAAGAGTCGAGGGGCATGAAAGGGAAGCAGTGGTTGGGAAAGGAGTGAGACAGGGTTGTAGCCTCTGCCCGATGTTATTCAATCTGTATATTGAGCAAGCAGTAAAGGAAACAAAAGAAAAATTCGGTGCAGGTATTAAAATTCATGGAGAAGAAGTAAAAACTTTGAGGTTCAGAGACAGCAAAGGACTTGGAAGAGCAGTTGAACGGAATGGACAGTGTCTTGAAAGGAGGATATAAGATGAACATCAACAAAAGCAAAACGAGGATAATGGAATGTAGTCAAATTAAATCGGGTGATGCTGAGGGGATTAGATTAGGAAATGAGACACTTAAAGTAGTAAAGGAGTTTTGCTATTTAGGGAGCAAAATAACTGATGATGGTCGAAGTAGAGAGGATATAAAATGTAGACTGGCAATGGCAAGGAAATCGTTTCTGAAGAAGAGAAATTTGTTAACATCGAGTATAGATTTAAGTGTCAGGAAGTCGTTTCTGAAAGTATTTGTATGGAGTGTAGCCATGTATGGAAGTGAAACATGGACAATAACCAGTTTGGACAAGAAGAGAATAGAAGCTTTCGAAATGTGGTGCTACAGAAGAATGCTGAAGATAAGGTGGGTAGATCACGTAACTAATGAGGAAGTATTGAATAGGATTGGGGAAAAGAGAAGTTTGTGGCACAACTTGACTAGAAGAAGGGATCAGTTGGTAGGACATGTTTTGGAGGCATCAAGGGATCACAAATTTAGCATTGGAGGGCAGCGTGGAGGGTAAAAATCGTAGAGGGAGACCAAGAGATGAATACACTAAGCAGATTCAGAAGGATGTAGGTTGCGGTAGGTACTGGGAGATGAAGCTTGCACAGGATAGAGTAGCATGGAGAGCTGCATCAAACCAGTCTCAGGACTGAAGACCACAACAACAACAACAACAGACAGAAAATATGTATGAGTATCCAACTGTATAGGAATGATGCTCACTCAGACTGTACGCAGCCGAATTTGTGTTGTTAGTAGTGTTAGTGTCATGACTAGCTGTTAGGATCCAGTGCTAGTATGGTTATGTAGGCTTGAAACGCAAGTGTGTGTTACAGTTGCAGACAGTCAACAAGGTTCTGGACAAGGTGAACAGTGCTTTACTTGTGAAGCTGTTTTGTCACAACAGCAGCAATAGTACTGCTGCTCCTCACAAGTATCGCGCAAAAGGAATACGGAGAGGCCTCCTTCCTCACTAGGGTTGAAGAACATTATTGGGAAGTTCAAATTAACGAATGATTTGGGAATTGCTCCTGGGAGAGACTGACTGTCAGTTACAGCACAAGTTCTTGATCAAGTTATAGTTGCCATGGCTGAGAATATTGGATGCAATGTGCAATCTTCAAGGAGTGCGGGACCTTCACAATAGCTTAACATTCCGTGGTCCACTTTATTTCAGGCAGCAATTGGGCAATCACTAATGTGGCTCCAGGCTGTTGTGGATGCAGGTGGTCACACTGAGCAAAATTTGTAATCTGCATCATAAGCATGATACACTATAAACAGATGTTACATTCTCATGTGGAAATTGTGTTTCTTTCTATGGTTTATGCACTATTTCTCTTTTCATATGGAAATTGTGTTTCTTTCTACGGTTTATGCACTATTTCCCTTTGGCCTGTCCTTCCAATGTTTCCACAAATTTTCATTGTCCAATGGTCACTCTTTCTCATGGCGGCCATTTCAAGTGCTGAAACCTTTATTATAACTCCCCTGTATTGAGAAATGTTTATTATCTATTCTTGCAGCACATTTTCAAGTGCAGTTTCGTAATTGAGAATGCGATGTGATCTGTACGAAGACATACTTTGAAGAGTGCTTTATTCTGACCATTGTGGATTTGATATTTTTGCTCATAAGTTTATCAGATGGTTTGGGAATTTACATGCCACACAGAAGGCACTGCCATATATAAACACGTATCAAGAAATTAATAAGTGGCAAAGAACAGGCTTGCAACTGAATGTGGGAGCTACAAGTTATTAAGTTTGTCAATAGACAGTGCTACCTTGTTGGTATCTGATGTGGAATTCTTTGCAGATTTCTGTCTGATGCTCCAGTAGTCCTAGATCTCCATCCTGCTCTGATTTCAGCTTTTAATAATTTAAGGAAAGCTTAAAAAGTTGATGAAAGTTGCATCAGTGATTTTTCTGGATAAGTGGTAATGCTTTCCATTCAGAGCTTGCTGATTTGGAAACTGTTACTCCTAATAAGCTAAAGTTACTTAAAACTATTCAGACTACTTTTGATTTCAGAGCATAGAGCATTGCTTCAAAAATTCATTCACAAAGTATCACTGTGATCTCAGTTGACTTATCTGTTCACAAAAACTAGGTTTAAACCAATTCTGGATTGACAAGGAAACTTTTGTTTTCCTTGTGAAAATGGCACTTATAGTAAATGCTGAAAACTTTCATTATTGTAGACATCCTGGAGGAACCAGGAACACATCCATAAGAATGGTCACAGTGAAACATCCTCTCACATATACCAAAAATTATTTTTGTTGAATTTGGATTTCACATTATTGAACTTCATTGATAAAGGTGTGTTCTTGGCTAGATCGTCATTTTTTATATAATTCGATGAGAAAATCATAACTGAATATGAACACTCAAATGGTTTAGTAGTGGGTCCTACAAACCAATCAAATGGAAGCTTGAGAAGTCACCTCCTTTCATCAATCTTTAAAAATATATGGGAATTGAAAATAACATGTGTCTGTTTTTGTTTATCAGGAGAAAGGAGAAAAAAATTAGTAAGATGTTCTCTTCCACACATATAAGAGATCAGAAAATGAGACATGGACATGGGATCTGGAATGGGAGGAACTATATCATGACATGGGTTCAAAAGTACATTGCTATATTGTTAGTGGTGACAGTGTTAGGAAAATGATAGATTGCTACCCACCACATAGTAGAGATTTTGAATCCCTGATAGGCACAACAAAAAGACTGTCAAACAAGTAAGCTCTTGGCCAAAAAGGCCTTTTTCTGAGTGAAACGAAACACACACACACACACACACACACACACACACAAACACACACACACACACAAATGCAGCTTGCACAGGCATGACCACTGCCTTTGGCTGCCCAGGCCAAACAGGGAGTAGCTGCGCATGATAGGGGTAAGGAAGGGGATGGTAAAGCACTGCTTGTGGGAGCATACAGGGACAAGGTGGAGAGAGGGTAGGAAAGTCAGGTGCAGTGATGGGGAGGGGGGAGGCAGCGGAAAAGGAGAGTAGTAAACCAACTGTGTATCAGTCCTTTCGAAAGGCCTCGCCTTTTGTCCCACTCCCAAAATCAATCACGCAGGACTTGTTAAAAACCTCCCCTTTTCATCTCAGTCCCTAACAGTGACCCCATTCTAGAAATCCAACAGGATCTCCAGTCTCTCCTCAGATCCTTAGGCCCATCCCAGAACCTCTCCCCAGAATATCTCTCTCTCTCTCTCTCTCTCTCTCTCTCTCTCTCTCTCTCTCTCTCTCTCTCCCCCCCCCCCCCCCTCCCACCGTCCCTTCCTCATTTGTACCACTTCCCACACGCCAGTCTTCTACATGCTTCCTTAAAGTCCATAAACCCAACCACACAGCACACCCCATCAGGGCCGGTTACTGTGCCCCCACTGAGAGAATCTGTGCTCTTGTATACCAACACCCTCAGTCTTTTACGCACAACCTACCCTTCTGTATAAAAAACACTTACCATTTCCTCCACCGACTCTCCATAGTTCCTGTTCATTTACCATACAGTGTCCTGCTTACCACTATTGGTGACATGTCCCTTTACACTAACATCCCTATCACCTTCCCATCATTGAACACTACCTTTCCCAATGCCCGACAGATTCCAAACCTACAAGCGACCTCATCCCTGGTCACCATGACCAACTATATCCCTACCCACAATTATGTCTCCTTTGAAGACATCACCAACAAAAAAATTTGGTGTATGGCTTTGGGCACCTACATGGCACTGTCATATGCCAACCTGTTCATGGGCCATCTAGAGGAATCCTTCCTTAACCACCCAAAATCCTAAAAACCTCACCAGGTTCAGATTCATTGATGACATCTTCGTGATCTGGACTGAGTGAGGACACCCTGTCCATATTACTCCAGAACCTCAACTCTTTCTGTCATATTTGCCTCACCTGGTCCTCCACAACCCATCTAACTTCACCTTCCTCGATGCTAACTTGCAGCTCAAAGATGGCTACATCAGTACCTCTGCCCATATCATACCTCTCAACCAACAGCAGTATCCCACTTCGACAGCTGCCACCCATTCCGTACCAAGAAGTCTCTTCAATACAGCCTAGCCATCAGTGTCAGTCACATTTGTAGTGACAACCATTGCATCTCGGAATATACCAAGGCCACATACCATAATTACCCTCCCAATCTTGTACAGAAACAGCTCTTCTGTGCCGTATCTCCCCAGTCACCCCCCACCTCCTGAAGTCCCACCTCTGGCCAGAGAGGAGCATTCCCCTTGTTACTCAGTACCACCCTGGAATGGATAAACTGAATCACATTCTCCGCCAGGGTTTCGACTACTTCTTATCGTGCCGTAAAATGAGGAATGTCCTACCCACTGTCCTTCCTGCCCCTCCCACAGTGGTATTCTGCCACCCACTGAACTTATACAGTATCCTTGTCCATCCCTAGGCAACTCCTGCCCCCAACTCTTGCCTCATGGAGCATATCCTGTAATAGACCAGATGAAAGACTTGTCCCATATATCCTGTCACCACCACCTACTCCAGGCCGGTCACAGGCATCACCAATCCCATCAAAGGCAAGGCTACCTGTGAAACCAGTCATGTGATTACAAGTTAAGCTGCAGCCCCTGTGCTGCATTCTATGTGGGCATGACATCCAAAAAGCCATCTGTCCACACGAATGGCCACTGATGAAGGTGGGAACTCTCCCTGCAATATATCCTATGTTCCCATAACCCTCCTGGCCTCAACCAACACTAGTCTTTGTCCTTCACCCACCTAACCCCTTCCCTGTTACCACTATTCCACCAACGCACCCAGTCTGTTTACTTCTCTCCTTCTCTGCTGCCCCTCTCCACCCCCATCCCCTGCCCTCTGTCTGACTCCCTGATTGCACGTAACTACCCTGCCATCTCTCCATCTTGTCCGTGTGAGCTCCCACAAGCAGTGGTTTACAGTCCTACCACCCCTACCCTGTTATCCCTCCCCACCCCAGCCTCCTCCCTACCCCCACCACCCAAACTGCTTCTCTCATCATGAGTAGTTGCTCGCCGTCTGGCCTTGAGCCAGAGACAGTAGTCGTGTATGCGTGAGCGTGCGCGCGCCTTTTTCACCGAAAGCTTACTTGTTTGACAGGCTTTTTGTTGTGCCTATCCGTGACTCAATCATTTCCACTGTAACACGAGTAGTAATCTATTCTTTTCATAATAATATTATGAAAAGGATAATTCCTACTCACCATATAGCAGAGATGCTCAGTCACAGAAAGGTACAACAAAAAGACTGTCGGAAAGTTAGCTGTTGCCCAACAAGGCCTTTGTCAAAATAGATAATCTGTGCACACCCACCCACCCACCCACCCACCCACCCACACACACATTGTTACATTCCATCCTGGATTATCCTCTTCATAATATTGTCATGAGTCCATCCGGGTTTTTCCATTGTGTTATTTTGTTAGTTGTATGAAGATGCACTGTTCACTGCTGTCATTTCTGATGTTTCTGTGACTTTTCCATAAAAGAATAGCCTATGATCCTATTACATGCACTTGCAGGGTGTATATGACCCGGGACAACCGGGAGATCTGGGAAAAACCCGGGAATTTTTTCATCCGGGAGAAAATCGAGAAAAACCCGGAAATTTTTCATTGTTTTAGTTTTCAGTTAAATTTTTGTAACTTTGACTGGTAAGAACAAATTCTCTAACAAAGAATATTACTGTATCTCGCTACTGCAGAATAATACTGCAGCAATAAAAAACGAACGGTGGGGAGGGGCGGGGGCGGGGGGGGGGGGGGGGGGGGAACGAAAAATAAAACTTAAATTGCTGAGGATATGCACCATACACAACAACAAAACACAGTGCTCATACAAGCGCGTCTGCCAACAGTAAAATGTGTCTAAGTCTTTAGGAAGACTATGCAATGTTTCATAACAACAAATTGCCTCCAATGAGCGTGACGTCACAACTGTTTACATTAGTTTCATTTGAGCAGTTGCGAGCAAGCTTATGTGCATGTGAGTCACGTACGAGTTGTACCTTCTCCCGTTTCTGGCTACAGAAGTGTGGCAGTTAGCTGTATAAGCAATAGCAGCAAGCCGCCAGATGCTATCCGGAAAAATTTTACTGGTGCGCCTAAGCTGCCAGATTCACGTTAGCGCAACAATCCTGGAACTAGGGGGCGAGATTCACGTTAGCGCAACAATCCTGGAACTAGGGGGCGGGGACAAACCGGGGTATCTGCCCCAGGTGGCAGTTTCCGGGGGGGGGGGGGCATATTCATATTATTGAGGAAAAAGACCTTGTTTCACAAAGCACCTAACAACTAGCGCACGTTGGTCTATCGATTACTCACATGATTTTGAACGCATCCCTGTTGGTTTTTGAACAAATTCTGAGTTGATTTCTGAAAGAATCGTAAGTTGATTTTTGAATGCGTTAATAGTGTACGTGATGTCTCTGCCATAGGAATCCCCGTCGCATCTAGAAATAAACTTTCCTGCAGAGAAAGGAGACCGGTCTATACAAGCAGAGTAGAATAAAGCCGAACGGGTGAATGCCAATCACTGTTTATGTGGTTGACTGGGTTTGCAAATGATCAGCGTTGTTATAACTACTAGCGAATTCCATAGATCCAGACTACCAGAGTGGAGATAAATGACTAACAGGAATAACAGTCAACAAAGATTGCGTATTGTCTCCTCTGTGTATCCAAGAAAATGAAATTTTGACAGAAAATTTTTGGCCAGACTGCTACACTACTAAGGGCCATTAATACATTCCCCGGCTAGCAGCCGCTTAAGTTCTATTCTGGCAGTAGCGCGGAAAACGCGTTGTACGAACATGTAATAATGGCTAACCGGAGAATAAATGCAGGATAACTAAACCGGTGATTGTGGCAGGGTTAGTGAAGTTAACCAGAGAATAAGTTTTGATAATGGCAGGAATAGTTACAGGATTAGTGATGACATGATTGTTTGTTAGAACATGGAAGGAGAAGAAACAGGGACTCTCACAAATCACGGAAGAATATGACGATTCCAAATTTATATTAAAATTTCGTACTACTATTTTTCGACCTCATGCTTCAGAAGCTAGAGTGTATGAATGAAATGTGAAACTATTTCCTAACATAAAACTTTTTGCTTTTAGTACGCTTAATAGGCATTTGATATTGGTACTTCGTGAATTATATTCCGCCATGTTATAAAAATGACTATTTGTGCCAAAACAGTCTTTGCCATGTTATAAAAATGACTATTTGTGCCAAAACAGTCTTGTTTATTTGGTGTGCGTAACAATTGCTGCAGTATTAGGCAGGCCTATTTCATTTTATCTAGCAGTGACAAAATACACGTAACCATATCGAGAAACCTCACCAGTGTTGGGTACTAATTGTATCAACAGCTTTTCTAGTATTAGACAATGACATTTTGTTTTTTCATGTAGCAAAACATTGACAAACATTGATGAGGTAATAGATTCTTTCCCAGAAAGGAAAATACGCCATATAAAGCTCTGGCAAGATTAGAGAGAGAAAAAAGGTAGGACTTAAAAGGATGTCTCTTGTCTTTACTCGTTTTATGTATCCGATATTTAATTTTATGTCACACAAAACAGCACGTTATTAGCTAAGAGGCAGTAAAGCCTGCAAATTTTCTGAAGAGTTCTTGTTCTGCCGGTTACAAATAATCCCATCCATTACTAATTGCGAGATTTTTTGAAAGAGGGGCATGATGTCAAACCAGCCGACTGGGAGCAAGAGAGGTACCACAGGACATTTTAATTTCCACTGGCATGAATATAGTTTGATGGCACCCATTACAAAATATTACATGTTTGAATTCCACAGAACGAAATACAGAGATGTGCGATGGAAGAATGCTGTGTGAAGAGGTGTGATTTTGCTGTTTCCTCTTCGTTTATTGCTCTCACGTAAAATGAAAACAAATCAGATTTCTGTGGCCGGGAGCTATCAAATGAATTAAAATACATTCACATAATTACGGAAGGCTAAAATATGTCATTAGTTTCAGATTTTATTTTGTTTCCACCTGTCTGACAGTCAAGCGTTACTCGCCTTGCAGAACAAAGAAGTTATTTTTGTCGGTTTGTTAAAGAAATCTTTTCTGCTGAGGCAGTCAATTTATTTGAACGTAGTGTTTAATTCCACACTATTGGCTAGTTTCAACTGTTCGCTGCATTTCAAGTTCACGATTTCATCTCCTAGCACATATGGCATTATGCCTTAATAAAGAACCATCTCAATCTGGACACAAGAATGTGCACTTTAAGCAGAATGAAGCATTTTATTATGGTTCACAAAATTCTCATGCTCTTGGAGTATCCTCTAATGTTTTGTTTCTTTTATGACATAATGTAAGATCTTTTAATGTTTTACACGTATGAACGTACAGGCTTCCTGCGTCACTGTAGTGGCGAAAGTGTGGCGATGCCTGTTATCTGGCGCTCTCTGGCAACTGCTGAAACGAATCTATTTCCAACAGGTCGCGGGAAAATATTCCGAATGGTTGTTTGGAAAGCATTACTTTCAAAGTAAATTTCTTTTTATGCAAGATGAACTCTGTGCGCGAATGTCCGATGAATTTTTTAAATCACAGAGTCTTTGACGCTCATTCAGAAATCAAATCTTTGACGACGACCATTTAGAATATTTTTGAGCCCAGAAGATAAGACATTCATGTCGTCGTTAAAAAATTTACTGGCACATTTGTGTGATGTATCTTAAAGTGAAACACGCACAAAAAAGATCAACATTATTTGGGAAACCTTAGCTTCTCTTGCAGCTTATTAATCTTAGAGACCAATATTATAAAAAACTTTTCTTTTCTTGTAGCAACACTATGTATATTAATTTAATCTGTTACCTTTTCCTATTGTATGTCCGCGCTACTTAACAGTGATGTTGCTGTTGGCTGACTACATCACGTGTCCTATGCTCTGAATATCTGCTGTAATCAGCTGGCGTGATCGCTTGACATGAGCTACGACTGGCTTACAAAAGCGCATCGCAATCTCGATTTCAATTCTTCGAAAAGTAACATGTGGTGTTTGGTAAAATTCGAATTTATACTTTTGTAATACAAAAATATGCAGTTTACATGTTGCTGCACATCGGACATCTTTCCAAAACGTGCTTTTTCCCTTGAGTTTTGTTTTCAAAAGTGCCGGGAAATTCTACACCGGTGTATAAAACCATAACCATTGAAAGGATTGATAAGTTTTACAGTTTTGAGGAAAAGTATGCTGTTATTTAACACGGAAAAAGTGTATTTTCATCCGGGAGAAAGTGTATTTTTAATGGGGAAATCTGGGAATAATCCGGGAATATTTTTTCCTTGTCCACGTATACACCCTGACTTGAAATATTAACCAGAAAATCCTTCAGTATCGTATATTGATTCGTTATGCCATTTAGTGTAGTGTTTTTACTGAAATACTATAGCTCTTGTGCAATGTATGCAAACTTTCTTTTAGCAATTACGACATGATACATAATGTAGTAATTTTTTCCACTCATCACAAATAAAAGCTTTGTTCAAAAGTTATGTAATTCTCTGTTTTTCCATCAGTGTCTACTTATTGTATGAGCGTAGTTTTTTCCTGGTATCACATTATCAAGACAGATGTTTCGTAAATGTTCAGCTAAAAGTCAGAAGTAACTTACACGGTTACACTGAACCATCAATTAGCGTCTGATGACACTACTTTTTTGGTTGAAAATCAAGAAAAACTAGTTGCATTCTTTAAGACACTAGGAGATAGACATATCAGTGCTGAACTGGAATAAAGTAAAGTTTGATGATTAGTGGGCTAGCCTCAAATGCGTAGGGGGGGAGGGCAGGGGGGGGGGGGCGTTGTTGGGTGCAGATAATAAATGGGCCCAAGATACAGTGTGGATGGGTTATGGATCGTGGACACTCAACAAATACCACATGACATTGGTGTTGGTTTTGTGACTTCCCAAGTAAGCATCATCAGATCCCTTATTTAAGTGCTACCACAGTGTGTTGGGTTAGTGATTATGCCCAAAAGCTAAGGGAAGGCAAAGCGTAACAAAAAGACATGGGAGCTCTGTAAGGTGAAGCGAAATAAGATAACACTCTGGTAAGACACTGGACTCTTATTTGGGAGCACAGCAGTTCAAATCTATCTCCACTAATACAGATTTAAGTTTTCTGTGATTTTCGTAAATTGTATAAGGTGACTGCTAGGACGATTCCTTAGAGAGGCCACAACTGATTTCCTTCCCCATTCTGCATTTATGCTGCATCTCTAATGACCTCATGGTAGTCAGGATGTTAAACTTGGCTGGTTAAAGGGATACGTATGAAACACTTGAAAATGTTTGATGAGTCAGGAATACCATGGAAACTAATCAGATTGTCTAGAATGTGCGTTGTAGTGTGAAGGGACGGTTGAGGACAGGGAAACTGAATATTTTGCTGTGAAGACAGGACTGGAGTATGTTGAATCTGGTATTGGAGGAGACAGTAGCAGAACTGTGAGTGTAGACGGTGAGGTGAAATTGTTAGATTTTGTGAAAAATATTTTTCTTTTATAGCAGAGTAGGAAGATGAACAAACAAGGACAGCTAGAGTGTTAATAGAGAGATACAAAATAGTAGGTTTGAAGATCAAAGAAAAGAAAATGGAGTTTATAGTAGTAGCATAGGAGAAGATAAAGAAATAGCAGAGGTAACACTGGAGACACATAGCATGCTGTTCAAGAAGACTGGATCTTCAAATACCTGGGAAGAATTAATAATTAGAATAATAACATTGGGAAGGAAATGTGGAACCATATAAATTCTAGAGAAAGAAGCGTGTTTGCAGTGAATGAACTATTTACCGGTAAACTGCTAACAAGAGTTTTGTAACTCTGAATTTACAAGACAGTTAATGTATGGGGCTGAGGCCATGGACATTGTAGAAAAAGATGGAGAAGAAATTTATTAATTTTGAAAACAATATATTAACATTTTGGACAGTGTTTCAGCAAGGAGGTTTCAGAAGACGAAAAAACATTGAAATCCGTGCACTGTATGATGAGGTGCATGTGACAACGGTATTAAGAAACAGGAGAAATGAATTACCAGAACATTTACTGAAAAGGGAAGAAATGATGGTTAAAAAGAATGTGAGAAGGAAACCCAGAAGGAAGGAGACTCTTAGCTAGACAAAAGTTGAGGTGACAATGATTAGTCAGATACGATCTGGACACCATGAGAGGTCACGGAATATGACCAGAAGTAGAAAAAAAGGAAGAGGGTAAAGTTTGAGTTAGTGACCCGAATTCGGTTCCTGTGCTCATCTGGGTATGGGACAGTTCTCAGGAATCAGATTGTACCAGTGAATGGAGGATGGATGCTTGTTAGATTGGAGCAGATAGTAAGTGCAAACAAATGAGTGAGTGAGTGGGGAGAACAAAGAAGAATTTTTTGTATTTAGAGTGGGGTTTGGAGCTTCCTGTTCATCCTATACACATTATTTTGGCTGCACATGCCAGGAGGTTGTTTAGGCATTATTATGCATAGTACCTGGCTCTCACACAACTAAGTTCATCATGGACAGTCAGGATTGATATGTAGGACACATCTTGTAACAAACTTGTATGGATAAAATTGAAATAGGTAATGCATGCAGAACACTTGGTTGTATGAGAACTATCTCTGCTGCTGATAATTTTTCTCAACTAACTATAAGTGTAGGAGATTATTTTTGCGTGTATTCCGTTATTTTCAGCTGTTTCCTGAAGCTGAGGACTTTTCATGGTTGATTGAGGATTTCATTCGATTCATATGAAGGTCTGCTTTTTAAAGTTTTTCAAAATTACACAAAGAAGAAGGTTTTTGTCCCCAGTCATTTTATTGTTTCTTTAAATACTCACTTTTAAAATTTATACACTTTAACACACATAAGGCTAGTTAGATAGTAATTTGATGTTTACTTCCATGAAATAATAAATTGTTTCACACTGTGTGTGAAATGCGGAATAGTGATTACAAAAAGTGGTGCCATGTTTTTGGTTGTTTGTCCTGATTTTTTTTATGATCTATGGTAAAGAAATAGTTGTACATAATTCGGCATTAACTGTTCTGTCCTCTGAAGCAACAAGACCAGTGTAAACAAAAAAACAAATAATCATTTTTTTATATGCTTCACGGTTTATCAGTCTGCAGCTTGTACAAATATAGGGTGTATCGGAAATGATGGTCAATATTCAGGGATATGAGAGGGATGATGATTTGAAACAAAAAAGTCAAGTAAACATGGCCTCTAAAACGCACACCTTAAGAGCTATGAGGAATTCTTGATCTTTGATACTGTAAAACAAATCTCTTCTACTGCAAGCTCTGTATTTTCCATATTTTGGAAAGTGGTAGTATGAACCAAAACAAGAAATAAATGCCCAGTAAACGTGTGCTAAAATGCATACCTTAAAAGTTATGAGCACTTGTTCTGGACATTTTTTTCCTTGTTTTGGTCCATACTACCACTTCTTAAAATATGGAAAACAAAGAGCTCGCAGTAGAATCTGTATATCTGATCTCCATCTGGTGCTATGATGATGTACACAAATTTCACATTTCCTCGGTCAAATTTTTTGAGTATTTCCTTACATCAGTTGGCACAAGCCTGTTTGAGCTTTCGGAAATTGTGGGGATTCTGGGGGTACAGATCGTTTCACAGCTAAATGCCATGGAAAACTGAATGTACTGCAATCTTTGGTATATGTAAGTATGGCCCTGTCTCACAGTAAGTCACATATTAATCCTCTTCAATCATCAAAATGAATTTTCAGTATGCAGCAGAGTAAGTGCTAATCGGAAACATCCTGGCAGATTAAACAGATTACAACTGTGTGCCAGACTGGACATTGAACTTAGAACTTTTGCATTTCATGGGCAGATGCTGTATCAGCTGACCCACTCTCAGAGCCTTTCATTTGCTGGTACCCCATTTAGTACCTTCCAAACTTCACGAGAATTCTCCTGCTTGTTTCACAAGAGTAGCACTCCTGGAAGAATGATATTGTGGAGACATGGCTTACACCCAAACCTCGAGATGTCAAACACTCAGATCGGTACAGACGTTTTGTGTTGATAGAGTATCAACCAAAACACCGATTTAATTCGTGCTGTGTGCTATCAACCTGTAGAAGATGCGTAAGCAATAATTAGAAGTAACACCAGACCTAGCTTTAGCTTTGTTAGTTGAATGTAGCAAACCTATAAGAGTACATTTGTATAAATAGCCGTGATGTTATCTATACAAATATATGCTATAGGTTTGCTACATTCAACTAATGAAGTGAAAATGGATTGCCAAAACAATATCTTTACAAACTTCGAAACATACTTTTACATGCCAGAGAAATGTTCTCCCATATAACAATTTCATGCATAAACCATGTAAAAAGGTCTCCTCTTTAGTAGGTTTCGAACTCGGGATCTTCAGTCCATCAATTTGACAAGCTACTGACTCACCTGCCACTGTTCTTCATACTTACATCTCACAGATATGCTTTTCCTATAATCTGTAGTTCTAGTGTTACTTTTAATTACTGTTTATGCATCTTCTACTGGACTACAGCACACAGCATGAACTAAATTGGTGCTTTGGATGATACTCTATCAACATACATTGTTTGGTACCGATCTGAGTGTCTGACACCTGGAGGTTTGGGTGTTAGCCTCAGCTTGGAGATTGTTTCCAGAATGAACGTTCACTCTGCAGCATATTGTGCACCGATTCGAAACGTCCTGGCAGAATAAAATTATGTGGTGCACAAGAACTCGAATGAGGAACCGTTGCCTTTGCAATGTCTCTGCAACATCATTTGTGTTGGGAGTGCTAGTCCACAAGGTATGCAGAAGAACTTCCGTGAAGGTCAGATGGTAGGAGATAAGATACTAGATACTAATGGAAGTCAGGCTATGAGGGCAGGCCGTGACTTGTGTTTGGATAGTTCAGTTGGTAGAACACTTGCTTGCGAAAGACAAAGATTCTAGAGTAAAGTCCCAATCTCACATACTATTCTAATCAGCCAGGAAGTTTATCTTCAACCATGTTTAGCACAGTATCAATATTTTTTTGAAACACTTGATTTTGGTCAACCTACATAAAGTTTATCGCTTACAGAAGAATGCCTACCAAGACATTTGACACTGGTGCTGAATCCTTTTCAGAAGGTTATTGATAACTAAAAGTACAACAGAGCAATTTGAGGCATTGTTCTTGAGTTAGGCATTCACAGAACTCATAATAAACCAATGCAATGAAAACCTTTAGGTGGAATTTCCATTTTTGCCCCAATGCTGGTTCTTTAAGCGCACTTTGGTGACAAACTACTTGGCCAGTTTATGAGCTGTTACTGTTTTAACAACAGTAAATGACAAATTTTAAAACACTAATAATATCACAACTCAACAAGACTATCTAGCATTTGTTTGTAAAAAATTGGATGGCGATTGTGTTATATGCTGTACATTAGCAAATGGTGAGTCTCTTGTGAATTGAATTGTTTGATGGTCCATTGTAAATTCTGTGCACAGCACATACTGTTTCAAACTACAAAAACTGGTTGTTGAAGTAAGGTTCAATTTTAGAAACAGAATTTGTGAATATGCTTTTCATTGTTTAGATTGCGAGAGGAAAACTTGATGAACCTTGTGCATTTTAGCAATTGTTGTTTTAGCCTGCAAAGTATAGTTTTTTTACGCAGTTGTCATTAACAAACTCTTTATTGTTAGCCAGTAGTTTTAACGTGCAACTTTTGGCACACGGGGAGGTGAGCCTGACTGGAAAGAATCCACTTCACAGATTAATGATGGGTGCTGGTGAGCCGGCCATCCTGAGTGTGGATTTAGGTGGTTTCCCACATCCTACTACCAGGTGAATACCAGGCTGGTACCCATGTCCCATCTCAGATACAACTTACTCTAACAAACATTTCTAACATTCTTACACTTGCACATAGTATAAACTCTAGACACAGTCAGATGGGGGGGGGGGGGGTGAACTACGAGACTTGGATGTTGAGTCTCTTCACACCCTTAATCAGCTGCTAACAGCAGTAGCTGGTGGAAAATACACTCCTGGAAATTGAAATAAGAACACCGTGAATTCATTGTCCCAGGAAGGGGAAACTTTATTGACACATTCCTGGGGTCAGATACATCACATGATCACACTGACAGAACCACAGGCACATAGACACAGGCAACAGAGCATGCACAATGTCGGCACTAGTACAGTGTATATCCACCTTTCGCAGCAATGCAGGCTGCTATTCTCCCATGGAGACGATCGTAGAGATGCTGGATGTAGTCCTGTGGAACGGCTTGCCATGCCATTTCCACCTGGCGCCGCAGTTGGACCAGCGTTCGTGCTGGACGTGCAGACCGCGTGAGACGACGCTTCATCCAGTCCCAAACATGCTCAATGGGGGACAGATCCGGAGATCTTGCTGGCCAGGGTAGTTGACTTACACCTTCTAGAGCACGTTGGGTGGCACGGGATACATGCGGACGTGCATTGTCCTGTTGGAACAGCAAGTTCCCTTGCCGGTCTAGGAATGGTAGAACGATGGGTTCGATGACGGTTTGGATGTACCGTGCACTATTTAGTGTCCCCTCGACGATCACCAGTGGTGTACGGCCAGTGTAGGAGATCGCTCCCCACACCATGATGCCGGGTGTTGGCCCTGTGTGCCTCGGTCGTATGCAGTCCTGATTCTGGCGCTCACCTGCACGGCGCCAAACACGCATACGACCATCATTGGCACCAAGGCAGAAGCAACTCTCATCGCTGAAGACGACACGTCTCCATTCGTCCCTCCATTCACGCCTGTCGCAACACCACTGGAGGCGGGCTGCACGATGTTGGGGCGTGAGCGGAAGACGGCCTAACGGTGTGCGGGACCGTAGCCCAGCTTCATGGAGACGGTTGCGAATGGTCGTCGCCGATACCCCAGGAGCAACAGTGTCCCTAATTTGCTGGGAAGTGGCGGTGCGGTCCCCTACGGCACTGCGTAGGATCCTACGGTCTTGGCGTGCATCCGTGCGTCGCTGCGGTCCGGTCCCAGGTCGACGGGCACGTGCACCTTCCGCCGACCACTGGCGACAACATCGATGTACTGTGGAGACCTCACGCCCCACGTGTTGAGCAATTCGGCGGTACGTCCACCCGGCCTCCCGCATGCCCACTATACGCCCTCGCTCAAAGTCCGTCAGCTGCACATACGGTTGACGTCCACGCTGTCGTGGCATGCTACCAGTGTTAAAGACTGCGATGGAGCTCCGTATGCCACGGCAAACTGGCTGACACTGACGGCGGCGGTGCACAAATGCTGCGCAGCTAGCGCCATTCGACGGTCAACACCGCGGTTCCTGGTGTGTCCGCTGTGCCGTGCGTGTGATCATTGCTTGTACAGCCCTCTCGCAGTGTCCGGAGCAAGTATGGTGGGTCTGACACACCGGTGTCAATGTGTTCTGTTTTCCATTTCCAGGAGTGTACAATATTTTACCTGCAACTTTTTGTGAGACTTGAGTGCAAAATGTCATAGCTTATATATTTAATTTCCTTGCAGTTAATTTGCTGCAATGGATAGGCTCACAGCCCATTGGAGGTAGCTGCGAAGAATTAGAGCTGCATTTGGACCAAAATATCTAATGGTATCAGGAGTTTAATATTGTTGAAAGTGAAGTATGACAATGTTATGAAAAGGATTAAATGCTACTCACCTTGTAACATTTTAGCGTAGATATTGAGTCGCAGATATGCAGAACAAAAAGACTGTCAAACAAGTAAGCTTTCAACCAAAAAGACCGAAATCTGAATTGGACAACATACACACACACACATGCAAATGCAACTCATACACATACAACCACAGTCTCTCGCTGCTGAGACCGGACTGACAGGTTGACAACATACACATACACACACATGAAAATGCAACTTGTGCACACATGACCACAGCCTCTGGCTGCCGAGGCCAGACTGGCAGGTCTGTTTTACTCGCAGAAATTAAAGCTGTCCTCTTAGGTTCCTGCCTATCCACACACTCAGCTGCAACAATTTAAGCTGTTCTCTTAGGTTCGTGCCTAACCACACCCTCGGAAATCTCTGTATATTTGACGGGTTATATGAGTTGCAACAGTTTACGCTGTTCTCTTAGGTTCCTGCCTAACCAGACACTCTGAAATTGCCACATATGCCAAAATAAACAACCAAATATTTATTTCATCCTTCATTCTCTAATCAGACAGAAATGTTAAATAACATTGAATATTGCACAACGTGCTTGTGTGACATTCATAAGAAAGCCTAGCAGTCTGTTAACAATATGACAATAAAAAGTTAGAATATAGTGTCTCTTGAAGGCATTGACATTTTACTAACTGATATTTAATGATAAGGGTGACATGTTCATGGCACATTTGCAGTGTGCTGTTGCCTTGAAACGACATACTGCAAGTTATAATTCAAGACAGCTAATTATGGCAAAATGAATATGGCACCTGCCACATTGATTGTTGATATTGCATGGGATATTGGAATGACCTTACATTTGCAGAAAGTCTTGCGAGACAGGTGTTACCCTTGCTGATGTCATTATTCAACCTCACGACCGAGCGAGGTGATGATGTCCAGCCATCCAGAGATAGGTTTTCCACCATTTCCTAAAATCACTCTAGGCAAATGTTGGAACAGTTCCTTTGAAAGGGCACGGCCAAATTCCTTCCCCATCCTTGACATAATTTGAGCTTGTGCGCAATCTTTTTATGACCTCGATGTTGACGGGACATTAAACCCATCATCTTTCCTTCCTTCAGTGTGAAGCCCAGAAGTTGTCAGAAACATTTTTAAGGAACTTAGTCTCCTTTGTATTAAAAAAGAAGTTATAACAGTGAAGCATTGATATTGCTTGAAGTACAAAAATTTGCTTTTATTTGTTTGTAATTGCTATATTATTGGAGTATATTAATATTTCCACAGATCTAGTAGGACTACAGGGTGAGCACTAAGAACTTTATATTTTCAAGATTTTGTATAAACTGTTCTAAGACCTTGTGCAACGTGTTACTTGTGATGGACTCTACCACAATTGCGATTTCCTGCCATAACTGTGTCAAGGATTGCATTGTGGCCATCTGCATCACATGTTGAGCCATATCCCAGGCAGATGTGTGTTTAGGTGTTATGTGTGGAAATGAGGATGTGCACCATCTTGTTGGAAGATGAAGTTACTGAAATCTTCTTGCAATTGAGGCAAATGCCACAAGGAAGCATGTGAAGTAGAAAATACCTGTGGCAGTTTTCTCCATGAAAAAGGAGCTGTAAATCATCTCCCTCAGCATTGTGTAGAATTGATCTTTGGCAAATCTCCTCTTGTACCGAGGAGAAATGAGAGTTTTCTATTCCTCAAAAATTAACATTGGGCTGATTAACTTTACCAGTAGTGTGTGAAACGTTGCTTCATCATTAAAAATTTTAACTTTTGTGTGTCATCATTGTCTATCCTTGCCTACATCTTGGTGCAGAAGTCAGATTGTGCAGCATAATCTCCTGCAGTATGTGGACCATCTGCAGTCCGCATGGTTGGCTTTTGAAAATGGTTGTTTGTGGGATCTGAAGTTCATGACTTAGTGGGCATTTTGATTTCTGTGGTGTTTGCTGGATTACTTCTCAACCATGATCAGTATTTTGCTGCAACACATGAGGCCAACCATGACTTTTGCCTGTTTAAATGCAGCCTTTTTTCTTCAGACTGTTTGTACCAGGCAAAAAGGAGAATTTGCTGGTGGCTCCTGGTGGAAGTGTGAGAGAGATGCTCACTGAACAGCAGTTACTGACTCATTTTTGCTATCTAAAGGACACACTAGCTCTTCTGTTGTGGTGTAGTTGCCACTTTGTACACTAGCACACACTGGTGGTAACAGCTTGCAACAAAAGAATTGTGCCCGTATATAAAAGAAACTTCCAGATATAGTCTATTAACAGGTGTAGGTGTGAGGCTAATACTTTGTACTGGTTCGTTTGCATGAATTTTGAAAGTTGAAAGTTTTTCTCAATATGAATACAGATGGTAAATAGGTATATTTATAAATAGGAAAATTTTGTGGATCAGTTATACATTATGATAGTCTTTCTGGTTTTTCCCTTTAGAAACTTCGTTTTGTGTATGTACCTGTAGTGTTTTTTTTTTTGTGTTCTTGTGGCCTGTGATGTGAGCATTTCTGAATTTACCTGTTGTAGACGAATGTGCATTAACCAGATTGCTCTCTCTCTCTCTCTCTCTCTCTCTCTCTCTCTCTCTCTTCCCCCCCCCTCTCTCACCCCCCTCTCTCTCACCCCCCCTCTCACCCCCCTCCTCTCTCTTGCACCCCCGTCCTCTCTCTCGCACCCCCCCTCCTCTCTCTCTCGCACCCCCCCTCCTCTCTCTCTCTCTCTCTCTCTCTCTCTCTCTCTGTGTGTGTGTGTGTGTGTGTGTGTGTGTGTGTGTGTGTGTGTGTGTAAAGACAATGACATTCTTTAATCAAATACTTCTAAATAATTATAGGAATCTGAGAAACGACAAGAAGAAGAGAGAATAAGAATGGAGAACATTTTAAGTGGAAACCCATTGCTGAATTACTCCGCACAGATGCAGAAGGCAGATTTGAAGGTGATTAAGACATGCTGTATCATTGTCACATGTATGGAGGTTCCTATGAAAAGTGCATTTGTTAATTTGTTCTTCTTTCTAGGTCAAGAGACGTTGGGATGATGATGTTGTATTCAAGAACTGTGCCCGTTCTGAACCAGAGAAGAAGAAAGATCAATTTATCAATGATTCATTGCGTTCAGAGTTTCATAGAAAATTCATGGAGAAATATGTGAAGTGACTGTTTCTCTCTTTGCGTCTGAATGTGGGATTACAGAAATGCAGTTCTGGTTTCTGCACAGTTGTGAAACACAAATTTTGAAAGTACCTCTTGAATCAATGTGCAAAGGTGTTGTTGCAGTGGGACAACGAGTGGTTAACTTGAGAAGACCTGCAAATCCATTAATGTTTAATTATAGTCTCAGTTTGTAAAAGTAAATGTGACTCGCATGAGAGGGAGCTACTACTTGGTTATAAAGAAATTAGAAAGTTATATAAAATAATGAATCAAATGAGCTTAAATACAGCCATTTTTGTGTGATACATGAAACCATATAGTGTTTTACTGTTTGATAATTCTTTACTATTTTGTGATGCCAAATATTGCAATGAGCATTTATTTCTAAGTAGACAAATGGTGTAATTATTTGCAGACTGTCGTTTATAGTGCAAGTGTCTAATAAATTATTTCTGATACATTTAGACCATTATCAAGCCTTTTTATGTCACTAGTTACTGATGACAGAAATAACAACTAGTCACTGTACATATTTTTTAATGAGTCAAAATATGTTCACATCATTGTCTGAAATGTATTATTAATGATTAAATCTGTGGCAAGCATTGACTATTTACAATTTTTCATTTTCAGTATGATTACACATAAAATATTGCAGATTTAGGTTACTGGTTTCTTTCTTATGTTAGTGGTTTCATTTACAAAAGCTGCTGAAATGTGTCTTTGATAATGCAGCAGAGTGGAGGCTGTAACAAAATTTCTTAGCAGATTAAAACTTCGTGCCAGAAACAATCTCTTTGTTTCCAGAATTGAGGACAGTGCAGTAGAATTTGTAACTATTTTATAGCTTTTAAATATAACACTTTTGGGTTACCAGTCTGGCATAAATGACTGCTGCACATGTTTCAGTGTCCCTGTCATAAAATTCAGTACTATTGGTTGTTTCAAAGAATATCCTACCTATAGCCTTTCAAAGAAGAGCAGGCTGCTGCTGGCTTCTCACAATGCCATTGTAATGTGAATTAGTATTGACAGGTCCAGCAGCAGTGTTGTGTCATCTAACAAAAGATTTCCATATACATAAGGGTTTTTTAAGCAATGTAAGATACAGTTCAAGGTTACTGTACTCTTTAGCATTCCAGCTTGAGAATGACTGTCATTTTTGTATTACTAGTATTTCACTGTTATGCAGCTGAATCTAGATAAACAAGAGTTGAAGGGACCCTGATTTTTTCCCCCTAACTCATAGGTGTTTTTCACTTATATACATTCAAAAGTGGTTTGTTTCTCTCAGTTATAGAGGTTTCCCTTAACCCACATGTAGCAACTGTGTGTCTCACTTATAGAAGTTTAAAAATAGGTGGGGAACAGCATATAAAATGCATACAGAATTAAGAAACACATTAATGGCTCAAATCCAGACTTAAAAAAATCATCATTTTAATAAAACCGAACTGACTGTAAAAATCCCAGAAAAGCGTCATCTGAACTTTCTTTTTCTTTCTCTTCGTTGTCCTCTCTGTATATAAGAGGTCTTCAGTGCCATCGAAAGTGTTATTTATGCCACACTTCTTGAAAGATTCAACAATAATGTATTCTCTCACTCTAGACCACGACTGTTTTATCCACTGACACATTTGTGTGATTGTAGGTAGTTTTAAAGCACCCTTCACCATGAATTCATGTTGGGTTTCATCCATCATCTATTTGTCCCATTACTCTCTCATATATACATTTTAATTGTTGCAATTATAAGCCCTCCCAGAATAACACAAGCTCTGAATTTCCCTGTCTCAGTTTTCTCTCTTCTTCAATAAAGCACATTGCCTTCACTCCCACACTCTATTAATCCACAATTTCATACTAGCTTCTCCCATCCAACCCTTGTCATTTATGTGAACACCACCACCTGGCAGTATTTCAGAAGGTTTTGGCATTGGTTTGTTCTTAAAAGTGATCATTGGATTAAGTTTAGTACTGTCAGCACAACCCTCCGTCGCACACAGTCAGGTGGCTTGCGGAGTATGGATGTAGATGTAGAACATGAAAGGATAACATTGTAGTGCATTTTTTCATTTCCACTTGTTTTCATAGTTGCAGTTTAGAACCTTTCATGTCAACAGTTCTGTTACTTGGTACATTAAATGTTAGAAGAGTTTCATCCACATTTGCTATTTGGCTTAGTTCCGCACTATTTTTCTTTCAATATTGAATAACATAAGTGCTGAAAATATATTTTCTCTTCATACTGTTGTGGCATTTTGTGAGATATTTTGGTTGTAATTCACATGCTAAGTCTCTGACACTTCATAAACTTGCAACACCAACCAACTCTATGCTTAAAGTCTGTTAAGTTCTGCTGTAGTGGTAGCTTATGAGCGTGTATTTGAATCATTTTTGTATTAGGTAATTCCAATGCCATTTTGATGGTGTCTTTGAATCCATTTCAATACATCATCTTATAGTTTTGGCCGTTTTGCATTCAGTTCTCTATTTGCACATTTTTTTCAGTTCTTGTGTACTAGCCTACCAATTGCGAATAATTTTTTCTGTTTGTGGAGGGTCGAGATGCTGCTCAGCTGTTCTGTTTCTGCGTTGTTCTGCATATGCTATTACTATGAATTTATAGCCCGCATCATATGAATACCTTTTATGTTTTTCCATTTCAAAACTAGCTACTTACAAAAGCTTTGTACCACTACTGATAATACAGTTCACTTTCAATTCAGGTCCATTGGCACTGTTAACTGCAATGATGCATCATAGGCTAGACAGTTTTCTGTTTGTGATGGCGGGGTGAGAGGGAGACAGTAAGCTTGTGAATCCTCGCAACTCATGTTCGTTGCATTGGTGCATCACTGCTGTCAGTTGAATCCAGTTCTTCCACAGCATATAGTAGAGGGCCATTTTTAAGATAGGCAGGAATTTTAAATCAAGCACTGGACATTTTTACACTAATTTTGAGTATAAGGTGCACCTGAATTTTAGAGGCAATTTTTTGAATGAAAAATGCATCTTATAGCCTGTAAAATACAGTCTTTAGAGAAGTCCATAAATTCTCTTTATTTTATTTTATTTTGTTGTTGTTTTGTTTTGAAACTCTGAACCTGTTTTCAAGCTCGTATATCTTTTTTAAAAATTCAGTGGTCAGAGTTCATACAAAATTTTAAAAAAATCTATGCGGTGTGTCTAGCACATGCAAAACTTCTTACTTCTTTGGAAGGTGCTTTTCCACCTCATCAAAACATCTGTTTGATCATCTTCATTGTCATTGCCATTTCTGCAAAAATGTCTCAATGTTTAGTCTGACAACCAGCACATTGTCGTCAACTCCTATGAATTCTGAGGGCATTGACATACTTGTTTCATGATAAAAAGGTTTGGCCCATTCCTTGTTGGTAAGCCAAGTTTCAACACCAATTTTCTCTGCTCCTGAGGCTTTGTTGCCCGTGCTGATCCAAAACCCAGCTTTCTTGATAGTAACATCACTTACCGCAGACATTGCCCCCCCCCCCCCCCCCCCAGCGAATTTCATAACAATGAGAAAATTTACCTCAAGGTCAGTGTCCTAGTCCAGGACAGTCAGAAAATGTCAGACTTCTTTGTGATAATAACGTTTAAAAGTCTGTGATTTCTTGGTCCAACAGCTGTAACTAAGTGGGAGTATTGCAAGTAAAGAAGATGACTTCAATATCCCTGAGAATGTGGTCAGAGCAATGGATAATAAAAAGTTTTCTTCCTTTGTTCTTCATTTGGTTATAAACTTACTTCAACATCCCTTGTCATCCAGGCATTTGTTTTACTATCATAACCAATGGGTCTAGTTTTACCCGTATAAATGATTAAATTAGTATACCATAACTTTGACTCATCCTTTCCCTCCACCTTCAAAGCAGAAAATCGATCCAATTAGAAAATTAGACTTATTTGGACAGAAGTAAAGGCTTCCTGTTTAGTGAAAAGCACAGATCACAAAAATCACTTTCAGCTGAGCTGATTGGCTGGTCCTACTGCCAGTTACTACAACTGGCACTCATACCCCTTCAGTTGATTTTATGGGCCCCAAAAGTTGGCACTGCAATAGTTTTATACGTACATTGTTTGATCGTGTTGTGAACATCATTATGGGGGGTCAGTGACGAGAATCCCCCGTCCATGAGGAGCTGCGTGGATCTCTGATGCAATAGCGAAATGACAGCCTGTTGGGGAATTGGACGTTATGTCTCTTGACCAGTTATGGTACAACTACATGGAATTGAGCCTTGGAGATAACAGTAAGTCCCATTGCAGATAAATACATGAAATACAGAAGAATAAAAAAATATGAAACTGGTTATTTTACAGGTAACAGTGAAAACTACAATGAAATTTTAACAGAGGCTAAGTATACAACAGTCTGCAAAATCCTGTTGGTGCTAGGCTTTTATTGGTCATGGGTGTTCAGGTGAATTATGCAAAGTATCATTAGATTCATTACAGCATCACAAATTGAGTGTACAGATTTTTTGATTGATAAAATGCTCATGAATATTTTTAAGGAACTGTGGGTCATGGCAGGATACAGGCTGACTTTACTTTTTGGATGATAGGGTAACATTTTGTTCACATTAATATTACTGTATTGTAGTTCGAGAAAGCAATCTATGGCATGGTGCCAGGTACAGGATATCTGGGCTGGAGATGTGCCACTGTCATGCTGTACTCCAGTGCTAGTACAGTATATTAAACTGTGTAGCAAACTCACCTTTGAAACAGAGATCATTTTGATTTCTCAGTGAAGATAAGAGGCGGTTTGTTCATCCAGTAATGTTTGCGAGTTAACTCTGTAGCACTCTTCTCTTTTAAACGTAATAGTTTTATCAGGAAAGCACTTAAAAAGTCTTTGTTTTCATTGTAAATGTCATCTGAATGATACTTGTACTAAATAATTAGCAGATCTTCAGTTTACTGCATAGCTTTCCCCAGCCACTTGTTGAAAAACCTGTATTCCTCAGTTTTATTTTGTCAAAGTCATGTGCTTTTCCTTTCACTAATGGCCAATGTATGGGAATGTTTTTATCAAGGGTTTGTTGAATTCATTCCCTGAGATGCTCCTCAGTGTTGGGAAATGCAACAACTCTATTTTTGTAATATTTTCATGTCCCTCATAGCACTGAGATATTGTAGTATGTCCATCTTTGACAATCTTTTAAAAGATGAGCTGAGGTAAGACAAACTCACTTAAAATCACTCTTCATGGCATCTTGCTCTTGAAGCACTCAACATTCTAAGTTTGTCACTTAAGTTTTTCACTTTGACATCATGAGAGTGCAACACAGCTTCCTCAGAGATTGATACTTGTCAAATAATTCGTCTTTATCTCTAAAAGCATTGTCTCGGTTCAGAGAAACTGTAACCAAACCTTTGTCTGTCTGGCATATCAAAACATGCACAACACATTGCGTTTCTCACAGTATTTATAAATAAAGAAGTATTTTGTTCATTTGTATACTTAAAAATGTATCGAATTTTGAAAGAGCTTAATAAAAGAAATATGTCCAATGTATGTATATTCAAAATGTTCACTAAAATAACTGGTTAGTAAATTGTTTTGCCACATTTCCCTCAAGTCAACCACATTTAACACTTAAGCTTTGTCTTTTTAATATTTATTACTCTTGAATATGTATCAGTTTCATATGTGCCTATAATGCTTTAAATAATGGCATAAATGGCTGGTTTTGTAGACCCTACACGCTTTAAAGTGGCTGGTCTCTAATTGTTGAGATGATGGTCTTACTTATAGAGATTTGGACAAGAAAAAATAATCTTCATTAGAGGGGTATCTACCTAGAAGTTCAAGGGAGCAAAAATGAAGGGACCTGATAACTAGTATCACTTATAAAAGAGTCCTTTCTCTTACCTAGGTTCAGTTGTGTCAGTTTATTTATTTTGACTGGGTACGTGGAAATGCAAGAATTGTTTGATCTCATCAGCTGACTTGTTCCTATCTACAGCTGTCATCTGTCATGATTATTGTAACTCGTCCAGAAATAAATTCAATAACCTGCTCCAATAACACTTATCATTTTTGAAGGACAGTGGAGCTATATCTTTCTATTCTTGAATGTTTCCACAAATATTATCTTTGGTTCATCTTTGTATCACACTGGAAAGTATTGTGGAAATGCAAGTAATTCAAGGAGTAAACGTAAGCACACATTTTGTAGTTGAGATGTTGAGTGATTATCAGGCACATAAACAAGGTTCTTCAGAGCTAATTGATAAAAACATCGTCTTGGCCGACTACATTGTCTTCATGCTGTGTATTGATTGGATTGTGTTACATGTATTTTGTATCAAATAGCTCCAAAGAAAGAGATTGTCCAAAAACATTTTTTTTCAATACTTTATGTGTTCATCAAAAAAGCCTTGACTGTACAATGATTGGCTACCTTCACTCCTTCAATCATCAGCACGTCTTTCATTTGTCAGTGGCAGGTGTGCATCCGTATTATGCTACTTGGTTTCTTCTGGGAGTTTAGAGAGATGAACCAATCCGGGTGTTGATGTTTTTTCTATAATCTGGCTTTGGAGTTTGTTCATGTGACTGAACTTTCAGAAAACTCCCTCCTGAGTTTTGTTGTACCTGTGTAGCTGTGTGTTGCTAATGCACAGTTTCTCTAAAATTAATTTAGTGCAATTTCATAGTCATATGTTTTTAGGACACACAGACCTTGTTGTTTCTGGTGCATATTACTTCTCATCATTGTTCACTGTTTGGTTTCATGTGCATTTCATTTGTAGGTAAATTCGTGTTCTACTTTAATTCATTGAAGTCCCCAGTCCTTTAATCACAACAGAGGATTCACGTGAGTGGAGGCCTTTGTGCATTGAGACCATTTCAGTACTTTTTTATGTCATGGTGTGAAAACTATCAAAGTTTCTGATATCTCTTATCAGTTGAAGCACTTTCACACCCAAAAACTTTTATTAAAATAAACATTGTATCTATACCAATGAAAATAATTTTTGAAAATATGAAGCAACTGGATGGATAAAAAATTTACTCTCCAAGCAGTGGCAAGAGTGTGCACACGTATAAATGTTACAAAAATTTGCAAGCTTATGAAGACATTGGCTGCTGCTCTTGGTAAAAGCTTTGTAGGGAAAGGAAGAAGGATGAAAAAACAGGACTGGTACAATTTAGGAAATGGGGAGAGTTTGGAAAAGTTGCCCAGAACCCCAGGTCAGTAGAGACTTAGTGGATGGGATGAGAAGGAAAGACTAATCATTGGGGAATGCACCAGACAAAATATGAAAACCTGAGGGCTTAAAAGTGGAAGATGGGTACTTGTAAGACAGAGAATACTGACAAAACAACTCTTGCACGATATTTTCTCAGTAATCTCTATTGCTTATTGTCATATCTTCCACTTCTAAGATCTAAGGTTTTTCAAATCTCATTTGGTGCACTCCCCAATAATCAGTTATTTTTTAGCTGTGTATCTTTTTATTACCAATCCTCCAGAATTTGACTTTTAGTAGCACCAGGGCCTCATATGTGTTCTGATAGTATGTTGCAAACAGTCTGAAGGTCTCTTTTTGTGAATCTCTTTGCAACTTAACTTTTTGCCATTTAAATTTGCATAATGTTTTGTACCATCTGCTGATAATTGGCCCTTTTCAAAGGCTTTGTGTTGTGTTTCTGTACCAATGAGGTAACACTGAGAGAGCCAACAGTGCGAATATCACGAATCGTGGAGCTTGCTGTGCAGGGCTCGCATGTGTCTCAACACAGATACATGTAGAGTAGGTGCGACCACATCAAAGGATATCTGTGGTCAGGTGACACCAATGAGAAGGGAAGGAGACCCTTTTTTCAGTAGCTGCAGGGGCAAAAGTTTGGATGACCATGTAATCTGACCTTGGATAAATGTTCTCTGTTTTCAAATCATGTTAAGTTCAGATAAAGTTATCAAGCTTCCAACAGCCATCACCGCCATCATCACCAGAAGTTTTAACTTCTGCTTCCAGTATAGGAAAGGCGTTCTCCTGGTTTACATAAGGCAGCAGCATCCAGAACATTCCAAATGTGGGCAGGCTTAACACACATGCAGGAAGCCGAGTAAAGCAGTGTACTGCAGCACTTACCCACTACCAGTGTGATGATGATGTCAGCAGATGTAGGAGCTGGTGCCATATTTGAATCTGCTCACCTACCAACCTGTAAATGTCAACTCTGACACTGTTCTGTGTCCAAAGCCTGCCCCCACGCCCTACCAAGTGTGTACCCCAGTTCTCCACTCAAGTTATTGTGCTGTATCATTTATAGTAGAATCCCGCTAACTTTTTGCCTCCTCAAGTACGTATTATTTTCCAATTTTCTACAATGCGTATGGTCCTTTTTGTTCAGCAAAGCATTTTGTGACTGTGGATAGTTTGCTAGGTACTAAGTATTCTACAGGTGTTCCGACCTGCTTCAAAGATTCATGAAAATTACGCCATGTTTTAGATTAAGTTGCTGAATGCAGATGTATGGTATTTACTGTGGATGCAGTGGTATTAGTGTAGGACAAACCACCCACAGTTGCCAAGCCCTACACTGAACACAAAGTACCATATAAAACAATGAGCACTGGACATGTTTGCTACAGCAGAACTTTGTCTATAGAAGGGCCACAGAATATCACATTAGGAGAAGAGACTTTTGGTACAGGCAAGTACACATAAAAAAAAGGCACCCAAGGTTTAGTTATGGCACAATAACTTTATAAGAGGAAATGAGTACAGAGTTATCACATGGGGGTAGGCTTATGATGCTGAACGGAAGCAGAGGAAAATGCTTGACAGTTACAAGATGGTGGGGTGCTTGTTCCTCATGCCAGCTGTTATCATTGCATTGGTGCTGTGGTGGACCACTTAACTTTCTGTGCACATGTTAATTCATCCCATCTCTAGAATGTTCTGGATGGTACTGCCTCCTGTATACGCTATGTGATCAAAAGTATCTGGACACGTGGCTGAAAATGACTTACAAGTTTGTGGCACCATCCATTGGTAATGCTGGAATTCAACATGGTGTTGGCCCACCCGTAGCCTTGACGACAGCTTCCACTCTCGCAGGTGTACATTCAGTCAGGTGCTGGATGGTTTCTTGGAGAATGGCAGCCTATTCTTTACAGAGTGCTGCACTGAGGTGAGGTATCAATGTCGTTCAGTGAGGCCTGGCACGAAGTTGGCATTCCAAAGCATCCCAAAGGTATTCTGTAGGATTCAGGTCAGGACTCTGTGCAAGCCAGTCCATACAGGGATGTTACTCTCATGCAACCACTCTGCCACAGGCTCTGCGTTATGAACAGGTGCTTGATCCTGTTGAAAGATGCAGTCATCATCCCAGAATTGCTCTTCTTCAGTGGGAAGCAGGAAGGTGCTTAAAACATCAATGTAGGCCTGTGCTGTGATAGAGCCACGCAAAACAACAAGGGTTACAAGCCCCCCTCCATGAGAAACACGACCACACCACACCACACCACACCACCACCACTTCTGAATTTTACTGTTGGCACAGCACATGCTGGCAGAAGATGTTCACCGGCTATTCGCCATACCCACACCCTGCCATAGGATCGCCACATTCACTCCACACAATACTTTTCCACTGTTCAATTGTCCAATGTTTACTCCTTACACCAAGCGAGCTGTCGTTTGCCATTTACTGGCGCATTGTGTGGCTTATGAGCAGCTGCTCAACCATGAAATCTAAGTTTTCTCACCTCCTGCCTAACTGTGACAGCACTTGCAGTCGATCCCGATGCAGTTTGGAATTCCACATTGCGACCCTCTTCAACTGTCGGCAGTCTCTGTTAGTCAACAGAGGTCGGCCTGTTCGCTTTTGTGCTGTACATGCCCCTTCACATTTCCACTTCACTGTCACATCGGAAACAGTGGATCTAGGGGTGTTCAGGAGTGTGGAAATCTTGCGTACAGATGTATGACACAAGTGACACCCAATCACGTGACCGTGTTCAAAGTCCGTGAGTCCCACGGAGCGCCCCATTCTGCTCTCACGATGTCTAATGACTACTGAGGTCGCTGATATGGAGTACCTGGCAGTAGGTGGCAACCCAATGCACCTAATACGAAAAACATGTTTTTGGGGGTGTTCGGATACTTTTGTCACATAGTGTATAAGGTTGACATTTCCCATCAATTAAAGAGTTTCGACTCCTGAAAACAATAGCAGCAACTGCTGTTTAAAGCTAGTGAATGTTATCTTAATTGATGAGACTTGAAAGCCAAGAACATTTTATCCATTTAAGACTCTATGAAAGACTGACGATACATGATGTGGCCTTGTAACAGTATATAAAAGGCATTTCACTGTTGGAACTGCAGTATGACTGAAAGCAAGGGGAAAGTACAGCTGATATATTTCCCAAAGACATGCAGCTCCTCTGTGTTATGTGATAGCATCCTATTGGGCAAAATATTTCCCAGGTAAAGTAGTCCCCATTCTGTTCTCCATGTGGGAACTACTCAGGTATGTTTGTTATCAGCATAAGAAACAAATCTGGCATTCTATGTGTTGAGTGTGCAATATATATTGTTGCCTTCAGCATACTTAATGTATGATTAGTGTATGATGAGTTGTTATTCATAATTAAATTTAATGTTTCAAAAAATGAGTTGACATTTAATGAAATAGGATGGAATCAGACACAAAGAAAGCAGTACAAATTCGTACAACGGAATTCATGCATTAGTTATGCTGCAATTTTCAATTTTACATGTGAAAGTCAAGACCACATGGAGTGAGATAAAAATTGGACAGGGCATCCATTTAATTGTAAACAGATAATGGGATGATACTGATTATCACTTTTTAAGAACCGGTTGGCTGGTTTTGGAAAAACCAGCAAATTAATTCTTGAACAAAACTTACAAAAACTGCTTTTCTTCCATTTCTTGCTCACAACTTCACCAGTAGACATAATATGCTGTCTGCATCTCACTGTATCTCTCTTATTCATTACATCAAACCATGTCTTCATAACTCTTCTCTATCAGTGTGTAATTTTTGTTATCCTTCATTAACAAGAGTGCCAGTTACCTCCCTCCTGGTGCCATACTGTACAGTTATCAATTTTTAAAATTAATTTTGCTTTGCAAAATTATACATTTGTTTTTTTTTATCTGGCGAGTGTCCTGTGGTTCTTCATCTCTCTCATCTGCAACCTTCGTCTCAGCGTGTATATGCTTGTGGACAACAGTCCCTTGTAACCAGTGGTTAAAGCACTGGGCTCACATTTGGGAGGAGCTGGATTCAAATCTCTATCCAGCCACCCAGATTTAGGTTTCCCATGGCTTCCCTAAATGTATTACGACAAATGTCAAAATGTTTACTATAAAAATAGACATACTTTTCCTTCGCCATCCCTATCCTGTTCCAGACAGTGCTCCATGTCAAATGATCTCTTCAATGGTGCGACTTTCAGATTGAGTGGCAAAAGAAAGTGTTGTCAATTCACCTATAACAAATTTGGTTGGTGTATCATGATTTTTCTTTTTCTTGTTCTCCTTCCCCCTCTCATTCTTATTATCTAACAATAAAGACCTGAAATTTAAGTATGTAAATAATTCCAAATTCAAATTTATAAAATCATTGCATGCATTTTTAGTTATATGTACATTATCTCAAAAATACATTTATATCAAAATTGCACAAAATACGTGTCTGGAGAGGAAGACACAATAGTTAAAATTACGCTATATCACATAGTAATGCAACTCCTCGTAGTATCCAATGATCCGGTGGTTTGTCACTAGGGAGCCACAATGGAGTAATGAATGTCAAATCTGTTCGATTTGGCTTTTTGTAAACTGGACACTGAAAAAAAAGGCAGGTTATTAATACAATACTTAAAGTACTCAAGCAACATGTAACTTCAAGGGCATAAGCACAAATACCAGTGAAAAACATGAACAGGAGGGGAAAAATTAATAAAATGTTTGAAATAGCTCCAGATGACAATTCATGAAGCAGTGTTAATAAAGCTCAACAAATCTGGAGGTAATAATACTGTATAGGTTCTCTAGATGGTCTACACATATAAATAATTATTTGTGATGATTCTTATTCGCGCCATCCCCAAGCGGCAAAGACATGAAAGGGAGGTATGATTATATTTGAGTAAGCTGACAGAAAACTGATAGCTATACTATCAATTCTTGTATGTACCTCAACTGTTTTTTTTCACCTATCTTGGTGCCTGTCAGTCTTCTGAGCTGGTGTGATCAAGATGTATGTGCTTGCACCTTCCCAATATTGCATTAATTAAAAGTTGTAATATGCAGAAGCTGCAAGTTTTCATTCTCCTACTGAGCTACGTCTTAATCTTCACATCTTGGTATGAGGAGGGCTTGCATTTTAAAATGGAGCTTTTTGGAGAAGAAGTCAATACGGAGATAGAATAGGCGATGCGGCCATGCCAGCATCATTGTACATTATTGGGGAGGCAAGGTAAATATCAAGCCGTACACAAAAACACCAAGGAATTAATTTTCAATCAATGTTCCAGAACTGTCACAATATTTCTTAACCCGTGAGCAGCCATAAATGCATGCATTTCTGGACTTACAATTTCTGGTGTGGCTAAACATTTATTAGTATAACTACGTCAGCTCTGAACGGTTCACATTCTCTCTCCCCTTAACCACTACAATACATACTAGAGAGTCCTAGGTGGAACAAATAATGAAAGAGGAAGAATAACCCCTCACTATATAGATGATGTGTAGGGCAGCTGACAGGCTATGGGGGCTCTTATATGACACTTTTTAATTTCTTTTATAATTTTTGTTGTTCTTTTATTCCATTCCATGTAAAAATGAGCTGTGTGAGGATAAGGGGCAGGGGTGCCCATGTGCCTTCAAAATTGGAAAGCCACAAAAATGAAACCACCAACATTGCAAAATATCACTTCTGCATTATTAATTCATTGCCCAATATACATAGTTTGTTTGCCTCAGTCTCTCTGACTGAGGCATTCTTGTGATACAAGTTGCATTAGTCTGATTACTTTGTGGATCAGTGACTCCAAGACACAGAGTTGGTGAAGCAAGCTGAGCCTTTCCCTTTTACAGCTTGCCCCAGACCACATAGTAGTCTTTCACTTTCGAGGTAGAATAGTAGATGGAGGAGGACCACCAATGTCTTCATTTTCGGTTCAGGAGAAGATTTATTTAGTTGGGTGTTACTCCCATGAAGCAAACTCCCAACAATCGAACAAATGTTAATCATTTTGTAGTACGGTTTATGGGTGCATGAATTGGACTGTGATTAGCAATAATGATCCAAGATCCAAAATCTCAAACTGAGGTATTGATCCATTTGCAAACCATTTCATTGTAAAATCTGTAATAGCTATCATTTCCAAAACTCGTAGAAATGTAGGCAGTTATGTACACTGTATTAAAAATGTCTCTTGGATGATTATTGCTAAATTAGCAAACTATTATTATGGGTCAGCAACAATAAATTGTGAATATTCTGATGTTGGCGATAGTAACAAACACATATATAAACATAATACATTTCACAGCAGTATTTATTTCTTTCATACTAAAGTAAATACAATACGGAGAGATGTAACATGAAACATGTGTTCAAACGAATATTCTGCTCGCGCCTTATGCAACCTTTTTGACATCATTGTGTATCTTCTTCAAAATCAACTACACTATTAAATCTTTGGATGTCATTGATGACTTGATCATCTCAGATAAGAGAATGATAAACATGGTTGGCATCACTGGGTATCAAGTGCAACTTAGATTTCAGATCTTCAAGTGTAGGTTTAGATATGGCATTCTCTTGAGGAGGGGTTCAAAGAGTCCACAAAAGTTTGAGTTACAAGGTCTTCCCTGCTGTTTCTTTTGCAGGTCCACAGTGACATAGGCATCATCATTATGGGCTGCTTTTATGTACAGTTTGTATGGAACTTCCTTTTTCAACATTATTTTCATATTTGTGTCCAGTGAATTGTTTCCTGTTGTGTCAACCTAATGTTTCACAATATGGTTCACCATTTTAGAACCTCCAACAAAATTGTTGGTCTCTATTAAAGTTACAAGGGGATTTAATTTCCTACAAGTATTCATAACATTTAGATAGTCACTTGGTAGGTACATGCAATGCAGACCTTTCAAAACTCATTCAACATCACTGAAATATGCATCATTTGACAGAAATGTGTGCCTAGGAATCAGAAGCCTTAGAGAAACTGAAGTATGAGATTGATAGTTTTGTCTGCATCGAAGTGTCACACCAGTTGTGGGGAAAGTGACGATCTGTTGGGAAAAAGCACAAATTCCAACATGGGCAGAGAAACTGAATACCAAAATTAGAAGCTTTGTATTAAAAACGGAGCAACTACAAAAACATGCTGGAAGACTGTTAGACATTCATAAATGGAAATAAATATACTGTTCAAAAACTTGAACACATTTGTGACATTGCAATGCTAATGTTTTAAATATCATTACTACTGAAGAAGAGTTTTCCATCTGCTTCTTTAATTGCCTTATCCTCCAAGAACATTGGCAATCAGTAGCACGATCTGTTGTTTATCCATGGCTTTTCCAAACAGGTATTCTGTGCTCAGTTCATATCACTGCCCTAGGTTCTTTAGCCAGGATGTATGTCCTGGACCATGTCTGCTATCAATATTTTCTTGAAGATTACTTGCAGCAAGTTGCATTCCTTGTTCCACATTATATGGACAAAGTATTAGAGTTTTCTTGTCCTGATGGTACTGAGAATTTCTAAATCTTTGTTTATACACTGTAGAGCTGCCACATTTGTGATATTATCTATTCATGGTATTCTCGATATCCTTTAAAACACCAATACTTCAAATGCCTCCAGTTTTGTACCTAATACTGCAGTAAGTGTCCATGACTCCACTCCAAAGCGAGTAGGATACTGAACATGTCACATCAAAGTAGTCAAGTGAGAAGTGTAATACTTATGTCATGGCTTTCAGAATTTTGTCAGTTCCTGAAAACTGCTTCTGGTCTGTTCAATACTGCAGCAAATTTACTGAGAGAAGTCCCAGTAACTGTTGATTTTACACCTCAAATATTTATATGATGAAATTCTTTCAATCCTACTGTCACTCGGTGTAACAGTTATTGAATTTCATTTCAATTTCTGCTGACAACCATCCATTTTGTCTTCTTGACATGTAAACATATCCTCTCTATATTGCTCCCTTTGGCAATGGAATTTATAATTCTTGCAGATATGCCATCCTGGTTGCAAGTAAAACAGTGTTATCAGCATATATTAACTCCATTAGCCACCACTGCTTGATAGTTTCCATCAAGAGCATCTCAGAAAATCTTTTCATAGCAGATGTTGAAAAATAATGGGGAGAGAATGCAGCCCTGGGAAACTTCTTTCATAATCAGTACTTCCCATAGCTGACCACTGTACACACACACCAGCACTTTGGTTCCAATAGACATTCCCAATCAACTGGATGTCACAACCATCTAGCTCCAGTTCACCAAAGTTTGCACATTAGTTTGCCATGCTCGATAGAGTCAATGGCTTTCCCATAATCAATGAAATAAGCATAAACATTGACATAAACATCACAAAGCTTTTGAGTCAATACCTGAATGCTCCCTGAGTCCCAACACAATTCCAGAGTCTCCAATGCTCTCATCACAATTACAAGATATTCTCAAATGCAGTATTTTAAGGAATAATTTGAGGCTGCTACTCATTAAACTGATTATGCCGCAACGATTTCAACACTTTGCATTGTGTGTTTTGGGAAGTGGTACAAACACGGGTTTAAGCCAGTCATGTGGTAAGATTCTGTTTCGATAGATACTGTCGAACAAACCAGTCAAAAAGTAAAGAGACTGTTTAATCTTGGGGTGCTTTAGTACTACATTGTGGATTTTGTCAGGACCTGGTGCCTTTGTATTTGATGATGTGGCATGCTCTACTTCTGCTTTTGTGATCCATATCATCACTTTCCCAGTGGTTAGAAAGATGACTATGTTTCATGCAAGGAATCACTCAGCAGCTTGAGAAAGAGTGAAGAGCTGAGAGCAAAGCAAATATGAAATCCAACAATTTGGTAAGTAATTTATTTATAAATTCATGACATAAATATATTAGAATATAAAATAAAATAAAAATCAATTCCTCATTCTGTGCTGATGACTTTGCTCATATTTTGATCATTTAACTGGCTGTTCTTCGAATCTTTTTAATCATTTTTTCATCACAGCAATTGGTGAATTGGTGACATATTCATGTAGTGTTGAATCAGAGTTACTTGTTTTTGAGGTAGATATGGGAACACTGATAACACTGACACAAAATTCCATTGCCTCAAGTAAAATGAGAAAACATCATCAAACAGTAATGACCCCAAAGTTTGCTGCTGCTGTGGGCTTAGTCACAGGGAAGTAGTTCATATTCTGCCATGTGGTATGGCAGGCATTATCCATATGAAATTATCCTCTTAAGTGTTTTTGAGAGGAAGATGGGCTATAATAATCTTAAAAAGATTTAAAAATGGTCTGGAAATGATGTAAAGAAATTCCATTGCAATTAAGTATGGAAAAGACAAGAAATACTTGGGTCAGGTCAATGTGTCTTGAACACTTGATTTTGATCTGGATACTTCAAGAGAACAGCAATCTCGAGAGCATTATACATAATTTTTAGAGTTTATTGTGATTTTTCTTGGCAAAGCAGTATCTCATGGAGTTTCTTTCCATGCTCCAGAGGCTATCTATCAGGGTGGAACGTGAAAGGCATTTGTTATTTGAAAATGTTTGTGTTCCATGATGAATTTGAATTATCAACACAGTTTATGATATTTGTATTTTCCTGTTATTGTGTATATCTATTGTGGTTCTCTGCCTCTTCCACAGCCATAGTGCCATATATAGATTTCAGCATTGTTTTGCAGCTTTATAAATATCAAACTGTCGATTGTGATGTCTCTTGTGGGGCTTTCCAAAAATGGAAAAATTGTCTGTTGTTCCTGTCTCCTGAATCTGCCGTCTTTGCATCTTTGGTCCTAATTTGTCTTCTGATTCAAAAATCAAAATGTTCAATACATTTGAGCATTAGGGGGAACCATTAGAAGGAAAAACTAAGAGAGTTCAAGTAGGAATTGACCAATTCACAGAAATAGTCAATAATGGCATTGATCAGCCAGTTCTTAATAAAAGAAGACTACTGTAGTTTTATTTTACTGGATCTGACTTGAGTGATTGAGTTCTTTAAGGGGAGTACGTATGGCGGAATTGGTCAAAAAGTGACATTTTCGGATTATTATCTCTTATTAATATTTGATCTCTCCTGAATAATTTGATGCAATATTTGTCGAAAAATTCCAATTGGAAGTGTAGTTTTTATCATTTCAAAGTTAATAGTGCGTGTGTAAAATTATCCGGTCATTCTGCACTGACTTGCCTAAGTATCTCTATCTCTTGAACTATTCAATCTAGAAGGCTGTGGTTTTCAGGTATTTATTCCTTGAAATCATGTTAATGTTCGTGTTAAGAGGTTGGATGCACTGTGTACACAGAAATGGTGGTATAGCACATGCATTTTGTTTATTTACTTTGTGGTTGTCGTGTTTCATAAGTTTTGAACTGAAAACATAGTGGTTTGGTGTGCTATTATACGCTCTTATACCTCTTTTCAACATGACGAAAAGAAGGGGTTGTTTTAAGAAGCAACATTTCCATGGAAATCAGCATATCACAAAATCTGAATCCAATGTTGATCCTGAAATAGATTTTTCACAGACCCGTGATAAGGACACGCCTACTAGTGCTTCGAAGAGGAAACTTGGAGACAATGAGGATTTATTTATTGGCAAAGATAAAAATAGTTTAGCTTATGTTCTTTTAGATTTGAGTGTGTTAGGACAAGTTTTGCAAGATGCTGTGTCATGTAAGGTTTGTGGAGGGCAAATTAGCATCTCTGAGGACTCATCTGAAAGGACTGGACTGGCTAACAAACTTGATATTCAGTGTTAAGTTTGCAGGCTCTCGACATCATTTTGGACTTCTGAAAAGTGCAAGAATGACTTGTTTGACAGCAATGTTAGATTCCTGTATGGAATGAGGTGCATTGGGGAAGGATTGGCTGCAGCTGAAGTATTATGTGCAATGCTGAACTTGCCAAACCCACCAACCAGATCAAGTAAGTACACAGAAGTAATTGGTGAATGTGTTAAATATGTTGCTGTTGCTTCTATGAAAGCTGCTGCTAAAGAAGCAGTAGAATTAAATAACACAAAAGACTTATCTGTGGCAGTTGATGGCACATGGCAGAAGAGAGGTCACACATCAAAAAATGCAGTTGCAACTGTCACTAGTGTTGTCACAGGTAAAGTTTTAGACATTGAAGTGCTAACTAAATACTGTCATCAGTGTAAATCAGTTGATGAAACAAGTGAAAGCCATAAAACAAATTGTGCTAAGAATTACGAGGGAACTAGTGGGGGTATGGAGGCTACTGCAGTTGTTTCTATGTTCAGATGTTCACAACAGGAGAGAGGTGTGTGTTACACTGAGTACTTGGGGGGTGGTGATTCAAAAGCGTACAAATCAGTAGTGGAAAGCCAACCTTATAAGCAGATTGTTAAGATTGAATGTGTGGGCCACATTAAAAAATGGATGGGAACACGTCTCCAAAAATTGAAGCAGACAAAAGGAAAAGAGAAGGTATCAGATGGAAAGACTCTAAATGGTAAAGGAAGACTTACAGACTAAAACATTGATGAACTCCAGCATTATTATGGAATGGCAATAAGAAACAATACACATGACCTACAAGGGATGAAACGAGCAGTGTGGGCTACATTCTTCCACAAATCTTCCACTGATGATACACCTATACATGGTCTTTGTCCACCTGGTGCTGATTCATGGTGCAAGTACTGCAAAGCTCAGACAGCGGGTAGTGGGGAACAATTTAGGTGCAAAAATAGCATACCATCTGCAGTGATGGAAGCTATTAAACCAATATATAGAGAATTAGCCCATCCTGACCTCCTTTCCAAATGTCTCCACGATCGAACACAAAACCCGAATGAGTCTTTCAGTAATGTAATTTGGACCTGCATACTAAAAAATGTCTTTGTAGGAGGAAAACTCTATGCTTGGGTGTTTGTGATGCTGTGATAACATTTAATGATGGTATAAAGGAAAGAATTGGGGTACTAGAGGAACTTGGTATCACTCCAGGTGCTAACACACTGCAAGCCTTTCAGCGAATGGATCGACTTAGGATCATGAAAGCCCAGCGTGCAGCAGAGGAAATGACTAAAGAAGCAAGAGGCGGGAAAAGAAGGAAGCTTCTAGGTTTGCAGGATAGTAAAGAACAGGATCCAGATAATGCTTATTATGGGCCTGGCTGTTTCTAGAAGCTGGCATGCCTCCATGTGTAAGTTGATATCAAATAAAATGTTTGAACTTGATTTGCCGGAAATGACATTTTAAAACTTATTTGACCTGTATTTCTGATTTTACACTATGTTACCACTTAGTATACTGCAGCTACTGAACCTCCCAAAACATCTCTACCTCTAACGGTTTTTTTCTTACAGAAGAAAAAGTGGATTTTTAAAAGAAAATACTGAACAACATTTTTAAAAAATCATAACTAGCTAATTATTTCTCTGCACATTTTGATTCTGGTTCAGTAATCAGAAAATGAGTGATACTATACATCCCAAAAATTTCAGATATCTATCTGTCACAGGTTCTGAGATAATGGGTCATCAATATTGCAAATTTAACACTGTGGGTATAGGATGTATGTACTCGCCTTAAGACAAATCTTTCACAGTGGCACAAAAAAATTAAGATTTTGTCAGTGCCCTACTCTTGGTCAATAAACTGAAAGTACAAATGATCTGGCAGAAGAAGGTGAAGGCGGCATTTTGTAGGGTATATCTAATATTGCCATCAGTTTGTGGGGTATAAAAAAGATTTTTTAAAAGAATAAGGATCTTTAAAAGAAAAGTTAATTTTTTTCATCATATTTCCTTCACAAACATTGTATGCAGTAATGTTTTAGATTGTATGTTTAAAGTTATTACAATAAATTTAATAATTAATTTTAATCAGCTGCTTTTGTGTAATAGTTTTAGATAAAAAGTAAGTGAGATTTTTATGTGAGTCTTCATTTAGGAACTGGTGCCTCCTTTTATTATGGAGCCCAAATTACACAAAACTCTTTTTTTCATGCAGTAGTACCAATTTGGGGATGGCAGAAAGAAAAAAGAAAAATTTCACTGTGAGTAACATAAACAAGGCAGAAAATATTGCTGAGCTTGGTGACTGAGGGATGATGGGGACTCAAAATTTGAGAACTGAGACTGTGCAGATTCAATGCCACTTATTACTAAAATTGGTAGCTAACGTCAGTGTAACTTTTTATAATTAATTTCACTCACTTTATTACACACAAAATTTTCCCATTATATATGATGACACTCATTACCAGGAAAGCCATGCTAATAATCAGTTACTTACCATATACAGTTTAGGATCCTTAGGTGCTGTGCTGTTAATTGCAAACACATGGACTACTGGCATATTGACAAACAACTGTTTTGGGCGAGACTCGACTAGTTTTACAGCTCTTTTGTTCCAGCCACAACCTTCAAGAAATAAACCATGCACGTATACACCCTCCTGTAAAATAACGATACAAAAAAGAGAAATGAGATCTAGTATAATGGGGGAGATAATAGTAGATGTTAGTAAATAGCAGTTTTGGCATTTTTGTGTGTGTGTGTGTGTGTGTGTGTGTGTGTGTGTGTGTGTGTGTGTGTGTGCAACAGATTTACTTCTGCTGCAACACCAATGAAACCTCAGTTACGGAAAGGAATAATTTATGAAATCTCAAGTGAAATATCAACTAACCCCTTAGTTTAGCCCAATTTTTTGCTTTTTTATCTACCACTTTGCCAACAACAACATTAATGGCTGTAAACAGATGAGACAGATCAACAAAATACTGAATTTGCTATGGAACATAGCATCAGTGACCTATAAGATTGTTTATCCATAATTCTTCCACTAAATTTTGTTTGCATTTACAGCACATGTTTTCTCTCAAGTTCACCTCTTACAATATGTTTCTGTCCTGTGCTTGCTTATCTTGACCTTCTTCTCAGATGTGCTGTTTTCTTATAGAATGCAGTTCAATGTGATTGGATGCACAATTTTTATTTTTACTTTGCTACCTTTATGGTTTAGTGATTGGGTTTTGATTGGCTGTCCAAAGTTAACCACACAGTGTATATGTACTGCAGGATGCCTTATGTTACATAAATATTTTTGATATTAGAATGTCACCCTGCCTGGAATTTCTCTTCACTGCCAAGAGGTCCCATGCTTTGCAAGAAATTCATACCTTGTCACTGTTACAGACAAACATGAAATGTGACTTATTCGCATGTGACTTATCAGATTTCACACCTCCAGTATCAAATGGCATTATTCCTCTGTTCACACTAATGTTTGTACCTTATGGCTGGACTTAGATTTTTAGGTGTTGCACTTTAATTTTTTGCACTGTTTAAATGGTTATAAATGATTTATCATGAAATGAATATAAACATCTCTGATTGTGATTTTGTAGCACCTTTTTTTGACACCGGCACCTATTGTATCATTTCTTCTTCTTTCACTTCTTTAACTCTTTCATGATAGATTTTGTTTGCCCTTTCTTTGTGACCCACTGCAGAATGCTTTGGCTTGAAAAAGTTTCCCGTGGAAGACATGTACTCAAATGTTCACATTTTGGTTTTCAAAAAATAGTAAGAGATGTATATCCCACTGGACCTGGCACAGAAGAGTTATTCCAAAAATTTGAATTACCTCATAAAATATCAGTTCAAAAATCAGCGATTTCATGCTTCATTTACATTTTCTTTATTTCTTGCCCAACCCATACCATGAAACGTGTCCCAGTTGAGTATCTTTCTTCTTGATTATACTATAAATGTGTGCTTCATAGCATTTTCTCATGCCCTTGAGGTTAGACCTACATTTTAATTTCTTCATTTGAAATAGGCATACATCTGTACTGGGGCTATTTAGTCTCACTGGACACCCTGTTTAGCATTTTTAAGCCTAAAAACTCATCTCCAGTCTCCTTGTCACCATCCCCACAATAAGAGAGGAAAGCTATTTCGAAATAAGCTTAATTTTTTGATGATTTATTTCTATTGTAAAGCTTACTGTTTACATATCAACTGTCAATCCTACAGTAGCAGAAAAGGTACCTTAATACTTTCTGCATAAATGTTTTGACACTTAACATATAGCTGAAGAAATAAATTTAATTTCCTAATGTAAGACACCGTTATCACATAGTCATCAATAACAAACCAATTTTTTCTAATAATAATAATAATAATAATAATAACAATAATAATAATATAAAATGAGTAAGCAAGACAATATTTGTGAAATGGTAACAAAATCACATTTAGCACCACGAGGGGTGTGCAACGTATACTAAGAATAGTGAACTACAATGTGGCAACAGTGTAGTGAGAAACTGGCATTTTTGAGTTCAAAAAGTAGAAATGATTTTTTTACAATAAAGTGGAAATTTATTGCATGTGATATTCCTCTTCCAAGCTCAACACTCCCGTTAAAAACCTGTATCTGGAGAAGTGTACCAAAAAGTCTGTTCCCTGTGAGGGTGCTTTAAGAAAGTTACACCTTCAGCTGTTATATAAAGAAAAACTGTCACAAATCAGATAAATAGTATCTGATGGTACAGTATATATATTCTAAATGAAATAATTAACAGGCAGAGCAAATCTGTATAGAATATTTTGTGGGACTACTGAATGGAGAACAAATGAAGCCAATGATTTTGTTTGCTGGCAGCCAGAGACAGTGGTAACATGTGTGAGGTGTGTTTGTGTGAATGTGTGTGTGTATGTTTTCCAATCCAGAAGAAGAAGGTCTTTTGGCTGAAAGCTTACTTGTTTAGCAGTTTTTCTGTTGTGCCTGCCGGTGACTCAACATCTCCACTATACTGCCACTATTCCATCCTGGATTTTCCATTGTTTAGTAGTATGGCTGTATGATTCAAAATTCAACCATGTCCTGATTTTGATTAAAACAGTTTGGGAACACAAGGTTACTGGTGTAGGTCTTGAGGGATTTGGTATTAGAACATACATGTTTACTATAGGTACTTTGACTGTAAGGAAGGGTGCTGTCTCTTTCACATTTTCTCTATTTTCTTCCACTTATTAATTTTTAATTACATCATTTTTACCACTTTCATTTTCTCATTATGTTCTAGTATGTCTCAGGCACTCAATATACTCATCTTTTCTAACACATGAATTGAGATTGGTACAGTGTTTACTAATGTGCTATATTTGACCTCCTATTCTTTCTGATACTTTTTCCTTCACTTTTGCTTCCCTTCCACCTTGTCATAGGCGAATCCCACTTGACATCATTTTGGAATAGATTCTTTCCTTACCTTTCCTATTCAATCTCCCTTTGCTGAAGAAGTAAAGGCTAATCTTTCTGTCTCCTTGTGGTTTTAACAATTTTCTGACTTCAGTTTTCATTTTCATGCAGTTAACTGCCTTTTGTTATTGTCCATTATCTGCTACACTATAGCCTTTATAGTCTCAGTTAGAATTCAAGCTAGCCAATAGCAGCCCCTGTCATTCATACACTACAGCAGCTAGACCTGATGGAAGTGTTTTAGATCATTTCTAAGATAAAATTTAAGCAAACTGGTAATTGCAGGTACATAGTGGAAGCTTAGTGAGCAGTACTGTCATTTATTTGCAAAGAAACTCACAACTGGTGGAATTCGAACTTCTTCCAATGCGAGCTTTGTCACCTCATTGTGTAAGGTAACAACGTCCAATGCCCAGCCCTTATGTGCTCTTGCTACCTCCTGTCTCATTGCTGTCAGGAAACCTGTGAATTTAAGTGGATTATGAAAAAAATTTTTTTTCTTACCTTACTTTAAACTGTGATGATAATGATAACAAATGGCACTGGACCATGGACTAAATTAAATATACAAACATCTCTAAAATATTTCAGATTCAATTACAAAAATGTACATTGATTTTTAACATCAATTTTTGTAATTAGGGAGATCCTTATAGTTAAATTAAGTACACCACTTCCGTATTTTAAAATTCTATGAATCAGTTCAAACTTTGCACAAAGATAGATAAACTGATAAAGTCAAAACAAAACTTTTTTAATCCAATATTTTTTATCTGTTTTTGAGATACAATGATTTGAAGTAGAGCTAAATGAAACGTGTAAAATTTGTTCTTGCATGAAATGAATGCACAGAAATGATTTAAAGAGAATCAGCTACATTGAAAATGCATTCTTACAATAAAAGCCGGCCCGTGTGGCCGTGCGGTTAAAGGCGCTTCAGTCTGGAACCGCGTGACCGCTACGGTCGCAGGTTCGAATCCTGCCTCGGGCATGGATGTGTGTGATTTCCTTAGGTTAGTTAGGTTTAATTAGTTCTAAGTTCTAGGCGACTAATGACCTCAGAAGTTAAGTCGCATAGTGCTCAGAGCCATTTGAACCATTTGAACAATAAAATTAAAAAACTCATTTGCAAAACTTTAGCTTCATGCTGATTTCAGTGCACCATCCCGATATATTGGGACTGTCACCATTATAGAGTTATGAACCTTACAAGCTTGGCTGAAGTAATGCCATCTGTTAGCACAACATGTAAAAGCAGCTATCTGAAACCCCAGATTGGGTGATGATTGAAAACCATATTTATTTATTTATTTATTTAGTCCTTTGATCACTTGTAGCACAATGTACAAGATGATATTGGACTTAATTCTGGTCATTACAGTAGAGAGTTTTTCAGGATTACAGTATATATAGTTCTATTTATTATACATTACATAAGTTACAGCTCTATACATTTACTGCAGGTCCGGTATTCATTTACTGACTGGATACGGTGGTACTGTAGATATTTTCTAACAGATTGTTCGGAAGTATTAATATTTAGTATACATTTTATTTCATTTGGCAACTTGTTGAATAATTTTATTCCCAAGTAGCATGTACCTTTCTGATATAAAACAGTATTAGCTGGAAGTAAATGCAAATTACCTTTTAATCTAGTGTTGTGATTATGTAAACCACAATTTTTTCTAATACCATTATCATTTCCAATTACATTTCTTTTAATATACATTAGAATAAACATACAAGATAGTGGTAGATCTTTCAATGTTTTAAATATCGGTTTACATAACTGTACAGTTCTGCTCCCTATAATAATCCTAATGGCACTTTTTTTTGATTGTGAAGGTCCCGAGAGGTGCTAGTGAATTCCCCCAGAATATGAGTCCACATTTTAGGTATGCATTGAAATATGCATAATAGGCAGACATTAGATCCTGTTCATTTGTGCATCCTTTTAGAGACATTAAAAGATAGCAACCTGTATTCAGCTTGGAATTAACATGCTCAATATGTTTGTCCTATTTTAGGTCACTTTGAATCCATATGCCAAGAAATTTTGTTACTTCTTTATTAATGATGGGTTGTTGGTTGACAGTGATATCTGGATAACACAGGGTATTGTTTTAAGAGTTATGGAAATTTGATGCTACTGTTTTTCTGTTATTCATTTCTAATTCATTGCGGATCATTTACTTAATTGATTTGTAAAAGAGTTTACTTTATACATGTAAAAACAAAGATGATGCGACTTACCGAATGAAAGTGCTGGCAGGTTGATAGACACACAAACAAACACAAACACACACACAAAACTCAAGCTCTCGCAACAAACTGTTGCCTCATCAGGAAAGAGGGGAAGGAGAGGGAAAGACGAAAGGATGTGGGTTTCAAGGGAGAGGGCAAGGAGTCACCCCAATCCCGGGAGCAGAAAGACCCACCCTAGGGGGAAAAAAGGACAGGTATACACTCGCACAAACACACATATCCATCCACACATATACAGACACAAGCAGACATATTTAAAGACCCTAGGGTGGGTCTTTCCACTCCCGGGATTGGGGTGACTCCTTGCCCTCTCCCTTGAAACCCACACCCTTTCGTCTTTCCCTCTCCTTCCCCTCTTTCCTGATGAGGCAACAGTTTGTTGCGAGAGCTTGAGTTTTGTGTGTGTGTTTGTGTGTCTATCGACCTGCCAGCGCTTTCGTTCGGTAAGCCGCAACATCTTTGTTTTTACATGTATTTTTCCCACGTGGAACGTTTCCCTCTATTATATTGATATCAGAGTTTACTTTATGTTGGATATAATCATTTTTTGCTGCGTTTACTAATATTGTTGTGTCATCAGCAAATAGAATTATTCTGTGTGATTCATCATGCACATCCACACACAGTGCCACACAAAACAACAAGGGCTGCAAGCCCCCTCCATGAAAAACACGACCACACCATAACACCAACGCCTCCGAATTTTACTGTTGGCACTACACACGCTGGCAGATGACGTTCACCGGGCATTTGCCATACCCACACCCTGCCATTGGATCGCCACATAGTGTAACATGATTCGTCACTCCACACAACATTTTTCCACTGTTCAATCATCAAATATTTATGCTCCTTACACTAAGCGAAGCATCATTTGCCATTTACTGGCTTATGAGCAGCCGCTCGACCATGAAATCCAAGTTTTCTCACTTCCTGCCTAACTGTGACAGTACTTGCAGTGGATCCTGATGCAGTTTGGAATTCCTGTGTGATGGTGTGGATAGATGTCTGCCTATTACACATTACGACCCTCTTCAACTGTCGACAGTCTCTGTCAGTCAACAGATGAGGTTGGCTCGTACTCTTTTGTGCTCTATGTGTTCCTTCACATTTCCACTTCACTGTCACATCATAAACAGTGGACTTAGGGGTGTTTAAGAGTGTGGAAATCTTGCATACAGACGTATGACACAAGTGACACCCAATCACCTGACCATGTTCAAAGCCCATGAGTTCTGTGGAGCTCCCCATTCCGCTCTCTCACTATGTCTAATGACTACTGAGGTCACTGGTATGGAATAACTGGCAGTAGGTGGCAGCATGATGCACCTAATATGAAAATCATACATTTTTGGGTGTGCTTTGGGGGTGTTCGGATACTTTTGGTCACATAGTGTGTGTGTGTGTCTGAAGAGCTTTTTAGAAAATTAGTGTGACTTGAAAGAATGGAAGTCTAAACACTCTATGGAAGAAAGGTAGATTGACTTTCTTAAGGATACTGAAAATCCTGAACTGTTAAAATTATGCAAGTATTTCTTTTCTGTTCCCACGCACAACGTCTCTGCGGAAAGAGTGTTTTTACTGATGTTGGCCCAGTGGATTGATGAAAGAAATTGACTGGTGCCCGGGACTGTGGAATCAGTCTTACAATACCAGTTTAACTACAAGCTGACTTTCATGGAGTTTTATAAATATGTAAAAGAGTAAGAAGACTTGCTAAAAAAAGTGAAATCTTCTGAAAAATATGGCATACCATGTGTGCGTGTTCTGAATAAAAAGTAATTGTTGTTGTTGTTGTGGTCTTCAGTCCAGAGACTGGTTTGATGCAGCTCTCCATGCTACTCTATCCTGTGCAAGCTTCTTCATCTCCCAGTACCTATTGCAACCTACATCCTTCTGAATCTGCTTAGTGTATTCATCTCTTGGTCTCCCTCTACAATTTTTACCCTCCACGCTGCCCTCCAATGCTAAATTTGTGATCCCTTGATGCCTCAAAACATGTCCTACCAACCGATCCCTTCTTCTAGTCAAGTTGTGCCACAAACTTCTCTTCTCCCCAATCCTATTCAATACCTCCTCATTAGTTACGTGATCTACCCACCTTATCTTCAGCATTATTCTGTAGCACCACATTTCGAAAGCTTCTATTCTCTTCTTGTCCAAACTGGTTATTGTCCATGTTTCACTTCCATACATGGCTACACTCCATACAAATACTTTCAGAAACGACTTCCTGACACTTAAATCTATACTCGATGTTAGCAAATTTCTCTTCTTCAGAAACGATTTCCTTGCCATTGCCAGTCTACATTTTATATCCTCTCTACTTCGACCATCATCAGTTATTTTACTCCCTAAATAGCAAAACTCCTTTACTACATTAAGTATCTCATTTACTAATCTAATCCCCTCAGCATCACCGGATTTAATTTGACTACATTCCATTATCCTCGTTTTGCTTTTGTTGATTTTCATCTTATATCCTCCTTTCAAGACACCGTCCATTCCGTTCTACTGCTCTTCCAAGTCCTTTGCTGTCTCTGACAGAATTACAATGTCATCGGCGAACCTCAAAGTTTTTACTTCTTCTCCATGAATTTTAATACCTACTCCAAATTTTTCTTTTGTTTCCTTTACTGCTTGCTCAATATACAGATTGAATAACATCGGGGAGAGGCTACAACCCTGTCTCACTCCTTTCCCAACCACTGCTTCCCTTTCATGCCCCTCGACTCTTATAACTGCCATCTGGTTTCTGTACAAATTGTAAATAGCCTTTTGCTCCCTGTATTTTACCCCTGCCACCTTCAGAACTTGAAAGAGAGTATTCCAGTTAACATTGTCAAAAGCTTTCTCTAAGTCTACAAATGCTAGAAATGTAGGTTTGCCTTTTCTTAATCTTTCTTCTAAGATAAGTCGTAAGGTTAGTATTGCCTCATGTGTTCCAACATTTCTACGAATCCAAACTGATCTTCCCCGAGGTCCGCTTCTACCAGTTTTTCCATTCGTCTGTAAAGAATTCGCGTTAGTATTTTGCAGCTGTGACTTATTAAACTGATAGTTTGGTAATTTTCACATCTGTCAACACCTGCTTTCTTTGGGATTGGAATTATTATATTCTTCTTGAAGTCTGTGGGTATTTCGCCTGTCTCATACGTCTTGCTCACCAGATGGTGGAGTTTTGTCATGACTGGTTCTCCCAAGGCCATCAGTAGTTCTAATGGAATGTTGTCTACTCCCGGGGCCTTGTTTCGACTCAGGTCTTTCAGTGCTCTGTCAAACTCTTCACGCAGTTCTTATCTCCCATTTCATCTTCATCTACATCCTCTTCCATTTCCATAATATTGTCCTCAAGTACATCGCCCTTGTATAAACCCTCTATATACTCCTTCCACCATTCTGCCTTCGCTTCTTTGCTTAGAACTGGGTTGCCATCTGAGCTCTTGATATTCATACAAGTGGTTCTCTTCTCTCCAAAGGTCTCTTTAATTTATATTTAATTATATTTAATAAATTTTTTATTCATTTCTACATCCCCATCTCACAGTGTCCCAAGGAGGTTCCAGCAAGATATGGCAACCCTAATCAAACCATAATTATGCCCAACCCTGTACAAAATGATGTACTGTTTGGTCAAGCATTTAAAGCTTTATTGATGACCATGCAAAAAATTACACTAACCCAAAATCTGCTATAAAAATAAGTGTCAGAAAAAGGTCACTTTATTTCTAACGAATGTAAAATTTGTACTGCATCTTCTTCAAAAAGTACTGTGTTATCTTGCAGAAAATTTATTTTCAGACAAAACTAGTTTGAGGTCACCAATTTTCAGACAGGATGAAAAAGTGATTGTTCTGCACACATTGTTTTGCAGTTTTCTGCCTATTTCAGTCAGTCACACTCATACATAATTTGGATTAGTTGTTGTAACATTTAGTGCCATATTTATTCATGTAAGTTTTTCTAGTCACAATTTCTTTATTTTCAGTTTTTACTATTGCATTCTGTAAATAAACAATGACAAGAATTTTAACATAAGACATAATAGCAAAATACAGACCCTATGCTTTTCAATAGTTTATTATTTGTTGTGGGAATTGTTCAGCTTGTCATACAGTAATCTTTTAAGTAAGTTTATCTGTGTAATATGGTTGTTTCATAAGTTTATCTATCTAACATACACTATTTGTCAAATAAATTATTTTTCATAAACCTCACACAGTATTTAATATTTCATTCAATATGGTATTTATGTTTCATGTTATTTTGTGTGGCATGTGGCCCTGCTGTATGGTTAAATGATGATGGAGTCCTCTTGGGTACAATATTCTGGTGGTAAAATAGTCCCCCATTCATATCTCTGGCTAGGGATTACTCAGGAGGATGTCATTATCAGGAGAAACAAATCTGGCATTTTGTGGAGCGGAGTGTGTAATGTCAGATTCCGTAATCAGGCAGGTAGGTAAGAAAATTTAAAAAGAGAAATGGGTAGGTTAAAGTTAGATACAGTGGGAATTAATGGAGTCTGGTGACAGGAGGAACAGGACTTCTGGTCATGTGAATAAAGTGTTATAAATACAAAATCAAATAGGGGCAGTGTAGGTTTAATAATGAAGCAGAAACTGGAACATGGATAAGCATCTATGAACAGCCTGGTGAATGCGTTGTTGCAGCCAGAACAGACATGAAGCCCACACCCACACTCACCACAATTTAACAGTCATGGGGCATTGGAATTCAATTGTAGGAAAAGGAAGAGAAGGAAAAATAGTAGGTGAATATGGAGTGGGAGAAAGGAATGCAAGAGGAAGCTGCCTGGTAGAATTTTGCACAGAGCATAATTTAATAATTGCTAACACTTGGTTTAAGAATTATGAAAGAAGATTGTATGTGTAGACAAGAGATGGAGACACATGAAGGTTTCAGGTTGATTATATAATGGTAAGAAAGAGATTTTGGACCAGATTTTATATTGTAAGACATTTCCAGGGGCAGATGTGGACTCTGGCCACAATTTATCTGATTTTAATTGTAGATTAAAACCGAAGAAATTGCAAAAAGGTAGAAAATTAGCGAGATAGTACCTGGATAAACCAAAAGGCCAAGATGCTGTTGAGAGTTTCAGAGGGAGCATTAGGGAACAATTGACAAGGACGGAGGAAAGGAATACAGTAGGAGATGAATAATAGCTTTGAGAGATGAAATAGTGAACACAGCAGATGACCAAATAGATAAAAAGATGAGGCCTATTAGAAATCTTTGGGTAACAGAAGAGATATTGAATTTGATTGATGAAAGAGAAAATATAAAAATGCAGCAAATGTAGCAGGTGAAAGGGAATACAAACGTCTAAAAAATGAGATTAACAGGAGGTGCAACATGGCTAAGCAGGAATGGCTAGAGGACAAATGTAAGGATTAGAAGCATCTACCACTAGGGGAAAAGAGATATCACATACAGGAAAATTAAAGAGTCCTTTGGAAGAAAGAGAAACACCTGTATGAATATCGAGAGCTAAGATGGAGAACTAGGCCTAAGCAAAGAAGAGAAATCTGAGAGTTGGAAAAAATATGTAAATGTTCTATACAAGGGACATATACTCAAGGGCAATGTTATAGAAATGTAACAGGACATAGATAAAGATGAGATGGGAGATATGATGCTGCAGGAAGAATTTGACAGAGTACTGAATCACTTAAGTTGAAACAAGATTAGATTAGATTAAATTAATACTTGTTCCATAGATCATGAATACGACACTTCGTAATGATGTGGAACGTGTCGGTTAATAAAAGATGTCTGTACAAGATATTACATTACACAAAATATTGCATGACACTAATGTTTAAGTTTTTTTTTTTTTTTTTTTTTTTGGCCCCCTTAATTTATATCTAAAAATTCAGCCAATGAGTAGAAGGAGTTGTCATCTAGAAATTCTTTTAACTTATTTTTAAATGTTAGTTGGCTATCTGTCAGGCTTTTGATGCTGTTTGGTAGGTGACCAAAGACTTTTGTGGCAGCATAATTTACCCCTTTCTGTGCCAAAGTCAGATTTAATCCTGCATAGTGAAGATCATCCTTTCTCCTGGTGTTATAGCTATGCACACTGCTATTACTTTTGAACTGGGCTGGATTATTAACAACAAATTTCATAAGTGAATATATATACTGTGAGGTTACTGTGAGGATCCCTAGATCCTTAAATAGATGTCTGCAGGATGACCGTGGGTGGGCTCCAGCAATTATTCTGATTACACGTTTTTGAGCAATGAATACTTTTCTACTCAACGATGAATTACCCCAGAATATGATGCCATACGAAAGCAGTGAATGAAAGTAGGCATAGTAAGCTAATTTACTGAGATTCTTATCACCAAAATTTGCAATAACCCTAATAGCATACGTAGCTGAACTCAGACGTTTCAGCAGACCATCAATGTGTTGCTTCCAGTTTAACCTCTCATCAATGGACACACCTAAAAATTTTGAAAATTCTACCTTAGCTACAGACTTCTGTTCAAAGTCTATATTTATTACTGGAGTTGTGCCATTTACTGTACGGAACTGTATATACTGTGTTTTATCAAAATTTAAAGAGAGTCCGTTTGCTGAGAACCACTGAATAATTTCGTGAAAAACATCATTTACAATTACACCACTTAGTTCTTGGTTTTTGGATGTTATTACTATACTTGTATCATCAGCAAAAAGAACTAACTTTGCATCTTCATCAGTGTGGAATGGTAAGCCATTAATGTATATCAAGAACAGTAAAGGACCTAAGACCGAACCCTGTGGGGCCCCGTACTTGATAGCCCCCCAGTTTGAGGAATCAGCTGTTGTTTTAACATTACATGAACCACTTATTTCAACTTTCTGCATTCTTCCAGTTAAGTATGAATTAAACCATTGTGCACTGCCCCCCTCAAACCATAATGATTTAGCTTATCTAAAAGAATTCCATGATTTACACAATCAAAGACCTTTGAGAGATCACAAAAAATACCAATGGGTGATGTCCGGTTATTCAGAGCATTTAATATTTGATCAGTGAAAGCGTATATAGCATTTTCTGTTGAAAATCCTTTCTGAAAACCGAACTGACATTTTGTTAGTACTTTATTTTTACAAATATGGGAGGCTACTCTTGAATACATTACTTTCTCAAAAATTTTTGATAGAGCTGTCAGAACAGATTGGGCGGTAGTTGTTCACATCCGACGTATGCAATGGTTTTACAATGGCATATTTCAGTCTACCGGGGAAAACACCCTGCTACAAAGAGCTATTACATACATGGCTGAGAATCCTACTTATCTGTGGGGAACAAGCTTTAAGCACCTTGCTGGAAATGCCATCAATTCCATAAGAGCTTTTACTTTTCAGTGAGTTTATTATTTTACTGATTTCAGAGGGAGAGGTTGGTGGAATTACAGTTGTTTCAAACTGCACAGGTATGGCCTCTTCTATTAGTAGCCTTGCCTCTTCTAGTGAAGATCTAGATCCTATTTTCTCCACAACATTTAAAAAATGATTATTGAAAATATTTTCAATTTCTGATTGTTTGTTAGTACACTTGTCATTCAGTTTTATGGCACTAAAGTCTTCATGTGCTCTTGGTTGCCCTGTTTCCCTTTCAATAATATTCCAAATTGCTTTAATTTTATTATCAGAGTTACTGATCTCAGGCATGATACACATGCTTCTGGATTTTTAATAACTTTTCTTAGTACCGCACAATAGTTTTTATAATATTGAACAATTTCGGGGTCAGTACTCCCTCTTGCTGTTAGATACAGTTCTCTTTTACGGTTGCAAGATATTCTTATTCCTCTGGGAATATATAAGATTCCATTAGAACTATTGATAGCTTTGTGTGAGCTAGCCATGACAAAACTCTTTCATCTGGTGAGCAAGATGTATGTTGTTGTTGTGGTCTTCAGTCCTGAGACTGGTTTGATGCAGCTCTCCATGTTACTCTATCCTGTGCAAGCTTCTTCATCTCCCAGTACCTACTGCAACCTACATCCTTCTGAATCTGCTTAGTGTATTGATCTCTTGGTCTCCCTCTAAGATTTTTACCCTCCACGCTGCCCTCCAATGCTAAATTTGTGATCCCTTGATGCCTTAAAACATGTCCTACCAACCGATCCCTTCTTCTAGTCAAGTTGTGCCACAAACTTCTCTTCTCCCCAATCCTATTCAATACCTCCTCATTAGTTACGTGATCTACCCACCTTATCTTCAGCATTCTTTTGTAGCACCACATTTTGAAAGCTTCTATTCTCTTCTTGTCCAAACTGGTTATTGTCCATGTTTCACTTCCATACATGGCTACACTCCATACAAATATTTTTAGAAACGACTTCCTGACACTTAAATCAATACTCGATGTTAACAAATTTCTCTTCTTCAGAAACGATTTCCTTGCCATTGCCAGTCTACATTTTATATCTTCTCTACTTCGACCATCATCAGTTATTTTACTCCCTAAATAGCAAAACTCCTTTACTACTTTAAGTGTCTCATTTCCTAATCTAATCCCCTCAGCATCACCCGATTTAATTTGACTACATTCCATTATCCTCGTTTTGCTTTTGTTGATATTCATCTTATATCCTCCTTTCAAGACACTGTCCATTCCGTTCAACTGCTCTTCCAAGTCCTTTGCTGTCTCTGACAGAATTACAATGTCATCGGCGAACCTCAAAGTTTTTACTTCTTCTCCATGAATTTTAATACCTACTCCAAATTTTTCTTTTGTTTCCTTTACTGCTTGCTCAATATACAGATTGAATAACATCGGGGAGAGGCTACAACCCTGTCTCACTCCTTTCCCAACCACTGCTTCCCTTTCATGCCCCTCGACTCTTATAACTGCCATCTGGTTTCTGTACAAATTGTAAATAGCCTTTCGCTCCCTGTATTTTACCCCTGCCACCTTCAGAATTTGAAAGAGAGTATTCCAGTTAACGTTGTCAAAAGCTTTCTCTAAGTCTACAAATGCTAGAAATGTAGGTTTGCCTTTTCTTAATCTTTCTTCTAAGATAAGTCGTAAGGTTAGTATTGCCTCTCGTGTTCCAACATTTCTACGGAATCCAAACTGATCTTCCCCGAGGTCCGCTTCTACCAGTTTTTCCATTCGTCTGTAAAGAATTCGCGTTAGTATTTTGCAGCTGTGACTTATTAAACTGATAGTTTGGTAATTTTCACATCTGTCAACACCTGCCTTCTTTGGGATTGGAATTATTATATTCTTCTTGAAGTCTGTGGGTATTTCGCCTGTCTCATACATCTTGCTCACCAGATGGTAGAGTTTTGTCATGACTGGCTCTCCCAAGGCCATCAGTAGTTCTAATGGAATGTTGTATACTCCCGGGGCCTTGTTTCGACTCAGGTCTTTCAGTGCTCTGTCAAACTCTTCACGCAGTATCTTATCTCCCATTTCATCTTCATCTACATCCTCTTCCATTTCCATAATATTGTCCTCAAGTACATCACCCTTGTATAAACCCTCTATATACTCCTTCCACCTTTCTGCCTTCCCTTCTTTGCTTAGAACTGGGTTGCCATCTGAGCTCTTGATATTCATACAAGTGGTTCTCTTCTCTCCAAAGGTCTCTTTAATTTTCCTGTAAGCAGTATCTATCTTACCCCTAGCGAGACAAGCCTCTACATCCTTACATTTGTCCTCTAGCCATCCCTGCTTAGCCATTTTGCACTTTCTGTCGATCTCATTTTTGAGACATTTGTATTCCCTTTTGCCTGCTTCATTTACTGCATTTTTGTATTTTCTCCTTTCATCAATTAAATTCAATATTTCTTCTGTTACCCAAGGATTTCTATTAGCCCTCGTCTTTTTACCTACTTGATCCTCTGCTGCCTTCACTACTTCATCCCTCAGAGCTACCCATTCTTCTTCTACTGTATTTCTTTCCCCCATTCCTGTCAATTGTTCCCTTATGCTCTCCCTGAAACTCTCTACAACCTCTGGTTCTTTCAGTTTATCCAGGTCCCATCTCCTTAAATTCCCACCTTTTTGCAGTTTCTTCAGTTTCAATCTGCAGTTCATAACCAATAGATTGTGGTCAGAATCCACATCTGCCCCTGGAAATGTCTTACAATTTAAAACCTGGTTCCTAAATCTCTGTCTTACCATTATATAATCTATCTGATACCTATTAGTATCTCCAGGATTCTTCCAGGTATACAACCTTCTTTTATGATTCTTGAACCAAGTGTTAGCTATGATTAAGTTATGCTCTGTGCAAAATTCTACAAGGCGGCTTCCTCTTTCATTTCTTCCCCCCAATCCATATTCACCTACTACGTTTCCTTCTCTCCCTTTTCCTACTGACGAATTCCAGTCACCCATGACTATTAAATTTTCGTCTCCCTTCACTACCTGAATAATTTCTTTTATCTCGTCATACATTTCATCAATTTATTCATTATCTGCAGAGCTAGTTGGCATATAAACTTGTACTACTGTAGTAGGCATGGGCTTTGTGTCTATCTTGGCCACAATAATGCGTTCACTATGCTGTTTGTAGTAGCTAACCCGCACTCCTATTTTTTTATTCATTACTAAACCTACTCCTGCATTACCTCTATTTGGTTTTGTATTTATAACCCTGTAATCACCTGACCAAAAGTCTTGTTCCTCCTGCCACCGAACTTCACTAATTCCCACTATATCTAACTTTAACCTATCCATTTCCCTTTTTAAATTTTCTAACCTACCTGCCCGATTAAGGGATCTGACATTCCACGCTCCGATCCGTAGATTGCCAGTTTTCTTTCTCCTGATAACGACGTCCTCTTGAGTAGTCCCCGCCCGGAGATCCGAATGGGGGACTATTTTACCTCTGGAATATTTTACCCAAGAGGATGCCATCATCATTTAATCATACAGTAAAGCTGCATGTAAAGCTGCATGTCCTCGGGAAAAATTACGGCTGTAGTTTCCCCTTGCTTTCAGCCGTTCGCAGTACCAGCACGGCAAGGCCGTTTTGGTTAATGTTACAAGGCCAGATCAGTCAATCATCCAGACTGTTGCCCCTGCAACTACTGAAAAGGCTGCTGCCCCTCTTCAGGAACCACATGTTTGTCTGGCCTCTCAACAGATACCCCTCCGTTGTGGTTGCACCTACAGTACGGCCATCTGTATCGCTGAGGCACGCAAGCCTCCCCACCAACGGCAAGGTCCATGGTTCATGGGGGATGTATGAGACAGGTGAAATACTATCGGACTTCAAGAAGAATATAATAATTCCAATTCCAAAGAAAGCATGTTTTGACAGGTTTTAATATTACTGAACTATCAGTTTAATAAGTCATGGTTGCTAAGTACTAACATGAATTCTTTACAGAATAATGGAAAAACTGATAGAAACTGACCTTGGGGAAGATCAGTTTGGATTCTGGAGAAATCTTCTCTTAGAAGAAAGGTTAAGGAAAGACATTTGTAGACTTAGAGAAAATGTTTGACAATGTTCACTGGAATACTCTCTCTGAAACTCTGAAGGTAGCAGGGGTAAAATACAGGAGGTGAAAGGCTATTTACAACTTGTGCAGAAACCAGATGGCAGTTATAAGTGTCGAGGAACATGAAAGGGAAGCAGAGGTTGAGAAGGGAGTGAGATAGGGTTTCAGCATATCACCGATGTCTTCAATCTGTACATTGAGCAGGAGGTAAAGGAAACAAAAGAAAGCTTTGGAGTAGGATTTAAAGTTTACAGAGAAGAAATAAAAACTTTTGAGGTTTGCTGATGACATAGTAATTCTGCCAGAGACAGCAAAGGGCTTGGAAGAGCAGTTGAACAGAATGGACAGTGTCTTAAAAGGAATATATAAGATGAACATCAACAAAAGCAAAACGAGTATAATGGAATGTCACTAAATTAAATCAGATGATGCCGAGGGAATTAGATTAGGAAATGAGACACTTAAAGTAGTGCTTGGTCAGACAGATTATTGTACAGGATTATTCCTTGGTATAAAATGCTTTTTTCAGTTTTACATTTATTCTTTCTTGGTTAATATAAAGTTTGTCCATATATAGTTCGATGGTTGTGGACAGAGCTGTTTGTACAGTAATTATATCTACATCTACATGATTTCTCTGCACTGAACACTTAAATGTTCAGTAGAGGATTCATGGAACGACTTTCAGACTCTACCATTCCCGTATTGAATAACACGTGGGAAAAGTGAACACCGGAATTATTACATGTGAACTCTTAATTGATCTTATTTTATTGTAGTGGTCCTTACTCCCTATGTAGGTGGCTTTCAACAAAATATTTTTGCATTCAGAGGAAAAGGTTGATAATTTAAATTTTGTGAAAAGAACACCTTCATTTTAATGATTGCCAGCCAGTTTGAGTATGATATATATATATATATATATATCTCCCCTATTTCGCCATACTACAAAATGAGCTGCCATTGACTGAAGTATTTCAATGTCTACCATCAATCCTACCTGGTAAGGATTTGATACCCTTCAGCAACTACCCAGAAGAGGACAGACAAGCATCTTCTAAGTGTTGTGGCAATGAAATACAGTCTTTCATTCGGCTTCCTTACAACATTTTCTGTGTGATGGTTTCCATTTAAGTTGTCCATAATTGTAATCTGAAAGTTTTTAGTTGAACTGACAATCTTTAAATTTGTGTAGCTTATCATGTAACCAGATTCTTACAGGCTCCTTTTAGGATTCCTGTGCAGAATCTCAAACTCTTTATTGTTTAGAGTTTATTGCCACCTTTTGCACTATATACATATCTTGTCTAAATCATTTTGCAATTGCTTTTAATTTTATAATGACTTTACTAGATGTTAAATAGCAGCAGCATCTTGAAACAAGCAAAAAGGGCTGATCTTATTGTGGTGTAAATCGTTTATATAGATCAGGAACAGCAGAGGGCTTGTAACACTTCCTTGGGAAAGTTTGATATCACTTCTGTTTTAGTTGATTACTTTCTGTCAGTTGCTATCAGCTGGGACCTTTCTGACATGATATTATGAATCAAGTTACATAACTGCAACAATACTCCATAGACATGGAATTAAATTTACAGTTGCTTGTGAGGAATGATGTCCAAAACCTTTTGGAAATCTAGAAATATGGAATCAATCTGAGATCCCCTACCAATAGTACTTATGGCTTTGTGTGAATAAAGAGCCAGTTGTGTTTCTGAATCTGTGCTGCCTCTGTGTCGTTCATTTTTTATTTGTATAGTAAAGAATTCCACAGTTTTGAAAGTAAAATCACTTTAAATGAGGTAAAAAGATGTCATGATATAGCTTCAACAATAACAGATATTTTTACAGACAAAACACTACTGCGAAGTCTGGCTGAAATTTGTAGGTTATCTGTGATGATCAACATTGAGGAGGGAAAAAAATTCAACATTCTCTCGCAGTTATTATGCAAAAATACCAAAATTTAATGTTGTATCCTACAGCTACTCTTTCAACACATTTGTAACTGAGTGTATCTCATATCCTTAAATGAATAATTTTCCTAACTGTTTGACCAACTGCAACATAAGAAAATAGTAATGCTGCTGATTGAAATTAATGTATCAGAATTAATATATTTTTGCTGAACAGATAATAAATTTTTCATACATGTTCATTCATATAAAACCTGGTAACAATCCATGTTTTTAAATTGAAAGACTCATGACAAATGGGATTTAATAGAGAAGCCAGGGTAGGTAAGAAAAAAATACAGTATTGTGTAGTATTTATAATAGCATCAATGGCCTCCTCATAAGCCAACCTGTTAATGGTCCATCTAAAGGAAGCTATTCCAGCCACCCAAGATCTTAACCCCCTTGTATTGTTCCAGTTCAGTGATTCATGATCTGGACCCAGTGCCATGACTTTCTATCCTCATTCCTCCATGATCTTTACACCCTCGCTTCCATTCATTTCATGTGGTACATTTCAGCTCAGAGTGTCATTTTCCCGCCTGCTGACCCTCAATACTTGGATGACTCTGTAAAAATCTTTGGGCTTTATAAGCTCACCAACCATCAGTGGTACCTTAAAAGTCTCTCTTATAAAAGTAGCCACCAGAGGAAATTGTATCTGCAATGATGAGCAGTCCCTTGCCCTTTATGCTCAAGGCCTTATTACGGCCTTAACAGGTAGGTACCACCCTCCAGTCCTAGTCCACAAGCAGATCTCCTATAGCACATACAAACATAAAAAAAAGGATTCAAAATTCTATTCAGAATAGGTAGCTGAAAAGTTCTAAGCCAACACTGTCAATTTAAAAGCATGTGTCATATTCAGACACCCTTAGTCATGATTTTCTGGTTCAGACCAAAATTTTAAAACTGCCCAATCCATCATTAGCATATGTGTTATCGATTGGAACATCTTGTGAGGTGCCTTGATTGGCTTAACAAGAGAGAGAGAGAGAGAGAGAGAGAGAGAGAGAGAGAGAAGTCTACATAAAATGTAGAAATGTGGGGCATGGTTCCATGCCCTTAAATATATCAGCATTTTTTCTGATTATATATGTGATACATATGTTATAGTTATGTGAAATGGTGAATTTCTTATTCATGTTCACAAAACTTAATCATTCACTACATAATGTCGTCATTTATAATTACAAATCATATTTAGTTTATCTGGAAACTATTTATTTAAAGAAATATTGACCATGATAATGGTGTAAGCTGAATAAATGAATTAAAATTATTAAACATTTTTGAAACCTACAGAACACACAGAGCTGATATTTTCTATGAACAAATAGCTAGTTATTTGTAAAATAATATACCTCAGTTGAAAGTCCTTCGGTGCCTCTTTTCAGCAAGAATTTTAGTTTTCCTGAAAGCTTCCTATTTTAAAAGTTTCCATCTACCAGAAAAAAAAATTATGTTATTTTGACTGTTAAGCATGATTAATTCCTAGAACAAATGTCAGGATTTGGTTTTCATGATTTTTTCTGACCTAGGAAAAATGTTTGGTTGAAACATGCATTGTAGTCACAATGTAATTCCAACTACACTGATGGAAAGAGTTGCAACACCAAGAGGGAGTTGTGCGATGTAAGTGAAAGTTGGTAGGCCTGTTTCTACCTCTGAAAGATGATGTCTATTCGAATTTCATGCCAGTTGCATAAGAGTGGTGTTAGTAGTGTGTAGAATGGCTATGAGCATTAGTTACCTATGAAACCGGACTTGGTGAATTGATGTTAGTTAAGAATGCCTTCAAGGCAACAAAGACACCATTGTCAACACCTAACTGAGTTTGAACAAGGTCATGTAATAGGGCTGTGAGAAGCTGAATGTCTCTTCTGTGATTATTCAGAAATACTGGGCAGGAATATAGCCACTGTAGGTGACTGCTGGCAGCAGTGATCATGCAAGAAAACTAGGCTCTAGATGACCATGTGGCACTATCAACAGGGGAGACCATTATGTTTGGCAAATGGCTCTGGTGTATTTTACTGCATCTACAGCAGCAATTTGAGCTGCAGTTGGCAACACAGTGACACAATGAACTGTTACAGATTGGTTACTTTATGGACAGCTTCAAGGCAGATGGCCTGTAGCAAGAATTCCATTGATCGCAAACCACCACTATTTGCGACTTCAGCAGTGTCAAGCGAGAGTTCATTGGAGGGCACGTTGGAGGTATGTTGTGTTTTCTAATGGAAGATGGTTCTGCCTTGGTGCCAGTGATGACCATGTGTTGGCTAGAAGGAAGTCAGTTGAGGGCCTGCAACCAGCCTGTCCATGTGCTAGACACACTAGACCTACTCCTGGTGTTACGGTATGGAATGTGATTTCATATAACAGCAGGAGCACTCGTGGTTATCCCACACACCTTGACTGCAAATTTGTATGTCAGTTTGATGATTCGACCTTTTTTTGCTGTCATTCATGAACAGGATTCCACCGGGTGTTTTCCAACAGGACAACACTCGCCCACATATTGCTGTTTTAACGCACCATGCTCTATAGGGTGTCAACATGTTGCCTTGGTCTGCTCAATCAACAGATCTGTCTCCACAAACAGCATTAACCATCCCTGTATTGACCAACCTACTGCAACAGGCATGGAATTCCACCCCACAAACTGACATCTGGCACCTGTACAATGTACTACACTATGCATGCACATTTGCATGCTTACATTCAACATTCTGGTTCCTAAAGAATGGAAGGTAGCACAGGTCACACCTATATCCAAGAAAGGAAATAGGAGTAACCCATTGAATTACAGACCCATATCACTGACCTCAATTTGCAATAGGATTTTGAAGCATATACTGAATTCGAACATTATGAATCACCTAGAAGAAAATGACTTATTGATACATAACCAACACGGATTCAGAAAATATCATTCTTGTGCAACACAGCTCTGTATTCCTGTGAAGTAATGAGTGCTGCTGACAAGGGATCTAAGATCGATTCCATAATCCTAGATTTCCAGAAGGCTTTTGATACTGCTCCTCACAAGCGACTATTAATCAAATTGCATGCATATGGAGTATCGTCTCAGTTGTGTGACTGGATTCGTGATTTCCTCTCAGAGAGGTCACAGTTTGTAATGACAGATGGTAAATCATCGAGTAGAACAGAAGTGATACCTGGCGTTCCACAAGGTACTGTCATAGGCCCTCTGCTGTTCCTGAGTTACATAAATGATCTAGGTGATAATCTGAGCAGCCCCCTTAGATTGTTTGCAGATGATGCTGTAATTTACTGTCTAGTAAAATCATTAAATGATCAATTCCAATTACAAAATGATCTAGAGAGAATTTCTGTATGGTGTGAAAAGTGGCGATTGACACTAAACAAAGAAAAGTGTGAGGTCATCCACATGGGTACTAAAAGAAATCCAATAAATTTTGGTTATATGATAAATCACACAAATAAAAGGGCTGTCAATTCGACTAAATGCCTAGGCATTACAATTACAAGCAACTTAAATTGGAAAGACCACATAGATAATATTGTGGGGAAGGCGAAACAAAGACTGCACTTTGTTGGCAGAACACTTCGAAGATGCGACAAACCCACTTAAGAGACAGCCTAAATTACACTTGTCCATCACCTGCTGGAATACTGCTGTGCAGTGTGGGATCCTTACCAGGTACGATTGATGGAGGACATCGAAAAAGTGCAAAGAAGGGCAGCCCGTTTCATGTTATCACGCAATAGGGGTGAGAGTGTCACTGATATGATACGCAAGTTGGGGTGGCAGTCTCTGAAACAACGGTGGTTTTCTTTGTGGCAAGATCTATCTACGAAATTTCAATCACCGACTTTCTCTTCCGAGTGTGAAAATATTTTGTTGACACCCACCTGTGTAGGGAGAAATGATAATCATAATAAAATAATAGAAATTAGAACTCAGGCGGAAAGATTTAGGTGTTCATTTTTCCGACGTGCCATTTGAGAGTAGAATGGTAGAGAACTAGTATGAAAATGGTTCAATGAACCCTCTGCCAGGCACTTAAGTGTGAATTGCAGAGTAACTACGTAGATGTAGATGTACATTGGTTATGTACATGTACATGTTGTTATGTACATGTTGGTTATGTACATGTATCAGCATTTCATGTTTGCAATGGCTTATCTTGTGCTTATATTAACCAGTGAACTTGCAATGTTTATTATTTAAATATGTTACCTAGACAAATGTATTCCCAAAATTTCATTAGTCTACATTAATTATTTTTTAGTGTTGTGATTTTTTTCCATCAGTGTATTTTGTTAATTCTGTCATTACGCAAACTGTAGTTAAATGGGTACATTACTTTGCCCATTGTAATTATGTATCCTCTAAATTTGCTCTCATCTGTGTCAATAACCAATACATATCTTCATAATTTGTGATCTATCCTTAGACAAATATAGAAATGAGTGTAATGGTCTATGCCACAGGTAATCTTTGGGAGTCATTTACTTTGATAACATCAAGTAGGCACTTGTGTTGTGAATTAATATTTAATGAAAATTAATGAAAAGCTAATAAGGAACATTAATTTTAACCTATATCGTTACATGTTTTGTGTTATTCTGTTGAGAGGTGCGATTACACACCCGGAGTGTGCCCCATGCTGTGAGGTTTCTAGGCTTATGCTAAGCTCTTAGTGTAGATAGCTACCACTGTATTCATCCACTGTGAAATATCTGCATGTTTCTATCCCAATTAGGCTTATATACAAATGCTACTTTCGTTATGTGTCCAGCAAGAATGACATAGTGCACTGTGCAATGTGGCTGAATGGCATTTACATGTTCCAACACTGGAGCTGACAACCCTTCACAAATCCTCTACTGCAATACACATGATGTACACAGGTGCAATGTGCCAGAACAAAAGCATGCGACAGTCGGTTAAGAGTGCCACTGTGCCTGTGCAGGAATTTCCTGAGGATGTGGAATTAAGTCATGCAGAGATGCAATCAACTGCAGCAACACACAGAGCATTTGTGTCTGCTGATGACTGTGCTGTAGACTTTAATCACTAAGACAGTATGCCTCCCACTCATGAGCAGATGAGACTCCCACATACATCTCACGAAATGACCATAATGAGAAAAATCAAATAAATTAGAGCTAATACAGAGGTTTACCAACAATCGTTCTTCCCATGCACCATTCGTGAGTGGTACAGGAAAGAGGGGATCAGTTAATGGTACCAAACGTATCCTCCACCACACAAAAGTTAGGTGGCTTGCCACTTATGATTAGGCGGTTGCAGAGAATGATGTATGAGGATGTTTTGGAAAGTTCTCAGAATCATCACGAGAGGTCAGCACTAGTGCAACGAGTTGTTCATGTGATATTCATTGGACTGTTGCCTATAAATATGTGCCACATCAGTGCTCTTGGAAGAGAGCTGTGGTGGTGACATGGCTCTGTTGTTGTTCCTGTGTAGTGATTTGTGAAGATGGAAAAAAATGAGATTCAAGCTGTGATTAAGTACTTCATAAAGAAAGGTATGAAAGCAAAGGACATTCATGTTGATTTCCAGAATACACTGGGGGTCTCTGCTTCTTCATATTCAACTATTGCCAAGTGGTCAAATGAATTTAAATTTGGTCAGGAGAGCTTAGATGATGACCTGTCACTACTCCAGAAATCATTGCAGAAGTGCACAAAATCATCGTGGAGGATCACCAATTTAAAGTGCATGAACTTGTTCACACTTGCCAGATGTCATCTGAAAGTGTATATCACATTTTAACTGAAGAATTAGAAATGAAAAAATTATCTGCAAGATGGGTGCCGCGACTCTTAATGATGGATCAAAAACACATGAGAATGGATATATCGGAACAATATTTGGCCCATTTTAGGAGAAACAAACAAGATGTTTTGCACCAGCTTGTGACCACAGATGTAACTTGGGTGCACTAATATACCCCAGAGACAAAAAACGTTCAAAGCAGTGGAAACATGCTGATTCTCCGCCACCAAAGAGAGCAAAGACAATTCCTTTGGCAGTAAAGGTCATGGCATCAGTGTTCTGTTATGCGAAGGGGATTCTGTTTGTAGATTATTTCCCCCACTGGGCAAACAATTTCTGGAGGATACTATGCTAACCTTCTGGACAAGTTGCAACAAAAGGTATGTGAAAAATGGCCAGGTTTAGCAGGAAGAAAGTCATCTTCCATCAAGATAAAGCGTGCCTCCACATGTGTGTCTTCACTATGGCAAAATTATATGAACTAAGGTATGAATTGTTGCCACACCTGCCTTATTCACATGATATGGCTTCATCAGACTTCCATCTCTTCCCAAAACTGAAAATTTTTCTTGGTGGAGGAAGATTCACCTCATATGAAGAATTGATAGCCAGAGTTGACAAGTGTTTTGCAGGCCTGGAGGAAACTCATTTTTGAGATGGAATCAAGGCACTGGAATATCGTTGGACCCAGTACATTTGTCTACAAGGAAACTACATTGAAAAATAAAAAAAGGTTTCAGTGAGGTAAGTACTTTTTCCTATTCCATTCTAAGAACTTTTCAAACCACCCTTGTAGAAGGGATGGGGAAGACGAAACGTGTGCATTATATGTTTGAATGTGTATGCGAGTGAAGCCAAAAGTTTGATACACAAACTCCTTGCCTTCTGGACCAACACTGGTGGAAGGGCAGGGAGAATTAATAATGCTCCAGCTCTAATATTTGCAGAGTTTCAGACATGCATGTTTTTTTAAGCCCCTACCATACAGGGTGCCCTACACAACTGGTGTGTTGTGTGGGAGTCATATCTGCCTGCTATACTGCCTGCTTTCCAGGGCAGCCTACAAATCAGGGACAAGAAACAGTTTTCCAGCATACCCCCCCCCCCCCCCTCCCCCAATGTGTAGACTGTCCAGCACAGGCATGTTGTGCTGGAGTGGTATTGGCCTGCTAAAGCATGGGAGCCTAACATCATGGGACAAAAAGGGTTCCCAAGCCCTTGGCATATAGGATGCAGTGCACAAGAGGTGTGATGTGGGAGTAGTAAGAGCCTGTTTTATTGACCTCATTTGCAGGGGTTACATGTGTGGATAGGCATACCTGGGAGAAAGTTGAGGTGGATACAGGAGATGGAGAGAGATAGGGGGCAGGAGATGATGGTAGGGAGAGGGGGGGGATGGATAGGGAGAGGGGTGGCAGGAGGGTATGTGGTGACAGGGAGGGGGAGGAGGCAATGGACATAAAGAGAGAGGGGGGAGGCTGAGAATTGGGAGGAGGAGACTGACAGATGGGGAGGCAAGGAGATGATGGGCACAGAGGGGAGAGGAGCAGTTGGATAAAGAGATGTGTGCATTATATGACATTAATGTACACTCGCAAAGCAGTGGGGAAAAGGCTAGTATACAAATAAAGCCAAGTGTGTGTATGTATGTACAAGAACTCCTCCCAGGCCACTGGGTTGAAGTGAGCCAAATTTGACATTTGAACTCCTTGCAACAAGTGGATTGATGTAGAGGGGGGAGGGGGGGGGGTTACAACACTCTATCTATAAAATGTATAGAGATACAGACATGTGTTTTTTAAGATCCTGCATGACATTCATACTGTGTGGGAATAGTATCAGCCAGCTTTCTCAAATGTTTTTCAGGGGTTACACATTTGGATGGGCTCAGCTGGGGGGGGGGGGGGGGGGGAAGGTTGGGATGGGTAGACGAGGGGTAGACATGGAGAGAGATGGGTGCAAGAGGATGGAAAGAGAGAGGAGGGGGAGCAGGAGGTTTGATAGAGAGGGGGGAAAGAAGGGATGGATGGAGAGGTGGGCAGGAGGGTATGTATAGGGACGGGGTGAGAAGGATATGGGCAGAGGGGAGGAGGGGATGGATAGGGAGAGGGTGCAGAGGAGATGCACAAAGGGATGGACATGAGGGGGAGGAGGGGGGGAGAGAGAGAGAGAGAGAGAGAGAGAGAGAGAGAGAGAGAGAGAGGGGGAAGGAGGAGATGGCTAGATTGAGGTGGGAGGATGTGACAGACAGAGAGACAGGGGGCAGAAGAGGTGGTCACAGAGAGGGGGGAAGAGGAGATGGAATGACAGAGGTGGCAAAGATATGGTCAGAGAGACGAGGAGGAGATGGACAGAGAGAGGAAGGGGAGGAGATGAACAGACAGCTGTGGGAGAATGAGGTGGACAGAGAAATGGAGGAAAAAGAGGTGACACAGAAAGGGGGAGGAGGATAAGTGTGCAATAAATGGATCAAACGCATATGCAGGCGAAGCTACAGGGAAAATCCTAGTCATTAAATAAATTCACACAATTGTTATAGCTTATCAGTTAATGCAGTAAGCTACTTAAATAAATTATCTCTCACTAAGGCTCAGAAAAAAACCATACACTCAGCCTCTGTGTGAGAAAGGGCTATGGTTTTCTGCTTAGTACTTTTCTAGGAAACTAGTCACACAATTGAAAAATAAGATCATTGTATGATTTCCTTTCTAAATGGCAGTTTGCCAAGCTGTATCTAGAAAACCACATAATTCTAAATCTCTTTTTGTAAACTTTAGACAGTGAGTCTTAGTTTCCTTAAAATATTTCAAAATTCTCTTAGCACATGATCATTTTTGGCTTAAATAGCTCACACTGAAAGAAACATCTGTTCTTGTAAAGTACTGACAAATACATTACATTACATATTAGTGTATGATAAGGAACATCATTAACCTTATTTTATTTTTCAGTTTGAAAAGAAATTAATTTCAAAACGAGTTTTTAGAGTCATACTGAATCTTTCCAATAGCTAATTAGAATGCTTCTCTTGAGTTGAAGCTAACTCTCTGTTAATCTTGCCATATTTGATGTCTATCCCTAAAAATATCTTAGCTCTTAGTTTCAAGAATTTAGTCACACAACTGTCATTTGGAAAAAGTGTAGAAATCATCAGTATATAATGCCTTTGTCCTTTTGTTTTAGAAACAAGCATGATTCTAGTCTTGATGTTTTGAAGCATAAACAATTTGAAACATCATTTTCTCTTTGATTCCACACTCTGGATGATTGTTTTAGTCCATACATAGCCTTTTTTAACCTCAAAAACTTTTCCTTTATCATAATAAAGAGTTTATCCTTCATGTTGCTTATAGAAAAACTTCCTCTGTGAGAATACCATTTTAAAAAGCTTTCTTCATATCAATATGTTTGATGTTTAAATCTGGTTCAACAGATAAAGCCATTATAAATCTAAGTGTAGAATACCTTACCACATAAGAAAAAGTTTCATCACAATCAGTTCCAGGTTTATGAGTGAATTATCTATCATCTTGCCAATATCCTAGCAGGATGCTACATCTAAGATTCACTGTTAACTGTTTTCTCGAAAATCCATCTACACTCCACAACACCTGGAAGCTTTATCATGTCCTATGCACTGTTGTCTTCAAAAGCTTGTATCTCTTCATCCATAGGATGTTTCCATTCCTTTGCATCATGTTTGGAATGGTCTTCCTTCACATTTATCAAGTCCTTCATTTGATCTGAAGTTCCAGCAGAAAAATAAGCCTAATAATCATCAAATTTTCTATTTGGTTTGAACTGCCATTGTCATCTTCTGATCTTCTTCATTTCATCTTCTTGTGATACAAAGTTTTTGAGTATTAGTTTCTTCCTCTGACTTAATGAATCTTCTGAAGCATTATGGATGTCTTCTCTTGGTATAGCATCATACTCAGCTTCTTATTTACCTTCTCCCACTGAACTCATGATTTATTCATGATTCTTTATTTCAGTTTCTATATCACTAACATTTTTCATTGTAGTCACATCTCTACTTATTACATCATCATTTGCTTCATGGTCATAAAGTCTATAGCCTTTTGTGTTGTTGCTATATCATATTAAGATCATTTCTTTTGGCTTTTTTCCAATTTTGTCCTTGTAATTTTAGAATTGGGCATCATGTCTTTGCTTCCAATTATTCTGAGATTACTAAATGTTGGTTTCTTGCCAGCCCACCATTCATAGGACATTTTATTCAATAAACTTGAACCCTTTTACCAGTGGCATCTTGTGACATTCTGGGTGTTCACAAGTTTTTTGATTCAGATAAATCTGACAATGTGAAATTAATAGCTGTATAACAGTTATGCTTATCAACAAGTTTATTCAACTACAGCTGCCAATATTGTGGCAGAACTGCCAGAAAATATTAATATCTTTGCTTTTTTGTACTTCGTTTTACTTACTTTGGTTGTTGACTAGTTGGTGTGAGACATTTATCATGACTGTTACTGTGATTGTCGAAAACTATTTCTTTGTGTTTTGATTTATCTTTGGCCAATAAAAATATTACATAGTGAAAGTAAATGGTGTTTTCTGTGTTATAAGTATAACACACGCCATACTGGTGACCTCCGACGCGCAACATACGTCCGATTCGATAATGTGGCCGTTTACTTCGACATCTCCACATCGCTCACCCTCCACTCCTTTCGGACTACAACATGATACTAATGGTGCCTCTACACTGCCTTTCCATGGTTTCCTAAGCACAATGCCACCAACATCTGGGATAAAATTGGAAGATAAGTACAATGCCGTGGAGTTTTCTCCGTCATCAACAATGCCGTTGTGGACTCTTTCTACATCGTCATTGATGTCACCTGCTATGAAATCTTTTTCTATGTTCGTCTATAACAAACCAATCATGAGTGCTGTGCCTAAATTTGTGACTCACAGTGTGTCATATGTACAACCTCCTGTGACATGTAGTGTGCAACACTGCCCCAACACTATGAACCTCACAGACTTTTCGAGCCCACAGATCACTTGGAGCTCCCCATATATTGCTGATAAATCGGTTTTGGACACATTCTCTCCCCACCCACTACAAGACTCGCTACAAAAACAGATGGGTACAAATTTCAGTGACAACAATTACTGGTTGGACAGTTGTCCTGCCCCGATTGTTTCCGCAGCCCCGGCTGTGCCTGCCGCGCCTCCAGCACCAGCCGTTTTTAAACCAGATGCCGCGAATGCCGCAAGTGACAGCTTCATAAACACTCCGCCACTCCTGTCCACTGTGCTATCAAATCTGTTACATCCACAACACAAGAGTGAGAAAATTCCTAAATTACCAAGGTTCATGATGGACAATCCACATACATGGTTTATTTTGGCAGAGACTATATTCACTGCCCTAAACATTGATTCAGACAGTGCTAAATTTACTGCACTTATTAATGCCCTAGAGGACCATGCTGAGTGGGTACAGGACTTAGTGCTGTCGGCGGCCCCCGCAAATCGTTATGCACTGGCAAAACAACAGATCTGCAAACGTCTAGCTAAGACTGCGCAAGAGTCTGTTTTATACATACTGCAAGATGTACATCTCGAAGACTCAACTCCTTCACAACTGTGGCGACGTATCAGAGCAGTCTTCGATAGCAAAACTATGTCAGATGAAGCTTTACTTTCTTTCTGGGTTGGAAAGCTGCTGCAAGCTATCCAACTGCAGCTCCTATCACACGATCAGGAACCTCTACAAGCGAAATTATTGCTGGCCGATGCCGCATATAAGATAATCAACAGAAGAAAGTTATCTACGTGTGACCCCCTCGATATTACACCTCCCCCACGTGGCAGAGGCCAATCTTTCCAAAACAACAGACAGAGTACACTGCCTGAGCACCAGATTCCACATTGTCCTTCACCATCCCATACCACAGCTTCAAGTGACGTCATTCACCCGGTAACAACACAGGATCAGCAAGTTTATCCTCTCTGCTGGTATCACTCCGTTTACGGTAATACAGCCAGGGATTGCCGCTCACCCTGTGCAATGCACCAAAACACACACGGTGGGCCACTATAGGCGCACCGGTCCGCACTGTGACGTCAAGTCGCCTAACAGATCACAGGCTAGTACTTCCGAAGTATTCTCTTGGACGTTTGTATATCCAGGATATAGCTTCTCAGAAATGGTTTTTAGTGGACACTGGTGCCGATGTGAGCATCATTCCACGTTCAATGGTCACTTCTACAATCACGCATTTGCCGCACCAAATCAGAGCAGCCAACAATTCCTCATTAAAGGTTTATGGTGTAACGCAACTTCGCATTTACTTTGATGATGCACATAATTATGAATGGACATTTTCGGTAGTAGAAATCGACTTCTTAACTGCTCATAACTTTTCTTTGGACTTAATTACACCTGCCCTCTGCTCAGTGGATTTTAAACAAAAATTTTCGGTAAGATTTTCCCCATCCACGCCGACAGAATGTAGCTCGAATACATCCTGTCAACAAGACAAAGAGACAGTTTCTGTTCTATCTGAAGGTCAAAGCTGCCGTAGTGAACTTAGTTATGCAACACCTTGAAATCGACCAACTGTCTGAAGACAATGCAAAGCTACTTCAACGTTGTGATGTCCTGACTGATGATTTGCGCGGGTTTAGAGAGGAGATCAAGATTAAAAGTAATAACACGCACGAAACTACACGGGACCTGCATACTGCACCGCTGTTTATACACAGCCACAACAGCACCTGCCATGACCCACTCAGCAACCCCCCACCCTGCGCTTCACCGTCCACCTTTCACCAAAACACAGAGGCGACAGCTATTACAGGCAGCGCCGCACATGCGCGCACAACGATTCCTTCGTGCAGTAACACCATAGTCAATGGAACCCCACTGGCTGTCGCACAGCGCAGCTCCGCGGACAACACTGCAGCTTTCACTAACTACTGTTCAATGATAACGTATTTCAGGTTAGTTCCCTTTCATACTTACCATGCACCGACGATAACGTTGCTCCTTCCTGCATCCCTCCATGTATTTCGGCCACACCTATTCACAAAATCAAGGCCATTACTACGAGCGTCTGTCACAGGCTTAACACAACTGAGGGACCGCCTGTCCATTCTAGCCCCTGACGCCTCAATGCAAAAAACTTACCGCTACCAAAGAATGTATTAATGAACTTTTACGCTTGGGTATAGTCCGCCCCTCGGACAGTGCGTGGTCTTCCCCAATACATGACATTCCCAAAAAGGACAATTCCTTTCGACTCTGTGGAGACTATAGGTGTTTGAACACCAGAACAATACTTGATAACTACCCTGTCCCACACCTCCACGATTTTTCACAATCCATGTTCAGTGCCAATTTTTTCTCTGTGTTAGACTGCAAAAAGGCATACCATCAGATTCCGATGCACCCAGAAGATATCCCCAAAACCGCTATCATCACCCATTTGGACAATATGAATATTTGTTTATGCCTTATGGATTGAAGAATGCCACCCAGACCTGGCAAAGATTCATTGACACCATTCTACGTGGCCTTAATTTTTGCTATGCCTACCTAGACGACATTATTATTTTCTCCACAACTGCCGAGGAACACAAACAACACCTCCAACAGGTTTTTGATAGATTGGCATGACACGGAGTTGAGATTAATCATGACAAATCCCAACTGGAGAAGCCACAGGTTATTTTCCTGGGACATTTGGTCAATAATGAGGGCATTCGTCCCACCTCAGACAGAGTGCAACAAATACTTGACCTTCCCCTCCCTAAAACCTATAAAGAGCTACGTAGATACCCCGGAATGGTAAATTTTTTTAGACTCCACATTCCACATGCGGCATCTCTTCAAGCCCCTCTCACTGAGGCCTTAAAGGGAAAGAATACCACAGGTGACAGACACATAAAATGAGATCAGACCATGCAGCGAGGCTTCGACTCACTTAAGTACGCCTTGGTGAATGCTATTACCCTGTCTTACCCTCACCCTGATGCCTCCCTGACAATAACCACAGACACTAGCGATAATGCCATTGGTGCAGTTTGGCAACGACCCTACCAACAGGTACTACACCCCTGTGTTTCTTTTCAAAAAAGCTCACCGAAACACAAAGAAAGTTGTCCACATTTGATCGTGAACTTTACACCATTTATGAGGCCGTAAAGTACTTTCATACAGATATTGAAGCCCGACTTGTGACAGTTTACACAGATCACAAGCCCCTTGTCGAGGCTCTCCACAAACCAGCATTAGATGTACTCCACAGAAGGTTTCACAATATGGATTTGGTATTACAATATGTTTCAGACTTTCAATATATCAGGGGTAATGACAATGTTGCAGCAGACTACCTGTCACGCCTGTCCTCCCTGAAGAAAGCTATTGATCCTCACCGCTTACGCGAGCTTCAGCTATCCGACCCAGAGATACAGCACCTTTTCTCTGACTCTGATACTTCCTTACAAATTGCCCTACATCCCTTCCCTAATGATGATTCCTCTTTGTATTGTGACATTAAAACAGGTCATCCTCGTCCTATAGTCTCTAAAGCTCTGAGGAAAGACGTTTTCGACACAATCCACAATCTCGCTCACCCAAGCATTCGCACGACTACGCGCGTCATTACAGAGAGATACATTTGGCCTAATGTAAAAAGAGATTGTAATCAGTGGGTGAGAGTATGCATACCTTGCCAGAGAGCCAAAATACACAAACATACCAAGCCCCCATTAGGCAAATTTACTGTGCACTAAGGTAGATTCCGTTGGTCCGTTACCGATATCTAACAACTTCCATTACTTACTGACCATGATAGATCGTACCACACATTGGGAAGAGGCTATCCCCATCATGGACATTACGGCCGACACTGTAGCTAACACTTTTGTACACCATTGGCTTTCTCGTTTTGGTTGCTCTACTTCACTTCGCCTCTGTCAACTGTGTGGTATCAACAAATTCAGAACTACAGCCTATCACCCGCAATCTAACGGCCTAATAGAACGATGGCACTGTACCCTGAAGGTCGCTCTCATGTGTCATTCTTCCTCTTGGAATGAGGCACTCCCCTGGGTCCTTTTAGGTTGGAGGACAGTTTTCAAAGAAGACCTTAAAGCGTCAGTTGCTGAGATGGTCTACAGAGAAAACCTCGCACTTCCGGCGGATTTTCTTGATGACCCTACTCTACTTCCCGAGGATCAACTTCCCGAGTTGGTACGACAGGTTCGACAGCATATCACCAAGTTACGTTTTCCGCAACCTCGATCGCATGCTACCCCTCCGGTTTTCATTCACCCACACCTCAGTTCTTGTAACTATGTGATGCTTAGAGAAGACGCCACGCATCCACCCCTTGCTCCACACTACACTGGCCCATACCGGGTCCTGTCACGCTCTGAAAATACTTATACGATCCTCTTTAAGAACAAACCATCTGTCGTGTCCATTGAGCACTTGAAACCAGCATGGATCCTTAATGACACCAACATACATGTTAATGAATTGGTTTTGCAGGAAACTCCAGAGGCCTGTCCTCTCCCTTCTCCACAAGCTAATCAAACACTCTCTTCAAGTCAAGGCCCCCTCTTCTATACTTCATGCCTCCGAGTGCCAGCAGTAATGAACTAGTGTTTCAAGTGAACTTGAGTGACTATGATGTGGACTCTATAAAAATACAACTTGTGGACACTTTTCTTTTTTTATTTGAAATTCAAAACAATTCTGTGCCATCTGACCAGACAGACATTAAGCTATTACAGTGCTTCAATGTGGCTCCTGGTACTTCACAAAATGACATTTCAGCCTATGTAGACTCCAATAATGTTTTATTTATAAGAGTAACCCCCCCTTCTCCTTCGTCTTCCCCGAATCCTCCTACCCCTATTGCTATCACCCATGCTGGCCGCACCGTATGGCCACCTCTCAGACTTCAAGATTATGTCTTGCCTTAAATGTTTACCTTCCCTTTATCACTTACTCCTCATCACTCCTCCTATGCGCTCCGCACTCCTCGAGGGGGGGGGGGGGGCTCTGTGGTAGAACTGCCAGAAAATATTAATATCTTTGCTTTTTTGTACTTCGTTTTACTTACTTTGGTTGTTGACTGGTTGGTGTGGGACATTCGTCATGACTGTTACCGTGATTGATGAAAACTATTTCTTTGTGTTTTGATTTATCTTGTGCCAATAAAAATATTACATAGTGAAAGTAAATGGTGTTTTCTGTGTTATATGTATAACACACGCCATAATATTAATAACAACGGTAATAATAATAATGATAGTAATAATATGCATAACTTATCTGACAAAGGAAAGAACTGTTTTTGTGGAATTTTGTTATTTTGTACATAATGAAGTACAGTTTAGGGCAATAATGAAAAAATGTGTAAATTGTTGCAATTCTCCACTTCTCATTTTTAGTAAGAGGGCATTGCTTTTCCATTTTTTCGGACAAATCTACGAATTTACTTCTGGGCTGAAAATCAGGTATTCTTACATTGCACCCACACAACAACTTGTGCTAACTGTACACTTCTTTTTTAAATGTTCATTTGTAGTCACGCTTATTTGATTTTGTCACTCTCTCAATCAAAGCATCTATTCTCAGAGGCCCTAGTTCCTTTGTGGCTAACTTTTCCTGTTAATTTACTTTTCTGTTCCCACAATGAGATTTTCACTTTTAAGCAGAGTGTGCACTGATGTGAAAAATCCTGGCAGATCAAAGCTGTGTACCTGACTGAGACTAGAACTTGGGACCTTTGCCTTTTGCAGACAAGTGCTCTACCAACTGAGCTACCTAAGCACAACTCATGACCCATCCTCACAGCTTTGCTTTTCTGTTAGCATTTAAACAGATTCAACATAGTTCATGTTTACACTGTGCACAGAAGCCCATTCCCACACAGTAAACAACCAACCTCAAACACAAAATGCCATTTGTGGAAACGATTAAAATTGAGTAGTAATGTCTACCAAGATGGTTATTTTACTAGAATACAAAGGAGGCACTGAGATCCATAATGGCCTAAAGCACACTGCCGTTGATCCCACATTTAAGTGAATATTAGAGATCCAGTGATACAGCTTTTTGTGAATTTTTGTATATACACAGTGTGGGCCTACAGCACAGATAAACCCTAATCACCATAAGATCGACAGATTTCAGAAGCATGAATAAAATGCAACAATCACACAATCTATGGTGATGTGCTTTAGGCCCTTATGTTGCCTCAAGTGGATTAGTGTATGACAAAATGTATAACTTAATATACTATAGCTCATTCACAAACCTACAAAATAGGTTTACTGTCAGTACATCTATTGTTGTCTGATCTAATTTTAGTACAGTATATAGTGAGTGAATCTGCATGTCTGAGGAGTGTGCTATCATCTAGCAGGATTTATCCACGTGAATGGGGATAAAACTGCCATAGTGTGCTACCATCTGGTGGCACTAACATAAACTTCTAGTTGAGTGGCATCATGAACCATTTTTTATCTACATAGCAGCCACCACTGTCTTTCACCAACTGGGCAAATATACTGCATTATTGACAACTTCAGCCCAAAAGCTTTTGTTAGCTTTACCATCAAATAGTAAACATCTTGCCTTTTCTGTCACAGCTCTGTTCAACCTACCTGCTAAACCATTTTGTTTTGATATATAACTGTTAATCAACTGATGTATAACCCCATGATTCTTCAGCACGCTGTCAAAACTCACACAACAAAATTCTTTCCTATTATCTGTTTTCACTGGTACATTTTTCTTTCTTGCTGGTTTTCCACTATTTTGTCTTTAGGAAATACATAAATTCTACTTGGCTATTAATCATCTTTCAAAATGAGGAAATACTTTGCATCACCTAACAACACAACTTCCACTGGTCCACAAAGATATGCTTGTATAGCTTCCAGTAGTTTAGTAACTCTAGTGCCTTCATGTAGAAAAGGCCATCTCATTTGCTTGCCTTCATTATACATTAGTTGACCAGAACGCTATTGCACATGGGAGTGAGGGCACTTTGGTCAGCTTACATAAGTGAGTTTTTGTTGTGATATTTCACAAGAATGCTCTGAACTACTTGATAGTATATGCAAAAATGTCTTGCAATCATTTACAGTGTGATGCATTTTCTGAAATCACCATTGTACTGGTTTACTGTAACATCATTGTGTATTTCTGATAATGGCCACAGAAGGCCGGGTGCAATAATACTGTGGTAGGGTAGCACCACACAGTTTTGTTTACAAATTTTATGTTAATATCCTTACACAATACTCCAGCAAGAGACAATTTTTCATTTTTATAAGGTCCTTTGCATTTAAATGGCCTAATATTATATGCAAACTAGATGCAGTAACCATTCCTAAAAGATTATTTCTCTTGTCAATGTTCAGTTTATAAACACCAGTTATAAGATATACACTTGCAACTAATTCTTGACCACCACTAAATTCAACTGGGTTTCCTTGTTCAATCAATCTGCTTACAGATACTAAATGTGTTGTTATTTCTGGAGAAAAAACAACATTTTTCACTGTGATATCACAGAAAGTCTTTCCAACTACTGCTGTTAAATCAGCTTCCTCAGAGCATAAAACAGGGATTTCAGTCTGATGCATTGTCACCATTTTATGCATGCTAACATTGTTCACTATATTCTTCTTACAACTTTTATTTGCTGTGAGATGCACACTAGCAGACACATAGAAAGACCCACTTAAAAGAACTGTACTGAAGATGTTTGAGGTTCTATTTTGTCTGATATCATTCTTCTCATTCTCAGGGCTCTTACTTTTAAAATGCCATGGCTTTTTGCACTTATAACAAATAACTTCTTTCTTGCCACAGACAACACCTTCAGTTTCTGCCATATGTCCCCTGTCATTTCTGTTTCTTTTATGTGCAAATATAAATATGGACCAACAGTAAGAATTATTTTTCCTTGACAGTGGTAATTTCTGTTTGTACTGCTTCTGAGCATATTTTGCCAATAATTCGATGAGCACATCCTCAACTGCAAACACATCTCCATAGGTCACACATCTTTTTAGCTTCAGCACATCAGTCAAATAATTTGACACCATCATTGTCAAGTAAAACAATTTTTCTTTTGAACAATAGTATTTCCTGGACTTCAAATAGTAACACATTATTCCTGATCTCTTAACTGTTTTCAGTGACAATTATTTGGATACCTGGGTCCATAAACTGTTGAGAATTCAGTCACATGAACATTTTTGCCAATTACTTGCATTGAGAACACTGGCAGACATATCATTTGACACTTTATAAGACCACTTGATGTTAAAATAAACCCACACATCCTACTGCACTCAGTGCTACAAGCTACACATTGAACAGACATTACACCTAAGGCACATACAACATGACAGGACATGACCAAACCAAAGACACTCATATATAAAAGAAAGACAAACAAAAGATTGTGGCTCACAAATATTCACTTGAATGCTTTGATCAAGCTCATCATATGTGTACTAATCTAATGTGATGGTGAAAGCAATTTTGCCCCAGATGCAAGGACTGTAAGTTTATAAATTGCTCAGCAGTTATCACACTAAACACATAAAATGAATAATATTTCAGTAAAATGCTACTTCAACAATTCATAAATACCTTGGGGATTAAAAAATCCTGTCATCCAGAATGATACAGGGCGTTTCACCCATATCCAGGCAGAAAACTGAGCATTTCGTTCTAGAAGCTCTGTGAACCAGAAGCCTAAAGTTGAAGAAGCCCATGAACCTCTTTTCCATGTAGTTGGTACACGGGCATCATAAATATTATCTAATGCATCTCTAAGTGCCTGTAAAATTAAAAATAATTGTTTTGTAAACAGGGACAAAAATTTATTAAGTTTTTTTTAATAAAGGAAGGTTAGGGTTCAACATCCCATTGATTACAGAGATTAAGCATGGACTGTAGAAAGATGGGGACAAAAGTTAGCCACATCTTTTTTGAAGGAACCACTGTGGCATTTGCATTAAGCAATTTAAGGAAGCACAGACGAATTAAATCTGGATAGATGGGTGGTGATTTTAACCTCTATTGCTCCAAATGCAGGTCCAGTGTTTTATCCACAGTGCCACATCACTTGATCCAAGCAATTATGGAGAAGCTGCAAGTTTTTAAATCTTTGATAGTTTTGGCGCTCAATTGATTCTAGGTAAAAGCAATCAGGAATGCAAGTAAATCTGTTGCACTTCAAAAATACAAGTGGAAAAGTACAAATTAAAATAGAAATCTAAGAGTTAAAGAGGGCCAAGCATTTCTGTAATGATGCATTTGTCACTTCAAGGAAATGTTAGATCTATTATACAGCTGATTTTTACATAATACTAAGTAATTAGCATTTTTAAACAAATTGTAGGGATATGTGACATCACTTCTAGTTCAATCTCTCTAGAGAAATATATTGATGGAGAAGATCATGATGTTATTATTAAGCATAAGAGAAAAGTTAATACTTTGACTTCACTGACACTGGAGTGTCCCTGGACAATTTTCTGACACCACATCAAGACAGTTATGATTTGAGCAAGACAATAGGCCCTGGACAAAGTGTTCCATTGAACATCTAAATTGACACAGAGAACAGTCCAAAAGTGACATAGTGTGTGACTATGCAACAGAAAACAAAATACTACTGTTTTTATCTTTGATTTATTGTTGTTATTTTGGGAGGAAGGCATGATAATATGGGCATCAGGAAAAAAGGAGAGCATGGCAGTTAAGTTAAGAAATTACACCAATAAAGATGCAAGATAACATAGGATAAACAATAAAAAATACAAAATTAAGTAAAGTATGACAAAAAACATGACGACTTCCAAAAAGAAAAATGTTGCATACTATGCTTATTAGAATAAGCTCACTGGACAACAAGATATTCTTATTTCTAAAACTTAAATTAGATGGATATCAGTTCTGAACTGTAGATTAAAACTGAAAAAACTGCAAAAAATTGGGAATTTAAAGAATGGGACCTGGATAAACTGAAAGAACCAGAGACTGCAGAGAGATTCAGAGAGAGAATTAGGGAACGATTGACAAGAACAGGAGAAAGAAATACAGTAGAAGGAGAATGGGTAGCTTTGAGAGATGAAATACTGAAGGCAGAAGAGGATCAAGTATGTAAAAAGACAAGGGCTAGTAGAAATCCTTTAGTAACAGAAGATATATCGAATTTAATTGATGAAAGGAGAAAATATAAAAATGCAGTAAATGAAGCAGGCAAAAAGGAATACAAAATTCTCAAAAATGAGATCGACAGGAAATGCAAAATGGCTAAGTAGGGACAGCAAGAGGACAAATGTAAGGGTGTAGAAGCATATATTGTGAGGGGTAAGATAGATATTGCCTACAGAAAAATTAAAGAGACATTTGGAGAAAAGAGAACCACTTGTATGGATATCAAGAGCTCAGATGGAAAACTAGTTCTAAGAAAAGAAGGGAAAGCAGAAAGGTGGAAGGAGTATATAGAGGGTCTATACAAGGGCGATGTACTTGAAAGCAATATTATGGAAATGGAAGAGGATGCAGATGAAGATGAAATGGAAGATATGATACTGCATGAAGAATCTGATAGAGCACTGAAAGACCTAAGTCAAAACAAGGCCCCAGGAGTAGACAACATTCCAATATAGCTACTGATAGCCTTGGGAGAGCCAGAACTGACAAAACTCTACCATCTGGTGAGCAAGATGTATGAGACAGGTTAAATACCCTCAGACTTCAAGAAGAATATAACAATTACAATCCCAAAGAAAGCAGGTGTTGACAGGTGTGAAAATTACCAAACTATCAATTTAATAAGTCATGGATGCAAAATATTTACATGAATTCTTTACAGATGAATGGAAAAACTGGTAGAAGTTGACCTTGGGGAAGATCAGTTTGGATTCCATAGAAATGTTGGAATACATGGGGCAATAATGACCCTATGAATTATCTTACAAGACAGATTAATAAAAGGCAAACCTACATTTCTAGCATTTGTAGACTCAGAGAAAGCTTTTGACAATGTTGACTGGAATACTCTCTATCAAATTCTTAAGGTGGCAGGGGTAAAATACAGGGAGTGAAAGGCTATTTACAATTTGTACAGAAACCAGATGGCAATTATAAGAGCTGAGGGGCTTTAAAAGGAAGCAGTGGTTGGGAAGCGAGTGAGACAGAGTCGTAGCGTATTCCCGATTTTATTCAATCTGTATACTGATCAAGCAGTAAAGGAAACAAAAGAAAAATTTGGAGTAGGAATTCAAATCCATTCAGAAGGAATAAAAACTTTGAGTTTGCCGATGACATTGTAATTCTGTTGGAGACAGCAAAGAACCTGGAAGAGCAGTTGAATGGAATGGACAGTGTCTTGAAAGGAGGATATAAGATGAACACCAACAAAAGTAAGGCGAGAATAATAGAATGTAGCCATATTAAATCAGGTGATGCTGAGGGAATTAGATTAGGAAACGAGACACTTAAAGTAGTAAATAGGTTTTGCTAATTGGGAAGCAAAATAACTGATAATGATCAAAGTAGAGAGGACATAAAATGCAGACTGGCAATGCCAAGGAAAGCGTTTCTGAAGAAAAGAAACTTGTTAACATTGAGTATAGATGTGTCAGGAAATCTTTCCTGAAAGTATTTGTATGGAGTGTAGCCATGTACGGAAGTGAAACATGGACAATAAATAGTTTAGACAAAAAGAGAAGATTAGCAGACATACATCATAAGTATAGCAAGAATTACATTAGATCACAGCAGTTTTCCAGCTCATCTGTTGAGAATCAGTGTTGTGAACAACCACTAATGTGTCTGCAACAGCAAATCTATTGAAGATATAGACCATGTTTTCTTTGCATGTTCCATATATGAAGATCATACAGAATCTACATCTAAAAACAAAGATGATGTGACTTACCAAATGAAAGTGCTGGCAGGTCGACAGACACACAAACAAACACAAACATACACACAAAATTCAAGCTTTCGCAACAAACTGTTGCCTCATCAGGAAAGAGGGAATGAGAGGGAAAGAGGCAACAGTTTGTTGCGAAAGCTTGAATTTTGTGTGTATGTTTGTGTTTGTTTGTGTGTCTGTCGACCTGCCAGCACTTTCATTTGGTAAATCACATCATCTTTGTTTTTAGATATATTTTTCCTACGTGGAATGTTTCCCTCTATTATAACCATATCATTAATTAGAATCTACAGCTACATTTACATGAATACTCTGCAAATCAAACTTAAGTGCCTGGCAGAGGGTTCATCAAACCACCCTTACAATAATTCTCTATTGTTCTAATCTCGAGGAACACAGAAAAAACGAATACCTATATCTTTCCGTGTGAGCACTGATTTCTCTTATTCTATTATGATGATGATTCTTCTCTATGTAGGTTGGCGTCAACAAAATATTTTTGCACTTGGAGGAGAGAGTTGGTGACTGAGATTTCATGAGAAGATTCTGCCACAGTTAAAAATGCCTTTGTTTTAATGATGTCCACCCCAAATCCTATATCATGTCATTGGCACTCTCATTCCTATTTCGTGACAATACAAAATGTGCTGCTCTCCTTTTAACTTTCTCAATCTACTCCATTAATCCTACCTGTCAAGGATCCCAGACCATGCATAACTAATTCTCTTCCAAAATGTGCCATACTGATATTCATGTGTCCCAAGCACTACAGATCATTGGACTGTCTCAACACAGGAGGACTCCATGCGTCATGAACAGTGTTCAGTCTGAAGGAATCTTGAGAGGCACTGTTCCTCTCTAAGGTTATCAGTCATGTTGATGTTACACCACTGTAGCCAAACAATCATTTCCTCCTTTGCCACTGCAGGTGCCTTGTCAAAAACAACTGAATGGCAAGGAGCATTAGCTGGAACAATTGTTGTCAGATTTCATAGATTCTGAATAAGTGATTCTATGAACTACTCTGTAAAACTAGTGTGGTTCATTTCTTCATGATAATTCCTGTCTCTGTTCGGGAGAAATCCTTGCGAGGTGCCTGCATGACAAAGAATAAGTCTGTCCCCCTTCTGGAAGGCATTGCCATTGTTCCTTTACTTGAGTCATCTGCCCAGCCCTGCTTGACCAAGTGGCCAGAATTGATCCACATTTCATCAAGCCACACCACTCCATCAATATTCATGCCATGAAGCTGTCTTAAAAACTGGCATCAACCACACACCTATATCCTCTCTGTTCATCAACAGTTAATGGTCACAAAAATATTCACATGAAATCCTAGGTCATGCAAAACTGTGAACAATAATGTGCGACTGCCTTGGAAATGACATGATTGCTTACATGTGACCAATAAGTTTGTGAGTTTCAGATTTTCCTTTGTGCAATAATAATCATAACCATGATGATAAATTGCATTGTCAGTAAATAATCTATGTTGGTAATCTGCTTGTCTATATATTTTCCCCCAACAGTTTCAAACTTCAATGTTTTTCCAGCTTCCTTTCATTTTTTTGAATATTTCCTTGCCAATTTGCAGAGTAGTGTTTTTGTTTACGTTCAGAGCTGCAGCAGTTCTAGCGATTACCGTACACTTTAACAGAGAGCAACGGTCCACCATTAAGCTTTTCAGTCTCAAAGCAGGCATGTATGTAATGTACAAATCATTTATGTTGACTGATCTTGTGTGGCAATCCCCTGGCCAAGAGAACTACATATAACCTTTCCACTTCTAACTTTCAACAAATAACAGTTACAATAAATGTAACAATAGCTCCTGCAACTGTGAAAATGACAAAAAAATCACAAGATGTGACAAGACAACAAGCTGCTTAAAAATACAGCACTAGCAGAAGGTACTGTGGTGGTGGGGTGAAGATTTGGCAATTTTCGGTGCTTGCTGAAGCTACGAGTGTCCTGGGATTGGTAGAATGTGGTCCATGCCTCCTGCATGGGCTTCTCTCACCTCCCACCCCACTCCATTACTTCCATTGTAACTGTCAATCCTAAAGTAATTTTGAACAGACTATAGTGTAAAAAATGAAATAAAATTGGCTAATCACAAAATCAGTGCATTTGGGACATTTATTTTACATACATAAGCTTATGTCCATTATTCCAATTGTTTACAAATAATATTACATGTGTCAGATAAATTTGCTGTTAAAATTAGACCCTAATTTTGTAGCTACTGTTTAAACATGCTGTTGATGTTGTTTGCCTATTATCTTTCATCAACTGTATCAAAAGTCAAGTATGTTTTGATATATTGTGCTTTTTCAGATGTTAAGTGCTACAAAAAATGTCATTAGTAGTATGTCATCAACTACAAACTTCTAGAGGGTGCATCTGAGAAATTTGGTGGATCATCTCAGAAAATAAATGAAACAATAGTTACAGAGAGTGCATCTGAGAAATTTGGTGGATCATCTCATAAAATAAATGAAACAATAGTTACAAACAAAATGCTTTTACTGGCCTTCAAAGCAGTTACCATTAGCTACAATACACTTCTGACATTGGTTGTAAAGATGTTGGAAACTTTGAGTAAATGCTTCTAGTGGAATCGCTTGAAGCAGTGTGGTCATGCACTGGTACCCACAATGTCTGTGTGCTCAACTTTATACCTCAGTGCAGGGTGATTGTTCTTCAACACTCTCCGTATTCTTCAGGTTTGGTGCTGCAGGCCTCTTTTTGTTTTGATATCTTAAATTAGCCCTGAAAGGCTTATGCTTAACCAACATTGCACATGACCACAGTGACTTGAGTGATTCTACAAGAAGAGTTTGTTGACAGTTCCCAATAGCTTGGTGATTAGTTTGAGGTTCAGTGAAGGTACATTGTCTGTAACTCTTGTATCCTTTATTTTCTGAGACCATTCTCTGAACATTTCAGATGGACCTTGTTCAAATTTTGTCAACAGCATCCTTACTCATTTTTCTAACTTAGTGTACACATGAATAAAGGCATATTTTTGGGAATTATAAGAATTTTATGAGTGTCATTCATAACATATTTCCCTTAACCGGAGTGAAGCAGCTTACATAATTAGTGCATTATTTTCACCTTTTTCTACTTCATCAGTTTGTCCTAAGCAAGTATTTGAAAGTGTATGTTGCAATTATTTCAGTTTTGTTTCATAAATTTGTTAGTGAGCATAACCTCATCAAAATAAAAGTTATATTCAAAGTTACAAGTAGCACCAATAAATCAGAAAATTTTATCCCATATTTTTATCTTGTTATAACAAAAATCACTTTCTTGCGTGTTAATTACTTCAGTTCTTAAAGGGAATTTATAAAGCTTATAGCAAAACAGATCCTGAAATTAAAAGAGATTGAGCAAGCTTATTATTCACTTACTGCTCTGAAAAACATTGCACCACACAAAATGCTGCCTCACAGTGTGAGTGCTCTTCTTGTGACACAAGATAAGTTAGTTGCTGTTAGTAAGCAATTGGGAATCTCCTTGAATGTGGTCAATGGATGTGAATGGATGTGTTAACACTATGTCGTCTGGCGACACCACAGTGGTGTTGTGCACGAAATAGCGGTCAACAACCGGCGACACCACAGTGGTGTCGTCTGCATAGTATCACTCAGTGGCCGGTGACACCACAGTGGTGTTGTGAGTATAGTATCGCGCAGTGGCCAGCAACAGCACTTTAGTATTTTTTGCATTCTGGTGGTGTTTTTTAGGTAACAGTAAGTTATACACAAGTTTTTTGTTTTTATAAGTACTTGTGCCCTTTCGTCATGGTGGACGAAAGAGACAATAGGATTATTTACGATGAATGCATGGACATCTTGTCGGATGTTCTGGACAACTTGGCTGATTGGGAAGAAGACAATGGATATCAAAAAAATGACAGTGAAGAAGAATCTTAGGGAGATAGTGAAATACGCCCAAGAAGAATTCGACGAACGCTACAGTTGCCAACTGATTTGGCTGAATTAGGTGAAGAAGACAGTGCACAGTGGTCAGACTTTGATTTACCGAGGACCAATAATAAATTTGAAGGATCCCCGGGTGCAAACATATTTCCCAAAGATACACAGAGTGTCGAGGATATTGTAGAGTTATATATTGGGAACAATCTGATTGAATATATAAGCAACAAAACCAACAAGTGCTACAGTCAAAATTGCAATAGAAGGAAGCTGCATTAAAAAAATGCCAAATTTGTCGATGTTATGGGACCCAAACTTAGGAAATGGTTTTGGCTTGCTATCCTTATGGGAATTGTAAAAAAAGCACAGACTGATGATTTTGGTCAATGAATCCATTGATAAGACACACTGACATTTCGCAAAATGATGTCCCCTAAACGATTCAGACAAATATGATCATTTTTACATTTTTCCGACAGCAACAATAAACCGGATAATGCTGACCGGCTTGTCAAAGTGCAATTCGTAATTGATTATTTTTCCAAAAAGTTTAAAGAAACGTTTAATCTAAGTCAAAACATCTCAATTGATGAAGGAATGATACCATGGCCTGGACGGTTAAATTTTAAAGTTTACAATCTGTCGAAAATTACGAAATACGGCATACTCATTCAGATACTGTGTGATTTGAGTAGTGATACATTTCCTCATTCAAGATATATTCCGGTGCTGGACAGCCTTTAGCAAAAACAGTGATGGAACTATTGTCACCTTGTGATGGAAAGTGGCATCACCTCTGCATGGATGATTATTATAACAGTGGAGCAGAGAAGTTACTTGAAAAGAAAATTCAAGTTTGTGGAACATTGCAGCAAAATAGAGGATTTCAGGATAATTAAAGCACGCAGGCTCGTTCTGAGACACCATACTTGTGTTTGAAGCTTTTCACCATCGGAAAGGTGACAAGCGGCCGGCGACAAGCCAAGTAATCCAAACTACGTAGTGCTGCCGGCGCCAAGCAAATAAATGTCTACGAGACGTGCAGATGGCAAAGTGTCAAGCAGGCTACTATCAGACACGTAACAGAAAAAACAAAGGTACCTGAAGTACTATTATCTCCCACACATACTGTCCCCTCTCCAGCAAGTACAGGACCTATCACTACTCACCAACTTGAGAGTGAGTTGCTTGTCAGTGATAGGTCTAGGGGCCTGTACAGAGGAGACAGGGAGCAAGGAGAACTCAGGCTTCTAAACTATCTCCATAACCAACAACTGATGATCACTTGACAAAGCATTGGGATGATTTGCCAAAGGAGATAATATAATGACTTTTTTCTTCTGCTTTATCTATGAAGCCTAAATCACTATATCTCTAATGACAACTCAAATATGTTTAATATAATTATCCTATAATAACTTCAATACAATTATACAGCTTCTCAACATTGGGCAATTTATTTTATTCTTGTACTTTCTCTTGATGGGCAATACTCTTGTCAGAGAGTGCCCTAATTAGGTGTCCTATTGTCCTGTAATTAGGACAAAGAGACAGAATGACTTGCTAGTACTTAGCATCAGGAGGCAAAATTCTAATACTGCTGAAAGACAGACTTTTGGAACTACAGTATGCTCCTAATTATTTGGGCTAGTGTGGGGAAGAAGATGCATGAATAATTGAAAAATACTGGTAATCAAGATATTTTCAAATATGTATTCTTTGTTCAAAATTTTATCCAAGTTCTGTGAATAGATACTGTAGACCTGTTTATTTCTTAAAATGTCTTTGATGTTAGTTTGTTTCTGAGAGGAGCTGACATTTTTTTACACAGAATTTCGAATTTTTTTGCAGCCGTAATGTCATTGTACTGAAACCCCCTCTGGCCCATATAGCCTAGAAGTGTGTTACAATGACTTACAAAGTCACTGTCTTCATCCCCACATTCACATACACTGTCCTCTTCTCTGTTTTGTTGTGCAGTAGCAGTCACAATTTCAGCGACACTCATGTACTGGAAGCCAGGTTCATATGAGTTGATTTTTATCAAGTCAGTCAAGTCTTCATCATCGACATCTTCAAAACCCCCATGATCAATGCATGTAGCATCTAGAATTATAAATTTCTTTGAGAAAGCCATCAAATCAATCTCATCAACTAGTATTGTCAGTTGACCAGCCCAGAAGTGCCATTTTGCCAATGCAATTACACCTTGGTCCATTGGCTGTATAATGGCAGTCACATAAAGAAGGTAAAAGCTTAGTTAAGACGAGACCATCATCAGACGTGACAATCCTCTTACAGGGATATGAAGGGGCCTTTCTAATCTACAAACTGTCAAACTTGTCGTACAAAATGAGTGTTGAACCAGTTTTTGAAAATTTCACTATCCATACATGCAACTTTTTGGTTTTAATAATGCACAGGGAGATCCCTAGATGTGATATCCTTGAATGCTTGGGGTGTTTTTGATTTTTCAATCACTTGAAGCTTCACTTTGTGGTTCATAGAAGCATTACCAGTGCACAAAATTATAATGCATTCTTTAGATGACTTATATCCAGGAGCATGAATTTCATCAAAAGAAATGGTTCTGGTTGACAGACATTTCCAATACAGACCATGTTTGCCTGCATTATAAATTTGGTCTGGTGCAAAATTATCTTATTCCACAAATTTCTGGAGCTCTTTTCGAGATGAATCAGCTGCCACAACATTTGAACTAAACTGCTCTCCTTGCATAGTAAGTTCACAAATCCCATGACATTGAATCTGGTTAGTGATGCAGATGAGACATTAAATTCTCTCTAATGTTCATGAAAAAAATTGCTTTTTTGGTGCACATCACAACTGAAGCAATGATACCTTCTGCTCAATTTTGCTAAACCATTGCAAAAGGGCAACATCTAATTCATCAAATGTAGATCTCTTCATGCTTTTTCATGCAGATTGTCCAAAACAAGAATCACATTTCCCAACAACATCCTGTATTTTCTGCTTATTATTTTTAATGTCCCAAACAGTCAGCATTCCAATACTATAATCAGCACTTAGTTTTGCAGCAGTTTCCCCTTCTCAAATCATTCAATTAATTCTAATTTTTGTTTTAATGTCAACACATGTTTCTTTTATTTCTCTGTCATCTCTTTTGCAAATTTCTTTTAACTTGCGTCACTGACACTTACACACCAATTAACATCAGAAAACTGAGTTTGTTTCCAATTTAAGTAGAACATGCTGGCCAATAACAATGGAAGCGGGATTTATTACCACAAGGTGGGTTGTTTATTGCTGTTTGCTAGAGAAAAATATTGCATGTCTTTTATTTTTATTTATGTATATTTTTTAGATGTACAGGTATTCTGCAATTGGGATAATTCATATATGAATAATCAGGATTACACTGCATTAGTTATTTTCTCAGGGACTGAAGAGAGATAGACTGGGAAATGTTCCACTTCTTTACTGTTCACTCATGATGTCATAATTAAAAAGTGTTTTCAGGTAACTAGTAAATACACATTTAATGCTCATTCACTAGTTAGTTGCTAATTACTGTTCACAGTCTCTAATAATGCTTAGAACTAACACTCTTGGGACCCTAAGCAAACATGAGGGCATGGTGCATTACTCTCGATAATTTGAATTTGCATAGGATACATTCAGAAAACTTTTTGAACCTAATATGTTCTCCTTTTAAACAAGAAAACTTTATCTTTTATAAATGCACACATTCTGTTCCTATTAATTGTTTTAGATTGTGCTGCAGTTTATAGAGCCAGAAGAAATTGGAAAACCTTATTTTGCACTAGATAAAGGGTTCCAAATCCCTGCCTACAGTCATGTATCAATGTAATGGATCTTGGAAGGGATACAGCAATGTAGTGGCAATAATTTTTATGCCTTTTTTTACACTGAATTAGATTATTTATTTGTGAAAATTAAATGTCAGAGCTTTGCTGGTAGTTTAATGCAGTTCAGTGTACCTCAAAGCACATGAACTCTAAAGAAAAAGCAGGAAATTATATTCTGTCCAAATTCTCTATTGAATGGTAAATTATTTTCAATAAATAGGTGAAGGCAGTAAAAACATAAAATTAGAGAAGAATGGATTGAAATATTTTCTAACCTGATATCATAGTAATATATACCACCTACAGTTGCAGAGCGACTAGACTGTTAATCACTTTCTGTGAGAAACTGCACACATTAAATACATGGACTTAACAGAATTCATAGTCCCCTCCAGCTTTGTAAATAGGTAACAGTTATTCCCAGGTGCTACAGAGAAGTAATAAGCAGACAGTCCAACATGCATACATGCTTGCATGTACATCAATGTAATTTTAAGGTCACAAAACTTCCAATAAGGGTACTTAACAGAGAAAATAAAATTTGGAGGCAAAATTATAATTATTATGTGCATTTTTTGTAGGTACAGAATATGCAGCATACCTCATTCATTATGATTGTGCCTTCTATAGCCAACAGGAGATCTTTGAGTGTAGCACGCACCAGTTTGATAACTCGTTGCATTCTATCTATCTCCTGTCGTAGAAAAATATTCATGGATGACAGACTCCCCATAATTCTCAACCTGTAACAAGCACACATTACAAGTGAAAGCAACATAAGATTTCACTAAATAAAAGGCACTGAACTTTGCATTAATTTTATCAACTATCTGTGTTGAATAAACAAATTTTCCTAAATGTGGTTGATGTACATAGCTATATTTGCATTATCAGAATTAATAATATGGTTTTATGAGCCATTTTAGCTTAATTTTCTAGAGATATGCTAGAAAACTAATTAGCTGCCATGGCAGATAACAACTTAAATGGAAAAGTTGAAAATAAATTACTGAACATCACACATACAACTTCAGTAGCATTCTGCAACTGCAACACTTGCCTTTCTTTGACATCATTAGGATCATAATCAGGAGGTAGCTTTTGTAACATATCAATTGCCTGGCGAGCAACAGCAGCTTCTCGTGTTTCGCCTCCTGAGCCACCAGATTCCTTGGGCTGTATACTTAAAATTGTGTCCAGAATCATTTTAGTTGTATTGCTCTGATATCTGTCAAACAATAGATGGTGAAAGAAATAAAATCTATAGAAGGTAACACAAAAGAAACAATGAAATCCATATTGAATTGAAAGCAGTCATAATACAAAGTTTCTGTAAAGGAAATTACCAACACAGAAACTGATGTTAAAAATATTTTACTTTAAACTTACGTAATGTCAGCATTTGCATGAAGGCCATACACTTGTGGGGGATCAATGGGAGGCATATCATCTATTGCCTGAAAGTATTCTTCTAGGTTTTTGAACTTCATAATGCCATAGCCTTTGAAAAATTCAAATGAGTCTGAAAACATGTCCTCCAAAAACCACACTTTGGCAAATGTGTTCAGTAATCTTTTGTCAAAATCATCTGTAACTCGGCCACCATATTGGACTTCACCAATCATGTACCTGAAACATTTAAGAAAAATTTTATTTTGATACCTGCAGCAATTAGTATACAAATACTTATAAACTGAATGCTGGTTTTCTGTTTCCGGTAGGTGGTAGCAAACAACTGTATAAAAATATTCAATTTCATTTATTTATTTTTTATTAGTTTAGTACCACCAAGGAGTGTTGCAGAACTAACAAACGTGAAAGGTTAATTCTGTTCAACATACCTGTGTTTCTAGGATAATTAAATAGATCACTTGCATCAAAATAGTTATGATGAGTTTGACTTAACAGTGGTGCAAGATGAGCTTATGGCATTGAAATATGAAAAATAAAGAACTCATGAGCAGATTATTAGAGGAAGTTAAAAAGTATTTGACAAATATTGCATCATATGGAGGAAATGTATTAAGATGGTGAGCAGAAATGGCATGAGAAAATAACAGTAAATATTAGGAAAAAAAGATGAAACTTTCTGAAAATCATACTCTATTTCCACATAAAGTAAATTAATCAAACTAGAGTGGGAACACCAATGAATAGATTCTTTGTCACCCTGTGTGCCTTTTTCCTGCATCAGTGCAGGGTCAGCATGGTTAGTTTAAGGGTTGACCAGGTGCCCTCCCCATTGCCACCCCATTACCTCTGCGGTGGTAGGTGTCTACCCAACTGTCTGCATACAGTTATTCATGTGAAAGTGAGCAAAAGTTTTCTGAATGTTTGTGTATTGTGTAACTGAGCTGGGGCATTCACCTAGGGGATTGTGGGAAACTGCAGGAAAACAACATCCAGGCTGGCTGGCACACTGACCCTTGTTGTTAATCCACTGGACAGATTCAATCCAGGGATAGTGAACCTCTCCATCCTGGGAGCAGAGCTTCAACATGCAAGGCTATCTGGGTAAGTAAATAATAAGTAGATTATTTAAAATTAAAGTGAACTTTCTTTTCTTTCACTCTTCTGTCCTCCATCAACATAGTTTTTCTTATCAGTTCTATTTCATTTGCACATATAATTTATTATTTATTTCTTATTTGCTTCCTTCAAATTTAGCCTCTTATCTTCGATCTTTCAACCACTGTCAACTCTTAATATTAATCTTTGCAGTCAGTCTATTGTTATTTCTTAATCATTTCTTGTGATTTTTGACTGCCCTAGTCACAGTTTGGAGAAATATTTTTCTCCCTTCAGAGCTAGTGCACATACCCCGATACCCTTGTGGGGCGGCGGGGGGAATTATTGAATTTATAAAAATGTTCCTATTATTTATTTAATGCTGTTGTTTGCCGTTCTCAACACTGGCTCTCTAACTACAATATTGGCAACCAGAAAGTGATTAGCAAAACGTGAAGCCTGTAATTAGAATTCCTAGTGCCCACTTCATCTGAGAAATACATTTATAGCTACAGCTTATAGCTCTGAGGAATTAGGAGATTGTCTGGGATTCATAATCAAAAACCATTCTCTCTAAAATGTTCACTATATTCTGAAAGTCACAGACCAAAAAGGTTCCACACAATCAAACTACCAGAGCAGTTCAGAGTTTAATACGCTGATGCAACTATAACTGTTCAAATTAAATGTTTAAGTGAATGCTCGCCATAATTTGATGATAATGTTCATCAAATGCCACGCTAAATAATGGTAGATTGTCTGTCCTGTGACGGCACATGAAAATACGACATACGCAAAGTGAAGATAGATCATTAAAGTCATCCCGATGTGTGTGTGTGGTTTGAGGTTTTCGGGCGCTAAACAGCGTGGTCATCAGCGCCCAAACGCATAGAAACAGGAACACATGCGGTGAAGGGACGAAGATGGACAGTGAACAAGGAGAACGGCTAAAAGACACAGACCTGGCGCAGTTCCAAATCCTCACATACAGAGGCAAAACAAGAGGAGAAGAAACACACTAAAAAGGAAAGGAAACACAAGGAAAAGAGAACAGAAATCGAAGTGAAACAAGTAGGTAATTGTGACTGGCGGACCTCTTACCTAAAACCTGGGTGAGCCAGTCACCCAGCAGCACATTAAAATCCTCTCCCTAAAATCCGAGGCAACAAATTGGACAGGACACAAAACCGTAAGACCTTAACCACAGTCGTTGCGTTGTCTTGCAAAATAGAGGGCAAATCCGGTGGCAAGGAAACCACCGCCCTCTGGTCGGAGAATAAAGGACAATCAAGTAAAATGTGGCGGACAGTAATCTGGACGCCACAAGCACTGCAGATTGTGGGGTCCTCCCGCCGGAGTAAAAAACCATGCGTTAAGGGACTGTGCCCGATACGGAGGTGAGTGAGGAGAACCTCATTCCGCCTGCATGACTGGTAGGACGTACGCCATGGCCGCGTGGTGGCCTTGACCAAACGCAGCTTATTTTCACCAACTGCCAGCCACTCCTCTTCCCATTGACGCATAACACGAAAACGCAAAAGGGAGGTAACAGCATGGAGGGGGACGGCACATTCAACAACGTGAGGGAGGGAACATGCATCTTTGGCAGTCACATCTGCCAGTTCATTTCCCCTAATACCCACGTGCCCCGGCACCCAGCAGAAGGAAACGTCCTTCCCCTGCCGTTGTAGGTGGAGTAGGGCATCATGGATGTTCTGGACGACCGTATCTGCTGGGTACAAGTGTTGCATGGTCTGAAGGGCACTCAGGGAGTCAGAACAGATGAGAAACTTAAGACTGGGAACACGTCTCATCTGCTCCAATGCCCGCAAGATCGCAAACAATTCGGCATCAAAGATGGTAAACGCCGCAGGAAGCCGTAACTTGACGACTCGATCAGGGAAAACAACAGCACAACCAACAGCGTCCCCCTGTTTGGAGCCATCCGTAAATACTGGTACATGGTCGGGATGCTGGTTTAAAATATCGTAAAATAAGGAGGTAAAAACAAATGCAGGAGTGCAGCTCCTCCGGTACTCTGACAAGTCTAAAAGGACGCTGGGCCTTTGGAGCAACCAGGGAGGCAGGCGGGTAAAACCCTGGAGTTGGGGTGCCACATGCTCCACACCAAGGGACTCAAGCAAATGCTTGGCACGAATCCCAAATGGTCTTGTTGCCCTTGGACGACTCGAAAAGAGACATTCTATAGGCAGTCGGGCAACAGTAGGGTATGCAGGGGAGGTAGGACAGGCAAGGAATTGACACACCCATTGCACCATGAGGAATTTCCGCCGGATGGTGAGCGGTGGTTCCCCTGCCTCAGCACACAGGTTGGGGATGGGACTGGTACGGAAGGCACCAGTGGCGAGCCTGATACCCTCATGGTGTACTGCGTCAAGAATCTTCAGATACGAAGGCCTCGCTGACCCATACACGGTGCATCCATACTCAAGACGTGACCGGACGAAAGCCCTATAAAACTGCAGCAGACGCGCCCGATCTGCTCCTCAGGACTGATGGCTCAGACACTTCAAAATATTCACCCCAGAATTAACACTTCACTCGAAAACCATTTCATGGTTACGCATATCCCGAGTAACTTATTACGGCATCCGAGGCTGTTTATAGCAATGATACCGACGCGACGCGACTCCCGGCACAGGTGGTGCGCTAATCAGCATCTGGAGAGAACTGGGGCCTTTCTTCCTCACGCAGCGTTCTTACATATAAAGCCGCGGTGCGGACGGCTAAGGGAATGCCTGATCAAATCCGCTCTCCCGACTAGCCGCTGGGCTAGTAATGCACCACTTTAAGTTATTGAATAAATCATTGCTTCCTTTCCTGATGGCCGATGAAGCTCTCAATTTAAATGTGCAATCAGCACACAGGTAAGTGATCATAATAAAAGTCTGATGTGGCTAAGTCAAATATTTTGGGCGAGAGAATTAATTTAATTACACTACCCACAGTAGACGAGCTCTGAACTTGCCCTTTGGAGATACGCTATCGCTATAGTTGTATAGTTATTCAGTTGAAACTTCTCACATCTTTATGATTATAGCGGATCTCCCTTCTACTTAAATTTAAACATCCTAGCTTTATTTATTCGCCTACTTAATCTATGATACTTTTAAATCTGAATGTGTATTATATATCTAAAAACAAAGATGATGTAACTTACCAAACGAAAGCGTTGGCATGTTGATAGACACACAAACAAACACAAACACACACACAAAATTCAAGCTTTTGCAACCAACGGTTGCTTCATCAGGAAAGAGGGAAGGAGAGGGAAAGACGAAAGGATGTGGGTTTTAAGGGAGAGGGTAAGGAGTCATTCCAATCCTGGGAGCGGAAAGACTTACCTTAGGGGGAAAAAAGGACAGGTATACACTCGCACACACACACACATATCCATCCGCACATATACAGACACAAGCAAACATTTGTAAAGGCCTTATTGCAAATTGATATGAAATGGAACAAATGCGTGAGAAATGTAGTAGGGAAGGTGAATGGTTGACTTTGGTTTATTGGGAGAATTTTAGAAAAGTGTGGTTCACGTGTAAAGGAGACCGCTTTTTTAGGACACTGGTGCAGCCTATTCTTGAGTACTGTTTGGGTGTTGGGGATCCATAGCAGATCGGATTGGAGAAAGTTACTGAAGCAATTCAGAGGCAGACTGCTAGATTTGTTACCAGTAGGTTTGAACAATGCATAAGTGTTATGGGGATGCTTTGGGAACTGAAATGGGACTCCCTGGAGGGAAGACGATGTTTTTTTCGAGGAACACTATTGAGAAAATTTAGAGAACTGGCATTTGAAGCTGACTGCCAAGTGATTCTACTGCTGCCAACATACATTGCATGTAAGGACTGTGAAGATAAGATATGAGGAATTAGGGCTCATACAGAGGAATATAGATAGTCATTTTTTTCCTCTATTTTTGTGAGTGGAACAGGGAGGGAAAGACTAGTAATGGTACATGGTACCCTCTGCCACACACCATATGGTGGCTTGCAGAGTGTGTATGTAGATTGCAATCTTTCATTTAAAAGCTGTAATGACCTTTAGCAAATCTGATTTTAGTTCAGAAAGAGGTGAAATATACAACAAAAACCTTTTTGAATAAACTATGGTCAATGTCTAACAGCAGGATTGGTATCATGGCCACCCTTAGCCACACATCATCAGTCTCCTAGCATTCCCACACATTCCTAGATTGCTACAGCCACCTGCTAAGGCAGCAAGCTTTTTCTTCAAATGCCGGCTTCTGCCACAAGCTATGGATTCTGCTGTATGACCAGATACCAGGACACTAAGGTCACTGGCTACTGGCTCAAGGTTTGGCAAGGCATCTGTCAACCTAGCTGCACCCACTCTGGCTCTTCTCCTTATAGTGTCAGCACTGGTTTGGTCCCGTGCCCATGTTCCAAGGGACATGCCAGTGGTGACATGCTTCAGGTTGAGACACTCACCATTAAGTTTAAAGATCCTCCTGCGCTGTGCCATCTCCACACCAGTCACAAAGCCCAGTGAGTAACTGAAAGTTTACACTGCAAACAATCTGACCAGCGTGTGTTTTGTGCCCATGTGGGTACTGTATGAGTCTACCTGTTACTGCCATTAATGCAAGTGTGACAGCCCTGTGAATGTTGTTCTTGGTTTTGCTGCTGATATTCCTATGAGAGACAATTAATCCCACACCTCGCATCAGCAGCAATTCAGTGAATACCCTGGGTTGGAATAGCAACCTTGTGCAGCTACTCTCCTAATCTTACCGTGCACCCCTTTACCTCCAGGGACTGTTAATTTGTGAGACTAATTCATGTTCTTTCTGTGTAGCAATTCAGTTTTAAATAAAAGTGTCATTTTTCTAACCAAATGTTGAACTTTTGTTTATACAGCACCTATCATGCCACACTCCATTGCATTGTATTCAGTTTTAGTAAATTAGATAGGGAAAAAATCCCACCAATGGTGATAAAATCTGGTGACTTAATTTTCAAATTAGGATTGCCGTTGGCCAGTTTGTCCTGTTATCCATGCATAACAGTCTCACACACATGTATATCCCAGCAGCAACTTAGTTAAGATGCTATGGATGCTACTGCACTTCTCACCACTTCCCTCACGTGTGTTCCACATGTTTGTCCCCTGTGCAACATAGCCTCTGCCCCCTGGCCCAATTGATGCCTTGCCACACATGGCCACTGCTCCATTGCCACATGCCACCATTGCTGACCTGACCACAGACCTTGCAGAGCTGGAATGCAGAAACACCACCACTACACATGGAACTCGCAGTGATGCGACAGCCAGCAGCCTTAATCCCAGTGTCAGACACTGTGCTGCTGCCTGCAACTACCTCTGCAACTGCTGCCACTGTCCCTACCAGCCCCAATCCGTCAATGTCCGATTCCCTTCCTGCTGCCACCACTCTGTTCACCCATGCTGTGGCTTCCGTCTGCAGACACCCCCGCCAACTGTGGTATCACCCAGGACAGCACAAAGTTCACTATGGAGATCAGCCTGGAGCTGACATATGCGATGGAGGTATGCCATGTCGTCCCACTGCCTCCAGCCACTGACCACTATGAGGCACTGTGGTGCTGCCTCATGATGCAAGTAAAGATGCAGCAAAGCCTGATCCTACTTTCTCTTCAGCAGTGCAGGGACTGGCAAGCCTTGTAATTCCTGCATCAAACATCAGGAGCCTGACAGACCCAAACATGGTCTCTGATGGGTTCCTATACAATATTGATTGGCCCTGATTCAAACAGCTGTGGCATTGCACACTGGCCTCCTCCTCACTGACAACACCAGCCTTGCTGACAGGATGTATGAGATGCTGGCCTCCCTGACTGCCACTGCTGCTGCCAAGCATCAACTCCATCCCCGCTATGCACACTCGTCTGACCGTCATGCTCCCTCCCTACAACAAGCTCACACTCGCTGCTGCTAATGACATTACCAATTGCTCACATACCTGCTGGCCCGCAGCTCGGTGCCCAGCAGCTGAGAGTACATGACATGCTCGCCTGCCTCAGCACCAACATGGCGACACTTCAGGCAACTGTGGCCCACCTCATTTCCAACCACCACCCTCTACACTGCACCAGCTGCTAGTCCAATGGCAGCTACCACAGCTGCAGCTCTAGCCTCCCTGCTGATACCTCTTGTGACACAGACAGCCTCTGTTGGTACCGTGAACACTTCAGCCTGGACATTGCAACCTGCAGAGAACCTGCTCTTGGCACACAAACACAAACAGCTGTCAAGATTAGGCAGGCCCAGCTGCTCCTCAGTCTCCCAGCATCTGTTTGTCCATGACACTTGCTCCAACACACTGTTCCTGATCGACACTGGCTCTCAGCTGTGTATCTTTCCATGGCATCTTATACAGGACCCAGGTGCCACCTCATCCATCCCCCTGATGGCAGTAAATAACTCCACCATCCCCACCTACGACATACATCATGGTGTCCTCGATCTCAGCCTGCAAAAATACCTTCCCCTGGATCTTCACTGTCGTTGATGTCACTGGCCCCATTAACAGAGTGGGCACTACTGCCTGCTAACTGATGCTGCCGGCCGCCACCTCACTTACAGCGATACGAGGAAATCAACGAAGTGCACCACTCATTCTGCTGGTTTCTTTGATGTGAAACAGGTGGCGTATTCTGTCCCATACAATGACCTCCTGGTGCAATTTCCTGCACCCACACATCCACTGAGCATGCCTTGAGAGGTTCGGGTCCACAGCTAGCATTGCTGCCTCTGGATCATGGGGCCCTGGGTTCGATTCCTGCCAGGTTGGCGATTTTCTCTGCCTGGGGACTAGGCATTTGTGTTGTCCTCATCATCTCAGCATGACAACGTGAAAGTGGCTCGATTGGACTGTGTAAAGATTTGAACTTTGTTCAGGTGTTGATGACTGTGCAGTTGAGCACCCCAAAAATCAAACATCATCATCATATCTCTACAGTGAGACCACCCCAGACCACTCATCTTCTGCTGCCCCTAGCACCACACAAACTCAATAGTTCCAAGGCTGGGTTTTACGAGCTGCTTGGCACTGGTGTGCTGCATCATTTGAAGAGCCTATGGGTGTCCACCTTTCACCTCGCCAAGAAGGAGGGTGACTCCTGGCATCCAGGCATCAATTACTGGAAGCTAAATCTCTGCACTATCCATGACCAGTACTCAGTGCAGCTCCTATGCAGCAACAACAACGTTCTGGCTGGGCCTACAATTTTCAGCACAATTGACTGCATCAAGGCTTTCACCCAGATTCCACTCACACCTGAGGACATCCAAAAGACTGCTATCATTATGCCTTTGGTCTCTATGAGAGCACCTTCATGACCTCCAACCTCCATAATGCTGCCTAAACATGGCAGTGTTTCTTGGACAGTGTCTTGTGAGGCTTGCCCTGCTGCTTCGCCTACTTGGACGAGATGCTCATCAAGCAAGTGCCGTGGATGCCACAAATGGAAGACAGCTTCTCTGCCACCAAGCATGCCTTGGTGGGTGCTATCCTGCTTGTCCAACCCCATCCCACTGCTCCTTGCCATCATTATTGATGTCAGCCAGAGGGCACTGGTGCTGTCCTGTAGCAACACGCCGGTGACACCTGGCATACAACAGAGAGCTCCTTGCCATCCATGAGGCAATCAAATACTTTTGGCTGTCAATGGAGGCCTGTCACTTCATTGTCTTTTCTGACCACAAGCCTATCACTTTTGCCCTTGCAAATGTCTATGACCAGTGCTCATCACATCAATTCTGGTGGTTGTTCTTCATGTCTTAATTTACTGCTGACATACATCATGTCGTATGAATTGACAATGTCATCACTGACTACCTCAGCCACATCTGCACCATTACCTCTTCCCTGGACTACAACTCTCCCACCTATGCCTGGATGCCACTTCCAGACTCCACCTTCAATGTATGCTGGCTTCCAGCTCAGACAGTAGTATCTGGTGCAGTGTATCCTCCAGCTAACTATGCCCACCTGGTTGCACAACCTGGCACGCATGCATCCACCACTCTGGTACAGCATCATTTGCATGGCCAGGGGTACTGCAGGACCTGAGTCATACCTGCCTCTCCTCACCTGTCAGTGAACCAAGGTTGGCTGCCACATACACACCCCCCTTCTTCCCTGATGTAAGCTATCACTTTGCCCACGTTCATGTGGACACTGTGAGCCATTATCTCCTTCTGACAGCTGCCACTACCTCTTCACCTTGGTGAACAGACTCACCCACTGGCATGAGACAATGCTGATACCCAATTGCACGACTGCCCATTTCAGCTGTCTGCTGGACAGCAGGCACCAGTTCACGTCAGCTCTCTTCTGGGCACTGTTGTACCTATGCGATGATGACTGGCATCTGACGTTGAGCTACCTTGCTGCCTGTAGCATTGTGATGTGGCTCTGTGGCACCTTGAAGGCCACCCTCACTTGCCACAACAGAAGGTGGACCACTGTCCTGCCGCTAGTACTTCGTAGCCTCCGCATCACTCACAGGACCGACCTTGAAACTGTACCACTTGACTTTGTTTATGACCAGCTGCTTGCCATACTAGGTGACTTCCTAAGGTCTGCTGCCCTGGCAATGGATGGATGAGGTTCAGCCTTAATTCATTGCCAGCGTGCAGGACTGCATGATCTGCCTGTGGCTCATCCCTCCCTACCGCCATGGCTAATGCAGGACATTTATTCACAGTGACCCTGCCTCATGCACCCATGTTATGATGCACATTGACACTCCTCAGGCCCACTTTTTGCACACTACTCTGGCCCCCATCATGTCCTGAAACAGAATGCCATGACATTTAACCAGCACAACACCACTACCATTATTTCAATTGATAAGCTGAAACCTATCTATATACTGCCCGATCTCACAACAGCAAGCCCATCTACCACATTTGCCAACATCCCTCAGGGCCACACCTCTGCCGATGCCAGTGCTGCTGCTGATGTCAGCCCCCTGACAGCACCAGTACCATTGTCGCTGATGCCGCCACTGCTGACATTGAGCCAAAAACCTCTACCACCAAAGCCCCTGAGGCACTTGCCTACCACATCACGACCGGGTTCATTGTGTAAAACTAAGCTTGCTACACAGGTGCCACCTCCGACCCATCAACCACCAACAACCCAGGCACCAGCATCCCCGACACCCAGGGCACTCATGTGCTGGCCCTCCATCTCACTCGCAAGCTATGCCCAACACAACGATTCCGGCTCTGCCACAGCCAGCAGCTGATTGAGCCCTTGACACAGTCCCCACTTCTCCCAGACCAGCGTTATTTTGTGCACTAACAGAGCTGCACCCCAGGCCTGCCACTGCCAGTCTTCACACCGGAGGCAACAGTGGTGCATGCCTGCCGCACCTGGCACCTGTGTTTTCAGCTGTCAAACAAGGCCACCCAGCCGTCAGCCCCTACCTGCAAACCGCCTGGAAATGCCACCACAACCCTGCCTCCACTCCCCACACTGTCAACTGAAGCCAGCATCTTCTCACAGCTGTACACATAGCACAGGATACAGCCCCAAGCTGAACAGGCCTTGCAGCCCCCACTCCCTGTGCCGTCAGCTTACTCATTGCTTGCGCTCACCATCGACACCATGCTAGAGCTCACTGTCATGCAGTGGGCAAGCACAACTGACAGCTGGCTGCCCTGACTACCTCACATGTGGAGCCCCAATGTCTGGTAGTTACCTCAGTTGCATGACCGGCACCCACAGCATCAATTCCACCACCCACAGTCTCACCACTGGAAGATGCCACTTCATTGGTACCAGCTTTCATTGGCACACCTCGCTCGTTATAGAAACTCCACTTTTGTTAGGAGGGGGGAGGGAGCTGTATGGTGGCCCTTAGCTGCACAAAGACCCTAGCTTTCCCACACATTCATAGATTGCTACGGATGTCTGCTAAAGCAGTGATTTTTTTTTCACGTACCAACTTCCCTCACAATCTGCTGATTCTGCTGCATGACTGGATAACTAGATACAATGGTCACCAGCTACCAGTTCAAAGAACATTTTCTGGGTCTGATGAGGCTTCAGCCATCCTAGCATTGCCCAGTCCAGCTTTTCTTCTCATGGTGTCAACATCCATTTGATCCCTCACCCGTATCTCGACAAACATGCCATGTGGTGACGTGCTTGAGGTTGAGACATCCACAGTCACCTCTAAAGATACTCCCACACCACACTGTTTCCACAACCCCTACAGAGCATTGTGAGGAAGTAATAGTTCATGCCACAACCATTGAAACTGGTGTGTGTTTTGTGCCCACGTGGGTACTGTACGATTCTGTCCATCACTGCTGTTAACTCACGCAAGATAGCAATGTGAACTTCATTTTTCATCTTGCCACCAGTATTTCTCATGAGAGGCAATTAATCCCACATCATGTAACAGTAGAAATTCAATGTTGCGCTGCCAGATACTCTGTGTCAAGTTGGCGGCTTTGAGCAGTGACTACTACTCTTACCGCACACTCTTTTTATTTAGCACCATAAAATTTACCAGGTGATCTTCTCCAAGAACCATTAATTTGTGAGACTAATTCATGTTCCTTCTGTGTAGCAATTTGGTTTCTAATAAAAGTGTCATTTTTTCTAACCACTTGTAGAACTGTTCTTCATACAGCACCTATCATCTCACATCCCATCACATTGTATTCAGTTTCAATAAATTAGCTAGGAAAATGATCCCCACAGTACTACATGCAGATGTAACATATTTCTTCTTGACAACTTCTTCTGTATGGCAGAGGAATACTTGAATTGAATTAAGAAGTCAGTTAAGTACCTGTAATTTGACAGCCTGTAGCTAAATAAAACTCTTTTTTACAGTATTTTGAGAAGAAAAGTTGCTACTCACCATGGAGATGCTGAGTCGCAGATAGGCACAACAAAGAGACTCTCACAATTAAGGCTTTTGGCCATTGGCCTTTATCAACAACAGACACACACATGCATGTATTTGCGCGCACGCGCGCGCACACACACACACACACACACACACACACACACACACACACACACACACACGACTGCAGTCTCAGGCAACTGAAACCACACTGCCTTGCCTGAGACTGCAGTTTTGTGTGTGTGTGTGTGTGTGTGTGTGTGTGTGTGTGTGTGTGTGTGTGTGCGCGCGCTCGTATGTGTGTGTGTCTATTGTTGATGAAGCCCAATGACTGAAAGCTTTAATTATGAGAGTCTTTTTGTTTTGCCTATCTGCAACTCAGTATCTCCACTATATGGTGAGTAGCAACTTTCCTTCTCATAATATTGTTCCATTTCATCCTGGCTTTTCCATTGTTTGATAAGGCTCTTTTTTCATGTTTTTCTAAAGGACATGATACACACTACATATTTTATGATAAAGATGATTAATGTTGTTGCCAAATAAAAATAATTTTGTTTATTGGTATTCAAAGATTCTTGCTTTTCTCACTATATTGCTGCAAGTATGGATGTCTCTGATATAAAAAATGAGACAGAGAAGACATTCTTGAAAACAGATAGTATTTTCTGTGATTATCCTCACTTAAAACCAGTCAACTGAATTGTATACACCTACACAGCGGCAGATGGTACATATTTCCACCCACCTGATACTGTCAGGACATCATGGCATGGACAGCACAAGACACCAGAAATGTTGGGGAGTCATTCTGATCCATGATCACTCAACTCCTGATTACAAATCATGTAAATTTCTTAGAACTGCATTCAAATCATACACATCTCACTGTATATTGGAGTGCCCACATGAACTGGAGCCACATATACACTCTCATGCATGTGAGTATTCCTGATACCAGTCTAATTCAATTCTGGTGTCCAGGGGAACATTATATTTCTGGAGATATATGCTGATGATGATCGAATGGATGCATACGACTGGGCAGTAGGTACATGTGTTACCTGCAGATGACAGATGATGGTAGATATTCAGATCCTCCATTTCATCCTCTGTACCCCCCCCCCCCTTCCACCACCACCACCACCACCACCACCACCACTACCACCACCACATGAGAATACTTGCAAGATACTGTTGGCAAGATGTACACATCACCTCATGTATTTACGATGTGCTTGTATCCTGCCATCATCATGTACCAACATGAACCATGACTTATTAGCACAAGTGAATTTTTTCCATGCTTTGTGCATTGAAAGATGTTTTTGTGCTCATGCAAATATCTATACACCATGACATGTGGTAAGCAGTAGTACCCCTACTGAGTATTGACTTCTGTCTCCCAAAGACACAGATCTGTAATATGCTGCATTATGATCGATCTATCTGCTGTTACAGTCCATGATAGTAGTCTGCAGTCTCTGTCATCGTCACATGGTTGCAGCAATTGACTCTGTTGATGGCAGTTTTCTCTGAACTTACTCACAATATAAGTTTATCTTGATACACTGACATATGACAAAGCCAGTGGCTGCATGTCCTTGGAGCTGGAGTGTCCCATGTGATTGGCACCTACAATCTTAGCCATGTTCAACTGCTCTTAAATTGGTGTCTTCTCATCGTGTGCCTACACCAACAGCTAATCAGAAGGTCTAACAGCATCTCAGAATGAAAAGAAAAACATAAATATGAAAAGGCAAACACTTACTTGCATATGGTAGACCAATGGTACATTGGCCCACACAAAAGGTTAGGTAATCACACTAGCTTCTGAGTTTTGGCAATCTCTCTCTCTCTCTCTCTCTCTCTCTCTCTCTCTCTCACTCACTCATAGCCACAAATGTAGTTTCTCTGTGTTTCAGTTTAGAAATTAACACAGCATATCTCAGGGGCAATGCACAATAGCCACTGTCACTGAAATGACACCAGATGTATCAGCTGGTACTTTTGAGATGCAGGCACCTGGGCACGAACTGGTAAAGTGGAAAATATCAGTGCTCAAACAATGATGCCACATACAACTCATTTGTGATGTGAAATTTTCACTGTGGTTCTGTGGGCAATAGTGATCTTAGCAAAGTAGGTGGCTAGATCAATCAGCTCCATTACACAAATGGAAATACAGTACTTAGAGAGAAAGAAGACTGGGATATAATTACATGGAGTTATCTTTTTATGAAAGGAATAAAGGTAACCTTTCATTATATTACTGAACTGATGAGCAGTCGACAGGCACATAGACCAGATTTAAAATACAAGGATGTGTTGGTAATCTGTCATTGGTACTCATTGATATGAACAGTAAATGATGTTTTTATTGCTCTTGTGTCTATAAAATAGACACATGAGCATCTGCTCTCAAAGATGCACAAAATTAATCTGAATAACTATTAAAGATATCACGCTTGCCAGATTCCAAACCTATCCCTTTTCCCAGTTCATGCTCCAGCACTAAACAGATGTCTATTCCACCAATGCACCCACAGTCTTTTTAGTTCTCTCCTTTTCCACTGCCACTGTTCTTTTGTTCTACTATTCTAAATTGTCTGTACTGATACTCTTTTATTGTTCCTTTGCCTCATGCTGGGGGGGGGGGGGGGTGTGTCCCCACAGCCCACAGTCTCGCAAATGTAAATGTTGTTATGAATAGAAGAGAAATTAATGTAGACAGTGGAAAATCTAGGACAGAATAATGACAACATTATGAAAGGATAGATTGCTACTCACCATATAACAAAGATGATGAGTTGAAGATAGGCACAACAAAGAGACTGTCAAACAAGTAAGCTTATGACCAAAAAGGCCTTCTACCAAATACAAAACACGTGTGCTGTCCCATACATCCTCCCACCACCACTTATTTCACTCCAGTCACATGCATCACAAGTCCCAGGGCTACCTGTGAAACCAGTTATGTGATATACAGGATAAGCTGCAACCATCGTGCTTTCTATATGGGCATGTCTACATGAATGGCCCCTGACAAACTGTTGCCAAGAAACAGCTGGACCACCCAGTTGCTGAGCAAGCTGCTCCACGCAACATTCTTAATTTTAATGACTGCTTCACCCAGCCTGTGACATCTGAATCCTTCATCCCAGCATCAGCTTTTCTGAATTACATGATTGGAAACTCTCCCTGCACTATATCTATGTTCCCGGACCTTCCCGGCCCAACCTTTGTCAGCCATTGTCCTTCACCCACCTATTTCCTTAACTTTTTCCACTCCAGCACTACACAGTCCTCTATTTCACCAACACACCCACAGTCTTTTTACTTCTTTCCTTTCTCTCTGCACCAACCCCCACCCTACCACCCCTCTTGCCCCCATCAATTCTCTTGACTGCATCTAGCTTTCCTACCCTCTCTCCACCTTATCCCTATATGCTCCCACAAGCAGCACTTTACCATCCCCCACCCCTACTCTGCTTCCCCTACACATCCTGGCTCCAGCCTCCTACTTACCTACACCATCCAGATTGCTTCTCCCATCATGTGCAGCTGCTCGCAGTCTGGCCTTGGCAACCAGAGACCGTGATAATGTGTGTGTGTGTGTGTGTGTGTGTGTGTGTGTGTGTCTAATTCAGAAGCAGGCTTTTTGGCCAAAAGCTTAGGTGTTTGATAGTCTTTTTGCTGAGCCTATCTGCAACTCAACATCTCTGCTAGATGGTAACAACCCATGCTTTCATAAAATAGAGAAATTAAAATGGTATATACATGTCAGTCACATTTATTTTAGTCCCAGATAGTGATGAAAAAGCTCAAGAAATATTATACCATTTTTGGCAACATGCCGAGAAGACTGAAGATGTGAAATATATGTCAAAAGACAAAATTGACAGAACAATGAAAAGGATGTATGCATCCAATTAACCCAAGAAAACATTGTCAATTGGTAGTTATTCATTACATTTATATATTTTACCCATATAAGGTCAAAATATTGAATCCCATCTTTTGAAATTTTTTTGCAGAACAAGATGATTTACAGCTCTTCCTTTCAATCGTCATATGAATGCTGGGAATTATAGATATTAAGATAAGAGATTGTAGAATAGTGAATATGCTAGCATCTTTCAACAGAGGAAAGGCAACTGGACCTGATGGCACACATAACTGATTCTATATAGGTCATGTCAAAGAACTTGTTCCTTTTCCAATGGGAGTTTACCATAGGTGTCTGGAACAATGGATGGTACCAAATGAATGGAAAAAAAGCAAGGTCATTCCAATTTTCAAGAAGGGTCTTCAGATGGATGCTCCAAAGCAGTTAAGAGCTACAGTGTTGTAAATGCCACAGATCATTTACACATCTCAGAAGTGTCATAGGACAGACATGCATAACAGCAGGTCCTTGCTTGGGATGGGCTTCAGGTAACACTATTGTTCATATAGAAAGGTTTTTAATTTTTCCATGACTGAAATCAGTAGGCCCAAAGTTACATACAAAGTTTGTATGAAGTAGTAAAAACAGCAGTTGAATAGTGTTGGAGCAGTGGCTTTTAACAAAGTAATTGCTTTTCGTCTAATATAGGAATACACAAATCTGCAAGTGATTTCCACAGTTATGAGTGTGAGTAATAATTTGTTGTTAGTATCCTTAATGGATGCTCCTTACAATGTCTGCTTCTACATGTTTTAACACTATAGGCTGGGTATCGACTGAGTCACTAAGTAAACTAGTCAATTGTCAAGCTGGGTACTGATCTCTTTGGTTGAAGTCTTCCATGCTCTGTTCCCACAAATACTACTTCCAAGCGATATGAAAATCTCTTTTATACCATCTGAAATATCTATACTTAGATAATATCATAACAATAGATATATTTTCTTCTGGTTTGCAAAGTCTGTTGAAATACCATAATTACAACCATGTTCGAAAATATGCAATAATCCAAAACTAATAGACTGCAAAGCAATTTAAATCACAATAGCACTCAATTTGGTCTGACAGTGACCAAATTGCTAAATAGCCATCTGAATTACTAGACAGTAGAAACTGAACATAAACTGATGAAATACATAATGAGCAAAATTAATTGTAACAATAAGTAATTACCTCTTTTAAAATCTACATCTCAACAGAAAGCTTAGAAGATGGAATATCCAGAATACATTTCATATTTTGTGAAACTTGTTGGATTCAGTTGATATTAAAATATCAAACATTTAAACTGCATCATATTTCTGGATTGAGAACCATTTTTGCAAACCGAACATCTACCAAATTTTTTATTTTGAGTTATATATGAATTCACATATTTTAAAATGAGATGATTTGATTGCACTTGTTAAAATTTAACAAAACTGAACATATATGCAATTAAACACACATGAAATACTGCAATTTTTTGCAAAACTTAACATCTATTGAAAAAGAGACCTTTCCAAAACTAAACATCTACAAGACACTCTGATTTGCATACATTTTACAGCAAAATTTACAGTGCTTTTTTATGTTTATAATGATGACTTTTAATATGTTCTATTGACAATATTTGTGACCATTAAAGACTGGCAAAATGTTTCTATTGGCTGACTTTCATAGGTAACAGAGGCACAATTTACAATTTGTTTGCTCTTCAAACACTAAACAGCAAACACAAGTACAAACTTTGTATGTTAACAGTGCAAAGGAAAGTTACTTGCATTATTAAAAATGTATAACCTGGGGGTCTGTGCATATCAATGTCATCTAAAGGAGATACATTGATATATTATTTTTGTTTAATACTTATTTTTGATGGATTCCTACCAACTAGTGAAGCAGATTATTCATCTCCCATTCAAAAAGTACCTCATGGATGTAAGAGAGGAAGGAGTGATGACACATCAAGAAGCTGAAAGAGGAATATTTGATACACTCAACAAGGTGCAGGTGAGCCTGATTTTGCCTATACTCATGGTCTGATACACATTGAAACAAGCTCCAAATTAAGTTGCTGTCAGGTAGCAATGCTTTTGCAGAATTTCAACACAGGATGTACATTAGTACTAAAGCAGAGCAAGATATATTTATTTTGATATCTATTAAGGTTAAGATGAAATGTTCTGGATGATGCAATGAAAAGCAAAAGATCTGTTACTTTAAACTATTTCATAATAAAAATAAATGTAGAGGAGATTGAAGTTTATGGTGCCCCATTAAGGAAGGCAACGGAGGTATCAGGAGCCACAATAGGAAATTTAGCTAGCAGATACCCCCTAAGACAACAAAGATGACACACCACAAAGGAATTATTTGAATGCGATGGAAACTGGTAGATGTGATGTACATGTACAAATAAACATATGAGTACAATCTCAGAACAATTGAATGATGTATTTGAGAGAAAGAGCTTCACAAATTGAGGAAGTCAATAAAACATTGGTCCACTTCTGGTTTTTACGCAAGCAGTTATTAGGGCTAGCAGTGATTGATAATGTTGTTGGGTGTTCTCTAAGGGATATTGTGCCAAATTCTGTCCAATTGGCATGCTAGGTCATCAGTAGTCTGGAAAGGATTCTAGATAAAATAGGAGTACAGGGTAGACAGAAGAGTGGTGTATAAATTAAGCAGGATACTGTACCAAATATATAAACACATTTATAAATTGTGCAATGAATAGTGTACAGGTATATGCATCAATGTCAAAATCTGGTGGTTAGGACATGGTTTCTGAACAAAGAGGTGTACTTGATAGTTCCCATAGAAATAGAACACTGTTGGTTTTAGGCTTACTCCAAAGAGGGACTTTTCTTGATTTGTGGTGATCTAATTTCTATACTGTGTGACTGTGTGTGTGTGTGTGGGAGGGGGGGGGGGATATTATGACCCACATGAAATTAGTAGAAACAAACGTGGCTAAAACATATAAAATGCAAGAAAAGAGATAAAAAGTGATCTGAGGCAAAATCACACTCACTGTCACTCAATCACAACCATGACTACCCACACAATCACACTGGCTCACATCATGGAAGACAGCATTAAAATTTTCAGATGTTCTAAAACTATTAAGTAAATCACTTACAATGAACACAGAGGAGCCTGCCATCAAGGTAATACATTTAAAACATCGCCCTACAATTTTAGGGAACAAGTCGAACAGTTCACAAAACTTTAAAATTCATACATCAGTTTGATTTTCAGTTAAAACTGAGGCAAAACTGTTGCCTTTTAGTCTGAGAATAAAACAGCATTTGTCTACCCTGCCTAACTTAAATGAAGAGTAGACCAAATATGCAGTGCAACTCAACTTCCTTTAGCTAATTAATTGGATGGAGATTGCTGTTTGTGTTGCTGCAATCTCTGTAGGCTGTTAAAAGTAGGGTGTCAGAATCAATTTTTGGGGCCTGTGGAGGTAAAGCCATTCTGTAGGATTGGCTTGCCCTCTGACCCACAAATGAAGTATGTCCCAGGGAAGGATTCTTGAGGCGAGGAGTGGTATAGATCTGTCTTTGAGGTCTATTTTATTTCTTTCTTTCTTCAGTTTCAATATTTTTAGTCTTTTCTTTCCTTTATTTCCTCTCCACCATAAGTACCATGCCTATCCTCCCTCTTCCAAATTCAACAGTTTCCATTTCTGAAATCCTTCTCCTGTCCGGATATTAAAATCTGTTTCACAGGGTTACCAGAGGCATAACATGCATATAAGTAGCCTCTGTACATAATTAAATGAGGTTAAGATAGTAAATGAAAAGGATACTTACTTGATGTCCAGTGTGCATAGTTAAGTGATGGATTCTTATCCTGATATAACTAAAGAACTAGTGTATAAAATTAAAGGTTAACAGGTTTACCAGCACTGTTTGTGGCTAGTTCACGTAAAGTGAGACGCAGGTTTTGATTAAATCACCTTATGAAAATGTGCTAAATGTTTTAAAGTTTTTAAGTTGAATTATATGAAGTTGGTATGTCATACACATGCTATGTGTAAATAACTTGCAGTGCAAGAGTTTTAAAATGGGTAGAGTATAAGAGGAATTATTATTGTCATAATTATTTAATGCAGAACTATGTTTGGAATGACAAGTATTCTTTATATAGCACTTTAATAGAGTTACCAGGACATCATTCATTTAAGGCTAAATCTATACAGTGTAACATATCACCTTTTGGTAAAGTGATGTGTTACTCAACGTCTACTTGACTGATGAATGATGATTGTCACAGTGAAAGTATTTGTTATTAATTAATTTGTAAGAATTGTAAACTGTTGGGAAGTTGTATCATTTATGCATATGGACTGGCCCTCACAGACACCGTGTGTCTCCAAGGCAGGATGACAATGGCAACTTTAATATGTGTTGCGGTACTTTCTGCATGGGCAGTTATTCTGTGCTATGATGTCCCAGCTCAGAGAAGTGGGGCATGGCATCAAGATAATGGGCATTGCACAACAATCATGCTCACATCAGGGAAGAAAAAAAGAAGATTCATCCTATTTTTGACACTGTACATATTTGTCAATTGAGAACAATATACAGGATTAATGTCACATCGGCATAAATGAAGCATTAACTTACCTACAATATTCTAACTGAAGATGTAATATTAGCTATATTGAACAGAACAGCTTTCTATTATTTTGGTAGAGAGAATTGATAAATGACTGGAGTTTCCAGATACCAGCACAGGAGCAGCTGCAATGGGGAAGATGTCCATATCAAGAATAATTACACACTTTGTCTGAACAGTATTTCAAGAGGCAGCAGTTAAGAGTATAAGAGTGTCAACACTCACAATCTGAACATATGGTCCATTTCAGATGAAAGGTAACACTTTGGGAATGTATTACCATAAAAATATAAAGAAGATTTGTTAGTAAACACGAAGATGCCATAACATTGTATCCTAATGCTGCCATGTGTCATCCCAGTATGCTCTAAGCACTGTGAAGAACTTTTGTTTGATCAGCTATCACAACATAGTGCTACAGGCATTATCAGCAACAAACCGACACGAATGTAATGGGTACAAGTCACATAAAACATGTACTGTTGCACAGGTATTTTCTTGGTAAACATCATGTTTTCCCAGAGCAATGAGCTTTTATGGTTGAACAGTGTTATGCCAGTTATTCATATGCACATATTATAGATGTATTTCATGGGAAATATCAATATGCTGCAGTGCCTAACAGTTCAACAATAACAAGATTACTCACTCACTTCTGGGAATGTGGATCAGTTGCAAACAAGAAGAGAGCCAGGATACCAACCATTTTGATATATGTTAAACTAAGGGATGTGATGCTGTGTTTGCCTTCAAAAGTTGGAGGGAGCTATCTGTCCAATTTCAGATTTTGTACAGCAGTGCTCAGAAAGCAATACTGGAGTTAAAATATCATGCATATCATTTTCGTAGCATGCAGCAACAAAAGGCATCAGACACAGAAAAGCATCTGGCATACTGTACATGGGGATGAACAAGGGCACCCAATACCACCCTTCAGCTTTGACCAATGATGTAATATCAAGCCACAAGATGCAGCAGAAACATGATTTCAAGATGACGACCAGCAGCCTTAAATGTTTCCATGGCACAAAGATACAACAACACAAAATCATACAAATTCCTTATAGTAAATACTGAAGCTAATGGGACTACCATGGCAAGGTGAGACTTTAGGTTGGAGACAAAATAAACACCTAGTGAAAAATCACAAAAACTAACAAAACTCAGTATTGACAACCAGAGTTGAGTTGTATAGCTCAAATTGAAAATCAATACTACTACAAAAATCCTAAAACAGATCACAAAAATCCTAAAGCAGATCACACTACAAAATGCCAATAAGCAAGATTAATATACACAGCAAAAAGTTGCAAAACTTAACGAAAGGTGGTATCAACATCAGTCGACATGTACAGTACCACAACACCAAAACTTGCTAATATGATGAATATTGAAAACATAGACTCACCAATACAGGTAAAACAGACTCCATGATATGTACCAATCAAATTCAACATAATTACCAACAACTAACACCAAACTAAAAATTCATAAAAATTTGCTGTAACACCGATTTTGATACAGAAGAACTGTACAATGATGAGTGTAAACACACATTCGATACATACTACAATAAAAAATGAACCTATGAAAACATACTTACTGATCAAAGACAATCAACATATAAAGCTAACAATCTAGTGACAATAGAAACAATATGTCATCAAAAAATCTCTCAAGTAGAAAGCCTAGACTTCTTGAACTAGGAACTTCTCCATGGAGAACACCATACATTGTCTCTCTGACAATAGAATGTGCAGCAACATAGGTCAATCTCTGATATTCTCCACAAATGTAATGCAGCACATACTTAGTAATAAACCAAACAACTGAAGAAATTTAATCATGCTCACCATGTTGTCACCCACTGCAACATGCAGGAAGCTGCTTGTGAACTTCATTGTCACTTTCGTAACTAATAATAAAAAAAAGCATAAAATTAAATCTCCAGCCATAAACTAACATACTGCAATAATAACCCCAAACTTGAAAATGAATCTATTGCCCATTACTGACAACATCAAAATGACACAAATAATCCACCACAAACTCTTCCAATATTATTATCACAAACAGCACTAAAAGAGTCCAATATCACTAACAATTTAGAAACAAACATTCCACACTAGAGCATGCCACCACCTACTTCAAACACAATACCTTACAAATACACTGTGCTGCTATGATGTCATGCAATGCAACACAGTTACATCATGGTTAAAATGAGATGGGTAGTATTGAACACCCAAGTTGATCCATACATGGTTTAGGGAACTTGTTGACATCCATGTAATTGTAGAACTCGACCACATTTTCTTCACTGATGAAGTAAAATTTCACCTTAGTGGTCATGTGAATAGCAATAACACAAGAAATTGGTCAACCAGAAATTCACCATACATTGTCAGAAAATTGGAACATGGTGTGCTACATCATTATGTTGAATAGTGTGTGTGTGTTGGGGCTTATGGGCACTCAACGTTGAGGTCATCAGCGCCCTAACACACATTAAAGGGAACGAATGTGGACAGACCTAATAAAACTGAAACACACACGCAAAGAAAGCAGGAAAATAAGGAAAATGCGACATAAGAAGGTAGAACGAGAGGAAAGGGAAAACATAGCAACAAGAATGCCACAGTAAATTGTCATTGGCTGGCCACTTACATAAAATATGGGCGAGCTTGTCACACAGTGAGCAAATTACGATCCTCTCCCTAAAATCTTTGTAAAAACATTTGACATGGCACAGAACTTTAAAACTTTAACCACATTCGTCCAAGTGTTGCCTAAAAGAGATGGCAGGTCTGCTGGCAAGTCAGCTACGGCCCACTGGTCAGAAAATAAAACACAATCAAATAAAACGTGGCACACAGTGACCTGGATGCCACAAGCACCACACATTGGAGGGTCCTCCCGCCGGAGCAGGGAATAGAGGACCCTGACTTCCTTGAAACTATAGTGAACAGCATTGTGTACCAAGACATCATTATATAGTTTATTTTGCTTCTTGAGACAGATGGATGTTATCGTTGGTTGTAGCTGGATGGTGTTACATATCACACATCTAATGAAACAATTTATTCAAATGAAAGTGCTGGCAGGTCGACAGACACACAAACAAACACAAACATACACACAAAATTCAAGCTTTCGCAACAAACTGTTGCCTCATCAGGAAAGAGGGAAGGAGAGGGAAAGACAAAAGGATGTGGGTTTTAAGGGAGAGGGTAAGGAGTCATTCCAATCCCGGGAGCGGAGAGACTTACCTTAGGGGGAAAAAAGGACGGGTATACACTCGCACACACACACATATCCATCCACACATATACAGACCCAAGCAGACATATTTAAAGACAAAGAGTTTGGGCAGAGATGTCAGTCGAGGCAGAAGTGCAGAGGGAAAGATGTTGTTGAATGACAGGTGAGGTATGAGTGGCGGCAACTTGAAATTAGCGGAGATTGAGGCCTGGTGGATAACGGGAAGAGAGGATATATTGAAGAGCAAGTTCCCATCTCCGGAGTTCGGATAGGTTGGTGTTAGTGGGAAGTATCCAGATAACCCGGACGGTGTAACACTGTGCCAAGATGTGCTGGCCGTGCACCAAGGCATGTTTAACCACAGGGTGATCCTCATTACCAACAAACACTGTCTGCCTGTGTCCATTCATGCGAATGGACAGTTTGTTGCTGGTCATTCCCACATAGAATGCGTCACAGTGTTGGCAGGTCAGTTGGTAGATCACGTGGGTGCTTTCACACGTGGCTCTGCCTTTGATCGTGTACACCTTCCGGGTTACAGGACTGGAGTAGGTGGTGGTAGGGTGCATGGGACAGGTTTTACACCGGGGGCGGTTACAAGGGTAGGAGCCAGAGGGTAGGGAAGGTGGTTTGGGGATTTCATAGGGATGAACTAAGAGGTTACGAAGGTTAGGTGGACGGCGGAAAGACACTCTTGGTGGAGTGGAGAGGATTTCATGAAGGATGGATCTCATTTCAGGACAGGATTTGAGGTAGTCCATACTTCATGAAATCCTCTCCACTCCACCAAGAGTGTCTTTCCGCCGTCCACCTAACCTTCGTAACCTCTTAGTTCATCCCTATGAAATCCCCAAACCACCTTCCCTACCCTCTGGCTCCTACCCTTGTAACCGCCCCCGGTGTAATACCTGTCCCATGCACCCTCCAACCACCACCTACTCCAGTCCTGTAACCCGGAAGGTGTACACGATCAAAGGCAGAGCCACGTGTGAAAGCACCCACGTGATCTACCAACTGACCTGCCTACACTGTGACGCATTCTATGTGGGAATGACCAGCAACAAACTGTCCATTCGCATGAATGGACACAGGCAGACAGTGTTTGTTGGTAATGAGGATCACCCTGTGGCTAAACATGCCTTGGTGCACGGCCAGCACATCTTGGCACAGTGTTACACCGTCCGGGTTATCTGGATACTTCCCACTAACACCAACCTATCCGAACTCCGGAGATGGGAACTTGCTCTTCAATATATCCTCTCTTCCCGTTATCCACCAGGCCTCAATCTCCGCTAATTTCAAGTTGCCGCCACTCATACCTCACCTGTCATTCAACAACATCTTTCCCTCTGCACTTCTGCCTCGACTGACATCTCTGCCCAAACTCTTTGTCTTTAAATATGTCTGCTTGGGTCTGTATATGTGTGGATGGATATGTGTGTGTGTGTGTGAGTGTATACCCGTCCTTTTTTCCCCCTAAGGTAAGTCTTTCCGCTCCCGGGATTGGAATGACTCCTTACCCTCTCCCTTAAAACCCACATCCTTTCGTCTTTCCCTCTCCTTCCCTCTTTCCTGATGAGGCAACAGTTTGTTGCGAAAGCTTGAATTTTGTGTGTATGTTTGTGTTTGTTTGTGTGTCTGTCGACCTGCCAGCACTTTCATTTGGACATCATCTTTGTTTTAGATATATTTTTCCTACGTGGAATGTTTCCCTCTATTAGAAACAATTTACTCCGTACACAAATTTTGTGGTGATGAAATCATATTTAAAGGACTATGGTCCCTACATTCTTCTGATTTAACATCCCCAGAATTCTCTCTGTGGGACTACCCCAAACTAAAGGTCTAAAAAAGGGACAGAACACACTGGCAGAAATAAAGGTTAACATAACAATGGAGATTAACAGCATAGTGTGACATAGAGTGAATGTGTTCTGCAAAGTGGCTCAAACACGGTAAAATGATTTCCTGCAAGTATTACTGGTGTTACGGGAGGAGGCAATCATTTTCATTAGATTTTTCAATAACCTTGTATATTGTTCAACAAAATTTTGTATTATTATATCTGTAGGTACCATTTGGTAAGAGAATTTCCCATCTATAAAAGTGAGTAGTGATGACTGCAGTCAGACACTAATATTAGATGTATATTCTGTGTTGTAAGTATAACTAGGAAGAAAGCATTAACACTATATAAGACAAGGAGGAAAAATGTGCTGGCAATGCACTGAAATGTTGCAAAGCAGAGTAATGCAACTGCTGATGAGCTGAATACATTGATTGCTTTGCAGCTTTTGTTTTTATCATTTCATGTACATTGTCACACCAGCATCATTGTTGGAGTTGTCAGGCATCAGATTCAACAGTGGTCAGCTGACACTACATGTACAATGGTCTTCTGGTACAGGTTCACTGTTGCACCACATCCTGCTATGGTGGAAAAAAGCACAGTCACAAACACAGTGAATGACTGGTTTCATGTTAGTCAGTAGCTACAATGTGGTGTCTGGAGACACCTTTATTGCAAACAAATGCTTGCGAATGAAAACGTGGATTAACAACTTACCAACAGCTTCAACTTTGATCAGCAATTACAATGGGCAATTACAATGTGAATCAACAGCCATACTGTGGATCAACAGCCATGCTCACCTGCACATGGTGAGTACATTGTACTTTTCATATATGTGAAATTTTTTTTTTTACAGCTGTTGTTCGATTCCTGTCTGGCATATTTTATGAGTTTTAATGTAGAAGTGAGCACGGAATCTTTAAATAACAACTTACAACATCAAGCAGCAGTTGAGATTTTGATAATAACTAGAGACTGTGTCAGTTGATTGTGAATGCACGTATCAGCTGTGTATGGATTGGTAAAATTGTACTGCTGGTGGCAGTGAAAGGATGCTTCACTAGTTCAGTTACAACATAAAATCTATGTTTGTGAAACTGCAGTTAAAAATTTTACTGCAGAGAATAATAAAAAAAACTTTATTATAGTGTGTCATTATATATTGATGCCAACTGACACATCCTGGATGTCTTTGAGAATTGGAAAACTGAAATTAGAGTCAACAGGCCTGGGAACTTGCATTATTCATCAGTCACATACCTGTCACCAGTCTGAGCTGTTGCATACTCTTATTTTTCTTAGGAAGCATTCAATATACCATAAACAATCAGAAGCAATGTATAACAGTTTCAGTTCAAGGATGACATATTGCGTCAATCAGTTCTGAATATGGTTAGGCAAGAAGTTTTGGTATTATGTATCATCAGTAATGCAGTAAGTTTAAGGCATGTAATAGGACTGTAAGCACATATCTAAACACAGAAAGCATATTTTTCTCAATTATAAATGTTTTACTTTAGATTACACAAACAGAAAAAAGCGTAAAACATGGTGTGGAAAAGTAAAACTTATCTAAATGAATGTGGTATTTTTCACTTAGGCTGTACTTTTATTATTATTCTGTTAGTTTTGGCTTTTTCAGACATTTTCCAGTGTGTAGCTAGAAAAATGTGCCATATATATACAGAACAATATTAAAAATTAGGCCTAAGTGTAAAAATACCACATACATATTACAAAGATATGGCTGTGGTACCCATGATGAAAAGATGAATCTTACCTAACAGTATTCCAGCTCACACCAGTCTTTGGATCCATATCATCCATATGATTTTGTATAAATAAGGTGCAAGCATACCAATCAGCACTGTTAAATTCATATGGAATATTCCAACCAAGTGGACCAAACTTTCTTCGCCCTTGTACTACAGAATGTAAGAAGGAGATGGCATATAACATGGGCAGGTATTGTGGTTGGTTGGTATACTCAAGTACATCTTGGGATACTGTTCCATATGTGCGGCGCAGTCCAGCCCTCATCCCTGCCACACAACAATATGGACATAATTATTACATTCATATTCTACTTGGAGAGTTCCCTGTATCATAAAACAGGTCTGTTCTGTAAATCAACAAAATAAACAAGTAACTTATTTATTTCACATGTCTGTTTTCTTTAGTCAATGGGTGTTTATTATCAAATAAACAAATGCTCTTTATCCACTGAAGACATGGCATGAAAACTGTGGTATATGTGCTCTGATACCAAGCCATGTAGGTCAATGTCCAAGAGTCGGCAGTAACCCATGTAAATGCACTGACAATCTGCGGCTGACTCCGAGGCACACCTCCCTCAGCACTCAGCACACGTGGCTAGTGCCTCCATGCAGCAACTTAAAGGACACCACATGGACCCAGAATGTAGTCTGTCTATTAGTTCAGTTCTGTGTGTGTAGTCAAAGTATTGTCCTTGAGATTCTGTTATATCGAACTGGCCCATCTCAATGACTTTCTTTGGATTGTACTCTGGACTTGCTGTTATTCAAGTTAAGCAAAAGAAGTAATTTAACATTGTGTGGGCATTTCATTATTTTCCTCTCTGTCTTAAAACCCACTAATTCCTTGGCTTCCACCATTGGAATGACCAAACATGAGGCGATGAGGGAAAAATACATTTGGTTGCTACTTACCATACAAACAACTGGTGATAACATTCATCACGTGTCTTTCTTGTAGAACTGTGGTCCTTTGTCAAGTTGCCTGCTCCTTTGCTTCAGCGTTGTTGAGTGTTTCAGAACATTGGGCCTGCAACTGACTGTGTTTTCTCAAAATATACCAAGGATCTTACTGAAGCCTTCACTGACCATAATTATCCTCCCAACCTTGTACAAAAACAAATCTCCCGTGCCTTATCTTCCCAGTCTCCCACCACCTCCCAAGGTCCCACAGTTCGGCCACAGAGGAGCATTCCCCTCATAACTCAGTACCATCTGGGACTAGAGCAACTGAATTACATTCTCTGCCAGGGTTTCCATTACCTCTTGTTGTGCCCTGAAATGAGAAATGTCCTGCCTACTATCCTTTCCACCCCTCCTACAGTAGTATTTCGCCATCCACCGAACCTACGTAATATACTTGTCCATCCTTACACAACCCCTGCTCCCAATCCCTTACCTCATGGCTCATACCCCTGTAATAGACCTAGATGCAAGACCTGTCCCATACACTCCTACCACCACCTACTCCAGTCCAGTCACCACCATCACCTATCCCATCAAAGGCAGGGCTACCTGTGAAACAGTCATGTGATTTACAAGCTAAGCTGCAACCACTGTACTGCATTCTATGTAGGCACAACAACCAATAAGCTGTCTGTCAGCATGAACAGCCACCGACAAACTGCGGCCAAAAAGCAAGTGGACCACCCTGTTGCTGAACACACTGCCAAACATGATATCCCTCATCTCAATGACTGCTTCACAACCTGTGCCATATGGATCCTTCCCACCAGCTTTTCTGAATTGTGCAAGTGGGAACTTTCCCTACAATACGTCCTATGTTCCCATAAGCCTCATGGCCTCAGTCTTTGTTAGTCACTGTCCTCACACATCCAGCCCCCCCCCCCCCCCCCCCCCCGTTCCCATTCCAGCACTACACAGCCGTCATTTCACACCCAGTCTTTTAATTTCTTTTTATTTGTCTCCTTTCTGCTACTTCCCCCCATCTCCCCACATTCTCTCCTGCCCTCCATCTGAACTGCAGTATTTCACTGTCTGCCACCCCACCATACTATCCCTCCCCCCCTGCCTCAGCCTCCTCCTTACCCCCACCAAGTCACCACTCCCATTATGCACTAGTGCTGCTGCTCACAGTGTGGTTTCAGTTGTCTGAGACTGCAGACATGTGTGCAAGTTGCGTTTGAATGTGTGTGTGTGTGTGTGTGTGTGGTGTGTATTGCTGACAAAGGCCTTAATGGGCGAAAGCTATAAGTGTGTGAATCTTTTTGTTGTGCCTATCGCGATTCAGCATCTCTGCTATGTGGTGAGTAGCAACTTTCCTTCTCTTATATTGTTACATTCCATCCTGGATTTTCCATTATTTGATTTGTGTTTTCTTCTGCTTTTCAGAGGCTGATCTTCCTAGTGATACTAATCTGTACTTTCTTTAGTGGTTGTGGTGTATTTTGTGTTCATGTTTTTTTTTTTTGTGTGTGTTTCATCATGGCTAATCCTCTGAAAGAACCATAACTCAGATTGTTCATTTCCAGGAACAGCACTTCGTTGGTTCTGAAATGTCTGGTGGGTCAGGTTTTTCCTTGGAATGCTTACTGTCACTGCCCTGAGATTCTCATTCAGTTTCTAGTTCTGCTTCAGGACACAAAATGACTTTGTATTCCTTTTAGCCTTAGCTACTGATGTTTTTGAAAAGATAATCCTTTTATTGTCTTGTCATCCCTACTGGAAGTGCTGTGCCAGGAAACCCAATAGGTCCATTATCTTTGGGACAGATGTAGAGCACAAATTAATTTTATCAATATCAGTTTTGCCATGCACACTACCTTTGTAGCTCACACTGAAAAAGAAGTTATGTTTAGTTGCCTGAGGTACTGTGTTAGCATTACTATTCTTCAAGAATTTAGCCATTCATATGTATTCACAGTGCCTTACTTTTTTTCATTTCCAACAGCAACAGCAGGGTTACCATGTATTGTGGGTGTAGATTTCTCAAAGCAGTCAGCGCATTCTTGTGTGGAAGAGACATTAGTAGCTCTACGTATTTTCTTTAAAAGTGCAAGTGTCCAGTGACATGCAAATTTTGTGTGATCTATTGGCATGAATGATAAAACAATTCCCATTTTTGTTACTACAGATTTTCCAAGTGAGCTTTCCTAATAAAATATTGCTTTTGTTCTGTCACACACAGTTGTTGGTGTAATGAACACTATGTCTTCTCCATGACTGTAAAGACTAACAACAATGTTGGATACCTTTGTTGCTCCTACATAACTCTAAATATTCCAGTTCTGTATGGGACCAAGAAATAAATAGGATCAGGCTGTAATGGGTTGCTGTACATGTGAAACTGATGGGCCATGTTGAAACTGCAGTGTACATAAGTTTTATCACCATCTTCAAAATTTTTCTTAGGCTTTATGATAGTTCCTTTATACAATTCCCTTTGTTTGCAACAAGTTGTAGATAAGATCTCACTTTTTCAACAGTTTCCATTTTAGTTTCTTCAGGCTCTATGGGAATTGTGGTTCCAGATGTGAAATGCCTCTGGCAAAATGCACAAAGATCTGTTTTGGGATTCATGACAACTATTTCTGGGCAGATATTCTTCCAACTATTATTTTGAGGCCTGCAAACTGCAAATTGGCAACATCTGTAGGCATTTATAACCCTCATTTAAAAAGGAAACCCTTGTCTTGTTTGGCATTATTGTAATCACAAAATGTTCTTATTTCATACAAAGCTACTCTGAGCTCCTTAAAAAATATCTCTAAAATTTAGGAGATGCTATTTCGTTAAGCACTGAATATTCAGCTGTGAGATGCAGCAAAGGGGCCTCTTGTCAGGCCAACATTATCCTTAACAACAAGAAGTCAGTTTTCAGAAGGCTAATATAGAATGCTTTTAATAATATTATTGACTCCTTGTGGATTCAAACAACTTTGAAACTGACACGAGCATGTACAGAATGAACTAAATAACAACAACATCCACAAAAACAAAAATGGATATTTTGGACATTATCAAACATTTTTGCTTGTATTGAAGACTACAGTTCTCCAAACTTTGAAAATCGATGTTGGAAGAATAACAACACCATGAAAAGGATAGATTGCTACTCACCATATAGTGGAGAAGCTCAGTCACAGACAGACGCAACACAAAGACTGCTAAACAAGCAAGTGCAACTCACACACAAATGACCACTGTCTCTGGCTGCCAAGGCCAGACTGCAAGCACCAGCACATGATGGCAGAAGCAGTCTTTGTGATGGGGATAAGGAGGAGGCTGGGTAAGGATGGGGGATGGATAGCACCTTAGGAATGGGGGACGGTAAAGTGCTGCTTGTGGAGCATACAGGGATCAGATGAGGAGAGGGTAGGGCAGCTAGATGCAGTCAGGATGTTAGGCGGATAGCAAGGGAAGGGGAGGAGGGGGGGGAGGAAGAATCGAAAAGAAGTAAAAAAGACTGTGGGTACATTGGTGGAACAGGAGGCTGTGTGTGCTAGAGTGGGCACAAGGAAGGAGATAGGTGGGTTAAGGACAGTGACTAACAAAGATTGACAGCCAGGAGGCTTACAGGGATGTACGATATATTGCAGGCAGAGTTTCCACTTTGGCATTCAGCAAAGCTGGTGTTGGTAGGGATCACTCAGGTGGGACAGACTGTGAAGCAGTCACTGAAGTGAAAAACATTGTGTTTGTCAGCTTGCTAAGCAACTTGGTGGTCCAGCTGTTTCTCAGCCAAGCTTATTGGTAGCCATTTGTTGTGTAGTGATGGATGAGAATATTGTGTAGGTTCGGTGGGCAGTGGAATACCACTGTGGGAGGGGTGGGAAGGGTAGTTAATAGGACAGTCCTCATTTCAGAGCACAACGAGAGGTAGCTGAAAACCTGGTGGTACGAGGGGAATGCTCTCTGTGATCAGATGGTGGCACTCTGGGAGGTGGTAGCTGACTGGAGAGATAAGGCATAGGAGAGATGTTTCTGTACAAGATAGGGAGGATAATTACAATCTGTGAAGGCTTCAGTGAGATGCTTGGTATATTTTGAGAGCGACTGCTCGGCACTAGAGATGTAATGACCATCTGTGGCTAGGCTGTGAACTTCTTGGTATGGAATGGGTGGTAGCTGTCAAAGTGGAGGTTTACTGGTGGTTAGTAGGTTTGATATGGACAGAGGTACTGATATTGCCATCTTTGAGGTGGATGTCGACATTGAGGAAGGTGGCTTGCTGAGTTGAGGAGGACAGGTATAGTGAATGGGGGAGAAGGTGAAGAGGTTCTTGAGGAATGTGTATAGGGTGCACTCACCCTCACTCCACATCACAAAGATGTCACTACAGAATCTGAACCAGGTGAAGAGTTTGAGATTCTGGATGGTTAGGAAGGATTTCTCTAGATGGCCCATGAGGTTGGCAAAGGATGGTGCCCACTGTCAGACTCCAGATTTTTTTGCAACTAATGCCTTCATTGAAGTAATTGTGAGTGAGGATATAATTTGTCCCGGTGACCAGAAAGGAGGCTGCAGGTTTGAAATCCATCAGGAATTGCAAAGGATGGTGTCCAATAGTGGCAAGGTGTTGGTGATTAGGGATATTAGTGTACAGGAAGGTGGCACCGTATGATAAAGGAACAGGAACTGTGGAGGGTAGGTGGAGGTAATGGTTGGTATTTTTATGTAAGAGGGTAAGTAGTGCATAATAGGCTGAAGGTGTTGGTGTAAGAGAGGGGAGATTCTCTAAGTGGGGGCACAGTAACATGCCACAATGGGTCTCCTGGGTGGTTGGGTTTATGGATTTCAGGAAGCATGTAGAAGATAGAAGTGCAGTGAGTGGTAGGGGTGAGGAGAGAGATGGATTCCAGGGGAAGGTTCTGGGGTGGGCTTTAGGATTTGAGGAGAGAGTGGAGATCCTGCTGGATTTCTGGAATGTGGTCACTGTGATAGGGTTTTAAGGTAGATGAATCTGACAGCTGGGAGAGTCCTTCCATCAGGTAATCCTTGTGCTCAAAACAACAGTGAAGGAGCCTTTGTAAGCAGGTAGGATTATAAGGTTGGGATCAGTTTTCAAGTGATCAATTATTGTTCTTTCTGTGGATGTAAAGTTAGGTTGCACTCTGAAAAATTTGAGGAACAGTTGGTGAGGTATAGTTTGAGGTTAAGAAATTCTGAAAAGTTGACAGTAAGTGATTTGTGGGGCAGAGGATGAGGATCACAGTTGGAAGGAGGAATGAACACAGTCAGGCAGGGTTCAACATTAGTCTTTGGTTGAGTCTGATTGGTAGAGTTGGTGGCGAAAAAGTGCCTCTGTTGGGCTTGGGAGAAAGAGAAGTCCAGCATGACTGAATTTGGGAATGGGGTAAAAGTTAAGGCCTTTGATATAGACTGATACTTCTGTGGGGCTAAGGCTTTTAGATTGAAGGCTCATGACCTCATTTTGGGCTGTTTAGGTTCTGGATTCTGTATGGTGGTGGGAGGGAGATTTTGAGGAGGGGGTAAATACAGCAGGTCTGCAAGGCAGAGTTTATTAGCTTGGAGGGCATGTGCATTACTATACTCTATTTCTATCCTTTTCTTTCTCTTCTTTCCTTTCTTTTCTCATGTTACCTTTCAAACCACACAACATGCTCTAATTTACAAGCCACTTTATCTGCTGCCTGATTCGCACAGAACTCGCTGCACTGAATGTGGGTGTAGCATCTCGTGACCCACATAACTCCTGCTGATATCATTAATCCTAGACCTCCCATTTGATCACTCTTTTTGTGTCACTCTTGCATATTTTTGTATGTTATTTTCTGTATGTTTCTGTGCCACATGAACTTGTCCCTAATCCTACCAATCCCTCCCCAACCCCTGCTCTTTCCCCTCTGTTATTCCTGTTTGTACATACTGACTTCACCTAATCTAGTCCCACCTGATGTCCCTCTTCCTCATACATATCTGTCCACAGACCTGGAACCCATATTATAATCTTTTTATTTATTTTCATATTTGGTCTCATTGTGTTTTCATGTCAATATCAGTTCACTTTCATCCTTCACTATTCGCCTACTCCCTTAGGTTGCATCTTGTTATTATGCTTCATCTGTTTTGTTCTTTTTGTGATTTTTCCCACGTATTATGACATATTTTTGCAAATTTTTTCCAACATATATCTACATAATTTACATATTTTATGCATTTTCTTCCTCTGCCATGGGCCCTTGCTGTTTCCATCTGCACCAATTCAGTAAATTTTTCTTATCCCTAGCCAGAATACAGCCCCACATACTGTTCCCGTCTTTTCGCTTGGCTCTTGGAAGCCCCCAAATGGCCTTACCATCAAATTACCCATCTCCAGTTGCAACCCTTCCTTCCACAATGACCTTCACCTGTCCAGATTCCACCAGTCCTTACCTTACCCTGCAAAACAATGTAAATCAGGCCCAAACATCCTTGCACTACTTTCTCTCCATCCATAAAATTCTCCTGCTGTACAATCCCAAATTTTTGAATCCCATCTTACACACTGGAACTCTTGCCCTCCAAGAACTAGAGCAGTATGCACAATGCCACTCAACAATCTCTCCACCCTGTTCACTTTCTACTCCCACCTTGGGCTACCACTACCCACCACCTCTACAATAACCTACAAACCTCCCCCAAACCCCTCATTGATGGCAAACCCTGTGTCGCAAATCTGCTACATTTACCCCACCCTCGAAAAACTATCCCCATCACCATACAGAATCCGAAACCTAAACAGACCTGAAACACAGTCATGAACCTTCATTCCAAAAGACTTAGACCCACAGAAGTATCAGTCTATATCAAAGGCCTTACCTTTTGTCCCACTCCCAAGTTCAGTCATGCTGAACTTCTCATTCTCCCAGTCCCAACAGTGGAAGCACATTTTTGCCACCAATTCTATCAATCAGACTCAACCAACTGTTGAACCCTGTCTGTCTGTGTTCACTCCTCCCTCCAACTGTGATCCTCATTCACTACCCCACAAATCACTTACTGTCAACTTTTAATATACCTCACCAATCGTTCCCCAAATCTCTCAGAGTGCAAGCTAACTTCACATCCACAGAAAGAACAACAATTGATCACTTGAAAACTGATCCCAACCTTATAATCCTACCTGCTTACAAAGGCTCCTTCACTGTTGTTTTGAGCACAAGGATTACCGGATGGAAGGAGTCTGCCAGCTGTCAGATTTATCTACCTTAAAACCCTATCACAGTGACCACATTCCAGAAATCCAGCAGGATCTCCACTCCCTCCTCAAATGCTAAGGCCCATCCCAGAACCTCTCGCTGGAATCCATCTCTCTCCTCACCCCAACTACTCATTGCACTTCTACATGCTTCCTAAAATCCATAAACACAACCACCCAGGAGCCCCACTGTGGTATGTTACTGTGTCCCCACTGAGAGAATCTCCTCTCTCTTACACCAACACCTTCAGCCTATTACACACAACCCATCCTCTTACATAAAAGTTACCAACCATTACCTCCACCTACTCTCAGCAGTTCCCGTTCCTTGATCATACGGTGCCCTGCTTGTCATTATCAGTGTCACCTTCCTTTACACTAATATCCCTAATGACCAGTGCCTTGCCGCTATTGAACATTACCCTTCCCAACGCCTGACGGATTTCAAGCCTACAACTTTCTCCCTGGCCACCAGGACCAACTATTTCCTCATTCACAATTATTTATCCTATGAAGGCAACAGTTGCAAAAAAATATGGGGTCTGACAATGGGTACCATCTGATACCAACCTCATGGGCCATCTAGAGAAATCCTTCCTAACCACCAAAAATCTCAAACTCCTCACCTGGTTCGGATTCAGTGATGACATCTTTGTGATCTGGATCAAGGGCGAGTGAACCCTATCCACATTCCTGAAGAACCTCAACGCCTTCTCCCCATTCACTTTACCTGGCCCTCGTCAACTCAGCAAGCCACCTTCCTCAATGTTGACCACCACCTCAAAGATGGCAATATCAGTACCTCTGCCTGTATCAAACCTACTAACCACCAGCAAACCTCCACTTTGACAGCTACCACTCATTCCATACCAAAACGTTCACAGCATGGCCACATGTTGCCATTGCATCTGTAGTGATGAGCAGTCCCTCTCAAAATATACCAAACATCTTACTGAAGCCTTCACAGATTGTAATTACCCTCCTTATCATGTATAGAAACATCTCTTGCATGCCTTATTTCTCCAGTCAGCCACCACCTCCCAAAGTGCCACCATCTGGCCACAGAGGAGCATTTCCCTCATGCCATAGGGGTTTCAGCTACCTCTCGTTGTGCTCTGAAATGAGGAATGTCCTATAAACCACCCTTCCCACCCCTCCCATCAGTGGTATTCCACTGCCCACTGGACCTATACAATATCCTCCTCTGTCACTACATAGCAACTGCTCTCTACCTCTTACCTCACAGATCATATACGTGTAATAGATCTGGATGCAAGACCTGTCCCATACATCCTCCCAACACCACATACTCCAGCCCAGTCACAAGTATCACCTATTCCATCAAAGTCAGGGCTACCTGTGAAATCGGTCAATCTAAGCTGCAACCACTGTGCTGCATTCTACATGGGTATGACAAGCAGCAAACTATCTGTTCACATGGATAGCCACCAATAAACTGTGGCCGAGAAACAGCTGGACCACCCAATTGCTTAGCAAGCTGTCCAACACAACATTCTTTACTTCAATGACTGCTTCGCAGCCTCAGCCATCTAGATTCTTCCAACCAACACCAGCTATTCTGAATGCCAAAGTGGAAACTCTGCCTGCAATATATCGTACATCCCTGTAAGCCTCCTGGCCCTCAACCTTTGTTAGTCACTGTCCTTCTCCCACCTATCCCCTTCCCTGTTCCCACTCCAGCACACATAGCCTCCTGTTCCACCAATGTACCCACAGTCATTTTAATTCTCTCCTTTTCCATTATCTCCCCCATCTTCCCTCCTCCTTGCTCTCTGCCTAACCTCCTGACTGCATCTAGCTGCCCTACCGTCTCCCCATCTCATCCCTGTGTGCTCCCGTAAGCAGTACTTTACCATCCCACACTCCTATCCTGCTACCCATCCTCCTCCTTGCCCCAGCCTCCTTTTTATCCCCATTATGAAGGCTGCTTCTGCCGCCATGTGCTAGTGCTTGCAGTCTGGCCTTGGCAGTCCGAGACAGTGGTCGTGTGTGAGTTGCGTTTGCATGAATGTATGTGTTTATGTTGTCTAATGCAGAAATAGGCCCTTTGGCCAAAAACTTACTTGTTTAGCAATCCCTATGTTATGCCTGTCTGTGTCTCAACATCTCCATTATATGGTGAGTAGCAATTTCCTTTTCATAATATTGTCATTATTTCATCCTGGACTTTTCATAATGTTGTTGTACTGCTCCAACCTTTGTGTTCTCCATTGCACATGTATGAACTAATGTACAAGTAATTATGATAATTATCTCTTTGAGAAGATTAGCAGTTTTGTAGTCTGACTCATTTTACATCACTGAAGGCTCTCCTTTATAACGGGATTGACAGAACACGATGTCTGAATGAACAAATTTAAAGCATCTGGTTTGTTACTTTGAATTTACTAATGTTTTCACTATCAAAAACACATGAACTCTCTACTACATATTGGGTTTTGCCAAACAGTTGATAGAAGCCTATGGAGGTGAGTACAATACACGCTGCTCAGGAGTAGTGAAACAGCAGCTGCCACAAGTCACCAGTATTGTTGTAGACTAGTGTATTGTGGCCACATTTGTGGAATTAAAAGCATCTAATTGATTTTGCTATAAATGACGGTGCCTTATATTCTGGCTTTCACATGAAGACAGTTGGTTTCTCAAGTTCTTAATGACTTTTTTCATTAAATTAAATTTGTTGCAAACTCCCTTACCCCCCAAACCTTTGTGTAGGTCTAGTGTTGCTACATCCATAAGTTCTCTGCACACCACAAATCCCTCTCTAGCAGTCAGCTCTATTCTGAGTGTACATTCTTTCAAACACATACTTTCCGTTATGTTGTTTGATGTAGACTAATGTATCAAAAAGAAGAATTTCATTGGTGATATGCTTTATAGATTTTAAATTCCTACCACTGCTCCTGGATTGCTGGAGGGAGTTGGCACCATGCCTGTATACATGAGTCACCTAATTCCCATAAATTCCCAGGAGGGTGGTGATGAGCTCATGTTCAATCACATGCCAGATGTGTTCGATCAGGTTCAGATCTGGTGAGTTGGGGGGGGGGGGGGGGGCAGCACATCAACTGGAACATGCCACTGTGTTTCTCAAACCACTCCATCACACTCCTGGCCTTGTGACATGGGGAATTATCTTGAGGAAAAATACCACTGGCATTGGGAAATATGATAGTCGTGAATGGGTGTACCTGGTCCGCAGCCAGTGTACGCGTAGTCTGCAACCAGTGTATGATAATCTTAGGCCATTCATGGTGTTTTGCACGTACTCCACAGAACACATGGATGCCCACATGAAAGTTCCCCAGAGCATAATGGAGCCACCACCAGCTTGTCTCTATCCCACAGTACTAGTGTCAAGGAGTTGTTCCTTTGGAAGACGACGGATTCACCCCCTTCCATTGGCATGATGAAGAAGGTATCAGGATTCATCAGACAGTGAAATACTCTGCCACTACACCAACATCCATTGCCAATAATCACGTGCCTATTTCAGTCACAGTTGTTGATTTTGTGATGTTAACACTTGCACATGCACGGGTCATCGGCTGCGAAGGCCCCTCGTTAGGTGTGTTCACTGCACTGTGTGTTCAGACACACTTGTACTTTGTCCTGCATTAAAGTCTGATGTTAGTTCCATCACAGTTCGGCACCTGGATGGGTTTATATCAATAGCAGCTCAATGATCATAATGTTCTGGCTGATTAGTGTAAGTCCTGTTATTGTCCTTGATCTGGATAAGATGAAGAAGGCTAAGCTATCCTACTCTCTTCCTAAGTTGAGTATTTGCACTCTATGCCAATATGTTTTGTTGTTTTAACTGTTAAGGCCCATGTAGTTCTCATTAGGTGTAACAAAAATTACAGCCTACTGAATCAAAACCTCATATACTGAAGGAAGCCTTATACAGCTTGGTTGTGGCATAGACTCCAGATTGTATGCTAGTGAGTGTTTTATTTCAACATTCATTCACCTCTTAAGTGCACTTTTCACCTGGCAGCTGAGTGTTTTACTTGATAAAGGTTTTGCACTTTCCTTGTAATTCAGATGCTGAAACAGAAATCTCTGCCTCCAATAAATACAACTATCAGTCATTGCATTTTGCTCACATGCATAGAGATTTTACACAGTTTAAGGGGGATGGTAGAAATGACCTACCACGAACTGAGGTACCTCAGGTTGCTATGCCAATGCCCTGCCACCAAAGGTTGAGCTCAATGGGAGTTGCATTTGCAGGTATGAGACAATCATGGAGTCCCTTTTCTATGTTGTAATTCTCTTCATTTTTAAGAATACAATAGCTGTGCAGCCACATCAGAAGCAAAAATATGTGGAAAGGCCAGACAAACACATGGTTACTGAAGTTTGGTAGTGCCTTTACAGTAGTTGCAGGGGCAGCAGTCTGGATGATTGACTGATCTGGCCCTGTAACACTAGCCAACATGGCCTTGTTATTTCGGTACTGCGAACAACTGAAAGTAAGGGGAAACTACAGCATTTATGTTTCCCAAGGACATGCAGTACCACTTGGAACTTTAATATCCAGGATTTTACCTTGGTATATTTATCACAGGTTAGCACCTAACTGACACTGTGACTGTTCTGACACAGTGGCAAGATATCAACTACACACTTTCACCGTCAAGTATGAATAATGAATAATATGAACTCCATTTAGTTACGTAACCACTACACATAGTGAATATTCAGTTTCTATATCTGGTTGAACATAGTACCTGTACACTTCAATAACTGATAGCTACACAGAACTGTTCTCATTTTAACCAAGTAATACATGCTACATAATTATTATGAGATGATAAATGCGCATCTTGCTAGCTAGTCCCAAACTGCCTGTGGCATTACATATTATGCCCATTTATAGATGCGCATAAGAATTAAAATCAAAATTTGTTTTTACATATTAGTAAGTAACATGAAAGATTGCTTAATTACACAGAATTATAATGCATAAAAGAGCAAATCTGTTTAGGTATGACATGTATTACAAGAAAAAGGTAATATGTAGATACTATTTTATGGAAAAAATTTTTACTTCTGTGATGATTCACAGAGCCCACCAAAACCTACTAAAATGACATTTCCTGAACAGAACTAAAAAATTAAAAGTTTGTTAGAGCGCCATAAATATCGATATTTGTTCTGTGCGCAAGTGTGCTATCTTTGAGGAGAGGTCTTTGGGGCAGGAGGTTGGACGCTAACGGCAGTTAGCCTCCGGACTTGTATCTGTATAGAAGCTAAGTGAGAATAAATCTGTATATGAGAGAATTCTAGTTGTTTACCTACAACTATACCATATTCCCTCACTGGTGACCCCGTTTTTGTGTAATATGCGTCCGAGTTACCGCCCGAAGGTTATTTACTTGCCTACCGCGTCGGGTTTCTCTGCGATCGTGAGGGCCTTTGTTCAGCTCCAGACAATGGCCTTTCAGTATTCACTGCCACCCGGATTCCAGCAACATCTCTCCAGCAGTCCTGCCGTCGTAGTGGACATGCCGCAAGAATCTTCGGAATCCTTCAGCCAGAACATGCAGTGGAATTCATTGAGTGCCGCCAGTACCTTCCAACCGCCAACGGTCGTGGACTCTGGCTTTGTTAGCATGGACCTTCCCACGTGTTCTCCACAGCATTTTGGTCGGAACATTCCTACTCCTGTGTCGAACACACAATTCAATACAGTTCGTGGCATCGAACGAGGTTTTGCTACTTTGGAAAATCCAGTAGTAAATTCAAACTCGAATCAGTTCCCACCACGTGTGTATCCTTCCGCGCCGGCTAGTCAACAGGCGTTCAATGCTCACCAAACAGCAAATATCACACCGAGTGTGCATCCTAGTGGACGTGTGTGGGATCCTTGTGTTGCTTCTAATCAAGTCAACAATTCTGTGCTGGACAGCAATTGCTCCGACATCTACAACCAGCCCCACCACCCACTGTCAAGTGAATACTGTGTGCATAACGGACATTCACCAGCGTACTTAAGCACTTGTGGCTTCTCTCCGAGCTACCACGTCAATGAGAATGCACATTTTGACTACGATCCTCACACCGTTCGAGCGTCTGCCGCTTCTCAGCCGCCCCCCCGGCGTCAAGTGAATTTTGCGATTCCCGCATTATGGGACGCCAATAATTTGGACTCGCAATCTTCTGCATGCTCTACTTCCGTCCGAAGTAATAGGCACACCTCCGCAGTGACTGCAGTGCCGAATCTGCCGAAATTACCAGACTTCAAACCCGCTCACCCGGAGTTCTGGTTTAACCTGGTTAAGCAAACATTCAATGTCTGTGCTTTGGACGATGACGCACGCTTCGCCTGCCTCATGAACCATCTTCACGACCGCGTCGATATAATTTACGATCTGGTCAAAGTCAAAGCACCCCCCCCCCCCCCCTAGCAGGGAAGTATGCTGTGGCGAAACAGATGATACTGGAGCGCGTCTCTAAAACCAGGAGAGAAAATGTGCGACAGCTCATCTACGAAGAGCGTCTCGGCGACAGGTCTCCGTCCCAGCTGTGGCGGTGCATCCGTCTTCTCGTCGATGAGCAAGTTATGCCTGATGACACGCTTGCAGAAATCTGGACTGAAAAGCTGCCTTTGCCTGTCCAGACTACAATCTCTGTGTATGAAGATAGGCCAGTAAATGAACATTTACGCGCCGCCGACAGAGCATACTCCGCCAGGAAACGTGAGCTCCGTGCACTGCATTCTGGATGTGACCGCACTAAGACGCTTTCTGACGCCACGCCCTTGTCTGGTGCTGCTAATAACAAGTTTGTTAAACTAGCTGCCCTGCCTGCACCTTCAACTCCCTGCAACGACAGTGCATCGGCCTCTGTGGAAGACTCTGGGGCACATAGTCCGTCAGCTAGCAACTACCCACAGGAGCACAGGCCCGCCAAACCTTACTGTTTCTTCCACGCGAGATTCGGGGAGCAAGCTCGCAAATGCCAGTCACCGTGTTCTTACCCAAACTCCAACCACAGGTAGGCTACGGTGCCACCTCCTGCGATGTAAACAACGGGCACCATCCCACTTTGCACTCCGTTTCGGACAATAACAGTAAGTGTGGTCGAGTCTATGTTCGCGATTTATGATCAGGTGTATGTTTTCTGGTAGACACTGGCGCAGACGTCTCTTTGCTGCCGGTTCGCCTAGCAACCAATAAAGTGCAACCACACAAAACAGTACTTCGTGCAGTGAACTTTTCTACCCTACAGTGTTCAGGTTCCACTTTGTATACAGTGAAACTTTCGCCCGAGTGCAAGCTGGAGTGGACGTTTCTAGTGTCAACAATTGAAGAACCTATTCTCGGAATTGATTTCCTCAGGCACTATCAGTTGTCACTAGATTTTGTGCAAAATACTGTGTTTTACCCCTCCCTTAACAAACATATTCCTTTCGCTTCGCCGAGTGACAGTTCGGCTAGCACCAAACATGTGTGCTGTGCTAAGAAGTGTGTAAACCTATCCTTGGAGCTGCAATCTTGGACAACAAGTGGCTAGTGGAGTGCGCCAAGTCTTCGAAGTTGCGGATGGAACATAAGGAAATGCTGCTGCATCTCCGCGACATACACCACGAGTTGGCCTCCACACAACAACGCCTCGCGGCACTACAAGCAGACGACTCATCGGCTACAGACAAGGTCAGTCCGTGCCAATCTGGTGTTCCCGTGCCCGCGCACGATAACGACAATGTTGTGAACTCTGTAAACTGTGTCAGCACCCCCTTTTGTAATGATAGGGTATGCCCGAGTGCTCATGCTCCTTGCGTTCTGAATGGACAATTAACTTGCCAAGCTCGTGGCAATGAACTACGGCCATCTGCTGTCCGGCCACGCCCACTCGTGCCTACAGCACTCGTATCGGCACGGCCCGCTACCAAGAACCAGTGTGCCAACCTCGCCCATGTTAACACGTGTGCGGCCTTTACGCAGCCTACGAGCGGGTGGCACACCTGTACTTCCGTGCCCTCAGCACCACAGCTTGGCCCATCCGCCACTGACTGCTCCGCTTCACGGACATCTGACTGTCATGCCGCGCCACGTATTGCAGTAGTCACTAATGGCACAGTTCATCAGTTACGTCTACCCGATGGGCCGCCCTTATTGCAACGCCCACGCCACCTCAAGCCGGAATTTATGAAAATTGCAAAAGAACAATTGGACGATCTGTTACAAAAGGGAATAATTGAACCTTCTTCTGGTTGCTGGGCTAGTCCTATCCTGTTTGACCAAAAGAAAGACGGTACTTGGCGTATGGTCGGAGACTATAGGCATTTAAATGCCCGCACCATCATTGATAAATATCCGGTTCCACACATCGCAGACTTCAATCATGCGCTCGCAGGTGCAAAGTACTTCTCTGTTTTGGACTGTAAGCACGCATTTCATGAGATTCCTATGGCTCCGGAGGACATAGAAAAGACTGCCATAACCACTCCCTTCGGGCTGTTCCAATACAAATTTATGCCGTTTGGGTTGAAAAACGCCCCCCAAACGTGGCAGCATGTCATCAATCAAACTTTATCCCATCTAGACTTTTGTTTCGTATACATGGACGACATATTGGTTTTTGCTTCTACTTTAGAACAGAGTGAGGAGCATGTTCAAGTCGTGACAGATATTTTAGCAGCTGCTGGTATTGAACTGAACAATAAAAAGACTCATCCGTCACATTCCTAAGTTATGTTGTGTCATCGGACGGTCTGACACCACCACAGGACAAGATCAAGCCTGTTCTCGAGATGCTACACCCTCAGACCTATAGGGAATTACGCAGGTTCATCGGAACAGTTAATTATTACGGGAAACATTTGCCAGCCACTTCTGCAGTGCAGGCTCCTCTCACAGATGCTCTCGCTGGCCCACAAACTTCTGGCACCCGCCAGGTACCATGGACACCAGACATGGACAAGGCATTTAATGAACTCAAACAGCTGTTGGCCTCCGCTGTCACTATTGCTCACCCACGGGCGGACGCCACAATGTTTATCACTACTGACACTAGTGACAATGCTATCGGCGCAGTACTGAGACATACAACGATGTTATGACTCCCCTGCAGTTTTTCTCAAAAAAGCTAAACAACGCGTAGAAGAAATACTCAGCATTCGACAGAGAATTACTTGCAGTTTATGAGGCCATAAGACACTTCAGAACTGATGTTGAGGGACGAGATTTCTATGTGCCCACTGATCACAAGCCGTTGGTTCCTGCCATAAAAAATCCTGCGGCTGATCCGCCCCCACGACGCTTTTGTCACATCGATTACATCTTGCAATTTACAAATGACATTCACTACATCCGAGGAGCGGACAATGTGGTCGCTAATTTTCTCTCGCGTGTTGGTGCTGTCACAACCTTAATTGACTTAACGGACCTACCTCGGTTGCAATCGGCAGACCCCGATACCATGCAGTTAATTTCAGACCACAGCTCCTCTCTCCAACCGGTACGCTCCACTTTCCCTGGCATATCTGACTTAGTGTGGTGTGATGAATCGACTGGTACGTTGCGGCCATTCATTCCCAAGCCCCTTCAACGCCAGGTCTATGACAAATTACACACATTAGCACACCCTGGTGTCAAGGCTTCCACCCGTCTGGTAACTGAACGGTTTGTCTGGAGAGACATGCGCCGTGACTGTCACTCTTGGGCAAGGGCATGCATGGTGTGTCAACAGAACAAAGTTTCCAGGCACACTTCTCCACCCCTTGGCTGTTTTGCCCAACCGCCAGGCCGGTTTCACCACGTTCATGTCGACCTCGTAGGCCCTTTGCCCCCCTCCGAGGGTTTCCGTTACTTGTTTACAGCTATTGACAGGATGACTTGGTGGGCTGAGGCTGTGCCTATTCCAAACATTACCTCCGAGACAGTAAGTCGAGCATTCTTAGACTGGTGGATCTCTAGATTTGGCTCACCTGTTTACCTCACCACTGACCAGGGGCGACAATTTGAGTCTTCAGTTTTCTCTGACTTATGTAAAATGTGTGGTATTGTCAAAATTCATACTTCTGCATACCACCCCCAAAGCAATGGGCTTGTCGAGCGATGGCATCGCACCTTAAAGTCTGCCCAGCGTTGCCATGACTCACTATGGACAGAGGCACTGCCCTTCGTGCTTCTTGGCCTTCGTGTGACTTTCAAGGAAGACCTCAAGGGTTCCGTGTGTATGGCCAACCTCTGGTTAGTCACTCCGACCCCACTTCCACGGCCCTCTGAACTCCCTTCACTTCTCGAGCGGGTGTGCTTGCACTGCAGCAAAATTCAGCTGCCACCTCCGGCTGCTCATACACCTCCGCGCGTGTACGTACCACGCACGGTAGACTCTTGTGAGTACGTGTTTCTCAGAGACGACTCAGTCAAAGCCCTGCTTCAGTCGCCCTACACAGGTCCTTACAAGGTCGTCAAACGCTCTGAGAATAACATGGATCTCCTCATAAAAGACTCTGTAACCATGGTCTCACTCAACCGAGTGAAACCAGCTTTCATTGAGCCTCAGGTGAACCTCCCTGATTCTGCCCCTATTTCTCCCACTCCTGCTTCGAGCGGCCATCCATCTTCCCACACCATGCATTTGGATATTGATTCTCCACAGCGTGCTTCTCTGCCGAGCACTGCTCCTTCTCCGCGTTCATCTAATTCGAGTGGCCAATCTTTTCGGGGCTTCACTCCTCACAGCCCTTGCAGTCGAACTGCCAACCACTCGGATTCTACCATTGTGTTACCATCTTCGTGTGACAGCTCTTTGTCACGCCGTTCAATCCATGCTGGCTCCTCATTGCCTTTGGTCACGCTCCCTCGTCTGTCAGCTGATCGCCCTAGGTTGTCTCCTGCGCAGTCCGGTGCACCTGCCACCCCCCTCTTAGCAGATGCTTCCCCCTGCCATGGCTTTCCCACACCTCCCTGCCTCCCTACCATTGCTCGTACAGGTGCCATCCAAGAATTCACAACACATGTGCACCCTGATGGCATACATAAATTATCTGTTGTCGTAGATGGCGATGCGGTGTGTGTGGTACTCGCGTGTGACAATACTGAGGGAGGAAGTGCAGAATCTCGTGTGGTGCGCTGCTTTAAATTGTGCAGAAGAGCTGCGTGTGGCAATTTGCGTGCCTTTGTTAGGCCTTCTGGCAAGGTGATTCTCCGCCTGCCAGCTGACGAAGTGCTACACCTCCACTCCAGGATGGGACGTCGTCTTCAGCCGCCGGCGTTGCTTGCTGACTTCACCGTCGACGTACCGGGTTTCAACCCCCGGTCTCCTACCAGTCGACCGCTTCCGCCTGACGCGGAAGAACTGTGCGTTACCTTCCTAACTTCTCACCCCCCCCCTCCCCATTCACAGGGACGTACTCCATACTGGGCGGGGGGGGGGGGGCGGGGGGCTATGTGGCGTAGAGCGCCATAAATATCGATATTTGTTCTGTGCACAAGTGTGCTATCTTTGAGGAGAGGGCTTTGGGGCAGGAGGTTGGACGCTAACGGCAGTTAGCTTCCGGACTTTTATCTGTATAGAAGCTAAGTGAGAATAAATCTGTATATGAGAGAATTCTAGTTGTTTACCTACAACTATACCATATTCCCTCAAGTTCTTAAAGTATAAGTCAGCATTTTTGGAATCAGAAAAATTAGGAATGCAAAACTATGGGACTGAATTCTGGAAATAATCACAAGTTAAGGCTCAAACATGAAAATTTTCATGACAAATAACTATTTAAATAGGAAGTTTTTGAAAAAAAGTTACATTTGTTGAGAAGAAGAAAAAGAGGGCTTTCGAATGGACTATGTTGAGCTGTAACTAAATAGCTGATTCCATATTTCTAGATTTCCAGAAAGCATCTGACATGGTGCCCTATTGCAAGCTTTTAACAAAGATATGAGCATGTGGAGTAAGTTCACAAATATGTGAGTGGCTCAAAGACTTCTTAAATAATAGAACCCAGTATGTTGTCCTCCGCAGCGAGTGTTCATCAGAGAATCGTCAGGAGTGCCCCAGGGACGTGTGATAGATCTCTGTTGTTCTCTATAAACATAAATGATTTGGCGGACAGGGAAGGCAGCAATCTGCCATTGTTTGTTGATGATGCTGTGGTGTACAGTAAGGTGTCAAAGTCGAGTGACTGTAGGAAGCTACAAGGTAACTTAGAAAAAATTTCTAGTTGGTGTGGTGAATGGCAGCTCGCCATGTAAGTTAATGTAAGTTAATGTGGGTGGGTAGGAAGAACAAACCTGTAATGATTGGATACATTACTAGTAATGTCATGATGACACAGTCAATTTGTTTAAATATTTGGAGGTAATGTTGCAAAGTGATATGAAATGTAATGAGCATGTGAGAACTGTGGTAGGGAAGGTGAATTGTTGACTTTAGTTTATTGGGAGAATTTTAGGAAAATGTGGTTCACCTGTAAAAGAGACAGCATATAGGACACTGGTTTAACCTATTCTTGAGTACTGCTTCAGTACTTGGGACCTGTACAAGGACTGAAAGAAGACATCGAAGCAATTCAGAGGTGGGCTGCTAGATTTGTTACCAGTAGGTTTGAACAAACTCGTAAGTGTTATGGGGATGCTTCGGGAACTCAAATGGGGATCCCTGGAGGGAAGGCAACATTCTCTTTGAGGAACACTATTGAGAAAATTTAGAGATCCGGCATTTGAAGCTGACTGCCGAACGATTCTACTGCGCGCCAACATACATTGTGCATAAGGACCAAAAAGTTAAGGGACGAGAAATTAGGGCTGATATGGAGGCAAACAGACAATTGTTTTTCCCTCACTCTATTTGCAAGTGGAATGGGAGAGGGAATGACTTGTAGTGGTTCATGGTACCCTCCACCATACACAATGTGGCTTGCAGAGTACCTATGTAGATGTAGATGTAACTATTTGCTCACTGAAAATTTCAACTCTACATGTTCTAAAGGAAACAAAACATGATTATTCTTGTAAATAAACTATTTCCAGGTAAACTAGTTGTATTATTGTCATCAGAAAATTACATTATGAATAATAAAGTTTTACAAATTCCTCCCTAAATAAGAAACTAATCATTTTACATAACTTTAGTACATGTACTAAGTACATAACAGAAAGAAGAGAGACTGATATACTGGTGGCTCATTCAGCATAAAATGAGCCAAACAGTCATTTTTAGAAATTCAGGAAAGTGAAAGCACTAACAAAATATAAAATTTAATGATTTGAAACTCATTTTTATTGTATTCAAGATATTTAGTTATGAATTATCAACCAAAAGATTGTAGTTTAATGTAGTCCATAAACACCATGGAAGTTTTTTTACACTGGCTGAACCGATTTGCTTTCTGTGAAATAGACAATACAACAATAAGCAACTTGCTATGTAACAACACTCTTTAATATTTTTTCAGGTAAGCTTTCTTTTGAATTTTTTTCTCTTTTTGAAAGTGACAGGGATCACTATCACACCCATGACAAAAAAGAAGATAAAGTTTGCTTCTTGTTTCAACAAGTACTTCATAATTTGTAACATTCTGGGAAAGTGAGGTTAAGAAAATATATTAACTCCTAAACCTATTAATTTTTGGGAATAACTGTATTTTATCCAGGAATGTTGTCACAGGTGTGACAGTAATATTTGTCATGGGTGTGACGATAAAATGATGTTAGTCAAGCTACTCCTGGTATTCATGATGTAAAATCTGTTAAAGACACCAGTAGTGGAAAATAAGAATAGGTTCAGAAGCCATATATTATGATGACTGACTGTAAAGCATATGAGGAATTTGAAAATACAAATCCTGATACTCCATTAGGGAAGTCAACACGGCCACGTCACTGATCAGAAACACCACATAATCTGCATGTATACAATTACCATGCAAATTTTAAATTTATAACTGAAAGTATTTCACATGTGATTCCAGATTTTCCCAATTCTACTAAAGAGTTGCTTCAGAAAATTACTTGTGATGTACAAAATGAGGATTTTATGACAGGAAAATGGAGAAAGTATAAGCAGGACCTGTCATTGTGCTTGAATAATGAAAATCAATATTAAATTCTGTCATGGAAGCAGTGGAATAATTGTGATGGAGTGCCAAAGTTACGGAAAATACACTGAGGCTGAAAACGGTCAATGAAGAGTTAGAGGACCAGATGTCAATGTTTAAAAGGCATTTCCTTATAAGGGAGGAACAAGCCAAATATTTTGGGTCTTGTAAGAAAGAGCTTAAAAAGAATAACATTGCCATGCAAGTTGACTTTGCCAAGAACTTTTCTTTCATGTCGGGATGAAATTTAGGCTGCACATTGGAGCCATAAACAAATAACATTATTTAACTGATATGTATGAGATAGTCTAAAGGTTTCTTCTTATGCAACTGCAACTCATCACCTTTCACATGACAAATTTGCAGTTTGGTGTTTTCTTGAAAAAATAATAGCACATCTAAAACAGCAGAATCCAAATTTACAAAAGTACATATGTTTTCTGACAACTGCAATGCTCCGTTTAAAAATAAATTTACATTGTCCTACCTCTGCCACACCAAAACATGTCTGGGCTTTTTTGCCTTTTCACATGGCAAAGGGGCTTTTGATGAGATATGGGGAACAGTGGAGAGAACTGTATGGAGAGGAATCAGAATTCAGAAATTTGTAATGAATAATGCAAAGAAATTTTCTGGTTATGCTAGTGATAAACTGAATGAAGTTCGTTTTCTCTGAATTTCAAGCAGTGATGTGGACAAGGCAAAAGAAACAGTCAAGGTTTTGGGAAGATGTAATTCCAATTCCTAAAGTGCAATCTAACCATTATTCTAGAAACTATGACGGTCATTATGTTTTAGCTGCAGAAATATCTGTCAGTGAAATGACAAGATATGAAGTCTTTCAGAGGATCCCTAAATGCAAGGAACAGCCAAAATTTTCTGATTTTTACCAGATTCTAAAGAGTTTAATGTTGAAGGTAATCAAGCAACATCAGAAAATAAAGTACAGGCAACCATAAATCTAACTAAGGGAATTCAAGTTGGAACCTTTCTGATCATAGAACTTCAGAGTGAGAAGGGAAATGCACAGAATTTTGTTGCTGTTTGTCAATCAGAATGTATGGCCAATGAAATCAAGCTTATGTTTTTAAAACCATGTTAGAAAAAAAATCACTTTTGTGCTAATGGAAATGAGATTTCAATTGTTTCTTTACAAAAGAATGTTGTTAAAATTTTGAATCCTCCTGCAATTCAAATGAAAGGAAATCGAGTATTTTATTAGAAAGTTATTCAAGTATGTATTTCTGTGTATATTTCTTTGTTTTGTTAAGTGGTCAATCCTTTATTTATTTGAAAAAGACATTGCTTCATTCTCCATAATGTGTAATATGCTGAAGAAATGAGAGGATGTTTCAGTTACAAATGAGTTGTTCTTTAGTTTCTAGTAGTAGTAGTGGTAATAGTAGTAGCTTTATTCATCTGTAGATCTCTTGTTACAAGGCTATAGGACATATAAAAGTATTTACAAGTTTAGATCAATTTAAAATAAGCTAATTCGTATGTACATATATTTACAGACTTTTAGTTAGAGACCATCATTATATTAACTCCTCGTATACAACAATATTTTTACAAATAACTTAATAAATAATGTAACGCCACACGGTACACTCATAACTCACTATCAGTCACTGCACAAATTATACGCACATTGTGTCATAACACTTCACTCACTACACACACACACACACACACACACACACACACACACACACACACACACACACATATACACACTGGCGATCTTTGGGCCATTTTCTGTACTGCAACTTCCCATTTGCTATTCTGAAAAACTGAGTCAGCATCCCTCCATAAAGATTGAGATGTTGAGCTCAGTGTCATAATACTTCACTCACTACACACACACACACACACACACACACACACACACACACACACACGTATACACACTGGCGATCTTTGGGCCATTTTCTGTACTGCAACTTCCCATTTGCAATCCTGAAAAACTGAGTCATCATCCCTCCATAATAATTGAGATGTTGAGCTCAGAAAGAGGTGTTAGTATTGTGTTATGCATAGCTTGGGGGTAAGTATTTCTAGAAAGGAGAAAAGAAGGAAAAAACATAAAGTGAAGGTGTATGTTCTCTTAAAGAACAGAACTTTTTAAATTAATTTAACACCAACAACACTTTAATCATGCAATATGATTCTTTGTGCTGCCAAAAATGTAATTTGAATCCATTTTCTATCTTTATTTCTGTGAAATATTGAAAGAAGTTTGTACACGTCACACCCATGACTTTATCATGTCACAGCCATGACAACAGAAATTATGATGTTATTTTGAAAATAATGTTATGTTCTTTCTCATATTTTCATGGCTAATAAACAAAATTATAGTATTATACACTTATTACATTGTTTACATATAACCATTTGATTCACAGCTTTTTTCCTGTAAAGGTCAAAGTGTTATGTTGTACTTCTGAATTTTGTCACACCTGTGACACATGGTTTTTGGTTAATATTGATACTTTCATCAATTACAAAAAAAATTATATTCAGACTTAGTAAAATAATCAATTTCCTTTTAAATGATATAAACTGAAGGAGGAAACTTTAAAATGGAATATTTTAAATTATTTTATAGTTAATTTATAGAGTTCACATGTCAAACCTATGACTATGGAATCAGTGTGGCTTATTTCCCATTCTGGAATTACATAACGTAATGTTTCTTACTTGTATTACATTTTATTACATTGTATTATTTTGTATTGTAATGAGAGATAGTTCCTAGCCTTTGCATCAAACACTGATCATGTGCAAATCCCGCTGCAGCTCCCATCTTATACTGATGTCAGTTTTATTCACTGTAAAATAGCATCATCTCTATAGTCACAGGGAGATACATATATGAACTGCAAAATGATTTACATGTATCATGGGTAGCAAACTTCCAAGAGTTAGGTCCTATAGTATTTTTTTCTATTGGTTGTATCTCCTAACTGAAGACAATGCACTGGATTTGTCTCCTAGTAAGTCTTCAATCATTTCACATATCTGGATTGACATTGTATAGGCACAATGACATCATGCCTTATGATATATATACTCTGATTTGTAACACAATTTCTAAATTACTAGTAAAATATAATTTGCTTGGCTCATTATTTGGACTTCAGCGATACAGGTGTGAACCATTTATTTATTTATGATGGGAGATGTGTTGACATCAACAAATCAAGATTTCTGTTTATTATGATTCACTGAAAAATTAGTAGTAAATGGTCAGTGGAAAATTAACTGAACTATAAACTTATAATGTTCTAATTTTATGTTCAGAAATTTTAAAAGATGGAAAGTAATATGATGATAATAACTTTGCATGGTGTAATAACTACTAACATGGCCTTTTTAGTATATGAAAGTTGACTGAAAGTACCTTGTGGAGGGTCATTTGTAAATTTAATTGAAATTTGCAGCAATGAAATTGGAAAATTAACATGAACTTCTGTAGTAATCCAACAACGAAAGTTTGGATCACAACTCTCTATTTCTGATAGGTTAACAAACAGCTCTTGCATATAATCTAATCCCAGATGGCAATTCTGAAGAAGAATCCAGCTTCCCTGCAAAAGAAAAAAAAACAAGCAAAATTTAGTTCAGAATCACAAATGGTAGGGTATAAAGTAACATGATTCCAGTTGGTAGTAAAAAATAACATTTTTAGAGGTGTTCAATAAGAAAATAATTTACTGCTTGAACACTATATGATACTATACTATTTCTAGTGGTCTCTCCTATCAGAATTTCAAATTTTTGTGGAATTTGTGGGCAGGAGAAAAACAGGAGGAGTGAAGATGTGAGCCAAAAAATAAGATATTTTATTTATCAGCAAAGTCACAGAGTAAATTATTTTGTACTTATGTTTATAGAGAGAATATTTCTGATCTCATGTGACAATTTTCATAGGACTTATCCATTATGTATCACCACAGTTTCAACTAAATATTGACATGTTTCTTCCAACAGAGCCATAATTAATTTATTACATTATCAGTATTGAAATGCAGCAGAATGATGTATAAAACAAGGAAGCATATCCTATTAACAGGAAATCCATAACATTTCAAAGATTTTACAATTTCTATATGTGCTTCTCTTTTACACTTATTCCTTAATCATGGTGAACCTACAAATTCAATTTTTTTAATTAATTTTTTATGATATGGGGACAATGTGAAAATTTTTGTTCCAGCAGTGTGTATGTGTTTTATAAACTACCCTTTTTCCTATAGCTTTGCCCACATATGCTTTCAATATGTAAATTGAACACATTTCCTTCGCCATCTCTCTGTGTCCTCCTCTTCCTCCTTCTGTCTCTCCACCTCATCCTCCCACCTCGATTTATCTATCTCCTCCTCTCCACTCTCCCTGTCTCTTCATCTCCTCCCCCCTCTCTTTGTCTGTTCCCTCCACCTCCTTTTTCTGACTATATCTTCCTCCCCCTTCCTGCTGACCTTATCCTCCTCCCTCTCTCTTTCCATCTCCGCCTATCCCACTTCGTTTTCCACGTGTCCACTACCCCTCTACACCTTCCACCTGCCTCATGCAGCTCCCGCTCCCCTCCTCTATCAATCTCAACCTGCTGAAGCTATGTTCATCGGAATATGTAGCCCTGCAAGACAATTAAATAAAATGGGCCAATACTACTCCCACAACATGCCTGTCATGAAGGGCAGACTACACATCAGGGGCATGCAATCATTTATTTGCCCCTGACGTATGGGGCACCACACAAAGGAGGTCAATAAAGCAGGCCGATACTGCTCCAAGACAATACACCTGTCATGCAAGGCAGCCTAAACGTTGTGGTCCAGAAAACCGTTTCTTGCCCATTAGATGTAGGTTGCCCTGCGAAGCAGGTTGATCTGGCAGGCCAATAATGTTCACACACAACATGCCTGTTGTGTAAGCATCCTTTAAGCCAGAGGCTGGAAAAAAAATGTTTCGGTTTGTATCTCCGCTCCTATTGGAGCTGGTACTCATGAAGCCCGCTGTTTCTGTGCCAAATTTGGTTGAAACGGATCCAGAGGTTTGGGAGTAGATCCTGGACATATGTACATATGTACAGGGATTCAGTTGTCCTTACTTGTGGGTTTTATAAAACCTGAAGTGCCTTCAAATATCACACACAAATTATTAGTCCCACAGAAAGATCAGCAGAACCTTTTGGAGGAAATTTAATGTATTTAAATTGGGACACGTTTTCCCTAGAGGACATAGTTTTCAAATTGTCCAATAAAAATCGTAAAAAAGTGGCCCTAAAATGCATGTTTCTTGAATAATTTGTAAACTACATTAAATTTACTACAAAATGGTCCTGAGGATTTTTTTTCTATAGGACTAATAGTTTGAAAAGTAGCGATGAGACAATATAAAAATTTCACTTCCCCAAGATAGAGAGGGGCAGCACCATTTTAAGTGATGGCTGATGTAGACAGCCACCAAAGCATGTGGATAAGCCTTCAATCCAGCATTTGCTGGGCAAGGCACTTTCAGTTTTTACTGTGTGTGCCGTAGGGCTACTTAGAAATATTTTTCGGATAAGTGCAAGGTACCACCCCTAAGTGCCATATGTCTTGCACAACAGACCCTTTAATGTTCACAACTTCTTACTAACTTGTCAAGTTCAGTTTTAGCTTGGTGGGGACAGGTATACATGCATTAAGGCAGCATAGTATTAGCCATCAGTGGAAGGGTATTGTTATAAATTTTAAATCTTTTTAATTTAAATGAAATCAAAATATCCTTAGGACATGTAAAAATAAATTATTATTTGAAATTAAATGTTTTTAAAATAGCATGAAGTGTTCTTACATTTCAAGGGGATATTTTAAAATTGGAATTATTTTTCTTGACATTGTCTGTATCTTTTTCAGTTCTCATCCAGAGATGCAACTGTGGGACTAGCTCATCTCTGGAAAATTTCACCAAAGATAATGGCATGGTTTACTGCTGGTGCTCGGGATATCCATGGATATCAATGGATCTTCTACGCCATTTACCATCAATTGATTCTTCTGCCTTCGGAAATGGTTTCTCATTTCCTGGACAAGGGAGTGCCTTGTTGATAAACTCTAAGAGTGCACTGTCTAAATACTCACTAGTTGAACTCAGTGTTTAAGCCGCCAATTTGTGAGTGGTTTTTGAAAAGGTTGCAGGTTGGATAAAACCCATCAGTAGGGGCAGCTGAATCACCCTTTGTATACAACAGAAAAATAAATTAGACTTAGGCACAGGTGTGTTTCATGTCAATATACCTTGAGCAATGATTTTTCAATAAGTACATTCTAGCCCTGAGTGTGTTTCTGGAATTTTTAAAAGATACCCATCTAAATTTGCCTTTTTTAAAAAAAGAAAAAAAAACCACCCGGTGTGTGTGTGTGTTCACTTTTTTTCTTACAGTTGGTCCAGAAGACTTGCATAGTACTCTCCAGTAACTGTTTTATACCTTGCAGAGCAGTCATGAAGATGGAACCCCTCTGAATTACAGAATCACACTGGCTACAGACTGTTAAGCAGATAAAAGTTACTTACTTTGCCTTCATTCATGCAGGCTAACTAGCCTTTATCCCTTGTTTTGATTGCTGTTTCTTTGCTGGCAGAAGTGGTGACCATACACTCTTCCACAATGGAGCAAGTAATTAGATGGTTTCTTTTTAAAATGGTTTAATATTGTTAAAATATTAATTTTCACATTTGTCTTTGGTCAACATTTGACAGTTTTGACATCCTTTTTGTACAAAGCTTCCTCACAGTTAATTATTAATGTAAAATTTTCATTCCAGTATGGCTATGGCATTAACTACATCACACACCTTTCCTTGATGATCATCCAAAAGCATATATTCATATGTGGTTACCATTTTGAGACATTTAGTTGACTGGACTCCTTAAAAAGCCTTCATTAGCTTTGCATGAATTAAATGATAATTAATACAAAACAGTTTTATGTTTTATCCATTTGAACTTAATTCATTCATAAAAGTACGGATATTTGTAACTGTGGATAACGTTGCCCCAAGAGACTTGAAAAGACAACAATCACATTTTTGTGAAATCACATTTTACAAACCAAGTTAAAGACTACAACCGCTATCCATCTGCAAACACATACAGTGACCACAACTTGGTCCTCAGGGCAATTTCATTCAGATTCAGATGTCTGATAACGTTGCCCCAAGAGGCTTGAAAAGACAACAATCACATTTTTGTGAAATCACATTTTACAAACCAAGTTAAAGACTACAACTGCTATCCATCTGCAAACACATACAGTGACCACAACTTGGTCCTCATGGCAATTTCATTCAGATTCAGATGTCTGAAGAAAAAGACAGCAAAACAGAAATAGGTAATAGAAAATTTGAAAACTGAGGGACTGGTAAGGCATCATGTACAGGAAACAAACAACCTACCTAAAAATTTTTGACACTGAAGAGGGAAATAAGACTGGGAAAAAATTAAATATGAGACATACAAATCAGCAAAAAGACAGAGAGAAAAAGTAAACCTTAAAACAAAAGGAAATGAATAACAGCAATGTTATTCAGTTTATAAAAAAAGAAGACAATGTAAAAACATAACTGGTGAATAAAGAAAAGCTGAATACAGAAGACTGAGGAACTTAGTCAATAGAAAGCTAGAAATGCAAAAGGAAATTTTCTTGAGGAAGTGTGCAGAGAAGTATAAGAAAATATTTGAAACAGAATAACTGATACAGCCTACAGTACAGCAAACAAATTTTTTACAAACACAAACAAGAATCTCGAGTACAGTAGAAGACAGAGGGAAAAATATTGTTTAGTGAAGTAGATAACATCCTACAAGAAGAATTTGAGAAAGTTCTTAAAGATCTACAGGAGAGCAAAGCAATGGGCATTGATGACATTCTTGCAGAACTAATCAAGAATACTGGTGACAGCATGAAATAATGCTGCTGAAACTATTAGGTCCATCTATAACACAGGAGAGATACCAACTGATTTCCAGAAATGCATCATAGTTGCCATAGCAAAGAAGATGGCAGCTACAAAATGTCAACAGTATCAAATCTTAGGCAAGTATCACATGCATTAAAAATTCTCAGGAAGATAATTCTGAGCAGAATTGAAGAGTAGGTAGAGGATATGCCGAGTGAAAATTATTTTGATTCAGGGTAGGAATAGGAATAAGAGAGGTGATTCTGACACTGTACAGCAAATACAGAAATATTAACCAACTTATATCGCCTTTGTAAACCTGGAAAAGGAATTTGATAATGCAAGATACTTTCAGAGTGCTGAAGAAAGTAGGTTTCTAATACAAAGATATGCAGACATTACTCAAGGGATGAGACAAGGATGTACTCTGCCTCATATATTCAATGCTTACCGTCAGGAAGCTGTAGACCAAGTTTGTGAAACTACTGAAGTGGGAATCAAAATGCACAGGGAGAAGATAAGACATGATGCATAACACAGCTGATGCTGCTGTGATCACAGAGTTGAAAGAAGATCTAGAGAAGATTCTCAGCACAATGGAAAGGGTTTTTCTGTAATCAGTATGGTATGAAAATAAACAGGAAAAAGAGTAAATTGATGGTTTGCAGTACTGAAGAATAATACAAACCTTTAAGAATAAGAATTGGAAGAGAGGAGTTGGAATTGATGGAGCAATTTTCCTATTTGGGAAGCAAGATGACAAGGGATGCTAGAAGATGCAAAGAAATTATGAGCAGACCAAAACTGTATTTAATTAGAGAAAGAACTTACTCACCAGTAAGAGCTTAAGTCTGGAAATAAGGAAATAGAAAATAATTTTTCTGGAGTGTGGTCCTATATGGATGTGAAACAGGAAAACAAGAGAGAGGACAGCTAAAATCAATGGAGATTTGATGCTACAGAAGGATCAGCTGGAGAGATAGAGTTCCAATAAAGAGATGCCGGGAAGAGTACAGGAAACCAGATCTCTAATAAGGCACACCTGAAAGATGAACTTGGACATGTTTTAAGACACAATAACATCATTGGAACAGTAGTAGTTGGGGCTACTGAGGGAAGGAATTAGTATGGACATCCAAGGTTCTCATAGATGCACCAAATTATTAATGATGTGGGATGCACTACATATGTGTAAATGAAGAGGAAGCCTGACAGAAAAGACGAATGGTATAATGTCGCAACTCAGAGTTGAACACTGCAGAAGAAGATACAAGGCAACCGGTTTCAACTGCTATATGCAATAATCTTTAGGCTCCCTTAATAGGAGTGCATATAGTGGTTCAATCTGAAATGCTATGCAGACAGTCCGTGGTGCTCCAGACATCATCACATTGTCCACTTTGGTACTTTTTTTGCTTCAAAACAGCCCATTTCCTGACTCAAGTATGTGACATGGCCAAGTGACCCTGCACAATTCATTTGGGGCACTGAGATTCTCCATGGGAGTATGGCCATCCTTAACTCATCGAGTCCTCACTGATATGACAGTTGTGGGATTCTAACCCTTGTCAGCAGTAATATCAAGGAATGATAAACCTGTCTAAGTAGGTTACAATCCTGCAGCTGTTAAATTTTGATACATGCTTAGACATTTCTCCTTCTTACACAAAGCATAATGAGAGCTTCTCACACATAATCAACATTCAAAAGTGACTTTGCTTAGAAACCCACTGATTAATGTCCCATTATTCAGAGTGTCCCACTTATCTTGACTAGCCCAATAATTTTTCATCAAGAAGCAAAATTAAAATAGTATGTAGCAAATGTCATTTAGCTACCAGAGGGATGTTAATTAACATGTTTGCCTTTCTTGTAGCTTTGTACATTATGAAGATAAGAACAGTAGTACTAATGAACCATTCACATAAATATAACATTATCAAAATTGTAACACAAATTTTTATTTGACTCTCCTGTATTAGCACACAGTGCAGGTACCCAGGGTAATGTAACTCATCCACTTGCTGGAGCTAAAAGTAAACAAATGGAAATGCAAGGAACATGCACACTGTTCATTCAGTCACCTGTCTTCAATTGAAGATTTGTGTGGATAAAATGTATACCAACAATGAGAATGTAGAAATGCTACTCATCATCTATAGTGAATGTAAGTTAGTAGAACAGTAACTGCAGTAATATTTTCTCATTTGCAATGCAGGTAGATGTAGTACAGTACTGTAGTACTTTTATACACTCTGTTGTATACATAGGGCAGTTCTTGATTAAAAACTTCGTCACTGCCTTTCTTTTGTTGTGGCTGAAAGTGAGCACATGTTACGCAGTTAGAGAAACTTCATGGAGAGCAATATCCTTACAAGAACTCATCTTTTCAACAGATTTTTTCTCATCTTGTGACACTTCAGGGTCTTTGATGGAGACAAAAAGAGGTAGAACATTCAAAGGTGCTCAAGGTGGGGATCATGGACAGTGATACGCTGGTCCATGTGTTGGATGAAAGAATTCATTGCTGCCTCCAGTGTTGCCTGCTAAAGTGTATTACAAGCAAGTACAAATATGGGCAGCCACTGTGGGCAGCACATCTGCAGTGATGAGAACTACCTTGACCAGTATGCTGAAGGTCTTATGAGGATGAGGGCACTATCCCCTAAACCTAGTACACAAAGAGATATCCTATGTCATATCCTCACATAGCCCTAATCCTCCTACCATCCCCAATTAGCTATAAAGGAGCACCACCCTCATCACCCAATATCACACTGGACTTGAGCAACTGAATCCTATCCTTCACCAAGTCTTCGATTATCCATCACCATGTCTGGAAATGAGGAACATCCTACCTAACAACCTTCCCACTCCTCCTAAAGTGGTATTCCATCACTCACACAACCTACACAGTGCATCACATGTCTAGCACATGAACCTGCCACCCCTCCCTCCCACATTCCTAGCCAGCAAACCAGTAGTATCCCTCCAAGTCGCTAACTACCCACCTGGAGCCCTGTTTCTGCCTCCCACTTCTCTCCCTCTATTTACACTACCCAACACAACCCATATCCCACCCTAGTCCACCTGCTGAAATGCAATCCTGGCAGACTGTCCAGCCGACAGCACATATTAAAACACACATCCAAGCATTTGTATTAATGATATTATGTATGAACTATTACTGCATGGGACTGAGTGAGGTGGCCCAGTGGTTAGCACACTGGACTTGCATTCGGGAGGATGACAGTTCAAACCCGCAGCCAGCCATTCTGATTTAGGTTTTTCTGTGATTTTCCTAAATTGCATTAGATAAATGCAGGGATGGTCCTGTGGAAGGGCATGTCTGACTTCCTTCCCTAATCCAATGGGGTTGATGGCCTTGCAGTTTGGTCCCCTCCCCCAAATCAACTGACCGACCAACTACATGGGAAGGTGGTTGAGAAGGGATAATCTGCAATGTCTAACCATCATTATACTGCCCACATAATACATATATTGTAAGCTCCTCCTCCATTTCCAAAATATGACAGTTCATTTAACCCTAGACTATAAAGGGGGAAATATTACATTGTTATTAATCCATCATAAATTTCATTACTCCATATTTTATTCTAAGAACATAATAATTTGTAGCTTTTGCACTAGTTGATAACTAGTTGATTTATTGATTCATCCTATAAATCTTTCCATAATGTGGGGATACAGGACACACACACACACACACACACACACACACACACACACACACACACACAGATATACAGTAATCATTTCAGCAGATACATGAATTTTAGCTTTATCCACAAAGGTTCTTGCAGTAGCTGCACTGTCTTGTTTCAAGTCTTTCATATCTTAAATGATCTAGGAATTATGCTACTGAATAGAAGCAATGATCCAATAAAAATGCCCTTAGGGTTTTATAAAAGAGTAAGAATGATGATATGTCTTTTACTTTACACGGAAGACTAATGTAAATTTGTATAGTGCTGTTTACTCTGGAGGTTTTATAGGCTGATGTCCTTATTGACTTGACATGAAACTTTTCCTTTTGTCTTGTATCATGTTCATGGATATTAAAATTTTCATTTACATCTTTTAAATTCTTTCTAATATATTTACAGATTTCTAGTATATACATACAGGGAAGAGGGAGAATTGATGACTTTTGAAAGAAGGGTTTTCAAGAAACTGTTTGTCGAGCGTGCTGCATTGCTCTTACAGTTCTTTTTTGAGTTAAGAAGGTGACTGAACTAGGTGGTGTATTACCCCAGAATATAATTCCGTACAGTAGGATGCCGTGGGCTTGGGCAAAGTAGGCAGTTTGGACAGTGCTATAACTTGCTTTGAGAGGGAGTAAACGCAGATTGTAACATATTTTATTTAGTGTTCCATTAATTTTGTTTATATGAGCGTGCCATTTGAAGTTACTTTGAAGCCATAAGCCTAAAAGCTTTGTTTCCAGAGAAGATGAAATTTTGTTGGAGTTTGTCATACTGGTGTAGCATGCATCACCTTTTAAACAGAAATTTAGGAATCTTTTTTTTTTTTTGGTGTTTATCATAAGTGCCCCTCAAACCATCTGTTTAGCTGTTCTGTAGTCTTAGTAACAGCTGTTTGAAGCTGACTTGGGTTATTTCCTGTAATTAGGATGCTTGTGTCATCCGCAAAAAAGTGTTTGTTTGTGACTCAATGTTCAGATCTAGATCATTTATATACAGGAGAAAGAGGATTGGCCCAAGAATGGATCCCTGAGGGACTCCTTTATTTAGAACTTCTGCAGCAAAGAAACATGTCCTGGTGTTTTCTTTTAGTTCGTGTTTTATTTGTATTTTTTGTTTCCTGTTCATCAAGTACAAAGTGAACCATTTTAGTGCAGTGCCTCTAATGCCATATACTTGGAGCTTCTCCAACAGTATGTTGTGGTCCAGTATGTCAAAGGCTTTACTTAAGTCTAAAAAAATGCCAGTGGCTCTTTGTTTTTGGTCTATTGCTTGCAGGGCATTTTCTATAAAATCATAGATTGCACTGGTTGTTGATTTATTTTTCCTGAATCCATGCTGAGAATACATGGGAATTTTGTTTTGTCTCTAAGCATTTCATTACTTTTTCTATGATTTTACTAAAGCCTGATAATAATGAAACTGTTCTATAGTCTTCTATATTTGTTTTGTTTCCTTTATTATGGATAGCGACCACTTTAGCAATTTTTAAATAGTCTGGAAATGTGCCTGTCAGAAAAGATGAATTTACTATATCTGCAAGAGGAAGTGAAATGTTTTCAATACATTACTTTACGATGTGATGAGGAATACCATCAATCCCTGGTGACATTTTCCTATGAGCTGATGCAGCACTGATGATTTCATCTGGGGTTGTTCCATCAATGTGGATTGAAGAGGAACATGAGTGCACTTTGTTTTTCTGTTTCTTTTTAGTATCTTTTTTGTCACTGACTAACAAATTATTTTTGATCTCAGCAGAGTCACATTTAAAAAGATTTGCGATGTGTTGGGGATCAGTTATAGTCTTGTTCTTATGGTTAAGAGTGATATTTTCTATTTTATGGGACACTTTTATTTGCTTCCTTCTTTAAGACTTTCCATACTGTTTGGCTTTTATATTCTGTTATGAACTTATCAGGGGCCTTTTTTTATTTTATTTATTTATTTATTTTTTGTTTTGCCTGTTGTATCACTCTTCTCTACATATTCCTTTATGTAACTATTTAGAAGAGGGGGTATGTTATTGTTTTACCTGTATTTGAGTGATTCTCTTTTCCTCACACTTAAAATTTGGTCCCTGTTGTTATCCATAGCTTTGCTTTTTTAGTTGTGCCTGTTATTTCCAGTGTTTTGAGAGGGAATGCAATTTCAAAGTAATCAATGAAGTTGCTAGAGAATTTCTCAAACTTTTTGTTAGTGACATCTATTTGCAAAACTTCTTCCCACATTTCTCCTGATAACAGGGAGTTGAATGTTTCTATATTGTGTGTATGAAACTGTCTTGCTGTTATAGTTCTTTTATAGTTCTGGTTGGCCAGTAAGTGGCTTTGGATGGTGGCAACTTGAGCTTCATGATCAATAAGGCTTGTACTTATACATTTTGTAGTACAACTTATGTTCACAAATATGTGATCCAAGGCAGAAGCAGTAGTTTTTGTGATTCTTGTTGGGACTGTTATAGTCTGTTTTAAGTTGAAAGTATCTGTGAGGGTGAACAATAGTTGTTTTCTTTTGCTTGTTCCAAGAAAATCAATGTTGAAGTCCCGACAAAGTACTACTGATTTTTGTCTAGATGAAGCCTGTTTAGGACATATTCAAGCTTACTTAGAAATGAGTCAAAATTTCCATTTGTGGAGCGATAAATACATGCTACAACTGTATTTGCCTCACTGACTTCAATGAGAGCCACCCCAAAGTCTGTTTCTGCACTGAGATGTTGAAACTTATTGATCGATTTATGTTTTAACCCATACTTGATGAACATTGTGGTACCTCCATTTTTATAGCTGCTTCTACAGAAGTAATTTGCTAGTGTGTATCCTGGTATAGAAAAAGAGTCAATTTGGTCATTATTTAGCCAGTGTTCTGTAATGCACAGAATATTAGTAAAGTTAAGTTCTGTATTTAGTAAGTAGTTCCCCAAGAAATTAGTTAAATCTAATTATAAGAAACTATGCAAGAAACCTTGGCTTACTAAAGGAATAAAAATATCTTGCAACCATAAAAGGGAACTGTATCTAACAACAAGAAGGAGTAATGACCCAGAAACAGCCAAATATTATAAAAACTACTGTGCCACATCAAGAAAGGTTATTAAAAAGTCCAGAAGCATGTGCATCATGTCTGAGATTAATACCTCTGATAACAAAATCAAAACAATTTGGTATATTATTACAAGGGACACAGGACAACCAAGAGTACAGGATGACGGCATCACCATCAAAGCGAATGGAAACTTGATAAACAACAAGCCGGAAGTCGAAAAAATTATGAATCATCATTTTTTGAATGTTGTAGAGAAAATAGGATCTAAATGTTCATTAGAAGAAGCAAGGCAGTTAATGGAAGAGGCCTTACCCACACCATTTGATACAATTGAAATTCCACCCACCTCTCCATTTGAAATTAGGAAGATAATAAACTCTCTCAAGAATGAAAGCTCACATGAGATTGATGGCATTTCCAGCAGGATAATAAAAGCTTGTTCCCAAGAAATAAGTGGGATTCTTAGCCACATATGTAATAGCTCTCTGAAGCAGGGTATTTTCCCAGATAGACTGAAGTATGCCATTGTTATACCACTGCATAAAAAAGGGGATACATCTGATGTCAACAACTACCGCCCAATCTCTCTTCTGACTGCCTTATCCAAAATTCTTGAAAAAGTGATGTATTGTAGAGTAGCTTCACACCTTTGTAAAAATAAAGTTTTAACAAAATGTCAGTTTGGTTTCCAGAAGGGTTTTTCAACGGAAAATGCTATATACACTTTCACTAATGAAATATTAAATGCTCTGAGTAACCGGAAGTCAACCGTTGGGATTTTTTATGATCTATCAAAGGCTATTGATTGTGTAAATCATGGAATACTTCTAGATAAGCTCAAGTACTGTGGTATGAATGGGACAGGGCTCAAATGGTTTAAATCATACCTAACTGGAAGAGTGCAGAAAGTTGAAATAAACAGTTCACATAATATGCAAAAAACTGGTGATTTCTCAAACTGAGGAACAATGAAGAATGGGGTGCCGCAAGGTTCAGTCTTGGGTCCTCTGCTGTTCTTAATATATATTGATGACTTGCCATTCTATATTCATGAAGATGCAAAGCTGGTACTTTTTGCCGATGATACAAGTATAGCTATCACACTCGACAGACAAGAATTAACCAGTGAAATTGTAAACGATGTTTTTCAGAAAATCATTAAGTGGTTCTCTGCAAATGGGCTCTCATTAAACTTTGATAAAACACAGTATATACAGTTCCACACAGTAAATGGAATGACCCCATTAATAAATATAGACTTCGATCAGAAATCGGTAGCTAAGGTAGAATATTCAAAATTTCTAGGTGTATGCATTGATGAGGGGTTGAACTAGAAAAAACACACTGAGGATCTGCTGAAACATTTGAGTTCAGCTACTTATGCTATTAGGGTCATTGCAAATTTTGGTGATACACATCTGAGTAAATTAGCTTACCACGTCTATTTTCATTCTCTGCTTTCGTATGGCATCATATTCTGGGGTAACTCATCATTGAGTAAAAGAGTGTTCATTGCACAAAAGCGTGTAATCAGAATAATTGCTGGGGCTCATCAAAGATCATCCTGCAGACACTTATTTAAAGAGCTAGAAATCTTCACTGTAGCCTCACAATATATATATATATATATATATTCACTTACGAAATTTGTTATTAACAATCCAAACGAATTCAAAAGTAATAGCAGTGTACATGGCTACAACACTAGGAGAAAGGATGATCGTCACTACTCAAGGTTAAATATAACTTTGGCTCAGAAGGGGGTTAATTATGCTGCCACAAAAGTCTTTGGTCAATTACCTAATAGCATCTAAAGTCCGACAGATAGCCATATAGCATTTAAAAGGAAATTAAAAGAATTTCTTAATGGCAACTCCTTCTACTCATTAGATGAATTTTTGGATATAGTAAGTGGGTAATTTCCCAACCTCCACACACACACACACACACACACACACACACACACACACACAAATGTTGAATGTCGTGTAATATTTTGTCTAATGTAATATCTTGTATAGATACCTTTTATTAACCTGACTAGTCCACATCTTTACGAAGTGTCGTATTCATGATCTATGGCACAAGTACTAAACTAAACTAATCTAAAACTTTGTTTGTTATTGACTGAATATTTTTATGGGAAACAGAAAAATGTTTGTTGCTGTAATTTATTTGATTACCAGTACTGGGATTTACATTAACATTTGAGATTCCTAAGGGCATCACTGACCTCATACTTGTTTGGTAAGGATCTGTCCATAAAAAACCAACTGTGTGGGACAAATATAAAGTCTCCTATGGTATGTCACATACAAAATTAAGCAGCCTATAAAATGTCCTGGTTTACACCCTATAATGACAATAAATATCAGATTGGCAGAAACCACGAATTGGTACCAATTTCAAAAGTTTAGCAATGTTGGGTTAATTAGAAGATAACTTCATCTTTTTCATGTGGAACAACACTAACAAACAGATTAGACCCAGCAAGTTGATGATTCAACCATTTACATAAGTCTATTTATTCCAGAGAAGTCACATTTCATTTCTGTTGCTTCAGTACGAATATGACGAAAACTTTTGTGTACTGTAATGTCGCCTGTAAGTTATCCCGCATGTTGGTATCCACTCTAACAATTGCCGTTCACACGATTTACATAAGGTGACATCTCGTCCCCGTAAAATTACTTAACGTGAAAAATTGTCTAATTTACATCTTCTAATTAAGCTTTATATTAAAAAAATAATATACACCTCTATATAACTGCTTAAACATTTCCCACCTTGACTTAAACGTGTCCATCTCCGGTAACAGATCTCAACATTTAACTTGACAGTGCTGTCGGCGCGACACAATGACGCAACCGCCAGAAGAGACATGTAACAATAATCAGAAATACTTCTACTCTTTGAGGAATACAAGTGCCCTCGGGAATATTTCGGCAACTATCTGCAACATCACTAATATTGCCCAGGCAAACCATATGGCTATTGCCATACCATAATATTGCTACAACCGTCTATTGCACTCTCAATGCAGCAATGTTTACGAGCTTTGTCTGTGGCAATAAAATCGTTTCAACGGGGCTATGCTTTTGCTACAAGATGGACGAATTCGAGCTAGTGTTAAGCCGTCCTAGTTTTACGTCACACAAGGAATAAAGTTAGAAACAACAAGATAAATAGTGCTGTGGACGCGGTTTTATTTTATTTTTGTAATAAACGGAATGCTTCAGAAAATTTAACTCATGAACTGATGCCGGATACACACCTGTCCCAGAATTTTACCCGAATGTCGAAACACGATTTCCAATATTGCTCATCCCCTTAGCTGACCTCGATAGATATTGGTCAAAGTCAACAGACAGACAGATAGCAGAAAGATTAAGAAAATAACGTTGTTCACTCATGAAAACTTTTTTGTCTCTATGATACAACATTTTTATGATTGCGGACCTCCTCCCCTAGAGACCAAAATCCTGAATTCGGCTCTGGTCTTCTTAATTGCTCAGTATTCTTCCTAACCAACCCTCATCCCTACACGAATAGCAGTGACGCACGAGCGTGTCGGGACGGGTCTCCACCGGCTGATTGGCACATTCTACTTTGCCACACTCGCACTGCGCTTAGCGTTATTGTGACATTGCGTAACACATGACACAGACATATTTTTTTTTCTTTTATTGATTTTCAATTCCCCCCGAAGGGGGCGGGCTGGCAGCAGCTTAGTACGCTGCTCTACAGCCTACAGACTTTTATTTTAAAAGCGGAAGAAGAAAAGAAACAAGAGAAACAGGCGATAAAACGGTGACGTCAAGTGTAAAATGGCGAAAAAATGCGGAAAGTTAAAACAGAAAGCAAAAGGGGTTGGCAACGTTAATAAAAGACACAGGAATCAGACAAATAACATAGCACACACACAATTAAAAAAACACGGCGACAGTCTGGTTTCTGTTCGCAAGAGATAAAAGGCACACTCAGCGACAGTATGATGGCCGTTCGCAACACGTCCCAAAAAACACAACACGGAACACCCACTGTAAGACACTCACTGTAGAACACTCAATGTAGAACACTGCACGAAAGTGGCGGCACAAAGATGACACTCCCGAGCCAAAGGCAGATGGGGGGGCGGGGACCTGGAGGATGGGGAAGAACAAGGAGGGAGGAAGGAAAAAAACGAAAAAGGGGGGGGGACCAAGGAGGGAGAGGACTAATAAAGGGGGAGAAGGGCAGACGCGAGAGGGAATGAGAGGAGGATGAGGAGGGAAATGTAAAAGGACTCGGGGGAGAGAAGGGGGCAAAGAGAGGGGAGGTGGGGAAGAAAGAGGATGGAAGGGGGGAGAGGGAGCCCGGGAAAAGGACAGAGGAAAGGAGGGGGAGTGAGGATCAGAGTTGATAGGAGGGATAAATGGAGGGAGAGAGGGCATCATCCGGGAGGGGGAGTTGATGGAAGCCACCTTGGGAAAGGAGATGTAGGGTGTAGAGATGGAGGGTAGGGGGGACACAACAGTGAAGACGTGGTAGGAGGCGGGGATGGGAGAGGAGAGGAGCAACCGGGGGTGAGGGGGTTCAAGGCGGCGGGAGGTGTAGAGGATGCGGATATGTTCGAGGAATAGGAGCGGATGGGGGAAAGGAATGAGATCATAGAGGATCCGCGTGGGGGACGGGAGGCGTGTACGGAAGGTGAGGCGGAGTGCATGACGCTCAAGGATCTGGAGGGACTTATAGAATTTGGGGGGCACAGACATAAGAATAGCTGTGGTAGTCAGAAACAGTCTGTGAGTCTCACAAGCTTGTGAGGGTGATGCAGGGTAGATTGTGCTGAGAAACAATTGTTAATAAAAATTCGGTAAGTTCCGCCGTTTTCGAGTTATTAACATTGAAGTTAGCCGAGGTCGTTGCAAGCTCGCGGGCCGCCTCGTCATGAGACGTGGCAGCAGCGATCCTAGCCCATAAAGTCAAAACTATAGCGTCCGTGACATTATCATTGTAGGATTACTGCACCCATTTGAATTATACTGATTTCCCGACAAGTCACGCCAACAAATTATTCCTCAAAGCACGCATTTTTGAGTGTACATTCTTGCTACGTGTTACATTAGCCGTCTTAAAAGTTTCTGCCACAAAATCCTGTACCGACATTAGTAAATATAAAAAAAAATGTTTACGGCACGTAAATGAATATGAACATACGAAGATGGGATGCCAGACATCTTTAAATGTTATCATGGAAAAATAAATGCCTATAAAAACAAGTGGTTGCGCCTATTTCATTATAAATTACCTCCAGTTTCGACGGCTGCTGTGTTCTAATACATCTGTAACAGATACAAATTATTTAGTAATGTTAAGAAAGAACAAGGTAAACAAAATACGGCAATGAGATGGGTAATCTCAGGTGGCTGCCCACTCGTGATCTATGCTATGAAAACAACTGACACTAATTGTATCCAGCGGGCCTCTTGAATTTGCGCTCACAACAGCACAAGCTACCCTGTAACGCCCTTACAAGCTTTTCAGACCGTTTTTGATCACCTCGTATATCCCTATAGTATATCTCCTTATTCCTCCTTATACTTATTTTTCGGGCTTACGTCATTAGCTTGTGCGCTCTTTACTTCATCACCAAAAAAAGCCTAAGAAAAGCTAGACAGGCCGTACTTGTATATATTTGGCCGGACACGACCATAAAAACCCGGATATGTCCGGTTAAGGCCACACGTCTGGGAACTCTAAATCTACCGCATCACTCTAAGGTGCACTGTTCACCAGAAGTTACAATGCTACGGTAGAAGGATTGAATGATTTCAATAACGTAAGTTTAAGTAAGAATACATTTTTATTCAGATTTTATTTTTATATGCCGAACTTATAGACAACATACTGCAGTATTTGTGCTGTCTCATTACTACAGTTCTGTTGCTTCAGGACGTCTCCCACAACAATAAACTGGTGCACTGTTCACCACAAAGCCTCTCAGTACCAGAAGTTACAATGCTTCGGTAGAAGGATTGAATGATTTCAATAACGTAAGTTTAAGTAAGAATACATTTTTATTCAGATTTTATGTTTATATTCTGAACGTATAGACAACATATTGCAGTATTTGTGCTCTGTCTCATTATTAGAGTTCTGTTGCTTCAGGACGTCTCCCACAACAATAAACTGCGATCAGATGCTCCATACAGTCACTCTAATGGAGCGGGGAATGAGACAAGTAGACATCGCAGCGAATCTACGCTTGAGTCTAAGTGACGTCCCTGGAATCTGGAACAAGTTTCTATACACAGTATCAATTGAGGACCGCCACAGGAGTGCCCGTGAAAGAAAAACAAGTGTGCAGGACAAATGTCTGCATATAACAGCAAGCAGAAACCACCAACACAATGATACACGTATACAGCGGCAGTTCCAAACAGCTACATGAGTGCACGTGTCAAAACAATACGATGTAAGACCTTAACTTTTCCCAGCGAATCGAATGTTCAAATAACTTGCCACAGGAGACTATCAAGAGTCTAAATTCTTACTGCTGTACCACCTAGATTATATGGCCTCCCTAAGGTCCATAAAGAGGCTGTCCCGTTGAGGCCTATTGTTTCTAATATTAGTGCTCCGACATATCGTGTAGCTAAACATCTTGCTAGTTTGTTGAGCCCACTAGTAGGTAGGTGTGAACACCACATTAAGAACTCTGCAGATTTCTTACGTCGATTGCAGGGATTGCGTTTGAATGACTCTGATATTTTAGTCAGTTTTGATGTGGTTTCTCTTTTCACTCGCGTTCCTCTCTCAGATTCGTTGCAGCTAATTGGGGTTAAGTTTGGTGTCGAGTTAACAAATTTGTTTCGACATGTGCTGACTTCCACTTACTTTTTATTCAATGGCCAGTACTACGAACAGACTGATGGAGTTGCAATGGGAAGCCCGTTGTCACCTATTGTGGCCAATATGTTTATGGAGGACTTTGAGGAATGTGCATTGGAGTCAGCGACCTTGAAACCTGCGTGTTTTCTCAGATATGTAGACGATACTTTTTTGTGTAGCCTCATGGTAGTGAGAATTTAAACCGGTTTTTGGAACATCTGAATTCAATCCACCCGAATATTCAGTTCACTGTGGAGGTGGAAAAGAATGGATGCCTTCCCTTCCTTGATGTGTTGGTCAAAAGGAAGACTGATGGTACGTTGGGACATTCTGTTTATAGAAAGCCCACCCACACTGACTTGTATCTGCGAGCTGATAGTTGTCATCATCCAGCTCAGCGTGAAGGAGTACTTCGCACCTTGGTTCACAGGGCCCACGTTATCTCAGACCCTGAAAGTTTGGCAGCTGAGCTAGCACATCTCGAAGTCACCTTTCGTCAGAATGGTTATAGTGAGAGGCAGATCAAACGTGCATTGCGCCATCAGCCTTCTGTGCAACGGGTGAGTGACGATAACAACGAAGTGGCACCTAAGTCTACGGCCTTTTTGCCTTACGCAGGAAGCATTTCCAACAGGATTGGCCGTATTTTGCGGAAACATGATGTGAAATGTGTTTTTCTACCACCTTCTAAGATTAAGGCCCTGATGGCGTCCGTAAAAGATGATCTTGGTTTGCGTAAGGCTGGGGTCTATCGTATTCCTTGCAGTTGTGGCATGTCATATATTGGTCAGACAATCAGGACCGTGGAAGACCGGTGTATTGAACATAAGCGTCATACACGCTTACAACAGCCGAGCAAATCCGCTATTGCAGAACATTGCCTTGACACCGGTCATCCTATGGAATACAACAACACGGAGATTCTGGCTTGCACGTCAAGCTATTGGGATAGTGTTATTAAGGAAGCTGTTGAAATCAGACTATCAAGCAACCTTATAAACAGAGATGGTGGATTTTGTTTAAATGCTGCTTGGAATCCGGCTCTGTCTCTCATCAAAAAACAGAGGGACAGAATTAGTGCTACCTCACCTGCTGGTTAATAGTAACCATCGATATTTCTGATGTTGGTTATCTTTGGTTGTGTTGACACTTGTTCTGTGTGTGGTGTCTTCCTTGTTTTTCCTCTATGAACCGAGGTATTAAATTTGCTTGTACATTTTTCCTCCCTTGCATTTGTGCCTTGAGAATGGCAGGGTGTGCTCCTGTCGAAATATCGGCGGTGCTCGACGACGTCACCCGGCAGCAAACCCGTAAGTTATTTGAACAATACGATGTAGTCTCAATGAGCAGGGATTACGGGCCAGAAGAGTTCTCAAGGCTCATTTTCTTTGCTGTGTTTGCTGAAGGCTCGTGTCTCATGGGCATGAGCCCACTCTTGGTGGACTAAGCAGCAGTGGGACACAACGATCTTTTTTATGAGACCCTGTCAACACCGATATTCGTATGTGGAGGCAACGAGGACAACGTTTAAACCACAATGCATCGTCGACCGCCTCCCCTTATCAATGTGGTTCAGTAATTTTTTTGCGGTGGAATCATGTAAGGCCATACGATACCCCAGATCCAAACTGCATTGAGAATACATGGGCCGTGCTGAAACGAGCGGTTTGCAATTGTCCTGTCACACCTGAGACATTACAGGACAATAGAGGCCGCTCTGGAGGAATGGGACGAATTCCACAGGCTATTTGGACAATGTGGTGAGGTGTGTGCCTAACCGCTTTCAAAAGTATTTCCAGCCACGAGGGGACGGGGGGGGGGGGGGTAGTTGGTTCATAAACGATGTGCTATGCAAGATGACAGTGAGAAGGCTGTGGTTACAGTGGACTATTTTGTAAGGTTTTATTTATTTATTTGCATTTACCGTGTGAAAATGTGTTTATCATTTTTTTTTTCCCTATGACTGAAACTGACAATACTAAATAAGTTGTGTTTCCTATTACGTCCAGTATTGACAATAAAGCTACATGCAACAGATATTTTGACCACTGTATGTACGAGCACAAACTTTCGAACGAAAGAGGAACGATACTGTTTTCGCTTGGACACATAACTGTACCTGAGCCATGTATCGACTCGTGCTACACCTTGTGTTTAGATTGCATTGGTTTTCCTTTTCTCCCCCTGACATATTTGTTTGATATGTCGCCTGTCATTAAGTGGCTGCTTGGTTGTCTTTTCCCTCTGCTATCGATATCTGCGTTTTTGCTTCCGGGAAACTGCTATGGAGGAAGTGAGATCTTTGACCGGTTGCAACCTCGTGTGGTGGCACGGAAGTAGGGGGGGGGGGGGGGGTCGTTGTGCGCAGAGAGTGTGGTGGGCACGGGAGGGCAGTGTGGCTCTCCAACGCGTACCGAGTCGCCACGTGATTTATGTCGGTTGTGTGTAATGAGCGGGTCGAGTTGACGGAAGAGCTCCCCGTGTGTTGGTTGTATACAGAATCGCCCCACGAGTAGTTGCTGTTCATTTCGCCTTGGTGGGACGTTAAAAAGCTTCTTTAAATCCTCCGTTTCAACACTGGAGTTTAAAAGGAGACACCTAACATGAAGAAGCAGTCACCACCCGTCAACGTTGCAGAGAAGACGTGAACTCCGGTGACAGAGCGTGTTGTCGCGTGACTGTGGCGTGTTGGGTACGCTGGCGACGCGTGCGCGGTCGGATGTGTGGATCCTTGCCATCGGAGGTCGTGTACTGCCTGTTTGAGCATAATTGCAAGTTAAGTTCATGGAAGGTTTAATCATTAAGTAATAATTTTCTGTAACCAGCGTCTCTTCTGCCTTGTGGCCTCTGGCGACCGGGTTTCGTGTCCCCGGCACCAGTGTAATTGAAGACCGTGATCTTTCCTCCTCCTCTCGTTACTGTCCGATGGGAGGTGTAGTTTTGGCAGTTTAATTGTTTCGCTATTCTGTCGTGGGTTATGAGTAAATTCATGTTTCTTGTTGGTTAATCATGTGGTCGCTCATTCAGGACTGTGTGGTGTAATGTTTCCTTGCACGAGGTTAGCTCTAATTCCGTCAGCAAGTTAAGCCATCTTGTAACAAGTTTTCTCTGGCTAAAAGTCGGTGCAGTGATCAGCCTAAGAGCGGAAATGGTGTTTATGGGCGTATTTAAATTGGTCAGTATTCTGTCTAGCCTGAGCATCCCTGAGTGGGTGATTTGTGGCCGCCTTACACGGGTCCGTCATATCTGTTATATTCTAATGATATTCCAGGACACTTATGTTTAAAAATTTTTAAATTCCTCCAAGTTTGTAAATTCCTTTTATTGCCATTAATCGTGTGTTTGCTGAGACCTGTTTAATTTTTTTAATGACGGTGTTGGTAGCTTAATTACCTCACCGTACTTTATTAACAAAGTTCTGTATTTACTTTAGTAGCCTGTTTACTAATGTTCTTTAAATTTTTTTAAATTGTTGTATTGTTATAAATTACTTTGATTGGCGTTAGCGGCGTGTTTTAAAAGGTAGTTTATTGCCGTACTGCTAGCTTCTGTTTTTTATTTTTTAAAAATTCTAAACTGTTGCATTGCTATAAATTACTTGATTGCCGTTAGCGGCGTGTTTTAAAAGGTTGTTTATTGCCGTACTGCTAGTTTCTGTGTTTAAAAAAAATTTAAATTGTTGTATTGCTATAAATTACTTGATTGCCGTTAGCGGCGTGTTTAAAAGGCACTTTATTGCCGTACTGCTAGTTTCTGTAAGATACGAATAAAACATTTGTGCAAATCTCAACTCGACAGTAAACTACTAGAAATTTGGCCCCGTTTCCCAACTTGTGGTGTGGCTTGTGGCAACCGTAACCATGTGTGTGTCAGTATCGCTGTCGTTGAGAGAAGTAAGAGCTGAGAGCGAGAGGAAAGCATTTATAGACAGGAAATAGATAGATATTGCCTTGCAGTACGAAATATTCTCCATCCCTGGGGTCCGCAGCTCGTGGTCTAGTGGCTAGCGTTGCTGCCTCTCGTTCACACGGTCCTGGTTCGATTCCCGGCTGGGTTGGGGATTTTCTCTGCCCGGGGACTGGGTGTTTGTGTTGTCATCATCATCATCATCATCATCATCATCATTCATGACAACAGCTTGAATGGACTGTGTACAAATTGGGACTTTGTATGGGCGCTGATGACCGCACTGTTGAGCGCCCCACAATCCAATCATCATCATCACCATCACCCTAGGGTACAACATCGACAACCCCTCGGCAATACGTCAGCAACTACCTGCAACGTCAGCGAGATTGCCCAGCCATACAGCAAAAATGCCGTCTATTGCACTCACTACGCAGAAATGTTGACGGCAATGCTATTGGAGCCAAATAATACCGTAAAATATGGCCCATATAAACGCACCTTAACCCTAGCAATATTAAGGTATTTTCCATAACACGCATTACCAAGGAGGGGACGTGGGAGGTACTTTGTGCCCGACCAAAAAATTTAAAAAAAGGCAGAATTTATTAGTTGTTGTAGAATTATATTAACAACATACCTTTTTACACTGAAGAGCCAAAGAAACTTGTACACCTGCCTAATGTCGTATACGGCCCCCGTAAGCACGCAGAAGTGCCGCAACATGGCGTGGCATGGACTTGACTAAAGTCTGAAGTACTGCTGGAGGGAATTGACACCATGTATCCTGCAGGGCTGTCCATAATTCGGTAAAAGTACGAAGGCGTGGAGATCTCTTCTGAATAGCACATTGCTAGGTAACCCAGATATGCTCAGTAATCGATGGGGAGCTTGGTGGCCAGCAGAAGTGTTTAAACTCAGAAAAGTGTACCTGGAGCCACTCTGTAGCAATTCTGGACGTGTGGAGTGTCGCATTGTCCTGCTGGAATTGCCCAAGTCCGTCGGAATGCCGAATGGATATGAATGGATGCAGGTGAACAGACAGGATGCTTATGTACGTGTCACCTGTCAGATTCGTATTTAGACGTATCAGGTGTACCATATCACTCCACACCATTTTAGAGCCTCCACCAGCTTGAATAGTCGCCTGTTGACATGCAGGGTCCATGGATTCATGAGGTTGTCTCCATACCTGTACACGTCCATCGGCTCGATACAATTTAAAACGAGACTCGTCCGACCAGGCAACATGTTTCCAGTCATCAACAGTCCAATGTAGGTGTTGACGGGCCCACACAAGGCGTAAAGCTTTATGTCGTGCAGTCATCAAGGGCACACGAGTGGGCCTTAGTCTCCGAAAGCCCATATCGATGATGTTTCATTGAATGGTTTGTGCGCTGACACTTGTTGATGGCCCAGCATTGAAATCTGCAGAAGTTTGCAGGAGAATTGCACGGTGAACAATTCTCTTCAGTCGTCGTTGATCCCGTTCTTGCAGGACCTTTTTCCGGCCGCGGCGATGTCGGAGATTTGATGTTTTACCGGATTCCTGATATTTACGGTACACTCGTGACATGGTCATATGGGAAAGTCCCCACCTCATAGCTACCTCAGAGATGCTGTGTCGCATCGCTCATGCATCGACTATAACACCACGTTCAAACTCACTTAAATCTTGACAACCTGCCATTGTAGCAGCAGTAAACGATCTAACTGCACCAGACACTTGTCTTATACAGGCGTTGCCGACCGCAGAGCCATATTCTGCCTGTTCACGTATCTATGTATTTGAATGCGCATGCCTATACTAGTTTCTTTGGCGCTTCAGTGTAAGAGGTACTGATGTGCAAGTAGGTTTCAGACTCTGAAAATTCTTTTAGCACACTCTCAGCAGTATCAACTGACTATCAATAACGTGTAATGTGGACCTTATGATTACCACAAAAACTTAAAAAAAGCAAATTTCGTTCATTAATGTTGACTTTTACTGTCATCGTACATTTTAAGGAGATGCTGATGTGTAAGTAACGCACTGAACATGGAAATACTGAATGCATTCACGGAGGAAAATGGCGTCTGCTACCGAGAATTTCATTTTTGGTTAAGTTTAACGAAAAAATTAAATCATATATGGAATCTGGTAGAAGAAATCATTAAAAATAATACATTTTTTCATAATCTTGAAATATAAAGTAACTGACTAGATTACGGTATTTTCGAAAGGTAGGCATAAAGTATACCCCTCCCCCCTTAGTACTGCGACGGGTAACAGCGTGAAGAAAAGCAAGGGCAGTGCACGAGGGCTAGTGAGGTGTGACCTGCTGCATGCTGGCGGTGAGCAGCTTCCTGGCGTGCACCTCCTGGCCCTGCCCCATGGAGATGGCACTGCAAGGCACCTCGAGGCGGCGGGCCAGCCCCTCGATGAGCGGCGTGGGGTCACTGCCCATGCTCAGCAGGCACACCAGCGGCGTGAGCGCGCGAGACTCCTCCAGCATCGGCTCCATCACCGTCACCACCGGGTCCGCGTAGCGCTGCCCCAGTGATGCAGCCACGTACTTGCGCGACTGCGCCAGCGTGCGGTCCGGGCACCACGCGCGCACCAGCATCAGCCGCCGGAACACGTCCAGCGACTCGTAACCGTCTGGCATCACCTCCTCCTCGGGTGCCTCCTTATCGTACCACGCTCGCCAAGCTTTCTCGTTCACAGCCACCTGCACGTCAAACAACACCATGTATATGTGTGTGTGTGCATGTGCGTGTGCGTGCGTGTGCGTGTGGGCACGCATGTTCACTTGCAGGTGCAGGACGCTCCCTATTATTCGGGGGAGAAAGCTTTTGACGATGTTGGCTATAGTCTGATTTAAATTACTTGATAGTTGACACTTCACATGTTGGAAGTGTCTTCCTCCAATCAGAGCGCTCAACCACGGCTGAATGGTTCGCCGTTGCCAAACTGCCACAACAAATGATCAGTTAACTTCTAATGCCTTGTCTGCCTTTTGTTCTTGTTGTAGTTTGATCTCGAATCCAGAGTCCGGCCCTTTTATTCCGCGTGTCATCTCTCACTCTCACTCTCACTCTCTCTCTCTCTCTCTCTCTCTCTCTCTCTCTCTCTCTCACTCTCTCTCCCTCTCACACACACACACACACACACAGACACACACACACACACACACACACACACACACACACACATACACAAAACGATGGTAATGAGCTATGCACATTTGTTACACACCACTAGCCAAAGACTATTGGATCCTTTCGCATAAGACGCGATTCATATTCAGTTATCACAGAGATCGGCCTACAGTAGGTAAACTTCATACAACATGGTGCAAAACCGAACTTTTTGACGGCAGAAAATGATCGTTGCAAGTGGTTCTGTAGATAGATCAATATAAGAACATAATTTTAAGGTTCTCCGTGGAGCAGTGGTAATTCTTGTAATGGTACTTGAATTACGTAACCATTACGGCACCTCACCTCAACCTCTCGATACCAGCAATATTCTACTGTGTTTCTGTAAAGTAGTTAACATATTTCTGAGACAACATTTAGATTTGATTTCATTAATGTAGAGGTACTTTGATACATCGATATGTTTATGTTGCAATGATATTATTCTTATATGTATTCTTTCTTTTGTCACTATGATCTTTGTCGTACTTGTAACTGATTTTTGGGCGCGTAAGCGGTTGTTAGACAGTCAAGTCTTGGTCGTCATGTTGAAAATACGCAAATTGTAGTCAGTTTATAAAATGTAAACTTTAACAGTGAGGAAGATATTTTCAAGTATGTTTTATATTGTGAAGTGATGTTTTGTGAGTTAGGTGAGATTCCAACAAAAGTAATAAAAAAGAAGTGTAACTTAAATTCGGAGTGCTGATTACTTTTTTACATCACCATTGTGCTAACTTGCGAAAGTTTAATCTTCAAGAATGGTTTATGAAACACATCTATAAAACTTTTGAATATCGCTGAATAACACCTAGCCTCTTTGCATCCGAGCTTGGAATCATCACTACCTAGATTTTCGACGATTGAGCCATGAGTTTACAACGAGACCAGCGTGGGAAACACGAAAAGATGAGTGGCCTAGTTTATCCATTATTTCATGAAATGACTTTATTAACTGTGCTCTAATGACACCAGCCACATAATATAACTTTGTTGTTGCCCGAAAATGCAATATTCAGCAGCGTGAGCAACACTACAAATCATAATTAATTTTTGATCTTTGTTGTGGTAGGGTTGTTAGAGTCTCAGTCTAGGTGCAAAAGGATGCGGGTGCGAGTATCACCAGATAGTAATGTTTTTATTCTTTTTTAAATCTGTACCAAAATGACTGAAATTATAATTTTCAATTAATTGTTCTCTATCTAATTTTTGTATTTTTAGTCTTTTGTTGCATCATTTTCATCGTCGTACTGACTTAATTTGCTCTTATTTTTCTTCCTATCATTATTCTTTCTTTTGGAATCTGCTCGTGTCGCCTATAACATGTGAAAGAGTTCCATCCAGGACTGCCCATCGGTGTATATCGCGTGAGCTCACGTAGCAAAAGCGAGAAGTTGCAGTCCACTTTTAGCGCTGAAACTTAATTTTGTTCTGTCTTGAGTTTGCTCGTACAGATCAACTTTAATCGCCGTGAGCAAAGCGAGCGTGATTAATAGTTCTGCCGCAGGTTGCTGACCGCCATTTTCTCGGATGCAGAGTGTAAATTTAGGGCTACAAAATGCTTTGTCTACTGCCGTTCAGTCATTGGTCATTTAAAATCAACTGTGGACAGAGCATCTCGCGTTCCCGCCATACCTGATTGCAGCAGCTACCAACATTGTTCCGCATTACATCAACAGCATGTCAGCACTTGTGAAGAGATCCGATACGTGTTTGCGTATCGCCTTTAACCCAGCGGTTGCTGGTGTGGCAACACTGCAGCGCCAAGTGACAGACGTCCACTATCAAGTAATTTTAAACAGACTATAGACTGACTAGGCTTGTCCACGAAAAGTTGACCATTCGTGGGGTGGCTGTCGGGAACGGCAAGAGGCGTGCCATGTTCCGTATGAAGGCTGTCGATGGAGCTATGAGAAGCAGTGCTGAAATTAGTATAGGGGATTCCGTTAACACAACCTTGGTTCGCTACCACCAGACCACTTGGAGTGCTGCACATTTATCAGTACATCATGTCGGTTTTTTTTTTTTTTTTGGACGCGCGTGGTAGCCGAACGGTCTGAGGGGCTTTGTTACGGCCCACGCGGCTCGCCCCGTCGGAGGCATGGGTGTGTGTGTTGTCCTTAGCGTAAGTTAGTTTAAGTTAGGTTAAGTAGTGTGTAAGCTTAGAGACCGATGACCACTGCAGTTTGGTCCCATAAGACCTTACCACAAATTTCCAGTTTTTCTTTTTTGGTGATTTAAAGTCTTTGACTTTTTAAGGTATTATTTTCTATTTTCGACACAATCACTTTATGATACAATCATAACCAGTTTCGGCCTTCATAGGTCATCTTCAGATGCTATGGACGGCTTTTAATGAACAAGTTTTCATGCATTGTCAACTCACTTGTTCATCAAATGCCGCCCATAGCATCTGAAGATGGTCTTCGAAGGCGAAAACCGGTTACGACAGTATCATAAAAGAAAAAAAAAATCCGCAAGCGGGCTGTCGGTTCTTCAGTATTTGTTTTGACTTCTTTCAAAACAGAATTTGGTTCTACAGCGTTGTGTTTCTGATTACTTCGTGTATGTATCGCACTCCCTCCTCTGTATTGTGAATATGTTACTATATTCTGACTGCTTTTTGCTCACATCCTTAAAGCTGGGTGGACTAAATGATTCCATATTTGTTTTTGTATCTTATAAAACAGAAGCTGCTTTCACTACATTGTGTTCTGCGAACATTTGTTCCTGCCTAACAGACCAACTGTGTGATTGGATTGAATAGTTTCCAGCAAACAGAATACAGCATGTCATTCTAAGTGGAGAGAAGCCTTCTGATGTAGTGTTACAGGTCAATTAAGTTTCAAAATTTATATTAATGATATAGCAGACAACATTGTGAGGTTCCAAGAGGCTTTTTGTAAATGATACTGTTGTATAGAGAGAAATCGCAACGCTAGAAAATTTTAGCGAATTGCAAGAAAATCTGCAGAGGATCGACATTTCGTGCGGGAGTGTCAACTGACACTCAACGTAAACAAATATGTATGTTTGAAAAAAGAGACAGCATTGGTCGTATATTTTTTACTATTGCAAAATCGACTGGAGTCTATGTGATTGCCGTAAGCTTAGTGACAACAGTGCATCCCAATTTAAGTTATACAATATAGCACTGAAGATGGCCACTCAGTGACAGAAAATCGATTTTGCAATAGTAAAAAATATACGACCAATGCTGTCTCTTTTTTCAAGTATACCTGTTATCTGGTCGTAGTGCACAAGACAACATGGAGTCGCCAATCAATAAATATGTATGTGATGTCTCTTCTTTCGGACAAGTCCAAAAGAACAGCCATCATTGTGATCCTGCAGCCACTATCAATCAAGGCACAAGGGAATAAAAGACATAAGCTGCCAGTTGGCACTGGTTTAAATCAATATGAAAAGTTGAAAACTTGTGCTGGACTGGGATTCGAACCCGGGTCTCCTGCTTATTAGGCAAATGCACTGACCACTGCGGCATCCAGTCACCGTCGTCATCGCAACTGTACTGATTACCCTAGTACGCCTCCCACACACTCAACTTATCCACACAATACTGATATAGTGCCTCTTGCCCATTATTCTCATTGTTCGCCGCATTTCTCCGATTCCCGCAAGATATCGAGCACAGTGTGCATCTGCACTCAAGGGAGCATTGGCCATCCTCGCCCTAATGATATATATGGTGTCCGTTGTTTCGAATTCGAATCCTCGGCTAGCACAAATTTTCAACTTTCCCCATTGATTTAAATCAATGTCCACTGGCAGCTAATATCTTTAATTCCTTTGTGTCTTGATAAACGAATATAACTTATTGCGTATACATACATAGAAAGAACCATTATTGTATGAATACATTATTGCTGCACAATCACTGGAAGGAGTTATTTCCATAAAATATCTAGCAGTGTGCGTACGGAGCAAATTAAAGAAGAGCGACCTCGTAAAACTAATCGCAGGAAAAGCATATGCTAGACAAGATTCATTGGAAGAATCTTCAGGAAATGTAGTCCGTACCAAGAAAGGAAGTGGCTTACAAAACTATAGGTCGGTCACTACTTGAAAATTGGTCATCAGTATGGGATTCGTACCAGACAGGATTGACAGAGGAAACCCTCTCCTTTCTTTCCAACTCGATCGGCCTGCTCCCTCTGTTGGATGTCGTCAGGCGCATTCTTTAATGTATGTGACGATGTTATCCAAGTTCTACCTACAAGGGCCTGAACGTCCTAGAGTTCTTTCCACATACACTGTAATGTGACAGTGAGCATTGACCACTGGGGTAGTCTAGTTAGACCTCAAAATTCGTTATTTTATTTTATATGCCTTCTGAAGCAATAACTTACGACTGATCATATACTGAATCATACTGATCCTCACAAAGGCACAGTAACTAACAGGAACCCGAAGCACCCATATGTAAATCAATAAAAGCAAATAGTGAGGGTACAGAAAATGGTGACGAAGTAGGCGTTGTCTGCACCAAGAGAGACGCTGACTACATAAAAATTTTTCATCATTCGGACCAGAGCGTCGAGAGTGTACAGACAGGCCGATGTATCTCAGTGAATTCTGTATGTTTGTATTCGCATCACCTATTTATTTAGCGTCTAGTAACTGTGCTGTAAGTGTAGTCGAAGGTATTGATTGATTGATTTAGATTCAGTTTTAGAAGCAAGGTCATTTATTAGATAGCTGTGCGTTTATGCGTTATTCTGTTGATTTATTTATGTATTCGCTAAATGTCATATGTAAACATGCGAGTGTATTGTGAGGTACACTGAAGAGCCAAAGAAACTGGTACACCTGCAGAAGTGCCGGAACACGACCTGGCATGAACTCGACTAATGTCTGAAGTAGTTCTGGATGGAACTGACACCATGAATCCTCCAGGACTGTCCGTAAATCCAGAGAGTACGAGGGGGTGGAGATCTCTTCTGAACAGCACGTTCAGCACATGTGCTCAACAATGTTCATGTCTGGGGAGTTAGGTGGCCAGCGGAAGTGTTTAAACTCAGAAGAGTGTACCTGGAGCCACTCTGTAGCAATTCTGGACGTGTGGAGTGTCGCACTGTGCTGCTGGAATTTCCCAAGTCCGTCGCAATGCACAATTCACATGAATGTATGCAGGTGATCAGACAGGACGCTTACGTACGTGTCACGTGTCACAGTCGTATCTATACATAGCAGCGGTCCCGTATCATTCCAACTGCACACGCCCCACACCATTACAGAGCCTCCACCAGCTTGAACAGTACCCTGCTGACATGCAGGGTCCATTGATTCCATACCCGTACACGTCCATCCGCTCGATACAATTTGAAACGAGGCTAGTCCGACCAGGCAACATGTTTCCAATCATCAACAGTCCAATGTCGGTGTTGACGGGCCCAGGTGAGGCATAAAGCTTTGTATCGTGCAGTCACCAAGAGCACACGAGTAGTCCTTCGCCTCCGAAATTTTAAGTCCATATCGATGATGTTTTGTTGAATGGTTCGCGCGCTGACACTTGTTGATGGCCCAGCATTGAAATCTGCAGCAATAGGCGGAAGGGCTGCACTTGTGTCAAGTTGAACGATTCTCTTCAGTCGTCATTGGTCCCGTTCTTGCAGGATCTTTTTCCGGCCGCAGCGATGTCGGAGACTTGATGTTTTACCGGATTCCTGATTTTCACGGTACAATCATGAAATGGTCGTACGGGAAAGTCCCCACTTCATCGCTACCTCGGAGATGCTGTTACCCTTCGCTCGTGTGCCGACTATAACACCACGTTCTAACTCACTTAAATCTTGACAACCTGCCATTGCAGCAGCAATAACCTATCTAACAACTGCGCCAGATAGTTGTTGTCGTATATAGGCGTTCCCAACCGCAGTGGCGTATTCTGCCTACTTACATATATCTGCATTTGAATACGCTTGTCCATACCAATTTCTTTGACGCTTCAGTGTACATTAAGTTTGATTATTCTTACGATTAATGCTCTGGGTTATGTAAGTTACATCATGAATGAGCCCTGAAGAAAATCTAAAGTACCATGTCTTTTTGGTTGGTTGCTCACCAGAAACCCCCTACCTCAAATTCTTTACAGAATCGAGCTCGTGAACTTTAGATGGTTCAAATGGCTCTGAGCACTATGGGACTTAACTTCTGAGGTCATCAGTCCCCTAGAACTTAGAACTGCTTAAACCTAACGTAAGGACATCACACACATCCATGCCCGAGGCAGGATTCGAACCTGCGACCGTTGCGGTCGCGCGGTTCCAGACTGCAGCGCCTAGAACCGCTCGGCCACTTCGGCCGGCCTTTAGATGGTACAATAATATAATGTTGCAGGTACATTCAGTGGTATATGTGGATACTGTCTGCAAAATGCGTTGCGAATAGAGTTAGTAATAAAGAAGTAATAAATTAAAACATCATGCCTGATCCTGAAATTTTACTGCATGAACAGTGGAACTGTATAGGAGGCAGTCAAATGAAGACAATATAGATGGAAGTAAAGTATATAAAATGCTTATTGCTTCAACAGTTATCGCCATAAATGTTATTTCATTTATCCCACTGTGAGGCAAGACAGTTAGTACCTTCATGGAAAAATGTTTGCGGTTACCAACGGAAGCATGATTATACCCAGACGTTCACCTGTGAACCCGCCCACATGTTGCCAAGATTACTGCAGAAGTTTCGCTGGGAAGCCCTTACACTTCCTCCATACAGTCCCAATCTCTCACCATATGATTTCCATATTTTTGGTGCCCTGAAGAAAGACATTGGTGGGCGTCGATTTGTTTCTGTCGAACAGGTGCATGTCTGGATACAATCATGGTTCTGTAGGCAACCGCAAACATTTCCTCATGGAGGCACTGAACGTCTTGTGTCACAGTGGGATAAATGTATTAACAGCTATGGTGATTCCTTTTGAAATAATAAACAGTACTTTTTCCATCTGTCTCGTTTTCATTTGACTGCTTACTGTAAGCGATACCCTTTCTTCCTTTCATTATTTTGTGGGGGATATTGGCGAGAAAAGTTTCTAAAAGGTCTGCAGTTTTATATTAAGTAATTAAGGTTAATGGATGAACACAATGTGGGTAATCTGCGCGCCGCGAGTTACATTACCTCAAGAAATAGTCCAATTTCAAACATTAATAACTATATGAAGCACTGAAAATAAAATTTTCGTGTCATTGTAAGCCGTTAGATACCTGCAACCTGCAACGGCGACCGGGTGTCTTCAGCTGTTTCGTAATACAGATATTCTGTACACACTACAATTTGAGCATTATCTGTTGTGCTCGATTTTGTAATGCTCTGAACCAACACAAAATCACATACTTCGGCTTAAAAATTGTCTCGGGCGTGTTCAGTGTGTATTATGTTATCAGATAGATTGAACTCCAAAACGCTTATCAACGTCCTTGTCTATTCGAATAAAATTTCGAGTTCTTGCAGTATTTTTTTTGGTCACCATGTCTGATACTAGACATAATCCAAAAACCGAGAAGACCAGGCAAGAGAAATAACCACATGGCACTGATCTCATGAAAGGCAGTTGCCAGACTAAGACTCATTGAATGAATTCTCAAGCAAATTTTATCCGTCCACGAAAGAGGTTAGCTAGAAGAAACAGAGCAAATCCAAACAGGAAGAGCGCGCTCCGTCGCAGGTTCGTTTGAGTGCGAAAGTATCATGGAGATTCTCATTTGTGCATCACGAAATGGTTTACAGTTTAAATTCAGAGTCTCCAGGAGAGTCAGCGAATGTATTGCCTCATCTTAAGTATATCTCGTGGAAACAGCACGCCAAGTAAAAATGAGATAAATTCGAGTTCATATAGAGCAGTGGTCGACAAAGTGCGGCTCGCGGGCAGCTTGCGTCCGAATCAAGTATTCGTGTGGCCCGCGATTCTCAGCCATATTTTATAACAATATGCATCTGACAACTAACAGCCGAATCCAAAACGTCAATTAACGTTAAGAGCTGTAGTTTTCATGCTTAGTAACAAAAAATACTTACACAGCCAGTTACGATTTTAAGATGTGCTTAATTTTAATCGACGTTGATGAATTCGTCCATGAGCAAAGTAAAGTTGGCCGCTTAACTCAGGGGTATATGGGTCAAGTAGCGCGGCCACTGTTGTGGTAAGCGGGAAACGTTTATTGCTTTGTCTTCCAGTACCGATAACTCACGTGTGCGAGCGTCTCGTAGCGATCAGCTGCTATGGTATGAATTTTGAGACGGAAGTAACATGGATTTCTGAATGCGTGTTACAAAGACGATCATCTTCAAATGTGGTAGTTACTTGCAGCGAAGAAATTACATTAAAGATCTTATAATACAGTGCAATAAGTAGAAGAACATTGACAGTCAAATAGTTCAAATGGCTCTGAGCACTATGGGACTTAACATCTGAGGTCACCAGTCCCCTAGAACTTAGAACTACTTAAACCTAACTAACCTAAGGACATCACACACGTCCATGCCCGAGTCAGGATTAGAACCTGCGACCGTAGCAGGCGCGCGGTTCCGGACTGAAGCGCCTAGAACCGCTCGGTCACCGCGGCCGGCGACAGTCAAATCACATGTCATAGTGTGTCATATTGAATAATGTTTGAAACGTAAGTACAGTTACTTTTATTAACCAATTAACCATCCGTTCACACAGACAACACAAGACTTAGTTAGGCAAAGCTGTGCTACGACTTTGGGGTCGCTGAGGGTGCAACGATTTGAAACAGGGAACAGCTGACATGAAGTAGTCTGAATGGTACCGATTTTTAACGATCACTGCATGGGGGCCAGCTGCCAACTTATCGCGCCCTTAGCACAACTAATCTACTGGACGCTCGCAACTTACCGATTTGTATAGCTTAACAATTAATAATAAGATTGGTACATATGCGTCCCGAGGTGTCGTCCCTCAATGTTAGTACTGGCTCTCGAGCAAAAAGCTTAGACGATCACTGGCATAGAGGCTTACCAACAATTATTCTTGCCGCACATCATTCACGGCGATAACAGTAAAGTGGGGAAGTGGCGTTGCTATAGAAATGTCCTCTGCCACACTCCATCAGATGGTTTGCAGAGTATAGATGTAAATGTAGGATGTAGTCATAATTTTCACCTTCTGTGCTTGGTGGAGACCCATTATTTTGACTGATGGTTTGCATATACAGTATCAAATTGCTTACCTTCTGAGTATCGTCTGAGTTATGCAACTGGATTCACGATTTCGTGTCAAAGTCACAGTTAGTAGTAATCGATGGAAAGTCATCGAGTAAAACAGAAGTAATTTCTGTCGTTCCCCAAGGAAGTGTTATAGGACCTCTGCTGTTCCATATCTATATAAACGATTTAGGAGACAATCTGAGCAGACCTCTAAAATTGTTTGCAGATGATGCTGTCTTTCACCGTCTTGTCTAGTAAAGTCATCAGAAGATCAAAACTAATTGAAAAATGATTTAGACGAGATATCTGTATGGTGCGCAATTGACTCTAAATAAGAAAAAGTTTAAAGTTATCCACGTGAATACTAAAAGAATACATTAAATTTCGGTTACACAATGAATCACACAAATCTAAAGTCTCTCAAATGAACTAAACACCTAGCAATTACAGTTATGAACAACTTAAACTGGAGCGATCACATTAGATAATTTTGTGTGGAAGGCGAACCAAAGACTGCATTTTATTGGCAGAACACTTAGAAGAACAACATCTCCACTAAGGAGACTGCATATACTACGCTTGTTCGTCCTCTGCTCGGGTATTACTGTGGGGTATGGGATCCTTACCAGAAAGGATTGACGGAGGGCATGAGAAAGTCCAAAGAAGTGGAGCTCGTCTTGTATTATCGCGAAATAGGGGAGAGAATGTCAGGGATATGACACGCGAGATGGGGTAGCAATTATTAAAACAAAGGCGTTTCTCGTTATGGCGAAATAGTTTCACAAAATTTCAGCCACCCATTTTCTCCTGAGAATGTGAAAACATTATGTTGACCCCAACGTTCACAGGGAGAAATGATCGTCGTAATAAAATAAGAGGAATCAAAGCACACACGGAAAGATTTAAGTGTTCATTTCTCCTGCGCGCTGTTCGAGAGTGGAACGATAGGGAATAGTCTGTAGGTGGTGCAGTGCCAGCAAACCAGTCATGTAGATGCAGATGCAAATGCCCTCCAGCCCACACAAAATAAGCCATGATACTACAGATAAACAACAGCCGAATGTCTGCTTGGTAACAAAAATGGACCAGAAGATAAGTTGAATTACTTCAAAGGAGGAGCGAACGCAGTTTCAATAGCACCCAAACCTCCAGATGTCAGACACTCATATAGGTACCAAACGCTGTCTGTCGATAGAGTATCAACCAAAACTCCGATTTAGTTCACGCTGTGTGCAGTCGTCCAGTAGAACATGCGTAAACGGTAATTGAAAGTAACACCAGAACTACGGAGTATACGGAAAGCCTATCTGTGAGCAATTGATTCAAAGATCTCGCGTAGGTGAGATGGTAGAGCGTTAGATCCACGTTCCGATGGGGTCCGTGTTGAAACCCCACTGGTTACAGTTTTATTTATAACTGTTTACGCGTGAAACTGTTATACGGGAGAACATTTTTCTGGTAAGTAAAAGAACTTTACGGAGTTTGTAGCAATGTTCTTTTGGCAGTCCGCTTTTGCTTCGTTAGTTGAAGTAGCAAACCTGAAGAGCACATTTGTGTAGGCATGTCCGACAGAACACCACACCTTTCTATACAAGTGTTTGCCACTTTCAACTAACGAAGCGAAAGTAGACTACCAAAACGACATTGCTTCAAACTCCGAAAAGTCCTTCTACATGTCGGGAATATGTTCTCGCATATAACAGTTTCACGCGTAAACAGTTAAAAAAGTGTTCAAATGTGTGTGAAATCCTATGGGATTTAACTGCTAAGGTCATCAGTCCCTAAGCTTACACACTACTTAACCTAAATTGTCCTAAGGACAAACACACACACCCATGCCCGGGGGAGGACTCGAATCTCCGCCGAGACCAGCCGCACAGTCCATGACTGCAGCGCCTGAGACCGCTCGGCTAATCCCGCGCGGTAAATAGTTAAAAAAAAAGTGTAACAAGTGGTGTTTCAGCATGGCACCTTTGGTACGAGAATCTAAGGCTCTACTAACTGACCGAAGAGAGATCTTTGAATTCGTTGCTCACAGATATGCTCTTCGTATACTCCTTAGTTCTGGTGTTACTATTAGTTACCGTTTACGCATGTTCTACTGGATGACAACTCATAGCACGAACTAAATCGGCAGAAGTAAAGCTGTGAGGACGGGGCGTGAGTCGTGCTTGTGTAGCTCAGTTGGTAGAGCACTTGCCCGCGAAAGGCAAAGGTCCCGAGTTCGAGTCTCGGTCCGGTACACAGTTTTAATCTGCCAGGAAGTTTCATATCAGTGCACACTCCGCTGCAGAGTGAAAATCTCATTCTGTAAATCGGTCTTTTGGTTGATATTCTATCGACATGCGACGTTCGGTACCGATCTGAGTGTCTGACATCTGGAGGTTCGGGTGTAAGGGTGATTCTAGTGTCAGCAGGACGTACCTGTTGCAAGATGTACTGATAATGACGAAGGTTGGACAACTGCACCAGGTTGAGCCACGCCATATCCGTGATCCACTGGACGGGTTTGGGAGTCACGGCATTCAGATCGAGCGCCGCACCCCCTTTGATGAATGTGTTGAACTCCTCGTGCGACACGTACTCCCGCTCCATGTCTACTTTGAGCGACAGCAGCAGGGTGAACATGAACTTGTGGTCCTCGTATAAGCCGCGGCACTTGTACCGGAACAGTTCGAATGTCATGTACTCTATGATGGACGCTATCCGCTTGGACGTCGCGAGGCTCTTCTCAGAGCGCTGCATGGAGATGTCAAAGCGCTCGAGGAACTGCACCAGGGACGTCTGGTACATGCAGTTGACCATGGCCATGTCGACGATCAGGAAATAGAGTACGCTGCCCCGCGTCGCCACTGGCCGGAACTCCTCACGAGCCGTGTTGATCTTGACCTCCGTCTCTGCGGCCACCGTCAGCTTCTCGCGCACCTCAGCCGCTGTGTTCTTGGTCACGTTCAGCACCTCGATCACCGTCTCGTCGTCCACCAGTGAGCCTTGCACCGTGGTTAGCTTGTACAGCAGATTTGCTTCAAGCTCCTAAAATTGGAAGAATCAATTTATTTATTAATTAATTTATTTATTAATAACACACTGATGGAAATGGAAAATGTTACACCATGAACACTTTAACCGAATGCTACCAAGGAGATGCCTCGGAATTTCTTTTCCTGTTAAATATGACGATTAAATTTTCATCCTTATATGTGGTTGTATTGTACTGTATGTACTGGGGACCTAGAAACGACGGAGAGGCTTCGTCCCAGCCGCAGCCGCAGTGGTCCACAACCCCACGACGACTACCGCAATCCACTTCACCCCTCCGCCGCCCCACGCCCCACACCGAACCCAGGGTTATTGTGCGGTTCGGCCCCCGGTAGACCCCCCCCCCCCCACCAGGGAACGTCTCACACCAGACGAGTGTAACCCCTATTTTTGCGTGGTAGAGTAATGGTGGTGCATGCGTACCTGGAGAACTTGTTTGCGCAGCAATCGCCGACATAGTGTTGCTGAGGCGGAATAAGGGGAACCAGCCCGCATTCTCCGAGGCAGATGGAAAACCGTCTAAAAACCATCCACAGATTGGCCGGCTCACCGGACCTCGACACAAGTCCGCCGGGTGGATTCGTGCCGGGTCCAGGCGCGCCTTCCTACTCCGGAAAGCCTTGTGCTAGACTGCTCGGCTAACCGGGAGGGCTATACGTGGTTACTTCCAACACTTTCAGTACAGGAAAAAGGCCATTCCTACAGGTGAAGAAAGCTGTGAGTACAAGCCGGCTACTGGCTGTGTCTACAGTTACTGACACGTTTCAAGTGGAGATCGCAACACATCACGCCGAGAGGACATGCACGTGCAGCTTATTACCATCTTTCGAACTTTGAGGAAGGTCGAGTCATTGGCATGAGAATCATCACACATCGCACAAACAGCTGGCTACAGTGCGATGACTGCAGAATGAAGGGTGATGAGATGGACTCAGGACAAAAACTTGGAAAGAAGAGTACATATGAGACCTTACAGAAGGACCGCTTCACGAGAAGGTCGTAATGTTATTTGACTGACTCTGACGAGTAGACGGATGACAACAGCTGAAATCTGGGAAGAGTTTACAGGCAGAGTGTCAGCACCAGTCACCAGGAATAGATTACTAGAATCTTGAATTGCCGTAAGTCATTTATGGGTGACCTCGTGCCACAGACAATAAAGACTTGAATGGTGTAAGACCAGAGTCAACTGGGACAACGAGTAACTGCCTGTGGTGTTCAAACATGAGTCTCGCTTCTGTCTGTGGTCGTCAGATCGACGCCTATGTGTCTGTAGATAATCTGGTGAAAGGTCACAGGGTGCAGTGATTCTCAAGATCCACACCACTCTCACTCTCGGAATCATGGTGTGAGGAGATACTGCATATGATAACATGAATGATTAGGTTATTGTAGCAGGAAGGCAGTATGATCACCAACAAATGGCAAGAATAGTGAAACCTTCAATGACTAGGGCCCCAAATGGCAATTCTGATAGGATAGCGCAAGACACCATACTGCAGTTCACAACACAGACGCCTCGAGGAATGTATGGGTCCTTGATGGGCTTGCCTGATCCCCTCATTTGCCATTCATAGAGCATATCTGAGATACAAGGGAAAAACGTATGCTTTCATATTAGTCTCCAACCACCAATCTTCATGCACTAACATGAGCGTGGCAAAAAATGCCTCAAGGTGAAATTTCGAGGCTGTTTGCGTCCATGCCACAGTGAATACAGAAATTTATTTGTGCCCATAGCGGTCAGACCTTTAACCGACGTCAGTTTAAAATGAAAGTTTAATCATTTAATAATCGTTATGTTATGAACATCTCCAAAAGTTTGATAAATATGAGACTGGTGTTTCATGGTATAACACTTTCCGCCAGTGTACAGTGAAGGTATAACAGACGGCGTTCACTTCTGATGAAACTTCCAGGATCAGAGGCCGTGTTCAACGCATAAAACTATTCTATAATGTTACGCCTCCGTCTGGAGGAAATGTCTTCAGAGATGAAACACAGACAGCTGCGTAGTAACGCCAGGGTTCCTTGATCGAAGCACGCAGTTGGCGACATCATCTCTGTCTCTGAAGATGTACCTCGCACAATGGGATGAGACTAGAGTGAACACTTTTATGCATCGATCATATCTGTCTGCCCGTAAGTCTTAATAAAAATGATTTTATTCTGACGAGGTCTTCACTTAAAGTAAATTAGAAGGGCAGCTCGTTTTGTATTATCACGTAATAGGGGAGAGAGTGTGGCAGATATGATACGCGAGTTGGGATGGAAGTCATTAAAGCAAAGACGGTTTTCGTCGCGGCGAGATATATTTACGAAATTTCAGTCACCAACTTTCTCTTCCGAATGCGAAAATATTTTGTTGAGCCCAACCTACATAGGTAGGAATGATCATCAAAATAAAATAAGAGAAATCAGAGCTCGAACAGAAAGGTTTAGGTGTTGGTTTTTCCCGCGCGCTGTTAGGGAGTGGAATGGTAGAGAGATAGTATGACTGTGGTTCGATGAACCCTCTGCCAAGCACTTAAATGTGAATTGCAGAGTAGTCATGTAGATGTAGATGCCCGACAGTGAGTTAATTTTTTAACATACAAATGAGAATAAAAAAAAAAAATTCATGACAAAAATGACAAAACCGAAAGAAGAAAACGGTAAGAATGTTAAAAACCTGCCAAGGTGTTTGAGCAACAAACTTTAGCAGATTTCAGTATGTGGGATACGGACGCTTAGTGAGATGTAAATGTTGGGCTACCATTGTTTCGAATCATAGGTTTTTTAAAAAATAGGAAAAATGTGAACATCTTTTAATTTTAAAGGGCAAAGCCATTGAACACTCGAGTCTCGAAAAACAGAAGGAGTTCGCGATCGTTTGTGCTATGATGTCTAACTAAAAGTTATTTAAAAATGTCGGGATTGAGAGTCTCCTGGCAGCTATGAAGACACTGGAACCCTATCGCTCTATACGTCGATATTTTTTTGACTTTACAAACAGTGAAGTCAGTAGCTTTCTAGACACATCATCTTTGTTTAATCAGTAAAGGCATATACTGTTTCCGCAACATTTGGATGCTGAGTCGTAATAACTGTTTGTTTAGAAAGACAATTCCTCTAAATTGAAGACGTGCGGGAAAACGGGCTAACCCTCAAAGGTAAAGACTTGGAGGTAAGTGTTGCCATCTGTTTCTGGGTACGGGAACTATCAACATTGACATTGGTCTCACCTTTAAGTGATATTCAGGGATGAGACCAATGTCAATTTTGATAGTTTATGTACCCAGCAACAGATGGCAGCAACACTTGTTTCTCAGTTTTTACATTTGAGCGTTAGTCCGTTCTTACGGCATGTCTGCAGTTGTTTTACTTTAAAGTCAGAACAGAAGCAAATATTGGAGAGAGTTGTACCTAAAAGATAGGATATATAGAAACAGATCATTTTTCTTAGTCGGTACTTCAGCCTAGTGACTGATTTTAGAATGAAGGAATGCGCGGTGGAGACTGCCATAAGCAGTTGCGGCCATTACCTACAGTTTTTATTGTTGTTATCAAGCTCTACAGGTTTAAGTGCTGTATAAGTTATTTGTAATATATTGTTAATTCTTAAGTTACAGAATTTTATGGCAAGTAAACTGCATATATTTTTGAAACTAGTTATATAACATGTGGACGGTAAAGCCTGGCTTGTTGATCGTGCACCACTTTGTACCTTGAAACAGTAGGTCTTTCACCATGGAACATGTGATATCTGCAAATTATCTGAGTTTCGTTAATGTACTAATAATACTATTTCTCTTCAAAACGGAAATTTGTGTTAGTTTCTAAGAGCTTCAATTTTTAAATGTATTGAACTTATAAATGGTTTTCGATAACACTTGTTCTTAATTCGAGTTCGCTTACTGATAATGGTGTGTAGTAGATCAATAATGCAGTTCCTAGACTATTAAATATAGCGCTAACAATATTTTCTCGACTGCAAAATTTTCATATTTCAGAAGAATATTTGTTTCTAGGCAAATATTGGTATATCTGGAAAAACCTTAATTTTTCGGTGTAATTTTTGTAATTTCAGAAAAAGATTGCAGTGCATAAAAAGCTAAAGTACAAGCCATCATTTAAAAACCGAATGAAAAAATATGCGAATCTTCTATTACTAGACGCGAAAGTCTGAAAAGTGCCCCAGTATACGACTCTTCCCCCCTATAGTGATAACGTAAACCCTGAATACGTAATTGTCTAAAATTAGATGTCAAATAGGCATTGTCATTATGGCTGAATTCTCACTGCGGCTACAGAGCGTACTAGTAAAAGGTACACAGCAGTTTCTAAAGACAGAGAGGTGGAACAGATGTGTACAATGTTTTTTAATTTTTGTATCGAATACTGTGGTGAGCGCTCTGAGAATATTCATTAATCTGCTAACGATTTCCAATGCGACAGAGAAGCTCATCCAGACTGCTCGTGATTCCAGGACTTGAGGTGCCATTTGAAAGCTTCTCTCATTCTCTATACAGGGTGACTCACCTACTAGGGGTTTTATGCAACTCGCAACACCTTAAAAACCATACACGAGATTTTCATATCCTCTTGCTAGCTACTATTAGTCCTATGGAAAAAATAAACAGGATCTTTTTGTAGGAAATTTAATGTAGTTAATTTTGTACTCGGATACGTTATCGCTGGAGGCCACAGTTTTCGAGTCATTCAATAAAAACGCGCTTTTGTACGTTTTTCTTGAATGGCCTCCCAGTACAAAATTTAACTGCATTGAATTTACTACAAAAAGTTCCTGTTCAGTTTTTATGTAGGACTAATAATTTGTGCGTAGCAAGCGCGGGAATATGAAAATCTGAAGGCGTTGCGAATTGCATAAAACCCATTGATAGGGCCAGCTGAATCACCTCGTACATTGATAACGTGATAGAACTGTTTTTCACCTGCAGATAGGGCCTAGCGCTTTACTCTATTCAACCACTCGTCTAGCTTCAATATTCTTGTATGATGCTTTCAGATATTAGTTAAAAGCTTTGAAACGTTGTTTTTGTTCATCCCCGGAAATTACATGATATCATGTGAAATTCAACTCGCAGCCACAGTTGGAACCCCCTTACGCCATCGTCACACGAGACGAGTTAGCTAACATTACTTCCTGCTACAGTGTGGGGCAAATAAGAGTGGCCGGACGAGTGGATGCGATTGAACATGAATATATAAATATAACCACATCCCGTGACGCGCACACCACGTTTAAGGCCGCCACGTAATTCACACTGGTTCAGAGCTTACAAGGGAAACACTCCATCGCACGCCCCTCCGATTTAATGGTAAGAGGGTCCAGTGGACAACCCGTCAAAAACTGAACACAGATCAAGCATGAAAACAGGAAGAAGGTGTAATGGACTGTGAAAAAAAAAGCAAAATAGAAACAGTGAACAGCCCAAGAACAAGAAGTGCAAAATAGTGCAGCTGGGAAGACAAATGGCGTCGTGGTTAAGGATTTTTTTTTTAATTTTCGCTGTTCGCTTTATTCAAATTATATCCGTGTCTTGGTGTAACGTCCATTTGCAACAGCGAGGTGTAAGGCAAGGACCTATAATGAAAGTTGCTTCTGCACAACTTCTCTATTAGCAGCCGAATGGACGTGGCTTTCGAATCTGAACAGCAAACGTTTGATGACTAGACGACAAGTCAACCGAATCCTCCACCGGAAAACATGGCATTGCGTGTGTCATACGATAGGAATCTCTTATCTACACATCTTAGGTGTTCGTATGAATGTGATCACTCCCAAGGAAATGATGAAGACATTATAGTTTGTCACATAACTGCAACAAAGGAACGCGTCAGTTTCACAATCACACAGTTTCTCTTCTTCTTCTTTTCTTTTACTGTTCAACCCTGAAGCTGGTTTGCAGCAGAGCGCCATTCCTCTCTTCTGTCTGCCTTCCTCTTCATTTCCACGTACGTGTTACATCCAACGTCATCATGATCTGTTGCGTGTATGATATCCTTGGTCGCCCCCGCCGATTCCTTCCCTCAATAGCTCCTTCTGCTATTGTTCCAATCATGTTGTTGTGTCGTAGGATGTGCCCTACAAGTTTGTCTCTTCTTGTTTGAATGTGTCTCCACAGAGATCTGGTTTCCTGTACTCTTCTGAGCACGTCTTCCTTTGTTACTTTGTCTCTCCAGCTGATCTTCATCAACCTTCTATAGCACCACGTCTCCAGGGCCTCTATCCGTCTTCTCTCTTCTCTTCCAATTGTTCAAGTTTCACATCCGTACAGGGCCAGACTCCAAACGAAACCTTTATGAAACGTCCCGTTAGAAAAATTAATGAATGCTGGTAAACCCCTTACGATTTTCAAACAGCTGAGCAAAACTGAACGTACTCAGACATTTCTCTCTGTACTTATTCCGATCATCAATAAACTGAAACACAATGTTTTTTAGCGCAACGCAATCTGACTTTCAATAATCCCTACAAAAGAATGGCCCTGACTGACAATAACCTATACCTTTCATGAGTCACTTACCTCACAAAAATCTTCGTTACTCAAACTACTGCAATACAGCTAGCGCCAATACTGCCAGCTAAATAAAAGATTCTAACTAATGAAGTCACTAACTACTGATAGGCATAGTTAGCAAATGAAAGATTTTGATAAAGAACAAAAAAGTATTTACCTTAATAGTATTAAAAAGTCATAATATGTATATCAATTCATGACATACAGTCTTACAAATTTACTGTCTCTGATGGACACACGCCCAGATCATCCGCTCTAAAAACTCCGCCATCTCTCTCCCCACATCCACCACTGCTGGCGGCTCACCTGCGACTGCGCAACGCTACGCGCTGTTCCCAACTAACTGCCCACTACAATAGAGAATTTTTCAACAATGCAAACCAGATACAGACTGCACACAGCACAGCCAGTGATTTTCATACAGAGCGCTACTTGGCGTTACCAATATAAAAACCTAAACAGCTCCTTACATAGCCCCCATGCTCCCCACAACAAATTTTACAAATTGTTTTGGGCAGTGGCCAATACAGATTTGAAGAAATTTTTCATAACCTTTCATGATACGTTTCCTTATTTTCAGACTGATTTTGTTGCTGGCGAGTAAGTTCCTTCTCCGATTAAATGTAATTTTGGCCTTTTGTAGCCGGCCGGTGTGGCCTTGCGGTTCTAGGCGCTTCAGTCTGGAACCGCGTGACCGCTACGGTCGCAGGTTCGAATCCTGCCTCGGGCATGGATGTGTGTGCTGTCGTTAGGTTAGTTAGATTTAAGTAGTTCTAAGTTCTAAGGGACTGATGACCACAGATGTTAAATCCCATAGTGCTCAGAGCCATTTTTTGGCCTTTTGTATTCTGCTCGCAGTTTCTCTTAGCTCTGTCAAAACATATGTTTTTAACGTTTTTTAAGTTGCGTCCCGTTCTGGAAATCTTGATTCATGAATTCCTTTGTTGTAACATAGTTCACATCCGCGTATTTGTTGTTTTCATTTCTGCGAGACGTCTGTGTGGTATCTCACCTGCTCTCACTATTCGTCACATTTACTTGCGACAGTAACGTATTCTTACCTCATGACTCATATTCTATAACCAATGTATTGCATGACAACTGCCAAGACTACAGAAAGAGAACAAACATTTCAATGACCCGACCGACACTTCGTAATGTTGTGAAAAAATAAATAAATAGCACTAGGGAGTTTTGAACACAGCTCGCCCCTTCGTCAGTCCAACAGCATGACCACGTTGCTATTTCCAGCTGCTCATTATTGCACTTCTGTTGTTGGACCGTTCACTGTTTCTATTTTGCTTTTTTTTTCACTGTTCAGTACACCTTCTTCCGTTTTCATGCTTGATCTGTGTCCAGTTTTTGACGGGCTATCCACTAGGCCGTCTTACCAGTATATCTGAGGGAGGCGGAATTTCCCTTGTTAGTGTGGCCTCCTGTGTCAGTGTGAGTGGAGCAGTGCAAAGAAGACGATGGTACTCACAGTGGAGCAGTGGGTGTTCGTTGTGGAAAGTTACGTGACAGCAAAGTCGTGGAGACGATGTGGCCTGTTGTTTGTTGAGAAGTTTAATGGTGTCAAAGTCGCAGCAAAGAGTGCCACTCAACGATTAGTCCGAAAATGGCGCCAGACAGGATCTGTTCTGAACAAGTCAAATAATACGCCGAAATGTGGCTGCACTTCACCAGAAAATGCTTCAAAGCCCTAGGAAATCAACCCGTCGCAAGAGAGCGGCATATCAGGTCGATCTTTCTGATGAATATTCCACCTGGACCTACACGTGCGTCCCTATCGAGTGTCTGTTGTTCGTGCATTAAAACCAGCAGGTGCTCTTCAGTGCCTCCAGTTTGTTAGTGGCTGTCCACTGAGATAACAATGAATAGCTTGGACATGGATGTATTCTTAATGTCTGATGAAGCCTGGTTTCACCTAAGTGGTTATGCCAACTCACAGAATCACAGGTTCTGGACAGCGGAGAATCTGCATAACTTCCACGAAACACCATCGAAAGACTGTGGTTTGGTTTGCAGTGTCTGCACGCCGCAATATTGGTCCCATCTTCTTTCATCGGACACTGACTTCGGCACGTTACATTGCCAACATTTTGAACCCATTTGTGGCAACATTAACGGAGGAGGAAAAGACCTACACTTCCTTCCAACACGATGGAGCACCTGCCCATACAATCGGCCGAACCTTGGAACACTTTTACTCAATCTTCACGCCTGACAGAGTTGTTAGCAGAGATCAGTCTGGTCGCGGTCCTAGCTGGCCATCCAGGTCAGCGGAACTGTCAGTGTGCGACTACTTTCTGTGAGGAGACCTCAAGTCTAAGATGTGTCGTGGCAACCTTCATAGTCTTCAAGAATTACAGGAGAACATTTCGGATGAGACTGATGCAATTCCAACAGTCCAGTTTCGGTCTACATTCAGCAAATTGCTGATCAGGGCCCAAAAGTGCCAAGAGATGAATGAATGGTGGTCACTATAAACATCTGCTATAGTCACGTTTGTGCTGTATTACCTCCCTCTGCTGTGTTTTGTACTCTGAACTCTGTTCTCCAGGCCACTTTTATTTTCCCCACCCTGTATTTCACGTTGAAGAGCCATTTCGTCTCATGAAACACAAAAGAAGTTCTGCGACAGTTTGGCAATGTGCCACGTAAAGTAGAGCCTATAAGAAGCAAGAACGTTCCCTTCGTCACAAGCGGAAAACGTGACGTCATAGTGTACTGGTTTTGATCTGTAGAAGTCCATATTAGACGTGTTTTATGTTATACCTTACACTCTCTAAATAAATGCTGTTTCTAAGCACCAACACATTGAATGTTTCGAGAACGAATCGTTATTGGTACGATCTGTTGTAATAACATTACGGGAAACAGCATAATGGTGGTTAAAGAATTTTCGTATTTAGTTATCTTCGCCTTATAATTCACGTGTTATGAAAGCAAGCCAGTTTAATGCAACGGCACACTGAAGATTCATCAGAAACGTATCGTTCTTGTTAGAATTTGTTATAATTAAATGTTAGTTAATAACATTCCCGTAATTAAAGTCTTTTTAGAAGACTGTAATGTAAAATATAACGTCACTCGTTGAACAGATTCTGGAGTGTAGTTGGTAGAGGTGCCACATTATGGATTAGAGGACAGAGGGTTGTGTCCAATTGTATCCAATTTCTTTTCACTTCGGCGTTTTGTAAACGATTGTGTGACTTTCTTATGAAACTAATACAAATAATTTCTGTAATATTTGATGTTATATCGGTGTAAGTGCATTCTCTGCCAGGAGTGAGTTTCTTCGATTTGGTGAACTTTTATTAGCTGATGTTCTTACTGACTAGACATGTACCTCTCATTTTGTCATTACATGTTCACGGATATTGAAGTTTTTGTTTACCACTGACAGAACAATGTGACTAACAAATGGACAAGAGAGGGAGTGAGTTTGTTCGATGTGGTGAACTTTTATAAGCTGATGTCTTACTGACTGGACATGTACCTTTGCTTTTTGTCATTACGTGTTCACGGATGTTGAAGTTTTTGTTTACGACAGGAAGAACAACATAGCTAACAAATGGACAAGAGAGGAAATGTGCGTTTTAATAGAGATGCGCGCCCATCTTCGTAAACAAACTGCATGGTTTGCGAGCTAAATAAAACCGGCAACTGCCACTGGAGAGCGCTGAGAGCGCAAAAACACGTTAACCAGCTCGTTCCGTGTGCCAACGGTGTTGTGTCTCGTGACGTTGGATATCCCATCAATGTGCACGTCAACGTCAGCTGCCTCATCCCGTGTGACGACGTCTTCAAAGATATAGAGCGCACGAGACGTATAACGCAATATACGCCTCATAATTGTTCGCAGATTAATTCTCCACACTTCTACACTATTAAAATCAATCTAAAACTAAGCTCGCCTGCACCGCTTTGACTCATGAGACAAAGTTAAAAATGCCTGTACTCATACACCAGTAATTAAAGCCCTGTAACAGTTTAACTACTTTCAGAAGAGCTCTAAGACTGAACAAATGGACTGACAACTGTACGCTGCTACCAATTCATACATTGCCTTCAGTTGGCTCCTAGCAACTTCCGGCGACAATCTCCTCCAAAAACAAAATGGGATAACCATTTCTAAGCCAAATGGTCAAACTAACACAAAAATACTGTACCTCAATTTTTCGCAGAAAGAAATGGAATTTAATGACTAAACTTTGCCAAATCTGTTACTTTTAACCAACTCAACCTGCATTTAAATACTGTCTTCATGATGTCTAACGAGCGCTTGCTGCGTAGCGTCAATAGTTTGTGACCTGCAATAGTAGGCCACTTTTACAAAAGCATCCTGCAACCTACTCTAACGGAACTTTAAAAAGCCGCTCTGCTACAACAGGAATGCAGTGTTAGAGGAAAGATGAGGGACTATAATTATTAATGTAAATATGAAGTAAACGTATTCTGAAATTTAGAGATTTTGGACTTTTCAGTATGTTCATAATGAAACTATGAGACTTTCACTATTTGAGCCAGTAGTATTTCCCGTATGGGTATCCAATTTTATAGAAATATACAGGGTGAGTCACCTAACGTTACCGCTGGATATATTTCGTAAACCACATCAAATACTGACGAATCTATTCCACAGACCGAATGTGAGGAGAGGGGCTAGTGTAATTGGTCAATACAAACCATAACAAATGCACGGAAGTATGTTTTTTAACACAAACCTACGTTTTTTTAAATGGAGCCCCGTTAGTTTTGTTAGCACATCTGAACATATAAGCAAATACGTAATCAGTGCCGTTTGTTGCATTGTAAAATGTTAATTACATCCGGAGATATTGTAACCTAAAGTTGACGCTTCAGTACCACTCCTCCGCTGTTCGATCGTGTGTATCGGAGAGCACCGAATTACGTAGGGATCCAAAGGGAACGGTGATGGACCTTAGGTACAGAAGAGACTGGAACAGCACATTACGTCCACATGCTAACACATTTTTATTGGTCTTTTTCACTGACGCACATGTACATTACCATGAGGGGTGAGGTACACGTACACACGTGGTTTCCGTTTTCAATTACGGAGTGGAATAGTGTGTGTCCCGACATGTCAGGCCAATAGATGTTCAATGTGGTGGCCATCATTTACTGCACACAATTACAATCTCTGGCGTAATGAATGTCGTACACGCCGCAGTACATCTGGTGTAATGTCGCCGCAGGCTGCCACAATACGTTGTTTCATATCCTCTGGGGTTGTAGGCACATCACGGCACACATTCTCCTTTAACGTAACCCACAGAAAGAAGTCCAGAGGTGTAAGATCAGGAGAACGGGCTGGCCAACTTATGCGTCCTCCACGTCCTATGAAACGGCCGTCGAACATTCAGTCAAGGGTCAGCCTAGTGTTAATTGCGGAATGTGCAGGTAGGGTACGTTAAAGGAGAATGTGTACCGTGATGTGCCTACAACCCCAGAGGATATGAAACAACGTATTGTGGCAGCCTGCGGCGACATTACACCAGATGTACTGCGGCGTGTACGACATTCATTACGCCAGAGATTGCAATTGTGTGCAGCAAATGATGGCCACCACATTGAACATCTATTGGCCTGACATGTCGGGACACACACTATTCCACTCCGTAATTGAAAACGGAAACCACGTGTGTACGCGTACCTCACCCCTCATGGTAATGTACATGTGCGCCAGTGAAAAAGACCAATAAAAAGGTGTTAGCATGTGGACGTAATGTGCTGTTCCAGTCTCTTCTGTACCTAAGGTCCATCACCGTTCCCTTTGGATCCCTACGTAATTCGGTTTCTCCGATACACACGATCGAACAGCGGAGGAGTGGTACTGAAGCGTCAACTTTAGGTTACAATATCTCCGGATGTAATTAACATTTTACAATGCAACAAACGGCACTGATTACGTATTTGTTGATATGTTCAGATGTGCTAACAAAACTAACGAGGTTCCATTTAAAAAAACGTAGGTTTGTGTTAAAAAACATACTTCCGTGCATTTTTTTATGGTTTGTATTAACCAATTACACTAACCCCTCTCCTCACGTTCGGTCTGTGGAATCGATTCGTCAGTATTTGATGTGGTTTACGAAATATATCCAGCGGTAATGTTAGGTGACTCACCCTGTATAGCCCCCAGCACGTTGCAGACTATTTGTAATCTTCCTCGCATCAGATGTGGGTTGATGCTCTTTGTGTACAGGGCTGTATTATCGGCATATAGCCCCGTCTGCACCCGTTGCGTTCGCGGCATGTCTGCCGTGAATAGGGTATACAAGAGGAGCCCCAATACTGAGCCCTGTGGGACTCCGGCGGCTATTTCCCGTGCTGTTGAGGTCCCTTGTTCTATCTTCACGCGGAAGGTACGTCCCGCGAGGTAGGAGTGGATCAGTCGGGCTTGTGATACCGGAACTCCATGTACTAGTAACTTCTAGACTAGTCCGTCGTGCCACATGCTGTCGAAGGTGCGGGAGACGTCTCGGAGGACTGCCCCAAGGTACCCCCTCTTCTCCAGCGCCCCCATCGCCTGCTCCACTAGTCGCTGCAGTTGGTGTGTTGTCCCGTGCCCCCTCCGGAAGCCGAACTCCTCGTCGGGAAGCAGGCCTTCCTCTCCGACGTGACGGTGCAGTCTCCTGACATATATTCGCTCAAATACCTTTGAGACTGTAGGTAGCAGGCTGATAGGCCGGTAATTTTGCGCCAGCCTGTTGTCTTTGCCAGCCTTAGGGATCGCCACCACCTCCGCACGTTTCCAGGCGTTGAGATAGTGGTCGGTCCTAAGGATGGCGTTGAATATCTTCGTGAGGAGTTTCACAGCCTCTGGGAGGACCTCCTTCAGGAATGCGCCGCCGACGTTATCGCACCAACCTGCTTTGCGCGGGTCTAGGTGCCGTAGCTGCCGTTGAATCTCTTCTGCCATTGTGGGTTCGATGGAGTCCTCAGGGTCTTCTGCCGCGAGGTATACACGGAGCCAATCTTCCACCATTCGGATGTGGTTGTTACCTACATCTTCTTCAACTAGCGTTAAGGTGGCCGCGAAGGTATCGAGCAGTACCCCAGCTTTGGCGTCAGGATCGGCCACTGCATGCTGTCCGACGTGTAGCGGCGGGACTAGTTGCCTCTTGCGAAGGAACTGCTTGGTTGCTTGCCAGGCAGTGCCGTCTGCGATGTTCAGGGTCGCTACTCTCCCAGACCAGTCCCTGTTCCTGTATTCCGCGACCGCGTACTGTATGGCGCGGCGCATTCGGGTTGATCAGATTTTTCGTCGCCGCCTGGCTGGTGACGTGCCACTCTCGGACCAGCTGGTTCTTCTCCCGGATCATCTGCAGGATGTCCGGCCCCGTCCGTGCTCAGATCGAAGATCACTGGCAGGTGGTCTGAGGACAGGGCCACATGTGTCGTTGAGACTGCGTCGTGGGTCACCCCTTTGATGATCGCGACGTCCAGGATACCCGGACGGCCTCTCTTGGGATAGTGCGTAGGGTCGTAAGGCCCCAGCACCATCGCGTCATTATCTGTGGCCGCCTTAAGAAGCCTCCTGCCGCTGGTTGTGGTGACCCTGGAGTTCCACACCGGGTGCTTGGCGTTGAAGTCGCCGCCGATAAAGATGTTGCCGCGCATTGACAACAGCGTCTAGAAGTTCTGCTGTCGTAGGAGTCCTCTAGGCTTCCGGTATGCGGCGATGAAGGTCACTTGACCCACGGAGGTGCTGACTGCGAGGTCTGTTGCTTCTAGTTGCGTCAGCTCTGGTAACTGGATTTGGTGGTGTCGCAGCGTTCTTCTTACGCAGACCGTAGTTCCGCCGCCTGCTGTTGGTCTACCGTCGCGATAGCACCTATAGTTAGGTGCCCTCGCGTTTACGCCGGGCTTTAGCCATGTCTCACACACGAGGCACACATCCACGGCCTCGTCGCGTAAAAACTGCCAAAATTCGCCCTCCTGCTGCCTTATGTTGTTAGCGTTCCATACGCAGACGGTGAGACCTATGACGTGATTAGGCATCATGGGTGTTGTTGGCTTCTCTTGTGGTGTTGAACTACCGCAGCATCTCTCGTAGTTCTGCGGCCTCGGTGGTTACAGTGGTCGGAGGTGGTGGGGCCCGCGTAGGTGGCGGCCTCCCTTCTTCACGCCCACGCGTCCGGCTGGCCCTGCCCGGCCTCTCGTAGCGGTCGGGGAACGCCTTCCGCTGCGCGGTTCGGCCTCTCCGCCTATCGCGCCTGCTCGGCGTGTTGCTGAGCTGGGCTTGCAGGCGTTTCTCCTGCGGCCACTGCCGCGGTCGCCGCTGATGCTGCTGTAGCGTAGTTTCTTCCCGGCTGAACTCTCCTCGCTGGTGCCTGCCGCCCTTTTGCAGCTGCTTTTTTGAAGGCTTTGCAGCCGCGGAAGCTGGCGACGTGTTCTTCCTTGCAGTTGCAGCACGTGGGTGTCTTCTAGATCGGGAACGGACATTTCCGGCTCAGGTGCTCCCCAACACGCTTTACGCAGCGTGGGGACATTTTGCAGTATTTTGCCAGGTGGTCGATTCCCTGGCAGTTGAAGCATTGAAGCGGGCCTCTCCGCCTCCTCAATTTTTCAACTGTGACCCCGCTGTCACTTCCCACTCTCGTTTCTTGAAAGATCCTCCTATGCTCCGGTGTGTCGTCCCGTATGACCTGGAAGAGCGGTGTGTCTGGGTTGTCTTTCGGCGACTTCCTCCGGGATACTGTTCTTATGGTGTACCCCTTGACCTCAAGAAGCTCCTTGAGGTACTAGGGGTTCATACTGAAGGGCAGGCGTCGGAAGACTACTCTGAGTGTCTTTGTAGGTTCCGACGAGTACGTGAGTCTGTCAGTGAGGTCAGTAACGCTTTTGTTGTCTTCCGCGGTTCGCGTCACGATTTTGTACATATCGTGACTTGCTGTCTTCGTAGTAAAGTTGTTCTTGACGGCCGCGAGGATCGCCTGTTCTGCTTCTTTAAAGGAGCCCTGCCAAGACTTTCCTCCACCTCCATGTCCTCCGTGTCTTCAGCTTCCTCTCAGTCGTTCCCCAGCATGAACTGGGCCGTCCGTTGAACGGTGTCCACGAAGACGTCTTTTATCTGCTTTCGTGACCCGACTTCAGGTCAGGCGACTGGGTCTTCAGTGGGCGATGTTACCCTTTCGGGTGTCTCGATTTTGGCAGTGGCGATCTTTGTTCCGCCCACGTCGAGTGCGCGCGTTACTGCGTATGAGGGCATGCCTCCTGCGATAGTAATGGTGCGCTTCTGCTTCTTCTTGTTCCCTTTCTGGGAACGGGTTGCTGTAGGTTGCGGACAAAGTACGGCCGCCGGTAATGTGTGACCCCGGTCGGCGACTCCCCCCGACCGAGGTCGAAGTCGCATAACAGCTACCCGCTCCATCAGCGTTGTCTCGTACTTTTGCGTCTTTATCTTCCGTCGTCTTCCCGGAGCGAGACGTCATAGGCAGCGAACAGGCCGTATCCGCCGGTATAACCGGGAGGCGACTTCCCCGCTACTTGCGGCCTCCGCCGAGGCATTGGCCGCATAACGCCGTCTCATCTCCCTTCCTTCCTCCCCCTGGATATTCACTGGCCGGTCCGTCGTAAGCAGAGGGTCGGATGGGGCCGCCGACGGAGCAAGCTCCGCCGGGCGACGATCCGCCACTCTGCGCTCGTCTTCTATAGTTCAATTCTTTTATCTTCGCGGTTCGCGCATGCCCGCCCAGACGCGGGAGACTGCTGCGTTGCCAGTTGCACGCGCCAAGCAAACTTACGTTTAGTGGGGAGCGCGCAGTTTATGAAGTAAAGCCACCACGGCCGCATTAACCCTTTCGCTACTACAGAGACGTGCTCCCCGCATTCCGCGCTGTGCGCGATTTTGTCATCACTGCACTGCTCGCCTGTGCAGACACATGGTGTTCCGACTGCTTTGACACACTTATCATTCGATTTCACAAAAACTATTTGGCCCAAAAATTTGATTTTTACACATCTTCATGTCTGATACCTTCCCCCCATAAATCACTTAATTTTGTTTCGATGTTCAACGCACTTATTGTGCAGCATTAAATGTAGTAAACCGCTGCACGAAATTTTGAAGAGTTTGCAGAGGTAAAAGTCCATAGCGTATACTTTCCGTATGGTTGATTTCAGTTGCCACTAGAAATTTCAAAAAATTATATTCAAACGAATAAAATTCATGAAGTAAGACACATCGATATTGTTTTTAAATAAAGAAAATATTAAGCACTGAACAAGGTTGGAACTCGGAACCTTTCGCTTACCAGCCAAACACTTTTTTTTTTTAATCTCATTTTGTTCGCTTTTGTTCGTTGCATTTGCTCGGGGCGGACGTCATAAGACATCCGTTTAAGTTCGTTGTTGATCGATTAACTCAGTTTTTTTTATTACAGAGGGCAGCTAACCTTCTGACCGAACACACTGAGCTACCGTGCCAGTAACACTTTATCCAATACGCCAACGCAGCTCGTCGTTCAATACATTTTTGGAGGAGTTTAAACTAGGACGCAAACTACTGACAAACACTGTTGGTATGACTATGAATTACTCACGTTTCGTCGAAGTACAATAGGAAATAAACAATTACCGCTGTTCTTTATTGCGAAAAAGCGATTAGTGAGAATGATACAAACACCTTTCCTTGCTATCGCCCAAATTAGGAGTCTTATTGCTTGTTTGGTTTAATTAATTAATAGAATATGAAGCAATTGGTATAAAGAATGCTTTTTCCAAACTTTCCATAAAAGAAATTCTGCTATCAAGACATTGCTTTCGTTCAGTTACTTTATTTATGACTGAACGTTTCTAAAGCTGAAGACACTCGTTCGAGCTCTGCACTGCAGTTGAGCTCTGGCAGCGTCGTTCTCCGTTCATTGGCTGACTGTGTTTTGTGACGTCAGATGCGCAGAAAGAACCTAAACTCGGCCGCCGTCATAAATGACGCGCACTTTAGTCCCAGGAAATGAGCCACCTCGACTTCCGGGTCACACAGCCGGTCCATCCCTGTTGGGGGGCCGGATGTGGCCGTCGACAGAGCAAGCTCTCCCGATCGGCGATCCGCCACACCCTTCGCGTTCAGCACGGTGCGCCATCTCTGAGCTCCTCTCCGGACGGTGGCGGGCAGCTCTCTCGCTAGCAGCCAGCCCGTTGACCGGATAGTAGCAGCAGAAGTAAGAATTAAGGACACTCCTGCAGTCATTCAACCGTGTTAGACGGATGACCGACCGGTGTAACCTCTGTTTACAAGTCATTGGAGGCAGTTTTGAACTTCTGCTTTAACTGAAGTAATTGTGTTCCGTTAATGTTGTTGTCTCTTGGTAATAAAGAATTAAGACTTGTTTGTCTTGCGTTTTGTCCTCACAGGAAAACACACTAGAGAAATTGTTTTCATTGTCCCATGCAACCTCTTAGAGATTGTTAGTTTAATTAATTTTCATCCAGAGAAAACTCCCTCTACATGTTTAAAAATCCTCACAGGATAATATGACGTTAAAGAGAAATATTGTTTTCAGTGCCCTGTCAAACACCGCAGTTTGTCGGTTTAAATGATTTTCACCCTGTATAAGTTAAGCACCTTTACCGCTAACGCAAAAACCTTCACGCAGCGCATGCTTCGATGTTCGCTCCCTCGCGTTCTATTGCTTTCAGTTATTCGCAGGTACAAATCAATATTGTGCGGACTAACGAATCCGCTGCCCAGAAAGGAGGGGAAATAATCCGTTTTGGATGTACTGATTTATAGAAAAGATGACGGAACTGTTGGACACAGAGTTTATAGGAAACCATCATATACTACACCTACAGGGTGAAAAGTATTTAAACCGACAAAATCTGGGAGGTTGTGGGGGACATCAAAACTAATATTTTTCCCTAGTGTCATTTTTTCCTAGGAGGAGTATTTAAACCGGTAGAGGAAGATTTCTCTGGCGGCAAATTAATTAAACCAACAAGCACTTTTCCATTTTTTTATGACTTAGAGACAACACATTAACAAAACCCAATCTGAATTACAGTAGATTTTCAAAAATGCCTCCATGGCATGTAAACAAAGTTTACACCGTCGGATCATGTTCTGTCTGACACGGGCAAAAACCCCAGGAGTATCTTGAATTGTTCCTGCTGCTGCTGCTACTATCCGGGCTACCAGATCCTCTTCTGATGCAACATGAGTTGTGTAAACAAGGTTGCGCATCTCTCCCCACACATAAATGTCCAGAGGGGACATATCTGGGGATCGAGCAGGTCATGGTACAGGACCACCTCTGCCAATCCACCTTTTTCGGAACCGTCGGTCCAGGAATCGACGCACACGACGACTGAAATGTGCTGGCGCCCCGTCATGTTGGAACCACATGCGTTGTCTGGTAGGGAGCGGGACGTCTTCCAGCAAGTCTGGAAATGCTCTGGTGAGAAAATTGTAATAGTGCCTGCCATTTAACGGCCTAGGTAGCAGATACGGCCCAATTAAGCAGTCCCAAACAACACCGACTCACACATTAACGAAGAACCGCACTTGATGCTGATTAATCCGCTGTGCGGTTCGTCCGTTGTGGTGCGCTACGTAGTACGCACCAACCGCATCAGTGTACTCATTCCAGGTGTATCGCTCCATTAGTAAACAGAGACAATGCACTACTACACTGGTGGACAGCAGTTGCCTACAACTGAAGAGCGTAATACGCCCTCTAACAAGTAAAGATCGTAATAAGGCCTCTAACAACTGAAGAGCATAATACAGCCTCCACCGGTTTAAATAATCCTCATAGGAAAAAATGACATTAGGGACAAATATTTGTTTTGATGTCCCCTACAACCTCACAGAGTTTTTCGGTTTAAATACTTTTCACCCTGTACATCTACAAAGGTACTCCTCATGGCACCGTACGGTGCGTGGCGGAGTCTACCGTGTATCACTACTGGTCATTCCCTCCCCTGTTCCACTCGAAAATAGAGCGAGGGAAAAACGACTATCTATATGCCTCCGTATGAGCCCTTATTTCTCGTATCTTATCTTCTCGGTCCTTAAGAGCAATATATGTTGGTGCGCAGTAGAGTCGTTCGGCAGTCAGCTTCAGATGCCGGATCTCTGAATTTTATCAATAGTGTTCCTCGAATAGAATGTCGCCTCCCCTCCAGGGATTCCCATTTGAGTTCCCGAAGCATCCCCATAACACTTACGAGTTGTTCGAACCTACTGGTAACAAATCTAGCAGCCCACCTCTGAACTGTTTCGATGTCTTCCTTCAGTCTGACCTGATACGCATCCAAAACACTCGAGCAGTATTCAAGAATAGGTCACACCAGCGTCCTAATGCGGTCTCCTTTACAGGTGAACCACTCTTTCCTAATATTCTCCTAGTAAACCGAAGTTGACCATTTGTCTTCCCTGCCACAGTTTTCACATGCTCGCTCCACCTCATATCGCTTTGCAACGTTACGTCCAGATATTTAAACGACTTGGCTGTGTCAAGCTGGACACTAGGAATACTGTATTCGAACATTACACGTTGGTTCTTCCTACTCATGCGTATTATCTTATATTTCTCCTCGTTTAGGGCTAGCTGCCATTCATCACACTAACTAGAAATTTTGTCTAAGTCGTCTTGTATCTTCCTACACACACTCAACTTCGACACCTTAGCATAAACCACGACATCATCAACAAACAACTGCAGATTGCAGCCCACCCTGTCCGCCAAATCATTTACGTATGTAGAGAACCACAGCGGTCCTATCACACACACTTTCCTGGGGCACTCCTGACGATACCCTTGTCTCTGATGAACACTTGCGTCGAGGACAATACACTGGGTTTATTACTTAAGAAGTTTCTGAGCGACTCACATATCTGTGAGCTTACTCCATATGTTCGTACCTTCGTTTATAGCCTACAACGGGGCATCGTGTCAAACGCTTTCCGGAATTATGTGGGTTCAGCCTGTTGCCCTTCATCCATAGATCACAGCATATCATGTGACAAAAGAGAAAGGTTGGTCTCTTCATCCTTTATCCACTTACTAGGCACATAAATTTCCAGACCACGATTTACAAACTGCTTAAACTTTGTCCATAATTCCTCTACGTGCATCTTACTGGAACTAAGTGATGAAATTCACTGACTAAGTGAGACGCAAACAACAGCTTATCTGCTCTATGTAGCAGAAATACTCTCCTAGCCTTGTTGACTGATTTATTATCTTTCGTAACTATAGTTGCTATAATGACATGATTACCAGTCCTCGTTTCCGTGCTGACACTGTCAATAAGGTCCGGTCTATTTGTAGCTACAAGGTCTAAGACATTTCCATTGAGTGTGGGCTGCCGAGACAGATGCTCAAGACAGTATTCAGAAAACATGTTAAACAGTATTTCGCACGTCTGTATGTCTGCACACCCCGCAGTAAATCCATAGGCATCCCAGTCTATACTCTGTAGGTTGAAGTCGCCTCCAACTAGTATTGCATGATCTGGACATGTACGCGTTACTGACCGTAGACTGTCTTTGGATGACTCTAGAATTGTCACAGCGGCATCGAATGGCTGGTAAAAATATCAAGCAATTAACTTGGTTTCACCTACACCTGTTATACACGACCTGATAACTTCACTTACACATTCAATTTCGACCTCAATAGAGACAATATTTTCGTCAACTGCAATGAACATTCCTCCTCCTATGGCCTCTAATCTGTCTACAAATGCCCACACGATAATGCAGGTCTAGCAATCTGTAGCCAAGACGCCACAGAGTCGACGAAGCCTTTAGTAGAGACCCTCCGCTCGGCTCCAAATCAGAGGACTCTAATCAACTCTGGGAACAATGATGCAAACTCTGGGCTATGCTTGCACCCCGAACGCGAGGCCAGAAGTATTCACCACGTCCACCAGCCACATGTATGAACTGAGGATGGCCTCAGAACCCATGTGACAGGCATCATTGGTGCTGACATGAGCCACAACTTGCACACGACTGCATCCTGCATAGACTATAGCCGCAGGCAAGGCCACCTCCACATGTTGATTAGGTCTCCCGGCAGACATAGCGAGCACACATTGGCTTTCTTTCCAGCCATGAACACTATCTGCCTAAGGGGCTCCATAACGCGCCTAACATTGGAGCTCCTGACAGCTAGTAAACCCCTCCCCCCGTGTGCCTGCTCGGACCCTAGTGAAGAAGCAGCTATTTGTCCACTCACAGGGGTGAATGGGCGAGGCCAGGTGGCTAGTTTCCTCATTGGCCCTCTGCCTCGAGCGCTGTGAACTGCCATTCACCCTGCTGCGAGGGTGGATCCACTGCACCCCTTCGGGTACACTAGGAGGTACCTCGGAAGCAGAGCCCATGGGCAAAGCAAGCGACACCTGAGGTGTCCCGTGTGACAAGCCAGATTCTCGGCCACCACCACAGTCTGAAGGTGACTGACTGTAGCCAAAAGCGCATTCGTCTGTTAGTGAACTGCGACCAGCTCCGCCTGCGTCCGCACACAGCATACACTCATCCTAACCATCCTAGCACGACCAACTGTGTAAACTATAAAAGCAGACGGAATCCTGGATATGCGACTTGCTACCTTCCAGATGTGTCACAAATGGGCGCTGATGTGTTAATGAGCTATGTAGCTGGATATTCAGTCAGAAACTATTGCGCTACAGACTGAGTGGATTTACCTTCACAAAAAAGCGAGATTGAACCTCTTAAACAGAAAAACATACACGAAATTTAATAAACGTACTACGAGGAAAACGCAGAAAAAGATAAGTACTTAACTTGCCGCTCTCAGATGTGAATCAGCTGAGAGCTGCTGCCTGACAGACTAGCTTACTACTCTAACGGACGGTTCTCTTCAAAATAAAAGAAATTAGCACCTACTGCGCTACAGACTGAACGAATTTACACCCACAAAAACTTACTGATAAATATTTACATGCTACCAGCTGTCATCCATCGTTTTACGTTTACCACAAGAGCTACATCATCTTAAGGACGTGTTTAATCATAACGGTTATACGGACAGACAGATTCGACGTGCTTTCGAGTTCGGATCGTTACCTAAACCGGCTGAAGACACTTTTAGTTCTGTGGCTTTCCTTCCATATGCTGGTGACGTGTCTGCCAAAATAGGTAAGGGTCTGAAACATGAAATCAGATGTGTGTTCCGCCGGCCAGCTAAGATTAGAGCACGTCTGGGCTCTGTTAAGGACGATTTAGGTCTGAGGAAGCCTGGCGTCTACAAAATACCAGGTGAGTGCGGTAAAATATACATTGGCCAAACTATCCGTACCGTAAATGACAGATGTGTTGACCATCATCGCCATACGCGGTTATTACAATCTGAGAAATCTGCGGTGGCTGACCACTGTCTTACAGAGGGACATAGGATGCTATACAATGAGATCTAGTGGTTGCAAACACCTTGCGTTACTGGGATTGTGTTTTAAAAGAAACTGTCAAAATCAGACTAATGGATAATATCATTAACCGTGACAATGGATAGCGATAAGTAAAATCAGGAATGCTATTTTATCAGATATGAAGAAACAACGGCATCTGAATCGGCCGGCTACGAGTAATAATTTTTAACGATAAATCTTTTTTTGTCAGTATTCACCACTGGAGGCGCTGCAACTCTTCATGCGCCAGGGTGTATCAGCAACGATTGAGCTCTTGAGCTTTACCTTAGCGCGTGCGCTTTCGTATTTTCGTTGCGTGTAAAAGTTTCGTCGTTCACGGTTTGAATCAGTTATCGGCCAGAGCGCTTTAGCTTTCCTCGCCTGATGCTGATGACCAGGTGGACCGCGGAAATATTGTGTGCAGATGACAGTTTGATCCGGCTGAAGATCCGACAAGAATCTGATCTGTTAATACGCCGGAAAGAGTACATAGTCACCCCTGAACATTGCATACGAATGCGTTTCGATGTGAAGGGAGGTTAAGAGTTTGCTGAGGCTACAGAAGATCGTCATCTAGGAACCATACGTTACTACAATGAAGCAAAACACTCGCCTGCATCTTGCGCTTGTTGGCGGTGACGTCGGTGATGAGCGCCGTCCGCTCCGTCTCGAGCTCTCTCTTCTCAGACAGGATGACGCGACCCAGCAGCTGGTCCTCCAGGCCTTTCATCGTCACCGTGAAGTCGATGATCGATGTGCGCGCCGCTATCTCCGGCGTGTACGCCGGGTTGGCCAACTTCGTCGTGATGTACATCCGGAAATCGTCGTTCACATCCACCTCTTTGTCTCCCACTTTCACCTGCAACATGCAAATTCGTATATTTACTCCTAGTATTTTACTATAAACTCACTGGATAAAATGATAGTTGCTCCCATTAAGAGAGCACACTGGTCGCTTTGGAACGCTGTAGACACTGTAGTGTAGAGCTGGTATTGGGCGGTCATTGACACTCCAGCGCTATGTCGTGGGAATGAAGTGGCGTTCATGTGCCAGACAGTTGTATGGAGTCAGCGCATTCGAAACGATGTGGACACGTGAAAAAAATTGCAAAAGGTTCTATCTTATTTGGACGTGCCCATGACCACACCACGAATGAGGCTGCCAGATTTGTTAGTGTATCTAGTCAGACTGTCCAACATATCTCTCAGGAATAGTGTGATAATTGCAGTCATATAACGTAGTGGTTGGTTGGTTGGTTTGGAGAGAAAGGGATCGAACTACAGGGTCACCAGTCCCGTAATGTAGTGTAAGAACAGTGATTGTAAAAAGTTTCTAACCGCAAACGAGTGTCACGCCCTGTCAGTGGCAACCAGTTGCAGAGATGACATCAGGTAATGCTGCTGTCAGTGAACGCAGGTACATCTCAAATAGTTTCCGAACGAACGGTGCAAAAAAGAACTGCTCACGGTGCTACATGCAGCTATACTTCATCAGTGGACAAAACAACAGACAATAGAGGCATGTAGTGTGGTCAGACGAGTCGCGATTTGCCTCTTTTCAAATGATGAGGCGTAGAGTGCACTGACGACCCGATGAGGCGTTTAACCTGCAGTCTCCCGAGGGCGTACTTCAGGTCAATGGTGGTTCTATGATGTTTAAGGGATGTTTTTCGTGCCACAACTTGGACTCAATTTCTAAGGTTACCGCGAATATGAACCAGGGTCTACATCTACATACACTATCCGCAAGACACCAAAGAGCGCATGACGGAGGGTATGAAATCCATTCGTAAAACAGCGGCTGACCACGTTATAAAAAACATGTGAAGACGAAATGATATGGAGCGATTTTGTGAATGAATTACAGAGTAGCAAATTCCAGTCTGCCATGCTTTCTTGGCCCGATTTCCAAATGCCGTGTCTAGCTTAAGAGTGTTATTTTTTGATGAATGTGCGATATATCATAGTTCACACAGGAAGAATGTAGTGTTCTGGTCTAAGGAAAAGCTGTGTTACGTGCAAGAGTTGAAAATGAACCCGTTTCATGTTATGATATGAGCCGAGATGCCACCACATCTGTTCGCACTATATTTTTTGAAGGGTACTTGTTTGAAGTAAATGTAGAATGAAAGTTTTTATTTGGACATGTTGCATATATGGTTAATAGCTCAGTTCGAAGACAAGGGAATCACGGATAATGTGTGGCTGCAGCGGGGTGGAGCACCAGCTCACTTTCAGATGTACATGAGTTCCTTGATGAACAATGTCGAGTGTGCTGAATTGCGTATGGTCCAGCAACATCTCCAGTCGAATTTAAATGACCATTACGCCATGGGGAATAGTCAAATATCATGTGATTCAACGCCGGAGGAATTGCGAAAAAGTGTTGAGGAAGACTTTCGGAGCTAAACTCCTGAGATGCTCCACACGTGTCACGCAAAGCATGTAGACTCATAGATCGCTGTGTATGGTACAATGGTGCATATACAGATTTGCTGAGTACATAGTTTATACATGTAAATTCATCAACACACAATGTGCTGCTTTGACCTAGGGGTTCAGAGGTTTCTCGGACGCACTGTATATCGTCTGATACACACACACACACACACACACACACACACACACACACACACACACACACACACACACACACATGGTGTCTCGTTGAATATGATGTAGTGAGAGCTGTACCTTGAAAGTGGATCCCATCTTGATGTGATTCTTCTCGAGTACGTTGTCGAGCATGGGGTCGAGCTCCTCGCCCACGTCCTCGATCAGCAAGGGCCTTCCCAGCGACACGCAGTCCTCGACGTGATTTCGGAAGTACTTGTGGGAGAGCGTGGTGATCTGCAGCTCGTTGTCCCTCTCCTTGTTGCGGATCCACGACTTGCCCTGAGTCTGTGGGTCAATCAGCAGCGGGTAGCGGGCTGCCTTGGTTACGATGATACCATTCTGTATGGACAGCTCGTCGTTGGGCAGTCCCTGCAGGTTCCATTCGCCGATCTGTTGACACCAGAGAAACCATCGTCACAAATGTAACCAGCTACTAATCAGCCAAAGCCTGAAAAGGATCTTAGTGACTTTACACCATCGTTGTTATTTGTTGTTCGAATGGAACTGCCAGCACAAATGTCAGGCTCTGAAGATGTTTTTGCAAAAATGAAAATGTATTGTGCACTACTGTGCAATTCTAAGCGTCATGGTACACGTGATTTCTGAAATACATGCATTTTATATAAGTTGACTATGTTTTTAAATTGCAGCTCATAATATGCAACTTTCGAAACATTACAGTGTTTTGTTATTGCAGCGCCATAAATTTTTGTATAATATGACTATTTTTTTTTTCAAATTGCAGCTCATAATATGCAACCTTCAAAAGATAACTATGGTTTGTTATTACAACCATGGTTCACATTCCTTGCCTCTTGGTGGCGAAGATATACCTTCCCTATCGATGGCGCACTATCTCTAGTGAATGTGTATTGTATGGCAAAACCGGAATCACCAGTGATGGTATACGTTTCGTGAAACTTCCACTTCCACTATACCATTACAGATCAGTAGGTTCCACTAAGAAATTCGTTGATGGAGTAGAAGCTGGTAACCTCTAATAAATTCTTTAGATTACTCTTAAACTGAACTTTATTGGTAGTAAAACTTTATATGACTGCTGGTAAATTGCTGAAAATGTGTCTGGACAGAAGTATGTGTCTAAATTTTTATGAAGCATATTGTTATTTCTAGTACTGAATCCATGAAACAGTGGTTAGTTTGAAAAAGAAAAATATTATTTATGATAAATTTCGTTGACGGATAAATATGTATACTGGGAACGGTAGTATAGCTATACTTCTGCCAAGATGCGTTTCGGGGTTTTACCATAAGCACATCAGTGAAACAAAGTGTTTTTACTGTGCATATCCTCGGGAAAAAATGAGCTACAAAGTACAAAACTAAAACAAGTGCACCTGACTATTGATTAAATGTATAACTATACAACTCAGAACGTGGTAGACAAACGGTTTATTATTTTGGGCAGGGAAACTTCAACGTTGAAAATGCAGTCGATAAAAACGTTGTATTGACGAAGATCTAAGTTTATTACACTAGTTGAAGACGGGTAAAATCCGGGCACGCGACTTGGCATGAACATAACTACACAAAAAGTGGTTGGTTGCTGTATTTATTAAGTAATACAGTCAGTTTAGTTACGTAGATCTTATGTTTTTGTAACTATGTCTTATTTGACTTCGTTGGTAAGGTGTCTTACTATACGACCACTTGACAATGGCACAAATGCTGAAAACCGATGCAGTGCACAGTAAAATAAAAATATTCATTCTAAGTGGGTAGCGTTTTCGGAAATGATGATGACCTCTTTAGAATTTATTGAAGGCGTGATGCACAACTGTGAAAGACGAATATAATAAAAACTGATCCAGATTAACGCAGTCCCTGTTCCAGACCAGCTCCGCATTCCAGTTGTGACGGACCATACCGTGCTGATGCGCTGTGCAATGTGTGGGGTTAGTAAAACGCACTTCCAGCCGTTGGCAGCTTTCAAAACCGGGGAGATGCTTCTCCTCCCTCATGTTGCTCCTCTATTGACGTCACGAAGGTGAGTGCCCCCGTTCGTGCCCTCCCTCCAAGTAAATATCAGTGGCAGTATCGAGAATTCAATCCAAGTCCTCCGCTTGGCAGTCATGCATGATGTCCACTCGGCTACATTATAATTACTCGTATTTTATTTTGTTCTGGGGTCTCCTTTCTCAACTCACGACCCCTCCTCACTTTCGTCATTTACGCCTCTGTCAGCTCACACTATTTTTGTCAGCTCTTGCTATTTTTGCTTGAATTGAAATTTCCTCACGGAAGTAGTTGTAGATCGGTGTCAGAAGTGATCAGAGAACTTCTTCTCGAAAATAAGCCCTTTCTCGGAAATGAACTGTAAGTAAATGAGAATTTAAAAGCCCATATCCAGACTGTATCCAAGCTGTTGTTCAGAAAAGAACTGATTTTCTTGGCCGGCAGTTCTAAACCTCTTGTGAAAGAATGAATAAAAAATTAAAAATAAATCTTACATATCAAACTGATTCTGTATCCGCTGCGTTTGTGGGGAGGATCAGTGCCTCTTTAAAATAATAAACATCTGCAAACCGGACTAGCTAGAAAAGGTGTCCTTTAAGTGTACGAAAATTGCTCATGTAAATTTGTCACTGTTTTTCCTTGGATTGAAACTGTAATGCGCTATACAACACTCGAGATATGACTTGCTATTTTCTTCAAAAAATACTCATACAGGTCCTACTGGTTTCAGAGAAAAATATCGAGATTATAGTGTCATTAAAATTGTGAAATTTATCTATTTTTGCCGCATTTCTCTTGGGACTTCAACGTTTTCTCACAGAAAGTATCAGTCCAATATTAATCAAATTTTGTGATAATGTTCATCACGTAGCGAGTGTCAAATGCTTAAACGTTCATACCATTCTGGTCTTGCTGTCCATGATCAACACGAATATGTGGTGGGATCCTCACCGCCCCCCCCCCCCCCCCACCATGTGGCCGAATTCACTCTTTTATTAATTGTGGCATTGAAGTAAACAGCCTAAGAACTTCACATTGAAGACATTTTTGCCGCATATGAAAACATGCTTCTTGAGTCAATTACGTGGTATGAAAGTATATGACTATCCATTGCATCCCAAACATGCATGTTCTGTGGATGGCAGACAAGGATATCGGGCACGTCAGTCAAGGACCCTTACTTTCCTCATGACGTCTGCGGTATGAACCCCAGTGTGAGATCTTGTGCTAACCTGCTGGAACATGCCTTTGGTATCCTTGCCACAAAGGGTGTGACAACATATTCTTGCTACATACTAGTCAGCGATCAGCATCCCTTCAACAATTATCAAATGTGTTGACAACTCCCCAAACGGTGATTCGAGGAGTTGGATAAGCATGTGTCTCATCAATAGTACTCCGTGTGATCTTTTACCAGATTGTCTATGGACACACTGGTGTCGTTCTGACCGCCAAAAACAGAAGTGAGACTCATTGCTGAATACCACAGAATGCCATTAGTCTGCCAGCTGATTGGCTGTACACCACGTAAATATCTGTTGTTTGTAGTATGATGTTAGCGATAAACAACGCAAGGGTACTTGAATTATAAACCCAGCTATGAGTAATCTGTTTCGATGGTTTGTGGTGATGTCTGTCTGTAACATCTGCCTGTATTTCGACAACAGTAATCATTCTATTCGTAAGAGCCTGTCGAATACCCTACGGTCTTCTCTTGGTGTAGTCATTCTAGAAAGTCCCGTGCCCACTCTTCTTGTCACGCCGCTGTCCTGACTCCGTCTCGTCACCATTTGTTCCACAATCATTGCACAGCAGCCAGCTTTCTGTGTGATCTGTTACGTTGTTATTATGCCACTCATGACAATGATTCGACCTTGCACGCAGTCTGAAGGGTTGCAATAAGCTGAACGTGCACGCCGTGTGGGCATGCTGTATTGCGATGTTCAACTGAAAATTTCCACTATCTTTAGACACGCCCAATAGTCACCATGTATGAGGGGCAGTCAAATCAAAACCGAACACCCGCTACAACCGGACTACAGTATGGTTTCATTCAAAAGTAATGATTAAACGCGTTACGACATTTATCCCACTGGGAGACGATATGGTCAATTGTGTTTGGTAGAACATGGTCGGCCGCTGATAGATCCACAGCAGCACAGACTCTTGCACTTTCTCTTAGAGTGAAACCGACGTTTAAGCATGTCTTTCTTCGGACGGCCAAAGATGTGAAAATCACATGTAAAAGGTCCAGTCTGTACCAATGATGTTGCAGTGTTTCCCAATCAAATCGCTAAAGCATAGACTTCGTCCAGTCGGCAGCATGAAGAGGGGCGGGGGGTGTTGTGTTATCACGCAACAGGATGATTCCGTCCGAGAACATTCTTGGGCGCTTTGACTTTGTGGTGAATCGCAGTTTGTGCAGACTGGCTTCATAACGGTGGGTATTGACTATGGATCCACGCTCGAGGAAGTCGGCGAGTAGAGCGGTCCTTGCCATCGAAGAAGGAGGTCGTCGATCTTCCCGGATAAGGCCATCAATCTGCCCCCACCATATTAGGTGTAGTGCATTGCCTTGCAGTTATGTGCGTCATCATGACCTTATCGGAACTTCTGTGAACAACTTTGGATTTTTTTGTTGGGGGAGACGTGGAATGATTCCACTGTTTGCTATGCCGTTTGCACTAGGGCTCGAAATGGTGGCGTCACGTTTCGTCCCCTGTTACGATATGGGGCAAAAATGCATGCTGTTCCTCGTGGTACCGCCACAGACGACTCAGAGTTGAGAAGATTCTGTCTATCTTTTGTCCTTCCGTAAGGTCATGCAGCACCCGCTGCGTGCATGTTTTGCGATAATGCAAATGATCATTGACGACCGCATGCACGGAGCCATGTCTAATTCCGACCTGAACACGGATTTCATGCTTCATGAGTCGTCAATCTCCCTGCGTCACGTAACCCTGACTCGATGGGCCTGTCCTGGGTGAGCATTATCTCGCAGTGGTGTGCGCCGTTCGATGACTTTCACGTACTCCAGCACTCCAGCCATCAGAAAACGAACCACACCTCTCTGCTCTTCTTTACTTGCCTCCAAACCAAAAGGTGGACGAACACACTAGAAAAGTCCGTCAACAACCAAGGATATAACCCAACAACTGCGTGCACCTGTGATGTGGCACTATGACATTCCCCTGTCTCAGCGGTGACAGTATCGAAACGTAACAACAGAGGGGCCAACTGTCGCGAGGACAGTTCGTTATGGTGGTGTTCGTGTTTCATTTACTGTCCCGTATACTTAAACCGTTCTTCATCCGTAACAATGGCTTATTTCTGTACTGAAAGTAAACTAGCTCAAGGATGGCGTTTGATCAACATACAGAGTGTCCATAATTAAAGTTCCAGTTTCAAAACGCTGTAGAAAGATAACAGCTGCTCAGAATGACGTCAAAATTGAACGGTATATTATTGATGCAGGGGGAAACGTTATAGAACAAAAACAAATCTGCGGAGAATTTAACCAATATATAGCGCTGTAAGCGTCACAATATGCACGTCAACAGATGCGCGGCACATGGCTCTTCCTCATTTTGCATCTGTCTCCATGCAGGATCGCGCGTTACTGGTAAAGCTCTTTTACAAGAACGGCCCCTGTGCGCCATTAGCCCTGCAGAAGTTCGAGAAACTCAAGGGTATGAAAAGAGGCATTGGTCATATGTCTGCTAAATGTCTGGAGAAAATGTTTACAGAATTCGGAAATGCAGGTTCTTTTCAAGTGCAACGTGACAGGGGGAGGAAAGCAGTTGATCCGACATCTGTAGAAGATGCGGCCACAGTGCAGCGGATGGGTCGAGTGGTGGTGTGCAAACATGCAGTTCACGGGGAATTGCCAGGACATTGGAGATGCGTGCGAGCACGGTGCATAAAATCCTACGAAACATGCAGCATTGCTGTCCATACAAAATCACCCATGTTCAGGAGTTGTTTCCTGCTGACTGCCAGCAAGACAAACGTTCACTCTGGAATTTCTTGATCGCATGGAAGTGGACAATGAAAGATCGTGGAACATTCTGTGGACAGACGAAGCCCATTTCCATTCCAAGAACACGTCAGTATGCAGTATTGCAGAATGTGGGCAGCAAGAAATCGGCACGCACATCAACTGGTGCCACCCCATTCTGCAAATGTGACTTTGTGATTGGTGTTGATGGCATCGTTTATCGTTGAGATGTATTTTTTCGAGAGATCGGTCCTGCCGGTCCTTTTACCTGTACTGTCACAGGTAAACGCTATGAGGTTCTTTTGCGCACCAACGTCACTCCAACCCTTCAACAGCGTGGATGTGTGGGTAGGATCATTTTTAAGCAAGATGGCGCTCCTGTGCACATTGCACAGCCAGTGTAGTGGCTGCCGCAGAGGCATTTTGAAAATGCTAGAATTATCGGCCATTATTTCCCTACAGCCTGTCCGTTCAGATCACCTGATCTTATTCCACGCGACTCCTGGCTGTAGGGTTATATGAAACATGTGTTCCGTGCTCCAATTATGAACGTAGCTGAATTGAAAGCACGCATTGAGCATCGCATTCTGAAAATTACCTCCAGACATTTCGATCTGCCGTGAATCATGCTGTTTCGCGATTTCAACTTATGGCAGAAAACTACGGACAGCATATTGAACATGTCTTGCAGCAGTCTCAGATTTTTGCTTTTTACGCTGTTTTTGGCCTTTTGACATTTAGAAACCGATGTCATTTTGCTTTTTATGCGGTTTTTGGCTTCAGCACACTCAAAAACCTGTTCATTCCATCCGATGTGTACGACCTTGCTGTGATGGATGGGCTAATCTAACTAACAGTACCACAAGTGTTGACTGCCAAAGTTGTGCAATCATGCATATCGAACAGTACGGATGGTGTTATGTGAAACTCAAACCATAGGCATCGTATTGCGATTCAGCTGCCACTAGTAGCTGATTCCATTTATGTTAAGACTGTTACAGCGCCATCTGTTGGTAAAATTTTCATTAAATATTTTTCTGTTGCTTGACGTTTCCCCCTGCGTCAATAATATGCTGCTGAAATTTGACGACATTCTCTGTCTCTTTCTACGGCGTTTTGAAACTGGTGCTTTAATTATGGACATCCTGTACACCACAGGCATGAAAATAGTGGTCTGTCACTTTGGCAGCATTAGGGAAGGTGTTCGTGGTGTAGCTAAGACTTTCCATTTTTGTCAGTATATGACCAAAAATTTTGGAAGTCCAGTGCTATAGCTGCTACATTATAATGTATGCTGTATGCTAGTTGTGGGAGCAGACTTAGCTACGTTAATATACAGGGTTATTGTAAATGACGGATCCATTTTCAAAAATTCGTATGTATTGAAGTACAAATCCAAAACGAACAAGCTTTATACCAATGAAAAGAAGACGTTTCAAAGTTTTTTGGTGGACGGCGGCAGGACGGCGGTGATGGTTTCAGAGGTGGCAGGTAGAGTTCGCCCGGAAATAGGGCCGTAATTCCGTTTCACTGTCAGTTGTGAGTGAGATGGTGACTCTAGAGAACAAGGTTTTCTGCGTTCTTGAGTTCGCGAATAGTGAGTCGCAAATTACAGTGCAGTGGGCGTTTCGTAGCAAATTCGGTATTCAACCACCAACTCGCAAAAGCATTAGCCGTTGGTTTAAGATGTTTAAACAGACTGGGAGTGTGTGCAAAGGAAAAAGCACAAGCCGACCGCGTGTGTGAGAGGATGATGTCCGACGGATTCAAGAAAGTTTTGTGCGCAGTGGCAGTAAGTCGACCAATAGAGCCAATCGAGGGCTTGGAATATCCCAACCAACTGTATGGAAAATTCTGAGATGACGTTTGCTGTACAAGCCCTACCGATTACAGCTTGTACAGGCTCTTAGCCACAATGACAAAGAGAATTGTCTCGCATTTTGTGGCTATGTGCTAGCAAAGATGGAGGATGATGCATTACTGCAGCGTGTAATTTACAGCGAAGAAGCGACGTTCCACCTTAGTGGAAAAGTCAACAGACACAATGTTCGAATGGCTCTGAACACTAAGGGACTTAACATCTGAGGTCATCAGTCCCCTAGAACTTAGAACTGCTTAAACGTAACTAACCTAAGGACATCACACACGTACATGCCCGAGGTAGGATTCGAACCTACGACCGTAGCGGTCGGGCGGTTCCAGACTGAAGCGCCTAGAACCGCTCGGCCACACCGGCCGGCCACAATGTTCGCATATGGGGTTTGGAAAATCCACGTTCGCCATTGCAACACGACAGAGACTCACCGTAGATAAACGTGATCTATGCCGTATCCAGTACAAAGGTTTATGGAACATTTTTCTTTGCGGAAAGAACTGTAAAGGCAATCACGTACCTGGGAACGATGGAACAATGGCTGTTCCCGCATGTTATGGAAGAATCCCAGGACTTCATTTTCCAATAAGTATGGACCTCCGCCCCATAAGCACCATGATGTACGAGGCTTTTTCAATGACTCCCTTCCTCAGCGCTGGATCGGTCGCAGGGGACTTGAGGACCTGGCTTTGCACTTCTGGCCACCGAGATCTCCTGATCTCACACCCTGCGACTATTTCTTATGGCGTTATGTGAAGCAAGCTGTTTACGTCCCGCCTCTACAACCACTCTGAACGATCTGCGGAACCGGATCACTTTTGCCATGCACTCAGTAACAGCAGATACGCTTTTGCGTGTGCGGGACAACTTTGGCTACCGTGTCGATGTTTGCCGTGCGGCCAACGGTGGCCACACTGAACATTTATAACATTGTGCTGTTTGAGGCTTTCTCGGCGCTGCATCTGCTTGATAGGTTCCCGGGAATTACGCCGGATAATATTGTAAAAACCGCACAATATTTCAGCGAGACAATTGCCCGCCATCTTCAATTTTCCGGCCTCCAGCACGAGTGCAATCAGTGCTGGGCTCTGTTAAAGACAACCTCGGCCTGAGGAGACCAGGAATATATAAAATCCCGTGCCAGTGTGGGAAGACTCATATTGGCCAGGCGTGTCGTACTGTCAAAGACAGATGCGACGAACATAAACGTCACACGAGGTTGGGTCAGCCAGAGAAATCTGCGGTTGCTGAACACTGCCTTGACACGGGACACGGTTTGAATTATGAAGAAACCAAGATCCTCTCGCATGCTTCCACATACTGGGACTCCATCATCAAAAAGGCGGTCGAAATACGTGTAAGCAGTGACCTAATAAACAGAGACACGGGGTTTCACCTGAGCAAAGCCTGGGAGCCAGCCTTGGCGGCATTAAGGAATCGTCAGCCGCAGATTAGCAACTGCACCGAGTCAACGCAGATGGGAAGCCTTAGCGCAGATGCCTAAATCGCGCGCCAACACCTCGCGCGCACGAACGGGGTCCGTCGCTCCCGGCCGCATTTTCCCGCGCCGCGGCTCGCTTCCGCAGACCGCGACCCGTTTCTCCAGCAGAGGGCTCTGGTATTCTACGCTGTCTACGATTAGTCTTCGATGACGTTATGCTCCGCTGGCGCCCGCGCTGTTCTAGAAAGCCAGCATATAAATTGGCGAGCTCCTCAGCGACGCGATCCACATCCTCCATCTCCTTTCTCAATGCAACTTCCACCATCTACCCGTCCCGGATGATGAACTTCGCCCTGACATCTTCCCTTCCTACCAACTCTAACCCCGTCTTCCTGCCTTCTCCTCAGGGCTCCCTCTCCTCCCCCTCCCTCCTCCTGAGCGGCTTCCCCCTCCTACTCCCCCTCCCTATCTTGTGCTCCCTTTCAGTGTCTCTGCACTCCTTCCTGCCCTGTATTCCCTCTTCATCTCCCACCCCACGTGTCTCCTGCCTCTTCGCTTACCCGCTGATGCCCCTCCTCTCTTCATCCTGCCGCTTCCCTTGCTGCCCCTTGCTCTCCCCTCCTTTTCCATCCTCTCTGACCTTTCCCTCGGCAGGTCCCACCTGGCAGTTTTATTCCTCATCGTGTGTGCTCCAAGTGGGTTTTAAGTGTGTTGTTCTGGAGTGTTTTTAATACTGTGGCCGACTTTTAACCTGTGCATGTCCATTCAGTGTCTTCTCTGTGTTTTAAGAATCGCCAACTGTGTTTTTTTTTAACTTTCTGGTGACTTTTTTAACTGTCCTCCATGAACGTCTCCATGTCAGTCTATTTTTACCTCCATTTTCTCCCACTATTCTGTTTTAAGTTCCCCTTTTTTATCGCCTTATCTATGTAACATTTTATTCTTATTTTAAGTTGTCATGTCACTCGGCTGAAGAGCGGCGGATTGTGCCGCTGACAGCCCTCCCCTGCCCATATGAGGCAGGGGAATGAAATCACAATAAAGAAAAAAAAAAAAAAAGCGACACGACAGTAGCCCCTGAAGATGGCGGGCAGTTGTCTCGCTGAAATATTGTGCGGTTTCTACAATATTATCCGGAGTAATTCCCAGGAACCTATCAAGCATTTATAACATTTCTCGCATTTCTCATTAAATAATTGTTCTTGTTGTTGTTGTGGCCTTCAGTCCTGAGACTGGTTTGATGCAGCTCTCCATGCTACTCTATCCTGTGCAAGCTTCTTCATCTCCCAGTACTTACTGCAACCTACATTCTTCTGAATCTGCTTAATGTATTCATCTCTTGGTCTCCCTCTACGAGTTTTACCCTCCACGCTGCCCTGCAATGCTAAATTTGTGATCCCTTGATGCCTCAGAACATGTCCTACCAACCGGTCCCTTCTTCTTGTCAAGTTGTGCCACAAACTCCCCAATTCTATTCAATACCTCCTCATTAGTTATATGATCTACCCATCTAACCTTCAGCATTCTTCTGTAGCACCACATTTCTAAAGCTTCTATTCTCTTCTTGTCTAAACTATTTATCGTCCATGTTTCACTTCCATACATGGCTACACTCCATACAAATACTTTCAGAAACGACTTCCTGACACTTAAATCTATACTCGATGTTAACAAATTTCTCTTCTTCAGAAAGGCTTTCCTTGCAATTGCTAGTCTACATTTTATATCCTCTCTACTTCGACCATCATCAGTTATTTTGCTCCCCAAATACAAAACTCCTTTACTACTTTCAGTGTCTCATTTCCTAATCTAATTCTCTCAGCACCACCCAACTTAATTCGACTACATTCCATTATCCTCGTTTTGCTTTTGTTGATGTTCATCTTATATCCTCCTTTCAAGACACTGTCCATTCCGTTCAAATGCTCTTCCAAGTCCCTTGCTGTCTCTGACAGAATTACAATATCATCGTCGAACCTCAAAGTTTTTATTTCTTCTCCATGGATTTTAATACCTACTCCAAATTTGTCTTTTGTTTCCTTTGCTGCTTGCTCAATATACAGATTGAATAACATCGGGGAGAGGTTGCAACCCTGTCTCACTCCCTTCCCAACTGCTGCTTCCCTTTCATGTCCCTCGACTCTCATAACTGCCAGCTGGTTTCTGTACAAATTGTAAATAGCCTTTCACTCCATGTGTTTTACCCCGGCCACCTTTAGAATTTGAAAGAGAGTATTCCAGTCAACATTGTCAAAAGCTTTCTCTAAGTCTACAAATACTAGAAACGTAGGTTAGCCTTTCCTTAATCTTTCTTCTAAGATAAGTCGTAGGGTCAGTATTGCCTCACGTGTTCCAATATTTCTATGGAATCCAAACTGATCTTCCCCAAGGTCGGCTTCTACTAGTCTTTCCATTCGTCTGTAAAGAATTCTTGTTAGTATTTTGCAGCTGTGGCTTATTAAACTGATAGTTCGGTAATTTTCACATCTGTAAACACCTGCTTTCTTTGGGATTGGAATTGTTATATTCTTCTTGAAGTCTGAGGGTATTTCGCCTGTCTCATACATCTTGCTCACCAGATGGTAGAGTTTTGTCATGACTGGTTCTCCCAAGGCCGTCAGTAGTTCTTATTGGTTATGAACTGTAGATTAAAACTGAAGAAACTCCAAAAAGGTGGGAATTTAAGGAGATGGGACCTGGGCAAACTGATAAAACCAGAGGTTGTACGCAGTTTCAGGGAGAGCATAAGGGAACAATTGACAGGAATGGGGGAAAGAAATACAGTAGAAGAAGAATGGGTAGCTTTGAGGGATGAAGTAGTGAAGGCAGCAGAGGATCAAGTAGGTAAAAAGACGAGGGCTAGTAGAAATCCTTGGGTAACAGAAGAAATATTGAATTTAATTGATGAAAGGAGAAAATATAAAAATGCAGTAAATGAAGCAGGCAAAAAGGAATACAAACGTCTCAAAAATGAGATCTTCAGGAAGTGCAAAATGGCTAAGCAGGGATGGCTAGAGGACAAATGTAAGTATGTAGAGGCTTATCTCACTAGGGGTAAGATAGATACTGCCTACAGGAAAATTAAAGAGACCTTTGGAGAAAAGAGAACCACTTGTATTAAATAATTATTAAAAGCTAATTAATTACAAATTATTTAATTTATTAAATTGATATCAAACATTTTGAAAAAAACTTTGAAACTTCCTCTTTTCATTGACATAAAGCTTGTTCATTTTGGATTTGTGCTTGAATAAATACGAAGTTTTGAAAATGGGTCCATCATTTAGAATAACCCTGTACCGTTGTACTTACAGTGGCGGTGTCCACGAGGCAGTCAGTGATGTTGAGGTTGGCGGTGTAGGGGATGGAGCGCTTGCCGAGCATGGTGATCCACGAGTGCACGAGCAGGGCGCGGTACTCCTGGTTGAAGGGCCCCGTGTAGGACAGGAAGCCGGTGAGCAGCAGCACGTCGCCCACCAGCCGGTCTATCTCCGCCTTGAACAGCGCCGACTGCTCCGTCCAGCGCACTCGCTCGCCCGCCAGACCATCGATCAGTGCCGTAGCTGCGTCCATCTTGTTCTTGCAGCGCTCAGCCTCGTCCAGCACCGCCTGTCGCCAGTACAGTCTACGTTCGTTTGGGGTTGTTCTCGAGTGGCTTCACGTTATCTACATTTTCACATATCGCAAAAACCTTGCGAGATGTCATAAGCAGTTACACTCCTGGAAATTGAAATAAGAACACCGTGAATTCATTGTCCCAGGAAGGGGAAACTTTATTGACACATTCCTGGGGTCAGATACATCACATGATCACACTGACAGAACCACAGGCACATAGACACAGGCAACAGAGCATGCACAATGTCGGCACTAGTACAGTGTATATCCACCTTTCGCAGCAATGCAGGCTGCTATTCTCCCATGGAGACGATCGTAGAGATGCTGGATGTAGTCCTGTGGAACGGCTTGCCATGCCATTACCACCTGGCGCCTCAGTTGGACCAGCGTTCGTGCTGGACGTGCAGACCGCGTGAGACGACGCTTCATCCAGTCCCAAACATGCTCAATGGGGGACATATCCGGAGATCTTGCTGGCCAGGGTAGTTGACTTACACCTTCTAGAGCACGTTGGGTGGCACGGGATACATGCGGACGTGCATTGTCCTGTTGGAACAGCAAGTTCCCTTGCCGGTCTAGGAATGGTAGAACGATGGGTTCGATGACGGTTTGGATGTACCGTGCACTATTCAGTGTCCCCTCGACGATCACCAGTGGTGTACGGCCAGTGTAGGAGATCGCTCCCCACACCATGATGCCGGGTGTTGGCCCTGTGTGCCTCGGTCGTATGCAGTCCTGATTGTGGCGCTCACCTGCACGGCGCCAAACACGCATACGACCATCATTGGCACCAAGGCAGAAGCGACTCTCATCGCTGAAGACGACACGTCTCCATTCGTCCCTCCATTCACGCCTGTCGCGACACCACTGGAGGCGGGCTGCACGATGTTGGGGCGTGAGCGGAAGACGGCCTAACGGTGTGCGGGACCGTAGCCCAGCTTCATGGAGACGGTTGCGAATGGTCCTCGCCGATACCCCAGGAGCAACAGTGTCCCTAATTTGCTGGGAAGTGGCGGTGTGGTCCCCTACGGCACTGCGTAGGATCCTACGGTCTTGGCGTGCATCCGTGCGTCGCTGCGGTCCGGTCCCAGGTCGACGGGCACGTGCACCTTCCGTCGACCACTGGCGACAACATCGATGTACTGTGGAGACCTCACGCCCCACGTGTTGAGCAATTCGGCGGTACGTCCACCCGGCCTCCCGCATGCCCACTATACGCCCTCGCTCAAAGTCCGTCAACTGCACATACGGTTCACGTCCACGCTGTCGCGGCATGCTACCAGTGTTAAAGACTGCGATGGAGCTCCGTATGCCACGGCAAACTGGCTGACACTGACGGCGGCGGTGCACAAATGCTGCGCAACTAGCGCCATTCGACGGCCAACACCGCGGTTCCTGGTGTGTCCGCTGTGACGTGCGTGTGATCATTGCTTGTTCAGCCCTCTCGCAGTGTCCGGAGCAAGTATGGTGGGTCTGACACACCGGTGTCAATGTGTTCTTTTTTCCATTTCCAGGAGTGTATTTTGACCACGGTAAATTAAAACTTCCTGACAGATTAAGACTGTGCACCAAAGCGACAATCGAGCTCTGAGCCTCGGCTTTCCCGGGCAATCTTCTTACCATTTGAGCTATCCCCGATGATCTTTGTTTCATAAGTCCTATTACCGTAAGGTATTCGGAGAGATTCCGTAACGTTTGGAAAGTAGGAGGGGACTACTGGCATAATTTAAACTGTGGAAACGGATCGACAGCCGTACTCGAATAGCGCAGTCAGTAGAGCATTGCCTGTGAAAGGGAAAGGTCTCTGGCTAAAGTCCAGTCCACCAGATAGTTTTAATCTGCAAAGAAGTTTCAAAGTAACGCAAACTCCCCTGTTGAATGAAAGATTTATTCTATAAATGACCCATAGGTGATTGCTAAATCATTTCTGTCCTACATCCTTCCTTACCGGAGTGGTAGCCCCACAAGGCACACAGGAGAGTTCCTGTGAATTTAGGAAAGAGGAACTGACAAATTTACAGCTGTGACGAGCGGTCGTAGTCTTGCCTGGGTAGTTGAGATAGTGACTGTGTGTTGTTTTGTAACTTGCTGACAGATTAAGACTGTGTCCCGGACTAGGACTCGAACCCTTAACATTACATTTCGCGAGCAATTCTTCTTCTGACTGAGCTATCCAGGCACGACTCACGACTCAGTCTTACAGCTTCCATTTCGCCAATATCTCTTTCCTATATGGAGGCTATCGTGCTTGGAAAGAAGTACTGTTGGTGCAAGAACCATGCCCTTTTGGGGTGGGATGGGGGCGAAAACGGGGTGACGTAAGAAACGGAAAGACAGAGTGGGAAGGAGGAAATGGACAAAGAGAGAGGGGGAGGGGGAAGTTGGACACAGAGAGGGGGAGGAGAAGGTCGACAGAGAGAGGGAGAAGGAGGAAGTGAACATAGTGAGAGGGAGGGGGGTGGAGGAGAAGGACAAATAGAGAGGCAGGAGGAAATGCGTGCAGTATATAGGATGTAGCGGTTATAAGTGCAGATATTTTTACTGGTGACTGAGGACGGTGTACTGCAGACTAATAATTATAGCTATTACAAGTCGTATGTTTTTAGGTTGGGAAGTACCTCCACGAACGCGTGGCTCAAGCAACTCACTGTTGACTATTTTCGCCGAGATGAATTTGTGAAGCTCTTTCTCTTGAATAAATCATCCATTTTTTTCTGAAATTGTAATGATTGGCTTATTTGTACATGTATATCATATCTACCGATTTAAGTCTCATTCGGATAATGCCTTTGTGGTGTGTATTTTTCATTTTGTCTTAGGGTATAGAAAAGGAAATGTCCTCACTGATTCACTGACTCATCATCGCGCAGCCCAGTACTGATCTTATACTGTAGGCATAGTTTAAGAAAGGATTTTCGAAATTCCACCCGTAAGGGGATGAAAGGTTATTTGAAAAAGTTTCTATTAAGGCAATTTTGAAGATGGAATTACAGAAGTTGGGATTTGACTTCGAGGTTAGAAACAAAGAAATATGTGTCGGGGATTGAAGTTTCTAGGGAAATGCCACCACAAGAACTCAAAAGGCAGCATTAACAAAAACTTCGGACTCCAGCTACGAGAATCGCTTCTTGGTCAGATGTCCATTAGAAAAAGACCATACTGCTATGTCCTTAATTAGCGCGAAAAGTTTAGAACGTATTGCAATTTGTGAAGTAAATCAAAGAAAGCTATTTAACAGTCACGACTAATCGGCTTTCTCGGAATTGTATAGAAAAAGAAGCGGCTCATTACTACATCAACTTTTCAGTAGGGTAATATATGTTTATAAAATTATCTTTGTTGCAATTACCACACAAACCCGAGCGAAGGAGCGGGTGCTAAGCTAGATTGCCGCTACTATATGATTGCCGCTTATAGAGGAGAATAGTAGAGTGTAATCTGTATATTTTGCCCGTTAGTAGTTTGACACAAAAAACTGAGGATGAGATCGCGGCAGGTGCCATAATTTGAATTCCCAGAAGCTTCACTCAGTGGAAGAGGGGTCAAAAAAAGCGAACACGTGTTTCAGTTTTCCGTAGATAGGCGACCGTTCCTAATAAAATAGCGGCCAAAGTTTTCGAAGCACTTTATGTGTCTTTTAGCGAGTAAACAGTTCAACCGAAGCGGTGGCACAGTGGCTATCATTGCAGCTTTACACTTTTGCGTCCCGCGTTCGAAACCCCATTACTATTTTTATACCTGTTTTTCATTTATCTACCCACGTCCATAGAAGATCACTACAAGAATGTTTTCAAATGTATTTTGACATAAAGTTGTTTTTATTCGTCTACGTATTGTATGTCTGGTGAATGAATTTAAAAAAAGTGAATGAGAACATTATTTGAATTTTTTTCTTGAAAGTCGTGTAGTGTATCTTGATTCACAATCAAATGCAAGAGCCAGTTTTCGGTAAAATGATGCGATATGTCAGGTTTGCCACGACATTATTGTTAACGCGTGAAATCTTCAGCACTGTTAACAACATTTCTTTCTCGAGTGAGATTCATACGAAAAAATACCGCTGTGGCAAACCAGCCTTTGTGCGATGCTCATGGTATTCGGAATTACTATGTTTCGAATGTTGAATACAATAGGAGAATTAATAGAAGAATTGATATAAGAATTATGTAATAAATGTATGACACTTATTGTGGAACGCAATTGTAATTTTACAATTAATATAACGCCCTTGCATCTCCTGAATCGATAAGGAATATTCATGTAGTAACCTTCAGCAGACATGGGTAGATACATGAAAAAACAATACTCGGGTTCGAGCAAGGGGCACAAAAGTAAGAGGTCGCCACGCTAGCCGCCATGCCGAAGTTTCGGCTGAAATTATTGCGCGCTGAAAGACATTTAAAGTACGTCGAAAACTTTGACAGCAGTTTACTGATACGCTCGAGTATCTACACAGAAGCCGAGACACGTGTTCGCTTATTCTGACTCGTCTCCCGCTGAGCGGAGTTTCTGGGAAATGGCACTTGCCGTGTTCGCCTCGTGAGCAGACAAAGCAAGAGGTGGAAGTGCTGACCTGCTTCTCGGCCATGGCCTTGTCGAACTGCGCTTTGACCGCGTCCAGTTCGCGCTGCTTCTCGTCGAGCAAGGCCTGCGCCTCGTTGAGCTCCTTCTCGGCGGCACTCAGCTTTGCCATCTGAATGGCCAGGTTGGCCTTCAGCGGCAGCACCTCCTTGTTGACGGCGTAGAAAGACGTCATGGACACCGTCCACTGCAGCAGACCCGCCACGTTGCCGCACGCCTGCTTCGCCGCCTCGTACGTGTACAACGGGGAGTCCAGATACGGCATCAGCAGGTCGATCATCTGCGATAACGGAACATTCATTTCTCAGGCGGCAAGTGTTAACAACTGGAGCAAACAAGCATATACAAAACAATTCCACTCCTTACAAGGAAAACATTTTTTTAAAGCTGACGAATCGGTTTGTTCAGATTTCTTTACGTACTACACGAATATGTAATAAAAAATGGGGGTTCCTATTAAAAAAAAACGCAGTTGATATCCGTTTGACCTATGGCATCGCCATCTAGCGGGCCAACCATAGCGCCATCGGTTTCCCCCTTCAAAGTAGACGAGTTTCGGACTTTGTAGTTTTTTCGTTTGATGCTTATTTCGTGAGATATTTGGCCCGATCACTATCAATGGACCACCCTGTATATACAGGGTGCATCAAAAAAATGTATACATACTTTGAACTGTCATAGACAATTTATTTCCCGTTCTACAAGATTAAATATCTGTGAGAAAGTAATGTTATGTTTCTTCAACAGGTGGCAGCAGTTGCAAGGAAGTAACTGCAACATGGCGGACGTGCGTTTGAGCTTTGAAGCGCGGGAGCAGATAATTAAGTGGTACTGGAAGTTTAAGAATGTAGCTGCGGTTTGAAGACAGTGGAGAAGTGAGTATGGTACAGAACCACCTTCAAGGTGAACAATTACATGTCTACGAGACAAAGTCGAAATTCATGGAACAGTGTGTGATGTGCATAAAGGTCGATCACGGCGACCTCGTACAGCTACAAGTGATGATTCCAAAACTGCGGCCTCTTGGAACTGCTTCAGCGTTCGCCTCAAAAATCTCCAACGCAAGCGGCACGTGATATTAATGAAAGAGCTAGTACTGTGCTACGCATTCTGAAGAAAGGCAAGTTTCGTGTGTACATTCCAAGGTTGGTGTAACAGCTAAGTGACGACGATCCAGATCGAAGGTTAGAACTTTGTGAATGGGTTCAGGAGATGGTGAGACGTGAAACGGGATTTATGGGTAGCATAATTTGGTCGGATGAAGCCCTTGCAATTTGAACAATACCAATTCTCTCACAATTCGGCTCTGAATTGAACTTTTGGGAACGGGCGCTGATAACCTCGCTGTTGTGCGCCCTAAAACACTAATAATAATCATCATCATCATGAAGCCCAATTCAAACTCAATGGAACTGTCAATAGGCACGATTGTATGTACTGGGCTGAAGATAATCCTCACATTACAGTTGAAAAGGCTGTGAATTTGCCTGGTGTAAATGTGTGGTGTGGTTTGTCTGCAAGGGAACTCATTGGGCCATTCTGCTTTGAAGGTACTGTTACTGGAGAAACGTACCTAAAAATGCTTGCTGACTCCATATTCCCTGCCATTCGTGCATTATACGGTAATGATGAGTTTTATTTCCAACAAGATGGCGCCCCGACGCACTATCATAGGGACGTACGAGCATACCTGGATCACAATGCCAGGCCAGTGGATAGGACGCAGGGGACCAATAAAGTTTCCTGCACGCTCTCCAGACCTCACGCCGCTGGATTTCTTCTTATGTGGCACAGTAAAAGATGAGGTGTACAAATGTAAACCACGTAACCTGGACACACTTTGGAATGAGATTCAAGCAGTGTGCGCAGAAATCTAGTTGGACACTTTGGTACGATGTACGGAATCAGTGGTGACTCGTACTCAGAAATGTATTGATGCTGAAGGCCACCAGTTTGAACATTAATCACATTTGCAAAGTACATTTATTTTTCCAATTGGACTTTAAGCTTTCCATTTCCAGAAATATAAAATTGTAGAATGGGAAATAAATTTTCTATGATGCTTCAAAGTGTGTATAATTTTTTTTGACGCACCCCATATATATATATATATATATATATATATATATATATATATATATATATATATATATACACTCCTGGAAATTGAAATAAGAACACCGTGAATTCATTGTCCCAGGAAGGGGAAACTTTATTGACACATTCCTGGGGTCAGATACATCACATGATCACACTGACAGAACCACAGGCACATAGACACAGGCAACAGAGCATGCACAATGTCGGCACTAGTACAGTGTATATCCACCTTTCGCAGCAATGCAGGCTGCTATTCTCCCATGGAGACGATCGTAGAGATGATGGATGTAGTCCTGTGGAACGGCTTGCCATGCCATTTCCACCTGGCGCCTCAGTTGGACCAGCGTTCGTGCCGGACGTGCAGACCGCGTGAGACGACGCTTCATCCAGTCCCAAACATGCTCAATGGGGGACAGATCCGGATATCTTGCTGGCCAGGGTAGTTGACTTACACCTTCTAGAGCACGTTGGGTGGCACGGGATACATGCGGACGTGCATTGTCCTGTTGGAACAGCAAGTTCCCTTGCCGGTCTAGGAATGGTAGAGCGATGGGTTCGATGACGGTTTGGATGTACCGTGCACTATTCAGTGTCCCCTCGACGATCACCAGTGGTGTACGGCCAGTGTAGGAGATCGCTCCCCACACCATGATGCCGGGTGTTGGCCCTGTGTGCCTCAGTCGTATGCAGTCCTGATTGTGGCGCTCACCTGCACGGCGCCAAACACGCATACGACCATCATTGGCACCAAGGCAGAAGCGACTCTCATCGCTGAAGACGACACGTCTCCATTCGTCCCTCCATTCACGCCTGTCGCGACACCACTGGAGGCGGGCTGCACGATGTTGGGGCGTGAGCGGAAGACGGCCTAACGGTGTGCGGGACCGTAGCCCAGCTTCATGGAGACGGTTGCGAATGGTCCTCGCCGATACCCCAGGAGCAACAGTGTCCCTAATTTGCTGGGAAGTGGCGGTGCGGTCCCCTACGGCACTGCGTAGGATCCTACGGTCTTGGCGTGCATCCGTGCGTCGCTGCGGTCCGGTCCCAGGTCGACGGGCACGTGCACCTTCCGCCGACCACTGGCGACAACATCGATGTACTGTGGAGACCTCACGCCCCACGTGTTGAGCAATTCGGCGGTACGTCCACCCGGCCTCCCGCATGCCCACTATACGCCCTCGCTCAAAGTCCGTCAACTGCACATACGGTTCACGTCCACACTGTCGCGGCATGCTACCAGTGTTAAAGACTGCGATGGAGCTCCGTATGCCACGGCAAACTGGCTGACACTGACGGCGGCGGTGCACAAATGCTGCGCAGCTAGCGCCATTCGACGGCCAACACCGCGGTTCCTGGTGTGTCCGCTGTGCCGTGCGTGTGATCATTGCTTGTACAGCCCTCTCGCAGTGTCCGGAGCAAGTATGGTGGGTCTGACACACCGGTGTCAATGTGTTCTTTTTTCCATTTCCAGGAGTGTATATATATATATATATAGGGTGTTACAAAAAGGTACGGCCAAACTTTCAGGAAACATTCCTCACATACAAATAAAGAAAAGATGTTATGTGGACATGTGTCCGGAAACGCTTAATTTCCATGTTAGAGCTCATTTTAGTTTCGTCAGTACGTACTGTACTTCCTCGATCCACCGCCAGTTGGCCCAGTTGAAGGAAGGTAATGTTGACTTCGGTGCTTGTGTTGACATGCGACTCATTGCTCTAAAGTACTAGCATCAAGCACATCAGTACGTAGCATCAACAGGTTAGTGTTCATCACGAACGTGGTTTTGCAGTCAGTGCAATGTTTACAAATGCGGAGTTGGCAGATGCCCATTTGATGTATGGATTAGCACGGGGCAATAGCCGTGGCGCGGTACGTTTGTATCGAGACAGATTTCCAGAATGAAGGTGTCCCGACAGGAAGACGTTCGAAGCAATTGATCGGCGTCTTAGGGAGCACGGAACATTCCAGCCTAAGACTGGGGAAGACCTAGAACGACGAGGACACCTGCAATGGACGAGGCAATTCTTCGTGCAGTTGACGATAACCATAATGTCAGCGTCAGAGAAGTTGCTGCTGTACAAGGTAACGTTGACCACATCACTGTATGGAGAGTGCTACGGGAGAACCAGTTGTTTCCGTACCATGTACAGCGTGTGCAGGCGCTATCAGCAGCTGATTGGCCTCCACGGGTACATTTCTGCGAATGGTTCATCCAACAATGTGTCAATCCTCGTTTCAGTGCAAATGTTCTCTTTACGGATGAGGCTTCATTCCAACGTGATCAAATTGTAAATTTTCACAATCCACATGTGTGGGCTGACGAGAATCCGCACGCAATTGTGCAATCACGTCATCAACACAGATTTTCTGTGAACGTTTGGGCAGGCATTGTTGGTGATGTCTTGATTGGGCCCCATGTTCTTCCACCTACGCTCAATGGAGCACGTTATCATGATTTCATACGGGATACTCTACCTGTGCTGTGCTGCTGTGCTTTACAAGTACGACACAACATGTGGTTCATGCACGATGGAGCTTCTGCACATTTCAGTCGAAGTGTTCGTACGCTTCTCAACAACATCGGCGACCGATGGATTGGTAGAGGCGGACCAATTCCATGGCCTCCACGCTCTCCTGA